>NC_057942.1:6530216-7182091 GCF_018555375.3 Anguilla rostrata | reverse complement strand
GCAGAACATAGATTTCCAACCTCAATTAGAAGGAAATAATGTAACATCACCAGGGTGAAAGAGGGCAAGAAATTCAAACAATGATGATTCCATTGTATTGAAACTTGCGCAGGTGTACATCATTTTACGTCTTGCACCAAAGATCTCCTTGAAACAGACTCTACCCGCTGCCAAGGGATTGAAACAGCCCTTCCCAAGATGGCCGCCGCATCGCTCACTTGAGGTCACAAGGGTCAACGTGAAAAAGACAGCCGCAGTCTCCAGACCACCCTCACCTCCCATGTAAAAACTGACAGAAACAATAAAAACGCTCTAACGTCGTCTGAGCGCTTAATTTGTTTTGAAGCCAGCTGTCGGCTCGATACAAAAAACCTGGAAGTTATTTTTCTTTTTCTTTTTTTTTTCCTTTCCCGCCGCCTGTCTTGTCGCCGCGGTTACAGAGTGAGGTAATTGGGGTCGCTTCACTTGCCAGGGAGCGTAGTAATTTTCTGATTCTCTTACCGCACATTAACGGGCGGGATAAGAAACCATCTGCCGAGGTTCAATAACTGAGGGGAGGACTGAGGGGTATTTGCAGTGGGATTCGAGTGGGAGAACCACATATGGAAGAGCGTAAACAGGACGGAAGGAGGGAGACTGTCGAATGAATCCAGTAGCCCAAGGTCAAACAAGTGCGTGTGTGTGTGTGTGTGTGTGTGTGTACAAAAGACACAGTCTCCCCTTCAATCCATTCTGCCCTTTGTGTTGGATTTCACAGAAATAAAAAGCACAAAAATGGAGGCTCTGGTTTCAGATTGTGTGAAGAAAAAGAGAGACAATGCATCGATCATTTCCCTCATCTAGGCTACTTTTTTTCTTTTTCTTTTCTTTTTTTTTTCCCCCCCACACTGAATGATTCACCTTTGGTGAAAAATAATTATTGCAATACCGGGCCGAGAAATTGCAGAGCACCTGTCAGACGCAGGAGAGGACTCTTTATCAGCCTTCGCGGTGATATTGAATACACGAGTGCTCTGCCATAATGGAAGGGGGAGGTCTGGAAAAGACATTCAACTCTGACTTTATCAGCGAAGGTAACGACTCACAGAACAAAGCCCCTCTCGAGCCTCAGAATAGAAGCTCAAGGTTCGACACAATCGCAGGATGTTTAAAAGAATGAGGTAAATGTTTTTGTCGTTTTTTTCATTTCCCAAAAGAATAAGAAGGCCTGTTCCAAAAGTCATTAAACATCAGCTTTGCACCCCCCTGCCCCCCCCCCTTACCCACCCCTTTTAATGGTCCGCCTCTGGTGTCTTACGACACTGCAGAAAGCGAAGGTCTGATCTGGTGTTATTAAAAAAAAAAAGTGGAATTTCAATAAGTGAACAGAAAACGAGACGTTTGTTTCTTAAACGAGGTTTCCACCGATAGCTTCGTAAATCCGTCCGCCCGTCACATCAACGATAGCGTTAAAGCCTTCTCCTGCCGCCGCTGAAACGCAGCATCAAATCAAAATCGCTGAGATATGAGACGACCTATCACGAACGCAACCTCAAACAGGAAGTGTACGAAAACATGCACTTTCACACACACACATGCACTTTTGCGCGCACACACACGCACAATTCAGGGTAAAACAAGCTGAACGACAATGAGAAAACATCCCAGCCCCCCTCCCCCTCCACACCCCAATTTTAGATGGCGGCTGCATGTTTGAGCAACGAGCGGAGAAAGCCGATCACGATTTTTCGGACTGTTTAAAGCGGAGGTGCACCAAAGGGGCACAGGGGGGGAGCAGGGGGGGGTCGTAGCCTATGTGGGGGCGGTGTAGAGGTTTTGGTGTAACCCCCCGCCCCCCCACACCAGGGCAAAGTGGAAAAGACAGACATTCCTCACCTCAGGCTCACTGAGTAGGAGGTAAAACGCCAGTGGGGGGGGTTCGGGGGGGTGTGGGTGGGGGGAATGCGACACACGGGAATGCGGTTTCTGTAACAGCGTTCATCGATGGTGATGACCCTACACAGCGACCCTTAATGAGCTCATTACATTATTCACCGAGGTGTCAGGGGGGCAGAATAGTGCACACAAACCTTAGGCTGCCACTCTTCTGTTTCTCAAGACAAAAAAAACAATCCATAAAAACCAGAAATAACTCAAACACAATGAGTCGTTAACGTAGCACAACGTGCTCCGTGTTGGTGGGCAGAAAGGGGCCGGCTGCAATCGGATCATTCCGGATCATTCCGCATCGACCGACAGAGCACCCCTTTACATAAAAACCCCTCCTGTGACACGCGTCACTTTCCGTGTGTCATTCCCGAAACGAAAACAGCAGCTGCACTGACATGGAGAACCAGGAGGCCACATATGTCACACTCACACACTGTGCTCACAGAGCTGGCCTACTGAACAGGCAGGGTCTGACGCCTGTGTTAAAAAAAAAACCAAAAAAAAAAACACAGTGGCAGGAGCGCCCTGCTTTCTGCCCCGGGCTTTGACACGGAAAAGGGCTCGGGTCAGAGTCAACACGTCGAAACGCCACAGGGGTCAGGGGTCAAGGGTCAAGGTCGCGTTTTAGCAGGAATGAACCGTAATGGTGGACCTTCAGATTCCATACATATACGCCCTTGTCCTCCACCCACTCACTTACATACCCCAAATGATGAAATCAATGCCATCCCCACCCCTACCACCCCACAGCCTTGCCCCACCCTCTTTCCATCCATCTCTCTCTAATTCTGCTGGTTTGCCATCTCTCCTTCTCCCTCTCTCTCTCTCTCTCTGCTTTTCTATCTCTAACTCTTGATCATGCCCTTCATCTGGGTCTCTCTCATTCTTATTTTTCTCCCTTTCTCTGCCTCTTTATCCCTCTCACTCTCCATCCCTCACATTCCCTCACTTTCTCATTCTATAATTCTCCCTGCTTTCTCTCACTTTCTCTATCCCTCTCTCTCTCTCTCTCTCTCTCTGTCTGCTGAGTGTAGGCGTTTTCACGCCCGCCCACCAACCTTCCTCTTCCTCCTCCTCCTCCTCCTCCTCCAGCACCACCACCTCCTCCTCCTCCACCTCCTCACCACACAAACAAACTATTGAGGGGAATAAAAAAAAAGAAAACAGGCGCAGGTTTCTTCTCCTTGAGTGGCTTAATCTTCGGGAGACAAATGGTTCATTTAGATAGAGAGGCAGTGAATGTGAAGATTAGCACAGCAGCGGATCGATAGCGCTGTGTGTGTGTGTGTGTGTGTGTGTGCTGAGGTAGGCTGAGATGGAGCCACAATGGGCCACTCCTGGCTCCGATACGGCCGGAGGAAGCCAGCCAGGGACAGGCAGCGGGTCGCTGTGCGCCCCCCCACAGCCCAAAACCAGGACACCCTGCGCCCCAGAAGGGATTACAAACTGGGACCCACGGTGCCTACGTGTATTACCTAATTCCATCCACAGTAGAGCTACCTGCACAGGTTAACTTCATCCACAGCAGAGACTCCTGCACAGGTTAACTCCACCCTCAGCAGAGCTACCTGTACAGAGTGCACTGACAGAGATTAAGATTGGAGTAAATGGGGGGGGGAGGGGGCTATGTACAAAAAGTAATGTAATTTCTACATGGCGAAACCAAATTGCACAGTAACCACGTGTGAACTGATTACGAATATGAATTTATAGAGTACAAAGCTCACAGTACACACACACACACACACATATATATAGGCTATATATGGGAAAATAGAAGTGTTATTTAGAAAATTATATTTGTTATATATTGAGAAGTGTTGCAATATCTTAGTAATATATTTTACAGTGTTTTTCCAGTCTGTCTCATTTCCATGAGGGACGGGCCTTTCTGGCAGCCGTTCTGAGCTCACCCTGCATCCAGTGTGGCCAGCAATTACCGTCACATGGACTACAAGATGGACTACATTTCCCAGAATAAATCCCCTGACGACCCGAAAGCTCTTGGACGAGAAGCTTTGGCTCAAAACCACAGTAAAGTCACAGCAGGTAACAGGCCTCATAAAATCTAATGCCGCATTTTAAATGCGACAATCAAAATGCAATTGAGCATTTTTGCATTTTTTTGCCCATTTCGGATTCACGAGTGTATGATCCCTTGCGCCAACAGAGCCTTAACAACGTATAATTTTGGCTCCGATACTGAAGCTGTACTTGGCATAATAAAACATTTTAAAAATGTGCAACACTTAACAGAGGTGTTCTTTCACAGCAGAAATTAGACAATGAGTAGAATATTAAAGCCATTATTTTCAGTGGGCCTACCACCAGTTTATTCAAATTATCGTGGAAAAGAAAACGAAGGGCTTCACATACAACTGTTTGCATTTCAATGCGAGAATGAAATTGGGTGGGGAGCTCAGCAAATTTGTCCCTAAAGATGGCTTGAGTAAAATCCGCACAGGCATTTTTTAAGCACAGAAATATGCGCGGTCTTACATTTTAAATGACGAAATCTACCAAACTGAATTACAAGTTATGAATACATAGACCTGTGGTGGAGCTTACGGCAATGCGTGCGTTCAGCGGCGAGGACGCCAGCCCATCAATAATCGCAATTCTCCTGAAGAAAGCAATATAAAAGTGTCCCTGCAGCGACAAGACTGAGGGGAGGTTATTGGCATACCACTTCTCTGTCCTGTTAATCCCGTGCATTCCGGTGGACAAACTCAATGAAATGCACAATACGCGGAGCCGTTTAGCATAACCGCAAAGCGTATTCAAAGCCACTAAGCTGCGGATAAATCAGGACCGAGCGTGCCGTGACAAGATATAAAATCACACCGCTGTTATGTAGGGGAAAAAAAGACAATATTGATTGTCTTCCTCTAAATTGAGATTGATCTCGCAGAACGATGGGCCTACATCAGCCAGATGGCAGATTCCGCAGCTAGTCGATGCAGCACATTACAACGGAACGGGACAGAAAAAGAATAGAACGGAATAACTTCTATTGACAGAACAGAGTAACTTCTATTCTACTGAACGCAAACAAGATGTTAAAACGTACATAAATAAAAAACTGGACAAAAGAATTCCAAGTAGCACACAGTAAATGTCGTTCACAATGAAATGTGCTCAAGCAGTAATAACAGCGATAGCCAAATAAATGGCAATAAATAATAATAATAATGCCCACTTCAGAGCAGCAAAGTGGGGTTCGGTGTAATAAAATGGCTTTCTCCGTTGCTTGTGATGATATTTAATTGCTGTACACAGACCCGCACATGCACAGAATGTTATATGGATGATATTAATCCCTGGTGTGGAAATTACTTCAGAACAAGGCTTGCGGTTTACCAAATATTTAAAAAAAAGAGAGAGAGAGAACAGAGAGAGAAGGATACAAAAGTTGATGATTCATACGTGGCTTTCCGCTGATAACTGACAGACCTGCTGGTGGTTTCCTGCTTACCGAAGCACATTGCTCAGGTTTTCACACCGTCTCTAATGTGTGTCAGCTGCTGCGGCACTTCAGGTTTCAGACGTAGTAGCAGCCTGTCACACGCATTCCCAGAAGTGTAGCATAGGCAAAGCGAAATCCAAATCAGTATGAAATGCAAAAACAGTTTTGGTATCACCCCCCCTACACCCCACCTCACACAAACACACAATGAACACAGTGCTTGTTGTTGTTGCATGCGAGTGCATGCGATCACGCGTGTGTCTCAGTGCATAAAATATCATTTGGTGTATAATGGAGAGCTTCACCCCCAAAAAAAAAAAAACTACTTAGGGTGTGAGATCACAAATATGGGATAAGAATGTTCTTAGCTGAACATTCTAATGCTGATGTAACAATCGCTACTGGTAACTGAAATCCACAAAGCTCTAGAACGCTGACTTCCAATTAAAAAAAAAAAAACATTCCAAAAACCCAACTCAACAAGGGGTTAAGAACACCAGCGCCTGCCTGCAGCCAGGAGCACCATTTCCTTTTCATTTTTTTTTGTCCTCATCTAGACTACAGTTTATACACAACACAAGGCGATCCTCATTAAGTGCCTTCGAGCCCAGACAGTCAGCGGGCTCCAAACTGCAAAGACGAGGCAGTTACTCGGTCTGCCTCATTCTTTCACATACATACACGAGCCGGGGGAAAAAATGCACCTCCTAACCAAAACCACTGGACACCAACGCCGTTGCGAACGCTGTTCAGAATTACAACTAGTGCGGGGTGTGGACATGTTCCAGGCCAGCAGAATATACATGTGGCAATGTGCCCCCCTCCCCCCCCCCCACAGCCACCCCTTCATCGCCACGGTTACGGGAGTGACAGATCTGGTTTCCCGATGGCAGGCTGACAGGCTCACTGCAGCAGAACTGAACTTGCCGCTCTCCACACTACACTGCATAACTCTGCGGCGGCCAAAATCAATCCGATCGCTAAAGTGCAGCACCGTCGCTACGGCACGAGTAGGACGGGGACATTCAATGAGGGTCGGCTAGCCGCCGCTAACCGCAGCTAATTCTCAGGGTAGGCCCAGGGAATGCTTGGAGCACCGGTGCTGTATGGGGGTGAGGTAGTTAGGAGGATTCCAAGGGGCCCTGACTGACAGGGGCCCTCAAAAAATCGTGCCAGCCCAGTCAGCTCCAGCCCAGTCCAGACTGTGAGAGGGAACGCCAGCCGATGAGGCGGTTCTGGGTAGAAAGCGAACGAGACCTGCGCTCTTTAGCCGTGTGGCGTAGGCAAAGTCAGAGGCCGAAGGGAGTCCTAACCACCGACATACTGGAGCCGTATGTGTTCTCGAGGTACTGAAACAAAAAAAGGGGAAGGGGAAGGGTGGGGGGGTGTTTGGTTTATCAAACCCGGACACACGGCCCCTTTCTTTCCCAAATCCAGCTTTAACCCGGCGGTATAAACGCACCGCCACGGCCCACGGCCCGCGGAACACGGCGCGGCAAAACCAGAGGCGGCCTCCGCGAGTCTCCGGGCAGCAGCTGCCAAAAAAAGGGCCCTGCACTCCACCCCGAACCCCCCCCCCATTTAAGCACCCCCCTCCCCCCAACCCCCACCACCCCCCTTCCCGATCCTCAGCCACCGCCGAAGAGCCCGCGCCACAAAGCCGCACATTGACAAAAAACAAATAAATAAATAAAGGAAGGAACGAAGGAGAGAACGCTGCCAACCTTTCCCTCCTGCCGCATTCACGTTCCGACAGAGCCTCCCTTTCTCTCCCCGCCAGCGCTCTGAGGAGAGGAGGAAAGGGCTCCTCTCTGCTCCGCTTCACGGCCCCTTTTATCGACTGTTCCTGTCTGACCTCCGCAGAAATCAGCTGTCTGATACCCCAACACCCCCCTTAAACCCCCCCCCCCCACTATGGGAGAGGGAGGGGGGGGGGGGTATGAGGGCATTTAAGATGTTGCTTTCAATCCAAAAACTAAAATAAATAAATAAACCAACACTGACATACCAGGAGAGTGGGCCCAAACCTCATCCAAAAAAATCCAAAACCCTGAACGCTGTGAGCTGGATAAAGCTGTAAGCACTGCAGCCCCAAACACGCCGGAAGGAATAACCGCTTTGTGTTAGCACAGCGGGGGGGGGGCTTTAATCTCCAACCGGAACAAAACACAAAGCAAACAATAAATAAATAAATAAATAAATACATACGCAAAGCCGTGTTGCAGATACCTGCGCTGTCCTTGCAGATATGAAGAGGTGGCTGAAATTTCCCCATAAGGGGCGGGGGGGTGGATGGGGGGGGGGGCGTACAGCCGATGCTCAAAAAACACACGGAGAATGCACAGCGATAAAACACAAGGACGAGAAAAACATCACCCTTACCAGTTCAATCCGCGGGTGAACTGCATTGCGTCTCAGCCGAGGCTAACCTTCTGCGCTCTCATTCTACCTTTGTAATTAAAATCTGAAATCCAAGTATGCAATTAATATTCTGCACTGCAACATGCTACGTACTATAATCCTCTGCGGACATAAAAATGAAATGTGACGCAGTTTTTATTAATTTGATTTCATAAGTAGGCTAGTGGCACACACGTGCTAGGCGGTGCAACACTAAAATAAAATATCACTTTCTGTAAGAGTTCACCTGAGGGAGACGCTGAAAAGTGCTTAATTTGCAGTTTGGGTTCTTCCAAAGCACTCTAAAAAATGGTCCAGCAAACCTCTCAGATAAGCTACACCCCCGCCATCTTCTCTAATATTCATGACTAGATGAAAAGAAAGCAGTTTTTATGCTAAAACTTCGTTTTTGTTTTAGCTCGATTTGGAGAGCACGCTATTGAAATGTATTCAAAACACAGCTCTGTTAATCCCTAGCAAATTTGGTACAGCGGCGTCGATGACAAAACGAGACTGTATCGCCGCAGTCAAGAGCTTCCTGTGTACTCCTTATTAAAAATGTTTTGTGAAACCAATTTCATTCCTGACAATAGAGTGTGTCGTAAAAAAAAATCGCCCGGCAATAATTAGAAATTGAGAAAAAAAATTGGTCTGGAGGTAATTGCACTTGTTTAAATGGAACAACCGAAAAGACAAAAAATAATAATAACATGCAGGCAAAGCTTGACTGCCTTTTCGTTTCGGTCGCGTCTGCGGATTACACGGTAGAGCCTTGGGATGTTTATGGTGCGTTTTACTTCAGATTGTTATGTCGGTTTTTTGTTTCCCACGATGAACTGAGATCAAGCCTTGAGCCTGTTGGGCCCCAAGACCGCAGTCTGAGAGGTGGCGGTGAAGTTCATTAAGAGGGGCTTTTTTTCCCCACGGCGGCGGCGCTGACTGCGCCCGAGAACTAAAGTAAAAAAGAAATTAAAAAACTAAAACAAACCGGTGCGTTTGTTACGTGGAGGGAAAACGCGCGCGCACGGACATGCACAAACGGAGAGTTCATAATCACGATAAATAAAAGATGAGCGACGCACTGGAGCCGCACATTCAAGGTTATATTCGAAACCGATGTGCAACATTTATGATCATATATTCAAGGTTAGACAAGAATGGACAAAAAAATAAATTAAATAAAAAGTAATTCTCCATTTCACAGAAGTCCCTCCGGGTAGCTCATAAGTTACACAAGCATTAGTTAGAGTAAATAATGAAATTGAGCTGTACACGGAAGTGATTTTCACTGCTGCAGATGCCCTAGATACAGTCTGCTCCTGGAGTTGCTGGATTTCAGCTCGCGTCCAATCAATAACCACACAAATGACTATGGACAGACAGAATCGCATCAAATCCTTCACAGCAGTAGAGAAAAGACTTGCAAATATCTCTGCGGACAAGGAGGAGATAGCATAAATACATAAATATCTGAGTATGTTATCTCTGTGGATAATAAAAATCATCCACCATTTTTTCTCTCTCCCAGCTTCTGCATCCCCACACTTTCGCTGTGGCAGAGGCTAGCACTACAGGAGAGGGCAACCTGCGATTTTTCTTTGTTCCCCGTGTTTGTTTACATTTTTTAAATTTTGTTGTCACTAAGGAGGTGGTTTGTATGGATGTTGTATATAATTACTAGGCACATCAGCATTAGAATGTTCAGTAAAGACCATTCTAATCAGATGTTTGTAATGTCACATCTTGAAGGGTTAAATGGCCTGTTGCCTCTCGTTACGTGCACTGGCACTTAATAAGCCCTGATGGGTGAAACATCTGTTCAATAAATCAGACTTTTTTTTTTTATCTGCATGTAAACAGTGCAGGCCTCCTCTGTGTCTATCTCTGTTTCAGCCTGCGGTAGGCGGGCCAGGCGTAGGGCTGCCCAAAGGTAGCGGCCCCGTCAGGGCAGCTGTGCTTGTGGTTCTACGCGGCATTACCGCCGCGTTGGAGGCCGACTTCGCCACACACCCCCGTGCCCCGCCCGGGTAAGCTGGCCAGGCGATTACAATTAAGCGGCTCTAGTCCCAGAACATCGCCACACCAGGGCGGGGACCAGCAGGCCTAATCCCCCCCGCGCGCGTTCCCCCGCCGGAGAGCCGGCACAGCTCTGCTCGGGCATCGTTTCCAAATCGGACGCCTCCGACGCACAGAGGGGGGCGTTCCCTCATCTAGGGCGCGGAGCAGACAGGACACTGCGGCCCCGTTCGACTGAATAAAATAAGCCGAACAGCATGGCAACTTGTTTCCCTTCGCGTTTCATACAACTTCTTTTTTTCCCCCAAATGCTGATTGGACAGGATCTATAAATAAGCCAGAGGAGGGAGACAAATGCAAAACAAAATGGGAGCGAGACGTCATTTTTATCAATTAACTGCCACACGAAATGATCCATGACTCAACAGAAGGAGTCCTAGGGGAATACCCCATGAGAAGAGAGTCATGGGCAACAATTTGTTTTTTTTTTTTAGATTTCACATTGGAAGAGCACTCCAGTTAAACGGAAGGCTTCAATTGGCGACGGCTGAGTGAGTAGCATCGGAGAGCAGGGAGGAGTTTTTTACCCAAATCGCTTTGGTAAATAAGTCGCAGAATGAGCAGACCGGTCGAGCCACAGCTGCGTCAGTCAGCGTAAAGGTGTGCGCTAAGCAGGTATATACAGCAAATGAATAATTCCTGAGAACAGCAAGGTGAACAGATGAAATTTATACCCCCCCCCACCACACCCTCCATTCCCCTCCAACTGTGACAGCAAAGAGGTGGGTAGAAAAAAAACATTTGGCCCTATAAACTGTATCAGAGCACAGTGGCGCGCACACTATACATACAGAGCAGCCTAATTCAATGACACACTTCAGGCAAGAACAGCTGCACTCTCTGGAGCACGGCAAGCGACACAGGATGTTCCATGTAAGCTCTCAACCTAACAAAAAAAAAAAAAGAAATATCAATGTAAAATGCATCGACGCGGCGCTTTTTAATTGATGGTGTACAGATGGCTGAGTAGGTAACAGCACGCTGAACTGCTAGCTTCTGATAATGAGTAGCAGGGCCATTTGTATTATTACTGTCTTCCGTTGCTAATGCTAACTACAGGATATAGCCTAGGTATTTGCGTTTTGAGAACATTTTGCTCATTCAGACCAGGAGACGACCAAGCGAATACATTTCTGGGTCCAAAAACTCCTGAATACATTAAACTTGCCATTTCATACCAGGGTTCGAAGACTATTCATGATTTTCAGTGACAAGTAGGGAGTAGAAATCAGCAGAAGGGAGGATGAAAAAAAAAACATAATTTGGATCGTATCAAAGGCCAACCAAACCAAAATACCAAGAGCTGTTGGATTGGACAGACACCCAAAAATTATACGGTATGAGGAAACCACAAAGCACCGTCCATCCAAAGCAAAAGGAAACAATGTGGATTTTCTTCTGTTAAATCTAGAATTCAAATCTCAGTTTAAAAATGCTAATTTTTCATTTTTGGGTCATGTACATAATGGGCATATGGCCCAAATAATACAACTTAAAAAAAGAAAAACACCATAAGGGCGGTAGCTGCCCAGAGTAAACGACCCAGTGAGGAATGGAGAAGGTAAGTTGAGATCCAGGATGTTTCACAAGAGAGACGTCCGAGTCCCTGAGCTTTAAAGAGTTAAAGAAGTGCTCCTAAAAGAAAAAGAAAAAAAAACTGTTGGCACCCAATTAAATTAGGAGCATTTAAACTGGGGGCGGGGTGGGGGCGGGGGTGAGGAATTTCAACCCCTCACAAAAGACCGAAAGTGGGACTGCGGTTCACAGGCGTTGGCGGTTAGGGTTAGGGTTACAGCCGAATAAAACGCGCATTAACCGGCGCTTTACGAGGGGCACGGAAGAGGCGGAGAGGCGGAGCTAAGATAACGACTGGCTCGCACTCTCAGGGAGGGCTTCGCGGGACCAGATCAAACAGAAACTACCTACACTTGCACCCTATTCTCTGGGTACGCGCAGGGGATTTAAGTGTCTTTAATTACTCTCACTTACGCTCAGCGTCCTTCATTTGCACTTGGGAATTAAAAAAAAAAAAATAATAATAATTAAATAAATAGAATTGGGAAGGGAGCGGATTAACCTCCAGTCGATAACGCCGCGCAGCCGAGAGGGCGCTGCGGCTCAAAACCAGGCTGCTGACGGGGGTAAAGTAATCCCGCAAAATCCCGTCGAAGAGGCTGTGGAAAAACACTGGAACGCGGCACGTAGCCCTGGCGTTTGAGGACATGACATTCATCATACCTTCTGAAGAATAATAAAAATATAATAAAATTTTTTTTTTTTAAAAACAAGCAGGGGAGGAACTATCAACCTGCAATGCAGGGTTGAGACTGAAGTACATAAATCCAAGAGACATTTTGCGTTCAAGGCTATTCAGTTGTGCAGCGTGGTAGATTTGAATAATAAACACGACGACAAGGATATCTCCCCCCGCCTCCACCCCCCACTGATAATAGTATCATCTCTGGCACTGAGCACAGTTCTCTCACTCAGTCTTTCTCTCTCTCACTTTCTCATCCTCTCTCTATCTCTCTCACTCACTCTCCTGCCAGCTCTCACTCACTCATCCTCTCTATCTCTTTAACACTCTCTCTTCATCCACTCTCACTCACACTCAATCTCTCTCACACTCTCTCTCACACTCTCTCTCTCACACTCACTCTCTCTCTCACTCTCTCACACTCACTCTCTCATGCCTGCTTCACAGGCAGCAGCAGGAGGCATTTTACGAATTCATCAGTTACACTCTGCATTGATTCGGCCAGCAAGAGATGCACGAGCGTCAAATATTTACTTGTCCTCACCGCCTTAACATATAAACATGATTTATGCCCCCATGCCTTCATTATAGAGGATGTTTTATATAAATCACATCTTCACAAAAAATGAATGACCCTTTCATTATTAAATGTGATAAATGTGATCTAGCGTAGGTAAATGGCAACCACTGACCATATATATTGTTTATATTGTTTGGAATTGAGATAAAGATAATATACACTGAGTATTTTTGCATAAATTTTATTTCCGTATTGCTTTAAAACTCCAATAATGTCCTGGGTGTATTTGATCCAGGCGAACAGTGTCATGGGTGCTAATAAGTAAAGAGAACACAGAAGACAGGGATTAAAGCAGCTGGACTGACTTTATAACTCAAAGGTTGCAGGTTCGATTCCCAGCTGGGGCTCCCCCCCCCCCTTGCACCTTTGATCAAGGTACTTAGCCTGAAAAATACCCAGCTGTGTAAATGGATAGCGTGTGAAAATGTAATCCGAGTACATCGCTCCGGGTAAGAGCCTCTGTGCTAAACGCTGAAATGGGAATGCAAATCAACGAGGAGGCGCTAACCATCAGCGCACCCCGTTCGAATAATAAACACGCTGTTATCTCGCCAACTGCGTTTCCAGGTTGCGAGCGCGGCTCAGGCAGGAGCCAGGCGACGTTTCCCCCCGGTTTCTATATTTAACCAGACAGACACACAGACAGACAGACAGACAGAAATAATCTATAGCCGCACAGCCGCCGCGGTGCTATGTTTTCCTAAGGTCCAGACAAAGACGAGTCATTTCCTTTGCGGTGGGGGCAAGGGGGGGGCGGGTTTGATTTAGCACAGGTGCCAGCAGCGATATGCCAGCGAGGGCAGCGGAAAAGGCTGGCGGAGGGGTTTTTCGCGCCCACGCAGAGGCGACGCCGTGCCAGGGATAACCACCGCTGCCCCCGCAGGTGGCCGCCCCATAAAGAACCATTCACTCCCCTGCCCCCCCCCCCGCCAAACGGGCACTCCTGCATCTCTGGGCCCAGGCTCACTGCTGCTGTCACGGATCGTATTAAAACCCATTTGTCAAAGGGATAGTTCACTTGCTGGAGTTTTTTTTTTTTTTTTTGTGGTATTATTTCAGTATTATTGTCTGTCTAGGATCGGCCCAGACAGTTTTTGTATAGCCATGACGGACATTTTAAGATTCACATTTTAAGAAGTTTCTGATGACCAGTGGGCTTCATAACGGCAGGTATTCGGGCATTTGTTTGTGGTTCAAAGCAAGAATATATAATTCAAGTAACTCCAAAGCAGCCTGAACATGGCTCCAGAGGTTGTGCGTGTTTACATTAAAATCATTTATTTAAACCGCATTTAATTTTCAGTTGGAACCGTTTAATCTGGACATGAAACCTGAGACCACTGTGCTCGAGAAAAGAAGTCCCAGTATTACATTACAAATGGACATTAATGTTTATAATTGTGCATAAACGCTATAAAATTAATGTGCTCATATGCACAGAAAGTGTACTATACTATATGCTTACTTTTTCTTGTTTTAAATCAGGGGTTTTCAACCTTTTCCTCAAATATTTCCTCAAATCTACATAAAGTCCTGGCATATCAAGTATATACAGGGACCCCCTACAGTACCTCCAAAAACCCCCCAGGGTTCCATGGACCCCCTGTTGAAAGTCCAGTCCCCCCACCCCCCCTTCCCCATTCATTCCTGTTCTCAGGATAAACTATCCATGGCCAATATAGAGCAGGTGCAGGAAATTAGCTTCGGCTACAAGCGCACGTACCATGCATCAGCTACGGCTGATAGTGTTGAGTTTTAAATTGCACTTGTCCCCAACAAATAAACTAATAAAGAATGAAGCGATCTAGGCAAATTACGAGTAGAAAAAGAGAAAATTAAAAGGTTTGTTATAGTCAAGTCTGCCAAGCCATGTGTTAATTCCCCCACTTTTTTATGCATCTTCTGCTCTTAGACATAGCAGGTGCTTTTATCCGAAGTGATTTAAACAGCTTTCTTTTTCTTTCTTTTTTTGTGCACACAATCCATTTCTACAGCTTGAAATTTACAGAAGTAATTCAGGTTAAGCACCTTGTTCAAGAGTTACAAAGCCAGTTCCTTAAAGGGAACCGATAGTAAAACCACAAGCTCAAAATGCGGAGACTGATAATACAAGAATCCCTCTAATTTGGCTCCCCCATTCAAAATGTTTTACTTTCTTTCTCTGCGTTTGTAAAAATGCTGAGGCGTTCATTTGCGAGCACAATGGAGCAGTGCACTCTGGGATTGCAGGCTCTCTGCAGTGGCTCCCTTTTTAAAGAGGCATTGACTGTTCTCCAGATCCAGGGATGTGGTGTTAACGGTCATTGATCTGTTGGAAATGAAGGCATTCGGCTGAGTGTGAATACTTTTTTTTTTCCCCAGTGGAGGTTCCCTTTAACAACTGAAGAACACCCCCCCCCCCCACAAAATAAAAGAAAAAAAGTTGGTTCAGCACGATTCCTGACATGAACAAGAAAGCACAGCCAAATCCCACAGTAGCACTTTTCATACCTACAGCACCCAGTATAATAATCATCATCATCATCATCCTCATCATTATTATCATTGTTATTACTATGAAGAAGAAGAGCAAGAAGAAGAATAGCAAGAAGAGGAAGAGGAAGAGGAAGAAGAAGAGCAAGAAGAGGAAGAGGAAGAAGAAGAAGAATAGCAAGAAGAGGAAGAAGAAGAAAAAGAAGAAGAAGAAGAAGAAGAGGAAGAGGAAGAGGAAGAGGAAGAAGAAGAAGAAGAATAGCAAGAAGAGGAAGAAGAAGAAAAAGAAGAAGAAGAGGAAGAAGAGGAAGAAGAAGAAGAAGAAGAAGAGGAAGAGGAAGAAGAAGAACAACAACAACAACATGTGAACAGCAGTCCACATATCACACAGTTTATCAGCAGCCATTCTGAACTCTTCCTGTCATGTGGATAACATCCACCACAAACCGTGTTTTCAATTCTGCCAATTCCAGCTGACCACCTGGTTAATGCACCATTTCAGTCTGCGCTCCTATGGTGCGCTGCTCCAATATGCAACAGCGCCTCTGCCCTGAATTTAAACATTACATGTAACATGAAGCAATATTCAGTGATCCATACACAAAAATGCAAAAGTACTTTTACTGTTTTTTCAATGGGCTTTGACACGTAGCTACTGAAAGATCGTAAGGGCATAGTTAATATATTTTGCCATTTTTAATTTAAGGCCATTGTTACATTTTTCTATGTTATTTAAACATTTTAATCTTTTCATGCCTCAAAGAATCTAAATTGTCAAGTCCCCCAGATAGTGACTCATGGTATCTTTTAATGAGCCAGATAATATGCCTGATTATAGCTGCAAGAAATGTTAAACAAATTTAGAGAGTCCACAAGAGTCAGCCATCCAGCAACAAAATAATAAAGTTAATGTCAGCCTTTCTTTGGAAAATCCTTTCCCCCAGTTTAGGACGATAACCCTGCCTCCTGTTTTAATAGAAAAATCCACTGACTGAAGCCTGCGATTACACTGGCTCTGGAGCGTGACCTCATCAGAAGGGGAAAACCAATCAAGGCAGGCGAGATCCATGGGGCAGCCAACTCTCAAGCCACATATCGAATTCCCGCGTACAGCTGGGGTTTGATCCTTGAGCAATTGCAGGTTTGATCCCTGTACAGTTTGGGGGGGGGGGGGCATTACCACCCATGCGGTTGGGGGTTTGATCTCCCTGTGCGGTTTGGGGTTTGATCCCCGTGTGGATGGGAGTTTAATCCAAGTGCGGTACGGGGTTTGATCTGCTGCTATGGCACCTCCTGCACTTTCAGCTCCATCTGCAACAAGTTCCACTTTCCCACAATCTGTCCAGTCTCTTTTTTTTAAAAATTAATTACAAATATTCTTCTTTTTACACAGAATCACAAACACCAAGTGTTCGTTTATCCAAAAAAAAAAAAACCAGAGACATGTCTTAGTTACTCCAGTGTTCAAACAAGATTCCACACTTAGGAATAAAACACATTTCTTTAAAGGTGAACAGAGTACTTTGTATGAACTGTGCAAAATGCATACATGTCCTTTTTCCAGATACTTTTACATTTATTTCAGCTCTTCTATGGCTACAGTGAAACAGTGTACACCGTTTCACACAACAAACTAAATACAGCCATCGCCAAGCCCGCCGTCTGCAGTAGTGAGAAGATGTAAGATTCTGGACTGTGAAGTCTGTAAATGCAGCTAATTATTTGACCAAATCCAAACCGCTCCAAAAGGGAATATACTTGGCTATAATGGCTTTCCCGAAAGCTTACCCAATAAATCCAAGGCTGAATCTTGGGGTCGGCCCGAAACTTATTTTGTATTGCAGTCGGCATTTAAATTGGCTTTTTTTTTTTTATTCTTCCCTATTATTAAGAAATGGTTCAACAGCCAACAAATAAGGACTGTGCCACGAGAGCCTTGGGGGAAAAGCTCATTTCCCTTGCACACATTTGCTGTTGCTTGTTTTGTTTTTCTGCCTCGCACGAGAGAGAAGTCCCTTGGAGTTCTATGAAGAACGGATGGCGAGGCACGCTTAACGCAAGGCGTTGGAATGACTCGCGTAATTAACGCAGCTCATTAACACGTTAAAATCTGACTCTTGTGGGTCACGGCTGAAAGGATAACATCCCACTGTTATTTTCCCACACAGGAGAAAACACAGCTAACGGCTAAACAGGCCTTAGGATCAAGCCCAGGTTCCAGACCGTTATCCGACTGCCTGAAAGGCAAAGGATGCGAGTCAATGAGAGTCAGTATGGTCAAGGCACAACAGTCGACATCCCTAAGACATCACACTGGTTCCCAAAAAGCCAACTCCCACAACAATTTGGCACAAAAAAAATTGTTTCTTTAGGCCAAAGGCACTCACAGCCATATTGTTAAATGGGTCAACCAACACTTCAGGGAAGATGCAGAAATTCATGTGCCACATATTTTAGTACTAGAAATGTTTTTGTTTTTTTCGTACACTCAAACTCTCTTGAGAAAGAAATATTAGTATGACATCTTCAACTGCAGCCTTTCTAAAGGAACAATCTAAAATCTTTTAGCTTACAGTTAACACATTGTTACAGCAGTGGTTTCAGGAGACACAATATATTTTCATAAGCCATTTCAAAAATGTATATTGATCGAACCACCCATTTCAGTTTTATTGTTGGAGGACACATTAATCATTAATGTTTCCCACTGAAGCAATGCTCATATTTCTATTTCGGAACAAACAATGCCTCGGAATTCCCAGGGCATCAAGACTCCGTCTGAGAAGCGAACTTTTCGCTCTAAAAGAGCTCTTTATCCCTGGAACACTTTGTAACTCACTTAATTTCTCAAATTAAGAAAAGGCAATGAGTTTCCCTTCTGGAATTTAAGCCAAGGGCTACGTTCGGTGCTGTGGTTCATGCATAATGAGCCAGATCAGTGTCATTTTTGAAAGAAGATCATCTTTTTCCAGATATCTTCCTGTTGGCTATGTACTTCACAAATGCTCTTCTCAAAACATGTGAATAGCTGACTGTGCTGCCACAATGCACACAAAGATAATTAAATTAAGGTCCTGTGACGGCATACCTTTTTATTTTACTGCCCACTTCCTCTTAACCCCAAGCCCCAAGGAGTTTAAACAAACTGAACCCCCACCAGCCCGGTAGTCCCTCCAGTTACACACATTCCTGTCCTTGGCATCCACTGCTCCAGCTGCGCCAACTGCACCAACTGCAGCTCTCCTCTGCACAATGTCAGCTCCATTTCACCTGCTGCAAAAAAAAACCATCAGCTGAAATTATTAAAGAAATGCTGCCGCCCGTGCGCGAGGATCGATCCAGGTACAGCCTAATTCGACTGATTCATTCGCGGCCCGTGACGGGGTGCTCTCGTATCGAAGCTGGCACGCGCGTTCCACCTCCGACGCAGGGCTGACTGGGCTGGCTTAAGCACCTACGCCGATGCTAAGCGGTAGAGCACAACAAAACGAAGATGGAATGTACCAACCGAAGACACCTCATAGTCTTCACCCACCTTGAGCCAATACTGACCTCAGTGGTTCTGTTATTACGAAAGGAAATGATGTCTACATCCATTTGTGCACATAAATAATAGGCAGGTGAGAACCTGGAGTCTTTATGAGAATGCAGTGGCATTATACAATCACACACACACATATATATATATTTATATAGCCTACATAATGGCTTCATAACTCAACTGTCTAATGCTGGCTGCTTTCCCATGTATACATATTACTAGTCCGCCAGCTTTATTCAGGCAATGGTTATGCTCCTTTTGAGAAGTTAAATCAACAAAGAGACCAGTAAAATAAAAGGGTCAGGCAGTTAACTTCATTTTTTATTCAAGAAGTCTACTTGTGTGCAGGATGGCAACAAGAAACCTTATGCAAAATTTGAAACTCAAATTTAAGGATGTATCGTAACTCTTCAACATGTGGTGAAGTTATATCAATGGCCATGTTAACAATTTGTTATATTTTTGTTAACAACAGATGTTAACAAACATTTTTGGACAACAGATGAAATTTAGCTTGACAGCTAATTCTGGGACAGTCAAGTGGCTGCCCACTGCCCCTACCAAATAAGTAAACTAATAAAAAATGTGCACATTGGGAATTATTTTTGTTTATTTTCGTCCTTCCCAGTGTTTATACTTGTCTCGTTTTTGTTTTCCTGTCATACCATGTGAAGCCAAAGACAACTGGACAATAACGTTCTACTGTATTGAATGAGACATGAGACGCGGAATTCTGATGCTACTACGGCTGCGCAGCTCAACAGGTGAACGGCGGAAACGCGCGGCCATTCCAGTCTCCGCCCACACAAACTGACCGAGAGTATGCTTACAGATGCGAATGGGAATTGCAAATGGGGGAAAAACTTGTAATAAAATCCTTATAAGAAATTATTTAGATTAAAAATATGTACCTGTAACTAAATAAGCACAAATTATTCATGAAGTGAATTCCATTGTTGACATTTGCTCTTTAATAGTCTCCATATCTCACACCATTGCTTTTTCTGTCCAGCATCTTGAGCTGTGACCTCGGCACAAGACATGACACACATACTTAATCGGAAAACAAAACCAATTTCTTTGCATTTGGCTACGAAAATTACATTTCAATGCACAGTACAAATCTACTCTCCAACTGCATCTTGGCAAATGAAGAAGCGTAAGGTTGCGAGCAACTGCCATCCCTAGGAAGTTAAAAAGCAACCACTACCCGGATCTTGACCTTGTGACTGAGCTATTTTTATTCATTCACAACTGTAAATGCATGTCTATATTGACCTTCTGGAAGGCCTATTTTTCATGCGGCAGTCATGCCGTCTGAATTTAACCCCGAATGCTTCCATGGTGTAAGTAATAATAAGCATGTAAATTATCTCACTTAAGATTTTCATAGTACCACTAAATTCAAGTGTATCTGAGGTTCAAACGACACGTGAACGATAAAAGTGTATGTAATCAAGCATGCCGACCATGACAGTTACAATCTCATTCTGGACACGGTGGAAATTATATTGATATCTCCAAAGAAAACACACAGTGTGAGATAGCAGATGGTATGGCAAGTAATTTTACATGGCAAACACACTCTTAAGGTATTTTTAAGGCTTTTAAGGTATGCCCAGTCAATCAGTGTATACTTTCTCATTGGAGATTAAAAAAATAAAAAAATAAACATAGCAGCGTTTCAGTGCAGCTCAATGTTTCTTTTGCATTTTTATGTACATGTCTTACACGAGTTATGTAGACTCTCATATCGGCATGCCATTCTAACGAATATAATTTATTTGATAGTTTTTCATTAACGTGTCCGTCACCGTGACTACACCTCGACGTGTGCAGTTGCAGTGGTTGTACTACACGATATATGAAAATCCCAGGGTCCTACTGTCGTGCTGTTTCACCGAAAAACAAGAATTATCACGATAATAATCCATCTCTATTTAAAAATAATAATGAAATGGCACCCGCAATAGTTAATTTCCCTAGCAGCCCGGTTGTTTATGGCTACCCATTGTTTGCAATAACAAAGAACACAAAATAAATATTTCCATAAATCGCTACGAGTGCTGGCGCTAAGAAAAAGAATGCGACTGACAAAGTTGACTTGTCACTGGCCGCATTTCCCCAGTGACACTTCATTCCAAACGAGTTTCCGTTTGCACGTTGCCAAAGACATGGCAGAGTAGCTTTCCAGCCAGTTATGCGAACATGGCCCCAATACGCTATTTTACCTTAAAACAAGACCAGATTATTAGCCCACTGAGCGCATCTACACTGCAGCAGGGACAAAACTGCAATGTTAGCCAAATTCCATTTGGCAAGCTCTAAAATTGAAGAGCATCAAGCAGAATTCCTGTGAGGCTGTACTGTTCTCCTGATTGCTATATAACCGAATCGCAGGCTGACTAATTGTTGTTTAAGCACCAAGATACAACTTTAACAGCAGTCGGGAATTAATTACATTTTATATTTAACGCGCACACAAATTTGTCACCGTGCACATCAAACAGACAACCCGTGTAAAACGCAGTTTGCCACTGAAATCGCATTCAGTGCACTGCGAATCCGCAATAGCCCAGCATATCTCACTGGCACACCACAATCTTCCATCTCCATGACAATCGCAAAGCATCCACACAAAGCAGCTCTATGTAGCCAGTTAGCTAGCTAGCTTGCTGCAAATAAAATAAATAAATAAACAAAACAACGGATTTTCGGATACACGTGAGGCAGAGCGTTCACGTACGCGCATACATTCGATGTTTCTCACATCGTTGACATTATTTTATGCACAATGTAATCATCAAATATTTATTTAATCCCTACCTTTCTTCCCCTTCGGTTGGAGTTAAGGACAGCACGCGCGCGCAGGGAGCAGAGTGAAAACTTGAATGGAATCACCAGATGGTTCCTCTGTCCTCTAGATTCACCAGCAGAATGATGGGTTCCTTTGAAGCGAAGAGATGATCTTCACAATATATGAACGAACGTTTCGTGACTTAAAAACAACACAGCGT
This sequence comes from Anguilla rostrata, assembly GCF_018555375.3. Classification (NCBI taxonomy): domain Eukaryota; kingdom Metazoa; phylum Chordata; class Actinopteri; order Anguilliformes; family Anguillidae; genus Anguilla; species Anguilla rostrata. Next base: position 7,160,353 of record NC_057942.1, on the reverse strand, counting down.
CTCTGCTACAAAGCAAAACAGTGTAATCCGATAGGGTTAAACTGGATTGAAATACTCGGGCGCTAGCTACAGCTAGCTATCTGTACAAATCACAGACTGGAAGCCTAATTAGGTTTTTTGCAATGCATCAAATGATTCTCCATGTATTTTCTCCCAAAAATCATTCAAAAATAACGACTGAAAATTTTGAATGCTTCATGAAAGCAACAGGATACAATGCAAATGGATCGCGTTTAGGTAATTAGTTCCTTCTTCTTTCTTTTCCGAGTATGTTTGCTTTAATTTAGCAAGTTGAAGATTATATTTAGTTGACTTGGCTGCAAGCAAGCAACTATTCATAGTAAGCAGTATCAGGTGTTTTCCCGTACTTTCGCTTGCAACTGTTAAGGCTACTAAAACTGCCGAATCTCGACTTTACAAATTATTTCTAACACGGATACGAATTGTCTTAATCTGAAACAGATGGAGTAATGAAAACGAAATCTTCGCCGTAAATTTTCTGTTCCAATGTAAATCGCCAATGGTAATTTACTACCGTAGCGGTACCACACACTCCCCCTTTCTTCGGTCAACGTTACAACCAACACAACAAACAAGAAAAAAATCGTAACAGCAGCTGTGAGGTAAATCCCGCCTTATCCCGATGCCTTCGAGGAACAAATCCACTTTTTGAATATGTGATTGGGTAGTTCAAGATGCCAACCACAGAGATTATAAAATTATCATAACACCATTGGTTTAGAGGTTGTCAGTCTTGATCGTCGCAGACGCAGTCAAATCCGCAATTACAGCAAAGGTATGAAACTATTTTTATACAGTCTATGGTATGAAAATGGCAATGTAACGTTTGCTATAATCATTTTAAATCTACCACATCTGGAGAAGTTTCCTAATAACGTTTCGGACCTCATCCCCATATTCTTTGCCATTTTTGTTGCAAAAATAATGAAAAAAAACAGTTTTTAGATATAGTCTACCGTCTGAATGATCACTTGAGTAGTGTACTCTAATACGGATGTAGTGTGGAGGTTTGTTTGGCTGTTATTTGCTGTTTTATAATTTTGTCACCTCGAGTTAGCGTTTAAATTAATGTTAATCTGTGCATTAATGTTTTTATTTTATTTTATTGAAAAACAACTCTGACGCTTGTTTTGCTTATAATCCTGTTTGATGCACAGCGTGGTCTATATAAATGAATCGTATTATGAAATCCTAGTAACGAGACACTAAATTGGTGGCAGTGACAGGAGAAAGTTACCCCATACTCAGTGGCAGCCAATCGTAGTACGCGTTGCTGGAGAGTCGGCAAAACAAGGTTACTTACATAGCTTATGAGCTGTAGCTAACCCAATGCATTGGTTATTAGCAGCAGTTGGACTCGTGAGTAACATTAGTACAAATATAAATGTATACTAACGCAACAGTTAATTTAAACAAATGCCTAAAGCATGTACAGATCTGATCAATTCACAAACCGATTGAGTGTTGTCATTGTGTAAATATACCACGTAGTCTACGGTAGCCTAGCTAAGATATACAGTTAGCTGTATTATGTTAGCTGACGATACAGTAAGAAGCGGCTCCTTCAGTACCAAAGTAGACTATATTTTTTGTATTTGGTTATTAGATGATTCAGCTGTCATAGCTATGAAGGACAGGAACGTTGTCAGCGCATCGTGAAACTCAACAAGCAAACTGGGGTACTTGGCTTGCTAATCTGCCTTATTTAGTGGCCCACAAAAAAACAGTCGCTAGTTTGCTTTCATATGATTGTGTTCTTGATCTAGATAAAATACAATGGCTAACCAGCATTAGTTTAAAATAAATAAATAACGTTTGGTAAGTAAATTGGTTCATTAACCTAGTTAATAGTTAGTTTATCATTTTAACGTGGTTGGCTGTCATTATTCAGCTCCACCTGCCAGGCTGATTAATTTTGTGTGCTGGGTCCATCACGACGAATTTACTTTAAGAAACCTGTCTAAAGATTGCCCAGTCATTTTATTTTAAAGCCAACCTGTCAGTAACCGGTACACGCTCACTTGTCTACCAAGCTGGTAAACTGAAGTGCTGGTTAAGTTATTTTATTATGCTGTAAGCTAAACATTTGAGCAAACTTAATTGAACTCATTCGATGGAAAATGGCTGTTCATGAATACAGAGAAAGTCAGGAAATCTTTTGTGAGAAGCTGGCATCGGTTTGTTTGCAAAGACTTCGCTTGGCAGCTACCGTTAACTTACTTGGCTGAGATCGGGAGGCTTGGCTAGATATCGTCCACAGTTCTTAAGTGGTTCGGCAATATCCCAGTTATGATGATGGTCAGATGCACCAATATTTTAAAACAGTTTTGTTTTTGTTTTCTGGCCTCTACCACCTTTGTTATTAGGGAAGTTTCCTGATTAAATGGCTTAGTCGGACAATAGTTTTTTTCACCCCCCTGACCTCAGAGGGAAAGAGATGATAAAAACTCATTTTGCACAGCATTAAACTTTCCAGAAGCCTATTGTCTGGTGAATGCAACGCAGCTCGATTGAATTGCTTGGCTGTTTTTGATGTAGAATTCTACAGAAATGTAGAATTTAAAAGCACAAAGCTTCTTTTTGCCTTCTCTCTTGATCCATAGGGACTGCTTGTGTAATACATGTTTTGCTTGTGCAATTAATGCATGAGTATTTATGTGCATTCTATGCATTTATGTAAATTGTAACAATACATGGCTTATTCTTTGTAGCTGTCTACCTGCCTGTCATATGGGGCAAAATATTCCTGGGCCTCCAAGTCCCTAATTTTTAGGATTTGGTGTAATATCCCTTTTTTGAAAAAGTAAATTGCAGTAATTTAAAAGTTGAAAGCTACACCAGGAATTCTTTGTTGACTCTCAGTTCAGTTTTTTTTTTATATTAAGAGGTGAGTCTGGAAGCATGGCATGTGCTTGTCCTTGTGGTTTGGGGTTGGGTTGGGTTGGGTTGAGATGGAATGAACGAAAACGGGCCTTTCAAGTGGTGCACTGCAGAGTCAAGAAGCTTTTCCACTTTTAAGCTTTCGATAAAGGAGGCCGAGTGGATTTCTCTGTGATGTTATCACAGGGAGAGTGCAGTTCGGACAACTATTTATTTGTCCCAAGTGGTGCTCCAGTGTTGGGTGGCCGCGATGGCTTTCTTCTCACGCAGTTTCCCCAGCACACTGCTACTTCCTTGAGCTGGTCTCGTGTGTTTGACACATGTTCACGGCAAGTAACTCAAAAGTGGCTTGAGCAGCAACGTTGTACCTCTAGTTGTTGTTTATATATATATTCTACTCAATGCTAACCCTTGTTAGCATTTGTGATAACTGTGGCACCTTCCAAGTAATGGTTGAAGGAGTCTGTGGTGAAGTACATTTTAATCGTGGTCCTTAATCAAAGCAGAAATAGCCTGTCTGTACTTTTGAAGTCTTTGTAGTATTTGTGTTACCCTTCAAAGGCACAGATTTTAACACCTTGACCCCACCATTAATGGAAGAAATGCTTGTTGTGCAGGCTAATGCAGTACATTCTGTTTTGATGATAATGATTCCTTGAGACTGCTGGTATAAAACCTAAGTCTTTCGGTACTGAATGAGTGATTTGTGAAAGTGACTTTGCCAGTAGCTTTATTTATTTTCCTACTGCACCTGAACTGAAGCGTTCAGTGCCCTGTCTGCTCCCTGTCTTGTTTTGCAATTCTGCTTGAAGAGGTTTCTATTTTTCAATTGTGAATAGTTTTTTTTTTTTTTTCATTTTTAATATCTACAGCGTCTTGCAACTGTATGTACTGTACATTAAAGCCGTATTTCATCGTAGGGTTGAGGCTCGAGAGCCTCGTGTCACTTCAATATCACTTATTTAATTTGATATAAAAAATTTACAAGGCGAAGCGTTGGGGCCGACACGTAGAGGAAATTGATTCTAATGTCTCTGAAGCCATTCCGGATTTGATGGAGGGAATTTCAGCGGGACCGAACCGCGCCGGCGCCCTGCAGAATATATTACTTTAATTTGGTCGGTGTCGGGCCGGGCCGAGGCGAGCCGGCTGCGGCAAATTTACGGTTTGTCGCTATTCCTCTGCTCGGCGCTCTGTGCGCCCCCTCCAATCCCCGCCGTGGAAGTAAAAATAGCACCTGTAAGGCGGTGAGTCTGGAGGACGTGAACGGCTGTGCGTCTAGGTGCAGGGTTGTCCCGGGGACAGCACCCAGCTACTATGTGTCATTGGGGGGGGGGGGACAGGCCAGCAGTGCTCACATTCATCTCTCTTTATCTCTCTCTCTCTCCTCCTCCCCTCCCTCTCTCGTGCCTCTTTCTCTTTCACTTTTCTTTTTTTGCTCACCATCTTCTGTCACTTCTGTCATTTCCCTCTCATACTTTCATTCCCTCTCCCTCTCTCTTCCCTCTATGATCTCCCCATCTCTCTTCTTTCTCTCACTGTCTTCTTTTGCTGTCGTTCTTCTCTCTTACTTTCACACACTCTCTCTTTCTTTCCACTCGTCATCCCTCCTCTCTCTCTCTCTCTCCCTCCCCCTCTCCTCTCTCAGTCCTTTGTCAGTATGACCAGGCAGTGACCGTGACCCTTTACCGTGTGAGCGAGTTCCCTCCCCAGGATCCCCCATGTGCATCATCTTCTTCAAGTTCGACCCTCGCCCAGCCTCCAAAAATGCGTACAGGTAAGACCCTTCACCTCCTCCGCCACCCTCGCCGGTTTTAATCGGGGCTGGAGCATGGACACCCCCTGCCCTTCACACACAGGCAATATCCGCTCCACTCCACTCAAAAACATTTCCTCTCACACGTTCTGGTGTGAAGTAGCCTAATTTATTTTATGCGCGTGTTCTCATTTCTGCACGCGACTGGCACATTGCTGGACGACCGCATCCATCATGCAGCGTGTGAAGGCCCCTTGTGGTCTGGGAGCAGTGCACATGCTGTACATGACCTCACTGCCTTGCGTACGTCTGCCCCTCTGTGCAAAGCGTCTTAAGGTCAGAGTGCCGGCCTAGGGTCAGGCTTCCCGTGGCAATATCCCAGTCAGATCCAGTATGACTTAAAAAGCCCAAACTGATCCTGGATCAGTGCTCTTACTCTTGTGACGCTTTGTGAATAGCAGCCTGATGTGCTGGAGAACCACGGTCAGGACCGGAGCGGGCCGCGGTCGTCCGACAGGAACCGCGTCTCTCGCTTCTCAACCGCCGCGTTCTGCGTCTCGGCGCGAGCCGGGCGTTCGACATTGCACACGGATCAGGAGGCGGGAGAGAGAGAGAGAGCCGCGCGATGCTAACCTTTCCCACAGCCGAATGGAGATCTCTCCCAGGCACAGAGCCCCGTGCGGGTCCAGGGGGGCGGGTCGAGGGGGGGCCTCAGGAGGAGAAGTCGATGCGCCTGACTCTGCAGTTTGCGCTCCCGCCCGTGATAATCCGGCCGATTCTGGAAACTAATCGCCTGGACGGGGTCCAGCTCTGCCTTTCTGAGGGGGGATTGTTTGGGCTTTAATGAGTTCTGGGCCGGGACGTGGGGGTTTTTCTGAAAACCGCCGGTGTTCTGCGGCCTACGTTCAGTCTCGCTGCGGCGCGAGTGTCTGCTGTTTTAAATCCCAGCGCATTTTGCGTTTTTTTCCTCCTCCAGATCGAAAAAGCAGCGTGAGTAGATTGAATGACAGCACCAGTCATTAACTTATCACCAGGTGCTGGCACGTCAGCCTGGTAATATCCAAATTCCTCTGGTTATTTCCGTTTTGTTTTTCCTGTGACATCGCCGAATAACTAATGTTTGGCATGTAAATCCGGGGGGAAAGTGGGGAAAAAAATACTAATAACTTTGATAACTTCGCTTAAAAGAATGATCGTTGCCGTATTCACGAGCGTGAATTAAATTGCGCACTCGTGAAATAAACACAGTTGCTCCCCCCCCCCCCCATTCCCACCCCCCCACATGAATCCATTACAGCCTCAGCAAGCCGAACAGTTGATGAAATGATGTCCCGGCTTCCCGTGTGATTGTGAAGGGCTTAGCGGAGATAAATGTGAGAGATGACGGTCTTTGCAGTCAAATAAAGCCGCGTTGCCCTCTCCCTCCTGTGACCACTTTGCCGGCGACAGGCCGTGTTTGTGTGTGTGTGTGTGTGAGAGAGAGTGTGTGTGGAGGATCTTGTAATTGCCTTCTCTTCCCAGTCTTTTTTTTTTTTTTTAAACAGATAATGGCGTATCTGTGTAGAGTCATTAGCACTATTGTCCCTCGGAAGGCATCGACTTTCCACCCCCCTCACCAACCCCCCCCCCCCCCCCCTTACCCACCCCACAGCATATGTGATTGGAAGCTGGTTTGTAACCATTAGTCTCAGATGCTCATGCATTGACCCCTCTAGGTCAGTCTGTGCCGTTTGTTTATTTTTAAAGCCCGCTCGCCCTCTGTAAGACAGATAGGGAGCCCTGCTGTGGGGTCCCACAGAAAAGCTCGGAACAAGTCGTAATGTGAACTGTGTCATTACTCTGTGTACTCGGTGTACTGCAGTATCCTTTCCTGTACGTTTTTAACGATGGTGTGCGTTAGCTTTGTGGGCCACTAAAAAAAAATCACACAGCCCCTTGACATGACCTTGCGCTTAGCGTAAATGGTGGATTTGGCCTACTGCAGGGAAGGGTACGCTAAGGCCTCTATTCATCTCCGAAGATGTGTTTTGGTTTTTTGTTTTTTTTTCTTCCCCTTTTTTTTTATGTCGAAAAGCAGTGTATTAAAAAATAAATTACGAAATGTAAGCAATAATTGTATGCTAACCCTTATTAGCTGGCCCTGATGTAGTTACACTCTCAGAAATGAGCTGGAGAGGGAGGGGGGTAGTGTGCAAGGGGGGGGGGGGGCATAGGGCAGGGTTGCCCTGACTACAAGGCATAACCCTGATGGGGATTTCCCTGGCCACCACCACCTGTCCCGATGACGTGTTACACGCTCGGCGTACACGCCCTCGCCAGCAGAGCTGATGAGGATAACCGCAGGAAGTGACACGCTCCCCCCCACCCTCCAATGGGGCTTCACGGATGAGGATTTGGATTTGGGTGGAGGGTTCTGCAGTTACCTTCAGAAAAGCAAGCGTTTCAATTTAGATCTGTTTGGACTTGCTGGGTCGCGTAAATATTCGCGGCTGACCGGGCGCTTAGTCGAGCTGTAGCAGTCTCGCCCTCGGGCGCCTCGTGCTTACAGCATAAATATTTTATATATCGACAGAATTTTCTTGCCTTGTGGGTGAAATGCGGGAGGGGGAGATATGGGGGGGTGGGGGCTCTTGGGGTTGTGCGTTGCTATGGCAACCAGAGTTGTTCCAGAGGGCTTTCCCCCCCCCCCCGGCCCCCTTGGCGAGACTGTCCGCTGCTTTCAGCACCATAAAGCATGCGCCAAACCGGGAGCGGGGTACCGTGGGGGGCACGGCGAGGGGGGGGAAGATTCATGAGCGGCAGCTCAGCAGTAACGCGGAGCCGTTGTGTCACGCACCATCGCCGTGCTAAGCAAGCGGCAGTTGTGCAGCGTTAGTGAAAGTCTCCGGAGATTAACGTCAAGCGCGACATTAGGGTCGTCGCCAATACAGCCTCCTCCGATCCCCGAAACGCGTTCTGGGGCAGGGCAAAGCATTGTGGGATTCCCTCCAGCCGGAGACGGGAGTCGGTTAAGCGTTTGTTTAAATCACCGTTTGTAGTAATAACAGTGCTACAGCGGGCTTTCGCAAGGCCCTGTTTCGAGAAGGCTAATTTCAGCTCAGCGCTTGGACCGAAAACCACACCATCATTTTTCACACAATTTGGTGCGCTGTCTTTGGCAGATAGCGTTCTGAAGAAATAATTTCTTATTCTTTTTTTTTAAATTAGAGGTGTTGCCATCAAAGATTATGGTTCCTTTTCTCTACAGGCAACAAAACAGAGCCGTTAGCCATGTGAGAGAGATGGATCATATGCCTGTCATTTTATATCAGTATTTTTCCAATTCTTTCTTTTCTGTTTTGTTTTTTTGTTTTGTTTTTTTTGTCTGTGAATTTATTTTGGACACGAGCAGAAAGCCGATGTTCTGCAGGACGGGTCAGCGGCAGGCCGAGCCTCTCTGGAAACCGATGGGGGAGGCGGCAGGGCACCGTAGCGTAGCATAGAGACTGGATTAGCCTGTGCTATTCAGTGGAATCGCTGGTCAATGTGCAGTCATCACCTGATCCATTATAATGAATCGCTCCCCTGGCTGCAGGAAGGTTCTGGAACAGACTGAAGAGAGCAGTGTACTGTTTGTGCGGGCTGTGGGAGGGATTAACGAACAGTAGCTCAGCGGTGTTGTGGAGTCGCCATGCACCGTCGCCATTATTATTTTTTTTCCGTAATTTTTATCTGTTATGAGACCCAACAGCAACCCCGGAATATCCCAGACAGATTTCTCCTGGACACAGTAAAGGCGTGTCTCATCTCATCTGATGACACTGATAATGCGGTTTCAGTGGCGGCCGCAGATGCGGTCGGCGTTCCTGTCTAGCGAGCGCTTGAGTTCGTTCACGGATCGGGGTCTGTGATTGACGGCACGCCGCGGAATTCGCGAGGCTCCCCTACACCCCCCCCCCCCCGCTGCTGACTCCACTACAGCGCCGCAGCCCCCCCCGCACTAACCATCACATCATAAAAAATGGCCGCTTCGCCGTTCCGTCAGGGTGAGAGGGAGGAACTCAATGGCCCAGGACCTGCAGGTGTGTAAATGTCAGCAGGAAGCAGATTGCTGATTGAGTGTTCTCTCGCGGTGGTGATTCTGCGTTGTGTGGGCTGCTGGGTGAGCCGCCATGTTTATCGGGTCTCGTACGTCAAAGATATGGGTTGGGCTGTTGCCTGTTTTTTTCTTCTTCTTTTTCCCTTCTTTTCTCAGTAATACTAATGAAAGGTCTTCCTAACATCAGACTGTTTTTTTTTTTGTTTTTTTTTTTTAATTAATTGATTATTTTTTAATGGGCTTTTGATGAATTGGGGTAAGGATGTGATTCTGCATACACACACGTACCTGTACTACACACCCATACTCTTACACACCCATGTCTGTGCACACCCATACCCGTACGCACATGTGCAGTTTGCCCTTGTTGCAGAGGAAATGCAGAAAGGGAGAATGGCACACACGCAAGCACATTTGCAAACAGATAAGGCGGCGATATGATCTGGGGGGGGGGGTCTAAGTTAATTGAAGCAGTGCTGGCCGGGGGGGGGGGGCGGGGCTTGGTGGGATGAGTGACGAGGGGGCAGCTTTCTCCCTCTTCAGCTACCACCTGGGGGCCAAGGTGTTCGGGGGTGAACCACGCCCCCAGTCTTGTCTGTTTGCGCTGATGCCCACAGATTGCATGACCCCCCCGCCACGCCAAACACCCTGCGACGCTGCACTTCTGTCAGTTTAACATGCATGTAAAGAAGGATGCGTGTTAGCAAACACGCCACCTAAACAACCAGTGTCCTTGGGAAAACAAAAACGAAGAAAAAAAATACATAAAGTCCCGTTAGTCCAGTAATGTTTACGAGAGCAATTTGCTGAACGTCGAAAATGCGAACTGCCTGGTATTTTACAAAGGGACTCCACGCATGGCTTTGTGTGTGTAATCTAGCGTTGGGGGTGCTTTTTGCCCTTGGTGTCCCGCGAGGCTGGGACTCCGTGTTCTGCATTCTGCCCTATCAGAACGGTGTGTGTTCACAGTGGGCTTTCAGAAGGTGACAACAAATGCTAGAATAAAATAAAATACCACCTGCTGCAAATTGCACTGACATCCATTTAGTATCAACTGCTCATGATGACCCTAGTTGGTGGCCATTTTTTTCAACATGTCCTCCATAATGCTTTGGCCAAGTTCAGCACTTTGAAGGGTAGTTTTAGGAATGTAATGGTAAATGGATAATAGCTTATCAAGCGCTTACATTGATGCTCATTCGCCAGAGCAGTTAGATTAGGCTGACTCAAGGACACTTCACACGCCCAGTGGTCTTTAATCCCAACCTCCATGCCAGTCAACGGTCCTTACCTCTGAGCTATTCGCCCTGAATGTTTGAAGTCGTGTTCTGAACTCCAATGCTCAGTTACAGTAGTGTTTAACAACACTAGAATGTTCAGTTAAGAACATTCTAATCAAATGTTTATGAACTCACACCTAAAAGGGTTAATCTCCAGAACTGCGCCGAACTTAAGTTCTGTTTCCTTTAATGCGGAGAATACACTCAAGCCATCAGGCGATGTACACCTGTTTTGGCTTGTGGCTTAAAAGCACAACACATTAGCTTTAAAAGAAGACGCACATTGTCAAGGCATGTCAAATTCATATTTTCATTGGAGTGCCACTTTAATCGATCGGAATAAACACAGAGCGGAAATTGTGGTGTGGTGTGGTGGTGGGGGGGAGGGAGGGTGGGAGGGAGGGGGTTTCTTTCCGTCCCGGGCTAATATTTCACAGCCATTCAGGCTGTCATCTCCGGTTCTGCCTCTTCAAGCAAGGGGGGGGGGGGGCTGACGGCACCCCCATTTTTCTTCCTGTCTTCCTTTCAGGCTCATTTTGGCTGCCAACCGAGACGAGGTGTACAGCCGGCCGTCCAAGGCCGCCGATTTCTGGGGGAGCGGCAGCGAGATCCTCAGCGGTGAGTGAGCGTGCGCTCGAGCTGGAGCGGGGAGAGAGACCGCGCCGAGCGGCCGAGGTCGAGAGAGAGAGAGAGAGAGAGAGAGAGAGAGAGAGAGGCGCTCTCCCGATTGTTCGCTAAACGAGGTGCTGGCACTAGCCTCCCGCCAGGATGCCAGGGCATTTAGATACCCGCTGTCGGTTTCCATGCCTACAGCTCTTTACGCCCGGAATTAAGGCAACAAGTGCCCCAGTTAATCGTGCGTTGTGCGTGTGTGTGTGTGTGTGTGTGTGTGTGTGTGTGTGTGTGTGTGTGCTTTTTTGGGGGGGGGCGTGTGTGTGTGTGCACCGTGGTTGTCTCGGTGCGTTTTGACGTTTGTGCCCGAGTCCATGTTTTCTTGTTACTTGTCATGTTCTATACACATGCACATGAGCACCCACACACACACACATACAGACACACACGCATACACACGCACGCTAGCTAGCTAGCTAAGTTGTAAAAGGGAAGCGGGCCTGAAGTACACGTCCGGACGCAGAAGGGGGCAGGTATGGAAATGGGGAGAGGGCAGCTGTGAGAGTTTGTGTTCTGCCTGATTTCCACGGGAGGGCGTGCTGGTCTCCCCCCTCCCGGGCGGGCCGTCTCGCCGTGCCCTTGGGCGGCCCTGGGGCGCGCCCGGTTCTGTTGTCGCTCAGCGCCTAATTGATCGGTTAAAATTGGTTGATTATACGGTCAGCTCACCTCCCCTGGTCTCCTGGGGTCTGAACTGGTTGTTGATTTTCAAGTGAAAACAAAATCCCAGCCGCCCTGGGGCTTTCCAAGGTCACGGAGAAACAGGACTGATGTTCCCTCAGCCCCCCAGCCCCCCGCCCCCCTCCCCTGAGCCTCCGTCTCATATTTCTTGTCATTGTAGTGATTTCCAGGCTAATCTTTCCATGCAGGGGCATGCTTTATCTTTTTCTCTCTCTTTCTTTCTACTCTCTTTCTCTCTCTGTTTTCTCCTGTATTTTTCCTCAGTCTTTCCATTCTCTGCTATTTCTCTCCTTTTTCCTCACTCTGTTTCTTTCTCTTCTTTTTTCCTCACTCTCTCTTCTTTCCTCTTTCTCTCGCACCCTTTTTTTCTTCACCTTTTTCTCTCCTCATTCTCTCTTCCTCTCTTTCTTGCCAAAATAAAGGGGAGTCAAAGGTCTGTCTCCTTCTTCTCATGCTCTCTCTCTCTCTCTCTCTCTCTCTCTCTCTCTCTCTGTTCTCTCTCTCTCCGTCTCCCCCTCTCAGTGAGCTGGTAAAGATGCAGAGGACAGACTGTGCGGTCCCTAGATTGCATTTCAATAACCGCTTCTTCAAAGACCCCGCTGTTCTCCCCCCCCCTTCCCCTCCCCCTCCTCGGGGGGAGCAGGCCCAAGCCAGGGATCCTCCACAGAGGAGAGCTTCCTCCTCTCTGAAGTCCCTCCCCCCCCAGTCTTTCAGGGCCGTCAGCGATTGGCTGGAAAATAAAACGAACGTCACGACACTCCGCGTCGCTACACCTGCGCTAATCCTCCCCTTGCGCGTTAGCCTCCAGGCTAAACGCCGCACTTTAGCGGACGTTACTGATGAGCACAGTGCACTCTAATGGCGGGAAAAGTGATAGGCGCGACTTTTTGCTTGCAACACTGCAGAGCTTTCATTAATTCATTATTTGATAATTTATTTATTTATTTATTTATTTATTTATTTATTCATTTAGTTTAAACCCAGGTTTATCTAAATGAGATTAAAGTCTCCACAACCCCACACGTATACAGTCCAATACAATTAGTCACAACAGCAAGCGGTGCTTTAACGGATTAGCATTGGACGCGTGTACGGCATGTGCTAAAGATCAGAGTGAGGAGAGTAGTGGGGGATGATGGCAGAGCTGAAGCATGTTATCTCCAGTGCGTTGGAAAGGTCTCTTGGCTACCATTTGTTTGTCCATTTAGTGCCGACATTTTTTCACATCCAGGTGCGCCATTTTGTAGACGTAACAGAGATGAATGAATATACTCTTTGTTTTAAAAGCGTACATTTGTAGTTTGGGCAGGAGTCAGAGTTAATTGAACGGTTGCCCGGAAGTGCACGTGCACCACTTCCTGTCTCTCCTCAGGGTGTTTTTGAGGGCGAGGGAGGGTTTGTGGGTACCCTCTTGGTTTCCTGTCCTCTCCACGCTGGGAGACTAACGGCGTGTGTTCCACCCCGTCTACCGAGTCCCTTAAATATTATTTTTAGAAAGTGTATTTTTAAAAAAGGCAGAAAATGTCTTCAGGGCTCAGGCTTGGATTTTGGGAGGTTTTAAGCTCGGGGGGGATCGCGGGAGGGGGTGGGGGTGGGGTGGTTTAAGGATGAGTTATGGGAACGCCAGACACAGCTTCCTGTTAACACCTCTCTCCAGATTTATCCTCTCGGAGGTGCGAGGCCCAGTGCTCTGGTGCCACACAAGTCCCGCAGCGCCTCTCCCAGTTTCACTTTCTCCCAAACTTTTTATTTAATGTTTTTTTTTTTTAAGGCTACTCTCATGTTATCGTCACTTTGATTTATATTGGCAGGAAATAATCAGTCGCCCTGGCAGAGATTACGGCGGTTGGGCCCGAGGATCAGGGCCCTGAGCCGTGAAATCCCGCCGATTTGAGGCGGTCACATGACGCACCTGTGGAATATTTGAGCTGGTGGAGCTTCACTGGTTGCACGGTAACGGCGGGCGGCTGACCAATCGCGGTGCTTTGTGGTCTGCAGGGCTGGACCTGGAGGAAGGGAAGGTGGGCGGGTCCTGGCTGGGGATCAGCAAGAGAGGAAAGCTGGCGGCCCTGACCAATTACATGGAGGCAAAGACCAATCCCGATGCACATGGAAGAGGTAAGTGCTATAACATTGCAATATATTGCATGACATTACATTATGTGAAGTGACATGACATTACATTACATGCCATATGACATTACATTGAATGTTATTGCATGAAATGACATTACATGATATGACATTGCATTATAATGTTATGGCGTGACAGTACATTACATGACATAGCATGACATTTTATGCCCTTACATTATATTGCATGACATGATATTAAGTTGCATTAGACCCATTCAGAAGACACTATTATCCGGAGGGACATACAATGTAAGAGAACACAAGTGCATTGTGCCCGAGTTATGTGATCAGGTTCATCTAGGTTCATCTAGGTGATTAGGTTCATCTACAACTAGGTGGGTGGGGGTGGGAATTTATATATATTTATAAAAAATAAATTAAAAAAAAAAAAAAAAGGGTACAATTCACACTTTTTTGCAAAGTTATACCTATTGTAGCTCTCCTGCAGGAATGTTGTAAAGCGCTTGTCTCTGAGTTTTGTAATGCACTTGTTGTAAGTCGCTCTGGATAAGAGCGTCTGCTAAGAATCTATAATGTAATGTAATGTAATGATCAATGGTGCCAGACCTGGCTAACAACATAAGATAAGAGCATCTGCTAAATACCAAATTGTAATTTAGAAATTCTGATTTGGAATTGAATTGGAGTCGTTAAAAAAAAAAAAAGAAATCTTGGGAATTCAGTTGGATTGGAACTGAATCAGTTGTTGGAATTGAACGAGTGGAATGTAGAGCTTCACGTTTAGCAGGGCTGACTCCCAACCTTGCTGTGCGGAGTCTGTTTGGCCAGATGTGCACTTCAGAGCTTCTGTGTTTGGCCCCAAATGAAATTATAAATCTTATGAAATTCAGTAGCTGGCAACAAGTACGGAAGCTAAAAAAAGATAAAGGGACGTGCATAACAAGGCGTGGGTTCGCAGGTTATGGTCTGCATCTGGCATTGTTTTATTTATTAGCCGTGTTGCAACACCTGTGCAGACAGGCTTTGTGTTACCTGGTGGTATTTTTATTTTTTTCCAGTGACTTCAATTACAAAACGGTAAATGAAAAAAAGATGAGCGGGAATTGTGTATTTCAGCGAGTGCCACGCATCGCAGGGAAAAAATGAAAATCGGAGCGTTTTTGAAAATGAGAGCATCTGTTGATCGTTTTCACGGAATGTGCGTCTAACCTGTCCGCGATATCGGCGGCAAACGGGCTAGAGGAGCCAAAATTTATTTGTTTTCGTTCCAGATCTGTTGCGCTCTTAAAAAAAAAAAAAGCTCATTACCGGAACCAATCTGCATGTCTGTTGCCACGGCACCCTAGAACTCTGTGTCGCTACGTGTTTACTTAGCGGACACCTCATTTGGAAGTTGCCAAAACATATGGCGCGTTAGGCCGTCGAACTCCGTGTCGCTACCTGTTTACTTTATCGATACTTTGTTTGGAAGTTACTGAACTGTAAGGCCCGGGATTCTGTCCCACGGACCGTAAACCGTCGATCGGAGGACGGTCGCGTCGCGGGCGAAGCGTGTTTTTTCCGGGCGTAACCGGGGCTCGTCACGCCGGCGCGTTTAACCGCAGGCGAAGGGATTTGTTTTGTTTATTTTTGCGCCGTGTGCGTAGGGAGGCAGAAAGTCGAGCGGAGAGACCGCCCCCCGAGCTGGCGTAGCCGGGCGCATCTGCGCGTCCGTCCCGCTAAATCAGCCCCCCCCCGCTCCCCCCGCTCCCCGCCCAGCTGTCCGCCGCAGATGCGAACGCCCCGAAGTCAAACTCCCCCCCGCCTTCCGCGGCGCCAGATTCTCTTTTTAATTCCACCTCGGTAACCGTCTTTAAAAAAGACCGCTTTTGAGATGCTTGCTGAACCGGGCACCGGCATAATTATGGCAGGTCCCTGGCTGCCACTGGCCTTCCTCCCTCCCCCTCCTCCTCCTCCTCCTCCACAAAATAGCCGAACATCCTCAGAAAACCGTCGACTGTCGGCCCAGAAGCCGTACGCGAAGCTGGCGAAGGGAACAAACGGCATATTTAAGTTTAAAAAAAAAAAAAAAAAGTGATTAAAGTTTCAGTGCCGGGGAAAGGACGTCAGTGGCTGGAGAGTTATTGCGGTCGTTAAAAATTACCTCAAGATAATGTTCTCCTCTAATGGCTTTAATGATTTAGTGGGCTGATTACCACGCACCACTGATTATCAGACATGCCCGGTGAGTGCACCAGGAGGGCACGGAAGAGTTCATCACTGTTTTGTGTTTTTTTTTTTTTTTTTTTTTTAAACTTTCCTTTTCTTTGACCTTGCCGCGTTCTTCACCGTCCATGTAATTGGCTCGGTCGGGCGCACAGCGTTTCCATTGAACTCGAGAGAAAAACGAGCGGGCGTTTTTTTTTTTTTTAATCCCAAAGATCGATAACGTGTGGACTGTTTTTGAAGCTCTGCGTCTCTCTCGCCCAGGGTTCTTGGTCTCGAACTTCTTGACGGAGAACATGGACAGCTGCTCTTACCTGCGGAAGGTGTCCTCGGAGGGCCACCTGTACAACGGATTCAACCTGCTGACTGCGGAGTTCAGGTGGGCGAGTGACGGGGGGACTCGAAGGGTCAAAGGTCAGAGGGTTTGAACGAACGCAAATGGGAGCCAGAAAAAAAAAAAAAAAAAAACGGTTCTGATACCAGACTGCGGGCCCATTCACGTATCACAGTAGAAAGGTGCCTTAAAACAGGGATGTTCTAACTACTCAGGTCCAGGGACCCCACCCAGGATCAAAGCCATCCAGGGGACACCCCCACCATAAGCCACAAAGGGTTTTAAAAAAATAAAAATAAAAACAAAATTGTAATTGTTTTATATTTTGAAATGTATTTGAAATATTTGCTGTGTAGTCGAAGGCATATCAAAAAATCTGCCCAGTGAGCCCCTACAGTACCCTCAGGATCCCTCTGTTGAAAACCCAGGTGTTGAAAGCATGATCCACCCCGCGGATTCGCCATTTGAAATTTCACTAATTTAACATCAACAACAGCCTGTTAATGTGAGGCCTGACGGCTCTGTGACATCATCTGATGTGTCAGCCAGTGCTCAGGTGAGTTTTAAGTGCCCTGACCCGGATCGCCTGAGTGAGTAACGCTTCGCCCTCCGCCGCGATTCCACTAGAGTCCGCACGGCGAGTAAATGTTCTTTTATCGACCGGAGTGGAGGGGCGCTTCCTGTGGCTGTGTGTGTGTGTGTGTGCGTGTGCGTGTGCGTGTGCGTGTGCGTGTGCGTGTGCGTGTGCGTGTGCGTGTGCGCGTGCGCGTGCGCGTGCGTGTGCGTGCGTGTTTTCATCCCCTGCGGATCTCCGTCTGGATGAGGCAAGGTTCAGTGCCCGTTCTCTTGGGTTCCTGAAGCAGAAATAACAAACCGCTCCTGCGGCCGCCTGGTTCTTCTTCGCGGCCATTAAAAGCTCACCCGATTTAGAATTCAGCCCGAACACCTGTCGGAAGTTTAGACCTGTCCGTCTTTTTTAAGGGGCTTGTTGAAACACGGGGACTTTGGGGCTGCCTGTTTTTTTTTTTTTTTTTTGGTTTTGAAAAAGGTTTTCTTTCCAAGTAAACGTCTGGACAAACTTTTGAAGTTTTGAGAGATTTTTTTACATAAATGCTGGGTTGTCTGCGAGCGGCATTTTGCAGTCAGTAGTTGGTAAAGTCAGGCTTCCAAAATACACTGCAAGTAGGGCACATATTTTGCATTTGATTACATCTGACAGTTAAGCTGGAAATATGTTGTAATTGTTGCGTTATGGTGGATTGGAATGCATTACCGTTGGAATTTTAAATATATGAGCGTTGCTCTCTATACTGGGATTGCACGACTCCTCTGTCATCGTTATGACAACCGGATCCACTGCAGCCGTGTGTATACGTTCGGGAGTTAAAAGTTATGCGTTCGCTCGAATCCTGTCTGGGCCATCTCTGGGTCGCATCCACGGCAACACGGCTTTGGGGAACTGCAACTCCCAGCGTCCCACGACGCTCGCACGTGGTCTGTCCTTATGACACCCAGTTTCCTAGCGACGCCCCTTCCACTGGGTGGATTGTGGCCCGTTTACGGATTTACTGTATACCACACGCCCCAGCTGATTCTGGATAGGCCACAATTAGCCAGTTCCACAGCTATTTTGACAAATGAATTCTGACCGTTGTTGCGTGCTCAAGGGTTAAAACGAGAAGAAGATTCGGCACGTTCAAAAGGTTCGCCCGATACCTCGGCGGAGAGAAGCAATCTCTTTTTTTTTTTTTAATCTGTGGATGTTTGGTAATGGCTAAGGCTGTCATCTGTAACCAAAATCACCCCCGCCCTCTTCGTCTGTCGGGCAGGGGGGTGGGGGGGGCGCTCCTGGACCCCTGTGCGCTGTACACAAGACGTCTGGATGCTGACAAATAGGTGGCCCTGTTTAGTGCAATAAAACAGATAAAAATGGCGGCTGTCGCGACAATTTATTTGTTTACCTTTTTTTTAAATAAACAACCTCATTATAGAGCTATTAGCCCCCCCCCCCTTTTGCACACCGAAACAAAAAAAAATGATGCGTGTGGCAGCAGCCGCAGGAAATACTGTGGCTATTTTGTTCCGAATCAATAGTTCCATCTTGTAAGCGGAGTGGAATTTTACATCGCGAGCATTAGAGGATTTCTTATTTATTCCCGAGCCGAACGCGGCGCGAATGATGATTGGCCGAGGGGTGTGAAAGCGCCGGTGGAGGTGCGCAGATCCTCTTAAGAGATATTTATGTTGAGCCTGAAGACGTACGACAGTCTGGCTTAGCGGAGGGATGGGGGCGTGCTAATAATAGCGCCCAGCAGGCGGCAGCGTAGTAGAACGGTAAACAAACCGGCCTTGTAAAAACCAAAGGGCTACGGGTTCGATTCCCGAGTGGGGCACAGCCGATGTACCCATTAGCGAGGCACTTGACCTGCTTTGCTCCAGCGTTCTACGCCGTATGAATGGATGCTGTGTAAAGATTGGGAAAGCCGGGTTAAGCCACTCTGAATGAGAACATCTGCTAAACGCCCGTAATGTGCTGTACCCAAGAACAAACACGCAGAAATGCAGCCAGATCCTTTGAAGCAGGATGTTCACACTTTGATGCGTTTTAATTTTTAAAGATCTTCCGTTGGTTAAAAAAAAACAAAAAATAAAACATATTAATGCTATGTGAAGTTTCTTCAGAATTTTTCCTTTTTTTTTTTTTTTCTTTCACCAGGCGAAATTGTGTATGCTGGAACTGAAGTTTAATACCGAAGCAGGTATTAAAGATTCATCTCGCTGCCGCGTGTTCAGCGATGGGCTATCTGAGTCAGATGTGTCTGACAAGGTCTTGTTATTTCCAGAGCTTTCTACTTTTATCTATTGCTTTGTTTAAATTTTAACCGCTTTTGTCAGAGGGAGAAGATCATTCCTTTTCATCTGAAAATGAGAAGTAGCACTCGCCTTCAGTCGGTGTGGCTGTGGTCAAGTCTTTTGAAAAAGCAGACGTCACTTTTATCTCCTTAATTCTAACATCAGTTTCGGTGGAACCCTCCCGTGATTCATGACCGCGCTATTCTATTAAAGGAATAATTATTTTAACGTAGCCACTTTATACGCTAGTAATGAAGCGCTTTGTTTTTTTTGTGGGACTCGTTCGATTTGAAACATTTTTGCGTCAAACGGTTTTCTGTCGTTTTGAATTGCAGTGTGTGGTCGGTAATGCGCATGAGACTGCGTTTGCTTTCAGAGCTGTCAGAATTCCGCCGCTTGCCTCGGAAATATGTGAGGGTTCGGAGTATTTCTGAACTTGAAAGCGTGGCCTAAAATCCAAATGTAGCATCTGGCAAGCGCCAATGACCCCCCCGCCCCCATAAAGAAAGCAGAAGCAAATTACATTTAAACATTCTTGAATTTGTTTCAGTTGCCGCCACACCGCAGTATTTAATTTTGCAAAGCTGCAGCCCTGAACGCTCGGGGTTTCTGCTCCTGGAAATCCAGTCTGCCTAAGCGAAGAATTAATTATAAGCTAATTTTGTCACGCGGTCTTTCATTTCAAAATCAATCGATACAATGGTTTCCCAGCGGCTGGTGCCAGAATAGTTTCTTTTTTTTCCCCCCCGCCTTTTTACATCCTACTCTGGCAATGAAGGACAACTCCTCAGTGTCCTTTTAGCTTTAAAGGCCTATTTTTTTTTTCTTTAAGCTTTTCAAGATAGATTTTAGTGAACGTTATATTGGCAAACTTTTAGAATGTGTAGCCACTTCTGTCAGTCCGGACTCGTACCTCCGGGAAGACTCAAATGGATTCCTGTTGTAATAAATGGGAAAGTAAGCCGTGGATTCATGAGCCACATGGTGGCTGTTCGTCTCGATGCTACATCTTCACAATTTTACCATTCGGGCACATAGCAGATGCTTTTAAATCAATGTGACTGACGGGTAGCGCATTTAAAATGGCTGGAGAAAACCACCGCTGTTGCTGGACTATCAGTTGATGCCGCAATTAAATTAGCCGTTTGTCGAGCTCCACACAAAAAACACCTGGAAAGGGGAAGAGTAATTCCTGTGGTCCATGGTGTTTATGCATAATAGTGGGGTCTTCATGGGCTTTTCTTGGTATTATTTCTGTTTTTTAAACATGGCTTCATTGACCCAGACAGTTTGTATTCTTGTGTGCACAATGAAAGATGGTTTAGGTGTTTAGAGATGTTTCTGATGACCTGTTTGTTTTTATAAAGGCAGCCATGGGGTTTAGTGTAGCGCAGTGGTAGCCAACCCTGTTCCTGCAGATTTACCGTCCTATAGGTTTTCACTCCAGCCCTAACAAAGCACATCTCATTCAACAGCTAGAGATCTTTGTTAAGGTGCTAATTAGTAAAGTCAGGTGAGCCAAAGTAGGGGTGAAATGAAAACCTGGAGGATGAAAGTTTCTTCAGGAACAGGGTTGGGAACCAGAGCAGCTGAGAACATACACTAATAACTGAAATAATTGTGACATCCGATGCCTTTTCGTGCAAGAGGAACATGTTTATCCTAAGAGCTTAGCTGCAGTAACTCATCTGAAGCAAAATGACAGATGTGTGTTCAGACCTCCAACATAGCTGAATTCCACGTCATCTTTCAGTGAAATCTTCAAAGTGTTATTTGCAGCCAGAAGAAACATTTGCCCCGCAACCCTCATCCCCCATCTCCCCCCATCCCCCCGTGCACACACTCATATTAATATTCCAGACTCATTATTGGCTTTTCATTGACAAATTTTATTCCGGTAAAGTTTTTTTTAAACGTAATGTTCTCTTCACAGATGTGAGATAAGGAATCATTTATGTCCCCATTCTCAAACCCCCCCCCCCCCTCCGCCCCCACAGCAGATGAACTGCAAACCACAGACCTGAAAAATCAGCATTGCGCACGAGTTCATTCTGCAACAGCTCTGCCTGGCAGATGAGTACTCTCGAGAGAGAGTGTCCAACAGCTGTTTGTGTGTGCGCACGTGTGTGTGTGTTTGTACATGTGCCAGCATGCACACACACACCCGTGGGAGCCTTTACTCTCGGCAGATCAAGCTGTGGGAAGATCTGACTGAAAGCGCCTGCACGCAGCGCCTCGGCTAGTTTTAAATCAGGATTTTAGCTGCAGGTGAGAGACGTGGCGCGGTCTGTTGGCAGATGACTCTTTACCCATTTAGGATCCCCTCCCCATGGGGGGTGGGATTCGGTCCCCCACCAATGGCGCCGTCTGATCTGTGGTCTCTTCCCTGTCTGTTACCCTCTGCTTTCCCCCTCCCACACTGAATAAACCAAAAAATCCTGAAGGACAGTGAACTGTCCTCTCTCCTTTAAAATAAACTGAAGAAAAAAGAATTTCGGCACAGTCTTCATTTGAGACATGGTGCATTTCACTTGATAAATAAATGTTTTTAAAAAAATGGTCCAGGATGTTCACGTAAGCTATTAACACCAATTTGGCATTTGTGTTCACCTTCTTTCTCAGGCTCATAACATAACAAGCCTGACTTGGTTGACCTTCCAATGTGAGATCCACTGAGCATATGTGTGGAAGTCCACCTAACTTCCAGACATATGCTTTGCTAATAAACAAGTGGTCAGTTATTACTTCTGACCAATCGTATAACCTTCAGTAGGCAGTGCTCCAATTAGACGCCTCGATTCAAGCCAGCTCCATCACTGACCTATCACAAAAAGCTTTGGCTGAAACCAGGGCTGGGGGGCGGGGTGAAATTCCCAGGCCCAAGACAAAATGATGATGTTATATTTTTCCCGGGACCAAGGCAATAATATTTATCGCAAGTTTGCAGAACATTGACCCCCCCCTTTTCACATCCCAGGGTCTGGGACAATGTACCCGATTGTCACCCCCTGACAGTGGCCCTGGCTGGTAATAAAGATCCATTCAGATTCCATTTAAAAGAACCCCCCCCCCCCCCCCCCCCCCCCAGACACTCCGTAGAGAGGGTGTGGAGTCCGGACTCCTGTTCCACCAGCTGTTGTGTTCCGGGGCCAGCCTCTGCGCTGTCTGCTTAATGCCCGTGCTCCGTGATGTTTGCGCATGATAGCGCGGGTCTCTTATAGTGCCAGCGATATCCTTCTGCTAGGCAGCGGTTCTTTTTTTTTTTCCTCCCCCCCTGCCTAATTGCTTACCGCGGCATAAACAAATTTACAAGCCTGGACAGGCAAATTTGCTCCTAATTAATTGGACGGGAATAAACATTTAGAAGAAGCGGCACCCAGTATGTCAACTTAATTTAATTCTGCCCGTTCCTTCCGTCCATCCGAGGCTATTTATATAAGTTATTAGCTAACATGTATCCGACTCCGAAGCGAAATTGCCGCGCAGCGATTTGATACCTGGCCCGGTGTATTAACCCCTCCGCGTAAGGGCAGAAATATTTAACTTTAGCGTTTGTTTGCTTTTGACTTCTGGCCCCGTCGATTTAGCAGTCGGGACCGATGACGCAAATGCGCGTGGCACCCCGCCGCTCAGACCGCGTTTGCTTGATTAGTGTCAGACGAGACTGACTGAAGCCGCCGCCGCCGTAATTAATGCTTCGCCGCACGGCTGGCCGGTCGCAACTCATTACTCACCGGCTGTCTTTGGAACGAGGGACGGTTCAGAGGGGGGAATCGCGGAAAAACAGAGAGAGCAATCTACCGTTTTCAGACCCGGCGGGCGACAGGGAGACCAGGAGACGCTCGCGCAGAGCACGAGGGAAAGATGCCGTTGCTGCCTTTCCTGTGTTGACATCTCGCGACGCCTGAAGGATCTCTGGTGTAGCGGCAGCAGCTGCGGAACACGATGATGTCATAATGAGTGCGGATTGACGTAAAGTCTTGCAGCCCTGCGAAAAAGCAGTGCGCCGGAGATGCAACATTGTTCCTAATTTTCTTTGTTCCCCCCGCATGTGCTTCTGTGGTTTCGGTATGCATTTAATTTCAGGCACGCACGCGTGTCACTCCTTGCATGTCATCGGTTAAAATTATGGCAATTAATGAGATGATGAGATTCCCATTATATAGAAGGTATTTATGCCTGTACAGCAGTCACCCTGAGAAGGGCAGTGGGGGGACGCCTGGACGAGGGAGAATTTAAATGCAGTGACAGGGTGTGACAGCTCTGATCCTTACCTTCACTGTGTTTGCTCTCTTCAGGGCTAAAGAAGCAACAGTTTGTTACTATGGAAACAAAGGCCACAGCGAACCCATCAGTCTCAAACCAGGTTTGTTTAGCCTTTTGCTTGACCTGTCAGCTGTTCTGTACAGCTCAGTGTGCTTGTGTGTGTGTGTGTGTTTGTGTGTGTGTGTGTGTGTGTGTGTACACGTTTGTTTGCAGGTCTGTGTGTATCTGTGTGGCCATAATCAGTGTTGTCATGATCATAGTTGTATTTGTCAAGTGCTCATTGTTGGTGTGTCCACTGTCCAGGTGTTTTGTATTGGTTGTGATACCTGTCAATTTCAGGTAACTTACTGGTGAAAAACGGTTCTGGTATCAAATCTGGACTGTGCCTCTGCCGACTGCTAGCAGCTCCGCAGGCGACGCCCAGTTGGCTGTATTGCTGCCCAGGGATGGTTGGGTTTCAGTCGGCCATGATTGCGCCTCATCGCACACCAGCGGCCCCCACTGGTCATATTGGGCAACTGCAGTTCTGCCTGTTGAGCTGCGCATGAAGTGTCTTCCTCCAGCTCACGTCTGTGCCAGCCCGCCTGTGACGGGGTATGACCTCCTAGAAGCAAACGACATCGCATCACAGCGGATATTGGTTTGGCGCGATAAGATACGAACTGCGTGGCTTAGTTGTCCGGTGGGTGGGGCCTACATGTCATGTGGGCAGAGCCTATGTGTCAGGTTGGGCGGGTCCAACGTTTTAGGAGCCCATGGCTTTGACACAACTGGCTTTGACATGTCCGTAAGCGGCCCTTCATAAGGGGAAAGATGGCAGGTGACCTGGAACTGAATGGCGATGCTGTTTGTGTACCTACCTGAGAATCGCCATTGCCAAAATGTCTCCTCATGCTGGAGATTTCAGATAGAATGTCGTGTTTTGTTTTTATATGTCTTTTTTAAAACCACTTCACCGGTCAGACATTTCAGAAATGCTTGTGTTGTGCAAACTGAAATATGCGGTTGGATCAACTGAGATTAAATCTCGAAGCTCGGGGTAATGAGTCATTTGTGTTTTATATGACTGGAACACAACCTGAAAATACTGCACACGGTTTTAAAAATGGGATTTAAAAGTCTGACAAATGGTTGTTCGCATGCCGAATCCGAGCGGTTCATAAAGAAATCTACCTGAAGGCATGATTGAAATCTTCTCCTGAGTAATGTGATTTTTATTTAAAATTTTTATATTTTGTCCAGTTTGGTCGGCACCATATAAACTACATTCATATTGTGTTTTGACAGCCTGCACAGTGGAGTATGATGACACAGGTCTGAAAATACGATGAACGATTTTCATTTTGGACTTTGGGACATTTAATCTCCCCGTACGTCTTATCAAGCCATCCATCAGAATGTTTTTTTGTCAGATGCTATTCGACATTTTTATTTACTTGAAGATGAAATTCCCGCCTTGAAATTCCGACGGTGAAAGCGGGCACTCTGTCTTTCGGGAACATCTGAACCACGAGCACTTCAGAGCTGAGGCTGTCGGAGGCGGTGAATTATAAGTTTTAAGGCTGTCGTCCCCCCCGTCCAAAGGAAGAGCGTAGCCCAAATTGACGAAGACGGCCCGTTTCAAACGACGTCGGCCGTTCTGCAAGTCAAACGTTTGTCAGAAAAGCGGAGGAAAGTGTCAAAAGGAAAGGCACGGTTGGGGAAACTAATGCTGACTGTCGCCTAATCGAAGCCCTGCCCTGCAGTTTTAATATATAGATAATAATAAATTCATTTCTATGGTAGTTTTTTTGTGTCAAACCCAGACACTACAAGGTACAAAACGTTAACAAGGGAACTCTTTTAGACAGTTCAGTGTTTTGGGAGGGGGAAATGGTGTTGCTTGTGGTGGTAATGCAGAGAGAGAAAGAATGGGGGTGATTGTTTTCAGATAAGCTGGGTGTGGAAGTGCTGCATTGTGGGAATTGTAGTTTTTCCATACCCTTGGGAGCACTGGCAGCGGCATCGCTAATGGCTAATGGCTATCTGATTGGCTCCTTCCTGGCCGGTGATGAGTATTCCGTGCTTCAGCAGGAATCTACGGGCTGAGCAACTCCCTCCTGGACACCCCCTGGAAGAAGCTGCTGCGTGGAAAGCAGGACTTCACCAGCACCGTGAGCAAGAACCTCCCGTCGGACAGCCTGGTCCAGGAGTTGCTCCACATCCTCAACAACGAGGAGCTGTGAGCGCAAGAACCACGTGACGCCTGGCCCAAACATATCCCTTATAATCTGCACACAGAAATGTGTATTCTCATCCTTTTCACTTCAACAGAAATAAAAATAATTCTTGTTTTTTTGACCAATTAATGTGGCCACGTCCTATTGGCCGGCCCACCTGCCGTGTGTGAGAAGAGTGTTTTTAAAGCCGCTCTCTGATTGGCAGGAACACGCCGGACCCGACTCAGGAGCTGCAGGGGGAAGGATACACCAGCTCCGTGCTCCGCGCTGTGTCCGCCGTCTGCGTTCGCTGCCCGGGGTATGGCACAAGGTGGGAGGTCCTGTCACACCAATTAGCCCTTTACGCTCACCTCGCCCGACCCCACGCCCCCCCCCCCCCCCCACCACACCCCCGTCCCCCGACCCCACCCCACCCCATCCCGTGCACTGTGCCCGGGACCTGCCGCCTTCTGTTGACAGCAGGTCTCTCAGCGTCCTCGTGCCATGCGCACGCGCACACGCACACGCCCGCGCTGCCGCCGCTCCCACACACGGAGAGTCGCGGGTTCGAACCCCACGGGTGAAACGTAGTGCCTCTCACAGATGCACGCTTTGTAGGCCCACGGTTCCCAGAGCGGATCCTTTAGAGCTCCAGGTTACAGCCTGTTGTTGTTTTCACCGTAAAATCTGCATTTACTTTAGACCCCAGAACCCACGTGACGTGAGTTGAACTGTGCTTAAATTGAGCAAATAATTTAAAAAAAAAAATTATTTTAAATAAATAAATACATTTTAAAAAGCGTTCCCTGTGAGCCACCAGGGCAAGGCTGAGCACTACAGGTCTGGGCATATTTCACTGTTGATATATCACTGATAAGTTCATGTATGGCAGCATATTCAGGACAGGAGATAACAAGATGTTGAGGTCAGATGAAGCAAGGACATCTTCGGAATAAATCAGATCAGGGGAGGTTATTTGAATGAATAATGTGTGAGCGACTGTGTTTCTGTACGACCTTCCAGGTGAGGCCGCGAAACGTTTTGACGTACCGCCTCTGAATCGTCCTATCAATCAGTTTTGGGTCTGCCTTTTCTGCATTATGGATTTAGAACTGATTATGGTGCCTGTCGAGTGGTGCCAATCCACAGCTTCATTAAGCTGAATTGCATAATTCCTTTGAATCAGGGTTCTCCAACACCGACTTTCTGGCTCTCAGGTTATTTTTTGGCTTTGTGTTTACTGGCGAAAAATCCCACCAATTCTATTCATTAAACAATATATGAATGTTATGTATGTGCATTCACACAGTAGGTGCTACCTTTAACCCTGTGATGAGCAGGTTTTTTGGAATGTTTTTTCAAAATTCTAAGTCTGCGTTCTAGAACTCCATTGCTTTCAGTTACCAGCAGTGACTGTTACATCAGCATTAGAATGTTCAGTAAAGAGAAATCTTATCCCACTTGTGTGATGTTGCATAACAAAGGGTTAAATATGAATAGCTATTTATTATTGTATCATTGGGGCTGTACAACATGCAAGTCTGGAAATTGTCACAAATTTTTGCATCTGAATAAAACTTTATTTAGATATTCCCTGTGATCAGAGGGTGAAGAGCAGCCTGTTGTGGTAGGCTGCTTTTGGCTGCCCTTTCAGCAGGTGTGCTTCAGCCAGTTCTCTTCCCTCTCCGGTTTTCAGGACCAACACCGTGATCCTCGTCGACGCGGCGGGGAACGTGAGCTTCACCGAGCGCAACATGGCGAACTGCGACGTCGGCCAGTGGAGCACGCGCTCCTTCCAATTCAAACTCCTGGACTGAGGGCCGAGGGGGTCGCGGGGAACGAACCGTGCCTTTCTGCCACTCCCCCCAACCGTCAGTACAGCCCCCCAAATGGTGCAGTGCACATGAATTTTTTTTTTTTTCTTCCCCATTTGATAATGATGTTGTGAGGGGGAAAAAGAGGTTGATACTGGAGATTGTATTTTTGAAGAAAGTGGGCCTCATTCATGAAACATGCGTACGATCACATTTGATTGTAAACCGTATGTACGACGTTTCCAAGAACATTTAGGCATTCTTTTTTTTTTTTTTTTTCTTATTTGTATTTGTCCATGGCTGTTTTCTTATGCAAATCACATGAACAGGATTGTGCATAATGTTTACAAACAGTCAGCATTCATCGTCTCACACACCTGGGATGTGCACAAAAACAAAGGTCTCCACATGTGTCATGAATCCCATATTGGTTTTTTGTATAAACCTTTTTAAGAACCAAACTAATAATAATTTAGAAGTTTTGTGAATGAGGCCCAATGTCTTTGTTGAGGCTCAGATGTAAAACGGAAGGTTGCGTATAAAAGCATTGTGCACACAGACGCACGCATGCACACACACACATACGCAAGGAGAGACACATTATAACTGCCGGGGTCATTCTTTTTCAGCTGTTGGACCCATGTATTTTATTTCATTTTTAAAAATATCCTCAGTTTGGAATGCCTAAGTATGTTTTTCACAGTGCGTATTGCTGCAACCTCTGCACAGGCCAGCATGTGATCCTTCTTAATCATACCACAGTTCCCAAGTTGGGCTTGTGCAGATCTGAGTGAGAGAAAGGCACTGTGTGCAGCTGAACAGGCCAACATGATGCACGTGTCTGATCGACCTGCGGGGGGCACTGGTGTGCACTGAGGCATAATCTTCCTGACCAACTGAAACCCTCCCATCCCTGGGGTGACGATTTACCAGACCCATTTTTTTAATGTGAAGAAATTATCCAGGTTAAGATGTAGCAATCACTATTTTAATCTGTAAATGATTTATCATTATTATTATAATTATTATTGTACATCACTGTCGTAAATGGTTTCCTTTAATATTTCAATTAAAAATGAGAGAACTGCCGAAAATGTTTTTTTGTGTTCGAGCACTGCCAAAGAATCGTGTACATGTACAATGAAACCGATTTGGAGTGTAATGAATATATCAATAATCAAATGGCATTAGAAATGACCTGTAACACTGCTTCTCACCACTGGTCTGGTTGGGCATGTTGGCAGTACTTCCTGGCTTTAGCAGGGAACTGACAGACCAAACATTTGTGACGTCATCGTTTCTGATGACATCACAATTCAAATGGAACGGTCCCGTGCTCGAGGGGACTTCAGACGTCGGCATGGGCAGTCCTGATCATTGGTGAAAGGTGCTTCCTGTTCATAAATCGAGGGGTGTTGCCTGCAGCTTCTTTGAACCATTCCCCCTTGCTTTGCGTGCTAAAGAGTCGGGTTACCATGACATTCACCTTCAGGGTCGGATTCGTAATTTACACCGGCAGTATTCTTTGTCCTGACGTTCCCCTGGCTGAGGGTAAGGCCTTGTTTTTTTTCTTTTCCAGAGAAGAAATGGCCTGCCTCTTTAATTTACCCTTTCTCCTGTTAGACCAGGCTAGGGATGGCGAGAGTTGGTTGCACAAGTCGAAGGTGGGGGCGGGTGGCGGGGGCGGGGGGGGGAATATGGAGTTTTCACTCACAGCTGTGATTTCAGGTATCCTGTTCTGGGAGTTCAGCAGCGGTGCTGTGGTTTTGGCTTTGCCATCAATCAGGTTCATTTCCTCCCCAAACTGAACTCAAACACCTTCTCTCTCTGCCACACATGCACACACATACACACACACACACACACACACACACACACACACCTGTTTCCTAACTGAACAGCACTGCTCAGAGACTCAAAGGGAGATGAAAAGGCTTTCTGTTTGCGGTCAACACTTCCACCCACGAGGAGGAAAGATTCTCAGCACACCACAGCTACGTGTTTTTCGAATGCAGCCCTTATGAGAGTGTGATATGTTTTTAAAATATATTGAAATATTTTGTCAGTATATTGCAACACTTAATATATTGGCAAATATACTAATTATTGCCACTTGAAGATATTGCGATATAATTATATGCTTTTATATTTTCCAGAAGGTCCATGCATTTCCAAGACACCACAGTGTAATTGCTTCTGTAGGGAGGAGCCAGTGTTGACAGATCTTCACTTGAAATTATTCAGTTCTGTAGCAATGAAAGCATATTGGATTTGCCTGTCATTACTTCCCTGATCTGGGGAGTACACACAAAATTACAGTTATGTTTGTACTTGCTATTAGCACACACTTACAGGAAATTGAAAATACTGCAGATATACTGAACTAAAATATTTGATCGTGATGTTGCAACACTTCACATTATATTGGCAAATATGGAAACTTTTGGAAAAGTTGCATTTTTTTTAAATGCATTGCTCTGAAATGTATTTGTCACATTTTCCAAAATAAATATAGCACCCTGGAAAATATTTTATTATAATAGTACCAACAAATAATTCATGTTGTTTTAAATTTTTTTAAAGGTATATTGCATCCAGCCAGTGAAAGAAATATACTATGTTTATAAAATATTTTACATTTTGAATTACCAGGGGTAAATAAACAAAGGAGTGCAGGCTGACTGCATGATTTTCAAGTTCTCCAGTTCTGGAGAGGCAGAACAGGGGTCCATAGCTCATTAGTCAGAAGTAACTTGTAGATATAGAGTTGTTATTTCAAACTCTCAAGGAGAAATATCACATGCTTTCTTGCCAATTATTTGGTAAGGATAAATAGGTCTACCTAAATAACTGTTGAAGATTGTGCAGTCCACTGTCTGGCTGACTTTCACCTGATACAAATTCCCCCCTTGTGGCCTGGGGTTTGATTTACCATGGTATTTTCTGTACCATGGTTCCATCTCTTCCTATAATGACCTGTGCTTTTCCCCTGAATGAATAAAGTGAATCAATACATGTCCACTCTCCTTTATATTAAAAAAAACACTAAAAACATTTTAAACCAAAAATAAAACCAATTTATAAAAACTAAACCAACATTTACTGCCCTGCCTCAAGAGACCAACACTAATGGAGCTCTTTTTGATTATTAATTTATTTAGTTGCCAAATTAAAACATTCTGACAGAATAGACTCTTGTTGGCATAGCAACTGTGAAAGAAAACTCTGGATCAATAGGGAATGGTGATGGCTACACTTTATATACAGTGTTCGCTACAGTACTTCCAGAACTATTTTGTGAACATCAGCAATGATACTAATGCAGAATGATCATGGTGGCCAGATTTCCTGGAGGACTGTGTACATACTGCAACCAGAACCTAAAGCACAATAATGGCAGTTACAATCAGAGAGCCGTTGAAATATGGTACAGCTGAAATACGGGACTAATCAAGATTTTCTCAGAATAAGTCAGGGCATGTGAAAAAGGGCTGGAGAATGGGGCTGTCCTGGGATAAACAGAATGTCTGATAACACCTGTAAATGATACGTCACACCTTATAATTACACTTGTGAACTAGACATGACTTCCATGGAAGGTACTTCATGATTCATTGTAATGCCCCTAACAGACCGTGAGTGAAAAGTTGTCATAGACATCTTGAGAAGTATATAAGCTGGCCTTTTTCAAAAAGGTAAGTCTTTCAGTGACAGGTGATATGAATACCCTTGATAAGATGAACTAAAAAAAGAGTGATATGACTGGTGATGTAGTATCAGTAAGTTGCCATCGGCAAGTTTATCAAGTGCCTAAGGAATATGTGATTCTCAGTAGTCCAAACATTTTAACGACATGTCACAGAGTGTGAATGTTTCTATATTTGAAGAGAATCCTGGCACACTATTTCAGAGATGTCAATCGTTTCTTGCTTTCCGACTGAGGTTCACATTTCTTAAGTTTGTCTTCAGGAGAGATAACAGGCATGCAATATTGCCAAGTTGTCAGGTTCTCCTTAAACAACCTGTATCAGATCAAGGAAAGCTATAACTGTAAGTAAAGATATTTAAACTTTGACAAATAATTGTACCAGTGGTGGAACTGACATTATGAGGAATTGAATCCATTTTAAAATCTTCGTCACCGAAATTGAGTTCAGTGTATTCCATTACAATATATTCTGTACAATATATTCACTGTAATAGAATCCCTGTGCAATTGCTTTTTCTTGCATTTAAAGTGTTCATTAAGACAAGATAAAGATTAATTTTATTTTTAAAATTTATAAACAAATGTCCACTTTGATGTTAAGGTTATCATTCATAAATACAAGAGCTGCAGGTCTGACATAGTGTGACCATTCTGTATGGATGTTTACTTCAAATTTATTCTAATTAGCAGCACACTAAATGGCTGCACTGTTGATTAAAATGCAAACAGCAATGTTAGTTATGCAATAAATATGGCCTCCAAATACCAGATCTTTCTGTAGGGGGCAGTATAATAACTTTATTCCCTTCAGCTGAATAAAATATGTTTAATATCATTAATTTCTTTGGTTCTTTATGTATAATATAACAATTTTAACAACAGGGTTTGATTGGACAGTGTTTTTAATTGCCCCTTTTAAGCCTAGCATTTGTCAAATATTTGTATGCTGACATCATCGTCCCAGTGCTGTAAAAGCTGCAACACGAATATTTAAATAAGAAATACAACCACACAAGCAAACAAAACTGTTTAAAATCCATTAAAATGCAACCGTGGCAACTCATCAAACAAGCTCACAATGAAAGGTTCTATGTCAGTTCACATTGTCATAAATATTATTTGTATTGCGCAAATGTCTTCTGGGATATTCAACATGAGATTTAATTTGAACTGGAAATATTTCATAAATATTAATTAAACGTATTTCCCCCAAGAGCTCGGCCAGACCCAGTGCCCACACTATTTATTGTATTGAGTCACAGTGGAAAAACACCCATCCAGACAATTCTCAAATGCATGCTAATTATTTACTAAATTTAGCTATGGAAACTACAAACTGGGTGTTCTTTCTGAGTGAAAAATTCATCAGAAATATTGGGAAAAAATATTCCTTCTTAAAAGAACATCATTCATTTCAAATAACGTTGTTCTCCCTGCGTCCACGTTGGCTTCCTCCGGGCACTTCGGTTTCTTCCCACAGTCCAAAGACTCTAAATTTCTCATAGGTATGAGTGTGTGAGTGTGTGAGTGAACGCTGTGATAGATTGATAGATTGGCGACCTGTCCAGGATGTATTCCAGCACCTGCGACCCTTATCAGGAATAAGTGGGTATAGATAATGGATGGATGGATGGATAGTAACTCAGCAATGATGCCATCCAAAAAAATGACATGAAACCAGGAATACCTATCCTTCTTATAAAAGCAGCACTCATTTAGACCTTGACAGCTGTCTAAACAGGTGCTATGGGAGAGCCTTTTGAATGTTATTTTTCAACCTTATTTTTACCAGTGTGAAAATGTTAACCAGTGGTAACCAACCCTGTTCCTGGAGATCTACCATCCTGTAGGCTTTCATTTCAACCCTCATTTGGCACACCTGACTCTACTAATTAGCAGCTCAATGAGATCCCTAGCTGTTGAAGCTGTTGAGGTGTGCTTTGGTACGGTTGGAACGAAAACCTACAGCGTTGGTTACCACTGATGTAAACTATTAGTCATACTTGTACTTTCAGATTAGGAATGTATGTCAAGTACGTTTGCAAATCTGAGAGCTGCTATTGTCTGCTTGCAGAGGGAGGCTGGGCAGTCTGTCCTTGTCTTAGATATCCCCAGTACCAATCCGGCTCAACGGACGTAGATGCCATTTGATTATCCTGTAATGAGGACTTACCGCGGAGCAGTGACATCAATAAAATGTTTTCCACTTGCATGCTGTTGTTAAGGTTGTTAAATAAATACGCATATGCCAGCACAAGTTTGAGTTGTGCAATGTGCTTTAAGAATGTTGTAAATAATGTTCTGAACCCCTGCTAATTTAGCATATGTATCTGAAAATATCCTTTGATAGACTTCTGGAATGTAAATATAGGATGAATGAAGGGAATGTTTTAAATATATATCATTTCAATGTTTAAAAGCTTATCTAGGCCTGGTTGCATATTTATACCGTTTCTATTATTTATATATCAGATTTGCAAGGATTCAGTGGCAAGATTTATTAAATGCAGATTACAGAAGGCACAGAAATTTCAAGACCGAGACAACGGTCGCACCATTTCCACAACACCAACCTAAAATTGCTCTTGAATAAAATCATGCATGCTCAGTAATTATTTTATTTGACCATTGACCGTATGACATTGAACTGAAGGGAAGGGAAGAGAGGAGAGAGATAACAAAATAATTCCAGGATTTAAATATGACTAATTCAGGGCCACAACCCTGGCCATGGCATTTAAATTTTAATTTTCTTGTACAGTACCCTGAAATGTGCTCATAAATAGTGCAGTATCAGACCTTGATGTGTTCTACTGTTTCTAGGTGAGGGAGGAATAATGGCTCTGGGGACTGTTTTGGCCTGAATTTTGACTACCGGGTAAATGGATATCACACCCCCACCACTGCGAACAGCACTACCTTTTCTACATCAGCTTCCGTTATTTTTTTTAGCTAGCATACCATCTCTGACATGATCGTCTAAAAGGCACTGCCTAGAGGCTTAATAATGGCTGGGGGGAAAGTATAACTGTTTCACAGGCTGGTCAGCATTATAATTGCCTTACAGTCTGGTCAGAGGAAAGATATATGCAACACAATATCCATCCATCCATCAAATGTCTAAAAATGACTATCAACTACAGAGCCTACAAATACATTTCCAAAATAATTGTTTCATTACAAAAAAAGTACAATTGTTTGTAGGATTTTTGTATTAGTTTGCAAGACGCTTATTAGTTTAATATTTGTTTATTTTATTCTTCACTGGTTGCCAGCTAGTTTACATAGTTTTACATCTTTGTGGACTCCACCTCCTTGACTTCTTGTATTGCCAAGCAACGTTACATCGACTGTCTCAATTAGCTACATTGCATACATGAAGTGACAATACTACATTGGATTCCGCATTCCTGGCAGGAAATACAGCTCTGTATTGTAGTAAACGACTGCCACCTGTCTGCGAAGAGATACATTCAGCTTCGTTTTTCATCAAGTTCAAAAGACTAAACTAGCAAAATATAGTTCAAGAAGCAGTACTGCATATTTTTAAAATGCACGAATATATTGTGAGCTGTTCAAAGTGAATTAAAATGTGAGGATCCGGCTGGTCAACTAGCGTGCTAGAACGTATTCATGTAAAATCCAGACATCATTCCATTCCGATTTTGGATTATGGGTAACATGCCTCTTTGCTCTGTTGTCATCTAATTGGTCGAATATGATCTATTCTGGTATTTGATTGGTTTTGGAATTCCCGCAGTGCTCTGTTATAAAAAAGGTCCCGCCCTTTCAGGTTATCAATTGGTTTGTCGGCGTGCTACCTTGCGCTGATAGGCCTAGAATCACCTGTCAGTCATGAGACAGCCGGCATTGGAATAAATTTCAGCAACAGCGACGCTGTCTCGAAAATGGCGGAGGTTTGCGAGAGGCGAAAGAGTTTTGTTAAAAATTTGAAATGATTTGAAGGGAAGAAGTTAAAAAATTAAAAAGTTAGGTGAGTGACGGAACATAGCAGGCGAACCTTTATTTTATGTATTGTAAAATTTGGTCGCAATTTCAGACGTTGTTTTTTTTTTGCGCCGAAACCGTTTGTATGGGAAATTGCATTTTGCTGCCTAGTGTGGAACAATAAAAAGCAATATCAAATGGCTAACGGTTAGCAGTGAATCGGTTAGCTTGAAAGCCAGCATTTACTGGCCCAGTCGACGATTTGTGTTCGAATACCAGTTTACAAGCTCGTGCATGCCCTGCCATCTGGCACACGTAGATTGCTACCTAGCTAACTAACGTTAGCTTAGTTGCTGGCTACATATCTGGCTTGTAGAAGCCCAAGCATAACGCAGCTAACTAGCTAGTACGCTAGCGCATGAAATGGCAGTTACCGTGTCTGAAGTTGGGTACCTTGCTTGCAGTGTGCATAGTCTAATGTTTTCTCGTGCGAAAATGCAATATGTCGCTAGCTAGTAGCCAGTTTAAGGTTTTTGTGCTGTCCGTTATCCAACATTATGGCTAGCTCATTCGCTAACTCCATCGAGGTGCATTGCTAGCTAGCTAACGTTGGTCTACTGGGTGAAAATGAGGTAAAATGGCCTGTTGAAAAGTATCTCGATATGCCTTGGCGTTGCTGACGAATAAGATGGTCAGAAATTCATTCTACACTGCCAGTTAGCGTGTGTGACATATTCAACCCAGACTTGAAAAGCTAGCTAGATTGCTAACGCTAGCCTAATATGAAGAGGCATTTACTCAACCCAATGCAATGACGAGAAATCGTTTCATTTATTGTAATATTGCGGAACAGCTATCTGGCTTTGGTGGGCGTTAATGCAAGATGACTTTCTAAACCAATAATTTTACTTTCTCGAATGCAAACTAGAGTAAAATATGATGACACTTAACGTTAGTTAACTTGCTACGCCGTTGATGCCATGGGGGCCCAGTACGCCATTGCGTTATGTGGGCGAATGTGCCATATGTCTGGTATCATTTTTATTTTGCACGATAAGCTGGTTTTGGGGAATTGGTTTGCTGAATTCAATGAGATGCTGTACTGAAATCGTGTACAGTATAGACCGTTAACTGAGTGTATTGTAA
Organism: Anguilla rostrata; assembly: GCF_018555375.3. Classification (NCBI taxonomy): domain Eukaryota; kingdom Metazoa; phylum Chordata; class Actinopteri; order Anguilliformes; family Anguillidae; genus Anguilla; species Anguilla rostrata. The sequence continues at coordinate 7,124,418 of NC_057942.1, read as the reverse complement.
TTGCAGCATGATCTTTTTTTGCTGACTGGTGTCTCTCTGTCTCTTTTTCCCGTTTTCAGCTATGATAGAAGATTCAGCAGTGGAGGATGAACAGTGCCTAGATATGGGCAACCTTTAAGCTGAGTGCATTGTGATTTCCAATAATTGAGACAGTGAATTCTAAAAAGCTGTCTACATTAATGAAAAGAACAATGTAGTCAGCTTAGCATATTCATCACTTTTACTTGACCAGTAGAGAATGTGCTTTGAGTTAACAGGAATGTATTGCTGCATGCACCTAAGTAAACCGAAAGCGTTGAACAGACACAGAAAGATTTAGGTTGCGTTGTTTTAGTTTTCTTCTCACATCCCGGTAGTGTGTTCTTGCGTATTTCAGTTAAACGTCGAGCGAATTTAAGTAGTGAAAATGGAAGGTAGCGAGCTTTTACCTCCCCTGCCGTTGGAACCGCCCGATGGCGGGTGTTCGGAGAGCCTTAATTGCGCAGCGCCTCCACCACCTCCCCTGCAAACGTCCAGTGAGGCAGAAGAAATGGACGTTAGCTCTGGTGGTGATGGACCCACACACACCCCAGCAGGGGACAGGGAGGGCTCGGCAGAGAGGTTTGAGCTTCACGGCAGGGGGCCCGAGGAGGCCGAGACTAGCGCCCCGTCCCCCAGAACCGCCCGGCACGCGCCCCCGGTCACCAAGTTCCTGCCCGACCTGAAGCTGCTGAAGGACGTTAAGATCAGCGTCAGCTTCTCGGAGAGCTGCAGGAGCAAGGACAGGAAGGTGCTGTACACGGGGGTGGGCCAGGACGGGGCGGGCGGCAGGGCGGAGGAGGGCGTGAACGGTGAGTTGTACGAAGACCCCGCGCCGGGGTCGGCCGATGACCAGGCAGGCGTAGGCGTGGGTAATGGCGGTGGCGGCGGCGGCGGCGACGCCGTGGTCAGGTGTGCAGGCAGAAAGGGAGAGGAGGCGGAGACCGACCTGGAGAACAAGGTGGAGTTTGCGGTTCTGGATGAGCTGGAGGATTTCACAGAGAATTTTCTGGAGACCGAAGACGGAGACCAGGTTGGGTTCAGGTCTCAGGTGATAGTGCAGCAAGAGCAAGCGGACGAGGAGGTCCTAAATTACTCCTACGAGGTATGTCTGTCAGGGGTTCGAACCCTTACCTTTTTTTTTTGTTTTATTTTTTATTTGTCATTGCCATGCTCTTCACTTACACCACTTTGTCTTAGAAACCTGCTGTGGTCTGCATTTGATTTTAACCAAAAAAAATCTTTAACTGTTAGCCTTTTGGAGAAATTGATGCAGAGGGAAATTTTAAGCTTGGGTGACCCTCAAGTTCAGGTGATATGAGAACTATAGACTTGCATTAGATCCCACACTCTACAGCAGGAATTCCCAACCCTGGCCCCAGAGAGCCCCCCCCCAGCATTTCATTGTTCAGTTAAAGCAGCTGTTTACACGGTTGACTCGCCTCACCTTGTTTCTTAGGTTTGACCAAGTCGTTTATCTTCAGGTGAAAACAGAAACCTCCTACGTAACCAGCGTCTGGAAAGCCCTGCGCTACTGTAACAATGGACCAGGCCTCCCTAGTTTTAAAATGATTTTTTATGTATCTTTAGTTCTTTGTAGTTCTTGTCTACTCACTGCATAACTTTCTAGAATGAAGTCTAGCTATTATTAATATGAATTCTGACCGATTGAAATTGTGATATGCAGTGTTAACCCTGAGAGTTGCGTACAGTTCTTTAGTTCCCTTGTTTAAGGTGCGCTGGGGTGGACGTGAGCAGGACTGGAATTAAGGGGCTTGGACTTTGCTGACTGACAGGTCAGCGGCGGCTCTGTCATTCCCCTGTTTTTATCGGGCCGTCTTCCCCAGGAGGACTTTGACAACGACGTGGACGCGCTGCTGGAGGAGGGCATGCCGGTGCCCAAGAAGATGCGCCTGGCCGAGGACAAGTACGGCGGGGACAGCGATCACCCGTCCGACGGGGAGACCGGCGTCCAGCCCATGATGACCAAAATTAAAACCGTGCTTAAGAGTGAGTGCTCTCTGGCCTCCAGGGAAGCCTTCTGCTCCTGGCTGGAAGGCTGTGGATAGACCGTCCTGTCACGTGATCTGTGTGTCCTCAGAGCGCCTGTGTGTTTAGGACACTGAGAAGCCCTGCCCCCCCCCCCCATCATGGACAGGTGTGGGGTTTGCCTTGAGCCTCGTGGTCCACCAAACAGTGGCGCAGGCCAGATCTAAATTGTGCATAGCATTGTGCATGCGCAAATTGAAACGTGAAAACGAAAGCTGGTTTTATTAAGAGAGACACACCATCAAGAGGTAAACTTCTATAGCCACCGCAAACGAGCAATTCCCTGTGAAGTCTCTTTGTTATTGAGAACTTAACAGTTCACCAAATTTGCCTTGAAGGGCAGAAGTGGATCAGACTTCACCATTCTAGAACGTAATCCCAGGCAGGTGTGTTTGCCTGGTGTTCAGGTGGTAATGGGGGTCTCCTTCCGTACGGTGTTCTGAAGAGTGCGTTCGCCTGTGCAGGTCGCGGACGCCCGCCTACCGAGCCGCTGCCCGACGGATGGATCATGACATTCCACAATTCCGGCATTCCAGTTTACCTTCACAGGGAAACCAGAGTAGTCACCTGGTCCAGGCCGTACTTCCTGGGAACAGGGAGCATCAGGGTAAAGTGTGTGTGTGTGTGCGTGCGTGTCTTCACGAGTGTGTGCGTGTCTCCGCATTGGAAAAATTGAGCATCCTCGAATGTGCACTCATCTGAACCGAAATTGAATTAGCCTAATAAAGAATCCGCACTGTACAGCAATAAACTTTCAAGGTGAAAGTGGTAATTCAGTGATGAAAGTCTGCGCATAAAGTTTTATTGGATTCAAATTTGCTGATGGATATAGAAATCGTTGCGTTTTCCAGATCACTTAAAACGTACACAGTGCTGTGTGATCCTAATGGGCAAGACAGCTTAGGGAGTGTAGGTGACCTGGTCGGGTCAGCTCCCTCCCCTCTGCACCCTTTTCAGAAACACGATCCTCCGACCAGCAGCATTCCCTGCCTGCACTACAAGAAAATGAAGGATCAAGAAGAGAGGGAACAAAACGGAGAGGTGACCCCCAAGGCCTCCCCCGCCAAGGCGGCCGAGGGGATGGAGGTGAACGAGGGGGAGGCCGAGCCGGACTCCACGGCCCCGGAGGAGCTGACCGGCGCCCCCCCGGGGGAGGTGGGGGAGGCGGGGGAAGTCGGAGGTCCCGGGGACGAGCCGGGGGCGGCCTGCGGCGACGGTGGTGGTGGCGGCGGCGGCAGAGTCTCAGTCCTTCGAGACAGCCCAGGGAGCTCTGGGACAGGTCAAGGCCAAGGTGGAGGTGTGCAAGGACGAGTCTGTGGGTAAGGGTGAACCCAGACAGCCAATTTGCTTAAATATGGCCTGCTTATGGTGCGTGTTTGCCGCCTTTATTTTATTCCTGTTACACTCTCCCCAATATTGTGTAACGTTTTATTTATGTTTGGTTTATTTTGGTACTGAAAGGAAAAAAACATCTTATTCACCCCTTTGATGGAAGATTTATGCCCAGTCAGGATGCCTGGCTATTGTCATGAGGTTGGCATAGATTAAAATCTAATGATTGAAATTCTGTGTCCCTTGTTTTTGTAGATTTGGGTTTATTGCCTCAGCATAGTGCTTTTATTCTATCACAAGACCAGGGCAGGAAGTGGGCAGGACAGAAATTCAGATCCTTTAAAGTGCATTCCAGTTGAGGTTCTCTTAAAACAAAAAAAAGAAAACATTTAATTATTTACAGGCTTCTGCCACATATTCTTTGGCAATAATGAGTAATAACGGATGCATTTTTAGTGTTATTGCTGGTCTGTTGCGGCTGCAGCTTGTAAGAAAAGTAAATTGAACTGGTGGGTGGGAGAGTATTTCAATTATGCATGTTATTTCGATTTATCGGAAAGACTCATTCCAGCTTATGACTCTGGTGTTTATTGTTGGGATCATCAGGAGTTTGTCACTTTGTTTCCTCAAGTGTTTAATTATCGGTGGTTATTCAGATCGAGAACTTCAAAGGAATGTTTTGGAGATTGTGTGTTTAACCATCATTGCACTGGCTCTAGTTTTAAAACGCGGCAACAAAGGAGACCATAGCCCCTGCCGGAGTTTCAAAGCCAATGCGTGTCTTTCAGTTGTGATATTAAGTGTCTTTTCTTCCATAAGGCAAGCCCTGTCATATGGGTAACCTCTCAAAGTGATAGTGGAGGCTGCACAATAGCATACGCTCTCCTCCTGACGTCAGCTGGCTCTCATCACACCGCAGTCTGCATGTTAGGAGATGGGGGGGAGACCCTTCACGTGCAGGTCAACGGGCAGACTTTTGGGTGTCTGATTGACCGCTGGGGGTTGCTCGTGTGTGGGGGAGACCCGGTCGTTTTGCCGTCCCCGAGCAGTGCCAGAGCCAGTTGTGCGTTGCCCTGCTGGGTTGCCAGGCACAGTTGGCACTGGCACCAGACTGTGGGGCCCCATCAGAAACTCTATACAACAGGGCTGAGTTCCTATGTATCACAGGCCTTATGTATGTGCTATGCATGGCACCTGGCGTCTGGTTGAATTTTGCATCCTGGTTGCCCGCTTGTGTGCTGAGAAATGTGTTTTCTGTGAGAAACGCAGCGAGGAAGCTCAGCGTCTACAGCGGTGCCGTAGCCCGTTTCGTACACCAGGAGACTGAAAAATGAGCTGACGGACCGAAAGGCATTCATGCGGTCCTGCTGCGTTCGGGCGAGTTGCACCCAAGGGCGCCGTTAGCCTGGTTAGCGGCTATAATGGCGCCGCTGTGGTTTGTAAGAGTCTCTGGGCTGGAAAAGGAACGTAATTACTTTTGGAGTAAAGTTACGCGGTTGCTTGTTGATTGTGCGTCTGGTAATGAGTGGAGCCGCACGCTGCATTGATTTTGATGCAGAATCGGCGGCGGGTGCAGCGCTCGCATTAGCGGCGACATGAGCTAACGACGTTTACCGACTCAGCGATTTAAGATCAGCGCATGCATCTTCTGAACAAAATGGCAGTTTTTTCGTTCAAGGAACAAACTGAATATTACGAATAAAGGATTTGGTCTTGTTACAAGCTTGAATGTGAGAGCTTGAACAAAGCCCCTAATTTAGAGACCGCTAACTCAAGGCTTTTTCTTCTTTTAACGAAACGCTCTTGAACGCTCCAGAAATCGAGGAGTTCCGCGGCTACCTGGAGAAGTGCTTCGACTTTGAGCAGGTGACGGTGAAGAAGTTCCGCACGTGGGCGGAGCGTCGGCAGTTCAACAGGGAGATGAAGAGGAAGCAGGCGGAGTCAGAGAGGCCCATCTTACCCGCCAATCAGAAGCTCATCACACTCTCCGTTCAGGATGCACCGACAAAGAAAGGTGAGCCATCTCCAATGGCACATCTGCAGAGGTCGAGTTGAACTGTCCTAAATTAATGAATGTCTTTTTTAAAAATGTGTATTATCTTTTTTTCTCTCTCTAGAGTTTGTCATCAATCCAAACGGGAAATCGGAAGTGTGTATACTTCACGAATATATGCAACGTGTTCTTAAGGTCCGACCGGTTTATAACTTTTTTGAATGTGGTAAGTGACTTTTTTTGCTTGCAAAGTTTTGTCTGTTATTTGTGTCGATGTAGTGTTTCTATTTCTAATTGAATTTCACCGAAGACATCAGCGGCAGGTTCATTCCAGTGCTTTCCTATGCTAATGCTAATTCGCACACCTAGCGCACAATTACGTGTAGTAAAAAAAAAAAAAAATTAAAAAAAAATGACACTAGTGGGAAAATCTCCACTTTAATAGGAAAACGATATGTGCATCATCACTAGTGTCGAAAGTTTGTTGTGCACCTGCAAGAAAAGTCCTCGATGAATGCTGATTGGGTGTTCTCCAAACTTTTCCAGAAAACCCGAGCGAACCCTTTGGAGCTTCAGTCATTATCGATGGAGTCACGTACGGAACTGGAACCGCAAGCAGTAAAAAACTTGCCAAGAATAAAGCTGGTACTGCTCTCCGTTTCCCCTAAGAGCGGCGCTAGCCTGGGAATGCTGCTTTCCGTTATGTAGCTGGCATGGTGGAGGCAGCGTTCCGTAATGTCTCAGAACGTGAGCCGTTTGTCATAGCGTGCCTGACTGTCGCTGGTATTGTCTGTCTCCTGACTGGAAGAAAAGCAGCTGTCTTGTTTGGATTAATGGTTCACTGGTGTTGGGGGGTACTTGACTGGATCTGCCAGGGTTTGTAATGTTTAAAAAAAAAAAAAAAAGTTTTTTAAATGTAAATTTCTTGAATTTCTTTATTTTTTTCCCCGATAAGCTCGAGCAACACTGGAGATCCTCATACCCGACTTTGTGAAGCAGACGTCCGAGGAGAAGCCGATGGAAGGCGATGAGCTGGAGGTGAGGTTTATTTTTTTATCCTTCTCCTTCCCCCGTCTTCTGTGACATGGTAAAGGCTGTTCATTTCTCTTGCATTTATGTACAACTCTTATAACACCTGGCAAACTAGCAAAAGAAATGACTTTGGAATGAAAAATAGGCCCTTGCCATTGTCTGGTATAAAGGCAGCATTTGTCATATTGCATTTGCCAGCAGTCTAGGTGTGTGCGTTCGGCTTCATTGTTTCCTTGAATAGAGTATTTGGCGACTCGTCTAACTGCCTAAACCGCGTTTCCTCCTTCGCAGTATTTTAATCATATCAGTATTGAAGATTCGAGGGTTTACGAGCTGACCAACAAGGCTGGTCTGCTGTCCCCCTATCAGATTCTTCATGAGTGCCTTAAGAGGTATGTTTTATGAAGGTTTTTTTTTTTTTTTTTTTTTTTTTTTTTTGAGACTCGTTATTCTGCATATCAGGTGGAGGGTAACCCTATCAACTGATTAGAGTAATCCATTCTGAAAAATATACAACATTATTTTAACTGTTTAGATTTCCCCAGTGAAATTACATTTTTTGACGCATGTGTGCTTTTCACCAGTAGCAGTTCAGTAGCCCAGCGTATGAAGTTTAGGGGGACGGTGCGGGATTAGAATGTGAAACTCCACACTTCAGTTCTCTGAGCTGTCGGCTGTCGCTCTCCCGTAGAAACCACGGAATGGGCGACACTAGCATCAAGTTTGAGGTGATCCCCGGGAAGAACCAGAAGAGCGAGTACGTGATGACCTGTGGGAAGCACACGGTGCGGGGGTGGTGTAAGTACGGCCCACTGTCTCTCTCTCACACACACACACACACACACACGCACGCACACCGATCCTGGGACATACTCTCTGTGCTAAGGACAGGGATGTTAGTCAGTGTGCATAAGCAGTAAGCTACAGCCCAGTGTGATTATGGTGTGCGTCATAATTGGTTTATTGCAGCCCCTTTTGGGAATTGCTGTCCTGCTGCTCAACACAAGCATGAATGTACCTTGTGATCAGTGCTGAGCAAACTCAATCATAAGTGTGTGTATACGTGTGTCTCTGCGTGTGTCTGTGTGTGTGTGCGTGCCTCTATGCGTGTGTGTGTGTTTGCGTGTGTGTCTCTGCGTGTGTGTGTGTGTGTGTGGTTTTAGGTAAGAATAAGCGTGTGGGGAAGCAGTTGGCCTCTCAGAAGATCCTGCAGATGCTGCACCCCCATGTGAAGAACTGGGGGTCACTGCTGCGCATGTACGGCAGAGAGAGCAATAAGATGGTGAAAAAGGTCAGCTTGCCTATCACAGGTCAAAGGGCGTGGGTTGAAAGGTCAAGGTTCAGGGAGGGCAACTGTTTATGTGGGCTGTGGTTTTCTGTTGTAGGTTGAGGTTAATATGGCAAAAATATTCAGAACTTTATGGCTCTTTCATTTGAAGAATATTTGGCCAGCATAACACTTCTTAATGACATTTCTGTATTTTTAGCAAACATTTACAATTCTGTGTTTGTGTTTTCATTAGCACTAGACCTCCTGCTCCAAGAAAGAACTGCTTTTATAGAACAATTTTTATGTGACTAATTAGGCTTTTTTTTAAAACAAATCCCTCGTGCTAAACTCATCATTTTAATTTGGCAGGAAAATTCAGATAAAAGTGTGATCGAACTTCAGCAGTATGCCAAAAAGAACAAGCCAAATCTTCACATCCTGAACAAACTGCAAGAGGAGATGAGGAAGCTGGCGAAAGAGAGGGTACGTGTTGGGCTGGGGGTCTCTTGAGGTGTTTGGGTAAAGACCTCCACCAGTTCTGTGTCCCAGAGTTTTATTCAGCAGTGCTGTGCTGTGAATGTATTTTCTCTGCACTCGTAAACTAGGACCTAATACAACTTTTTACAAATTTCTCACATTATCTATTCAAGGGGGTTCCAGTTACAATGACTGTCCTCTCTGATTTTACAGTCAGGTGTACTTCTACCACTTGCTGGACTCTTGAGGCTGGAAATTGGCCCAGTAGTTTCTAACTTCTTCATTTAACTTGGACAAAAAAATAATTTAGATTTTTTCACTGAGATCCCTAAACATGTGTGCAGGCAAGAAATATTGATGATTCCATATTGGGATAAATCTTCTCCCAGAAGTCATTTATGGTTGCTAACAGCTAATTGGGTAACACCCACAGTCCCTGCCTCCCAGGCCCTCCAATCATGGCAATTCTTTCTCATGCCATTATTTCCAATGGACAAATAATTATGAGACTCAACTTGGTGACAGTCCAACATTGGACAGTGTTTGATAGGAGATCCAATCCTGCTCTGCTCCACTGTCCTGTTAAATTGCCCCTTTTGTTTTTTGCATTGCAGGAAGAAACCAGGAAGAAGCCAAAAATGACAATAATGGAATCTAATCAGCCTGGCAGCGAGCCCCTCTGTACTGTTGACGTTTAGAGAACTGCAACCAACCGACAAACACGGCACTGACCAATGGTATCCATTTTCACTGTCCAAAAAATAAAAAATGTAAAAAAAGGCCACACCCACGTGCTTGAATAACGCCTCATTATGCAGAGTGAAATGGCAATACAAACTTTAATGTAAGGAGACCTCTTATTGTAACCTGGGCAGTTACCAAGCTGCTCTTTTTAAAGTTTTGGTGCACACATTTTAACACACATGGGACACTTAAGAACAGGATAAATGCACTAAAAAAATGTTTAAAAAAAAAAAGTATAGCTTGAACATCATTCTCGTATAGCCTCTACACAGCACTTTCAACCCCCCCCCCCCACAAATGAACCATAGGTTCTGCTGAAAAAATGTAATTTGAGTTTAGATTTTTTATTAATTTTTTTCCAACAGACTTAAGTGGTCAAAGTCTAAATATAACCACGTATCAGCAGATGAAAACAAATAAAAGTGAAATCAAACTGGTAAAATGTTAATAATTCTTTCTTTGGCAATAGGAGTTTAAGATCATCATTGAATTTTCCGTTTGTGTTGACCACACCGATAAAATAAGTTTCAGAGTTTTTCATTCAAATACAATAAGCCTTCAGTTGGTTTTTCGGTGATATTCAGTTTATAAAAACAAAAAAAAGTGAAATGAAAAATTGTACAGGTGGTCTTGTATTTTTCAAGGATTTACAGTGTCTTGTGGAACAGATTCCCATTTGATTTTCACTCCTCAGCCCTATGTGGTACGCCACTGAAATTTAGCAGTTCACTGGTGTACAGAGCATTATTTTTTGCTGGCTGACATTGTACATAGCGTCCACGATGGATATTAAAATAGGATTTAAAAACGGAAGCTGTGGAATGCGACATCGTCGGATCGGTTGGCTATAGTTTTCATTTGCACATTTAAAAAAACAAAAACGAATGGCATTGTTACTGCATTTACAAGATTGTCTATATTCAAGTGTATCATTGCGTTAACGGGGAAACCAAGTGACAATTGTTTTTTTTTTGTTTTGTTTTTTTAAAAGACTATTCCACGCTTGTATTTTCAAGAAATGCATATTTGTGGGCAAAGGGTACTGAAGGGGGAATTTGTCTTGGTGTAAGCTTGATTTTTTTTGTTCTAGATAAAGAAAAAACTATATATATATTATAGAATTTTTGATTGCCTTTTTTTTTTTTTGTTCCGGAAATGCAGGATGAAACATATCAGTGGTCGGCTGTAATGCTGATCTAACAAGCTAGGTCTTGCTTTCCTTGTTTTGGCACTGCAGAAAACACAAGCACAAGAGCTTGAGGTACTGTAGTCTGAGAAGAGTGTGTAGGGTCGCGGATACAAGGGTCTGGTCGGTCGCGTCAAATTTAACCTTTTCCACTTATTTTCTTTATTGCGTTTATGGGGTAGCTTACTTAACATTAACCTTTCTTTCATTCAGATTTTATTCTCATTACAGAGTGGCCAAAATATTCTTAGTGTAGATGGAGCTACTCCTGGTACAGCAGCTTTGATAGGGGGGGAAATGAACAGTTCTGGATGTGGTTTTCTCTCTAAACAGGTCACAGGTGGTGTGCGATGCCTTAGTTTAGCCTGTTTCGGTAAGGGCTCCCTTTGTGAACGCAAGGAGAACACAAGTCTAAAACAGCGGTAGCCAACCCTGTACTTGGAGATGTACAGTCCTGTAGGTTTTCATTCCAAGCCTAAGAAGGCAAACCTCATACAACAGCGAGAGATCTTGTTGTGCTGCCAATTAGTAGTCAGGTGCACCAAATTAGGGTTGAAATGAAATCCGACAGGATGGTAGATCTCCCAGGGTTGGTAACCACTGGTCTGAAGGACCTTTATTTTGTGAGGGGAGGAGTTTTTTTTGGGGGGGGGGGGGGGCTTCTACTTCAGCCTGTGTCATTGGAGAAGCTGCCCAGTATATATTTGCTGTGGAGTGAAAATGTCAGTAATATTGGTATTCTGTCTGAACTGCCTTTTAGCATGTGCTGATTTTAATCGTCTTAATGGGATTGTTTGTCCGTGTACGGTGTGTGTACGTTTGCCATTTACGTGACAGTTGATCATGTGCATTCAGATCTAATCAAGTTTAAAACAGTGTATTGAATATTTGGAGCAAAGTTTGTTTTTTCCTTTTCTTTTCAAAGGGGCAATCTACAAAAATGAAGGTGGTACTCTATTACCTCGAACAAAAAAGCATTTTCTCATGACACGAAGTCCCATAGTTCAAGCAGTGTGAACCAAAGCTTATATCCAGTCTTATGCATTTTTATAGAATATACTGTAGGTTGCTGCACAATAAATATATACATATATATACAGGAAAGAAAAAGAAGATGCAATAACTGCTGGAACAAATTTTAACTGCTGTGCACTGTCAGTGTTGTATTTTGGTGTGTGTGTGCGCGTGCTTTTTTTTTCCTCAATGTTTACTGCATTTCTTACATTTCACCACTGCACACCAACACAAAGCTGCTGTTGTCACATTTAGAATGCTTTAAGAATGTGCTTTCTGCATTACAATTTTGGAGAGACGATAGTCTTGTTTTTTTCTTTCGTTTTTTTTTTTTTTTTGTCTTGCGAATTGCGTGTTAGTGTGCAAAGAGGAGCCTTTTATACCGTTACAGTTGGACCCGTAACAGTGTGGAATTCTGTAGCTAAAGGTGATGCTGCCTAGGATATGAAGTGTCTTGTAATGTGACTTGAGTTCACTGACTTGACTTCAGTGAAATTTTGTTTATGCAAATAAACTTGTCTTGACAAACAGGGACCGAGTCACTGGCTCGTTTTTCAAACGGTTATATTTGTGCGGGTAGTTGGGCTTGTGCACTGAAGCTGAAAAAAGGGCAAGGACATTGTGTTTATTGCTTTTTCATCAATTTATTTTTGCTTTAAATTTACAAAAATTATACACTAAGAACTGATGTTCTGACAGTGACACCAAAAACAGATTTAATAAATGCAAAACAAAAAAAACATTTAATGTAACTGAAATGGGATGGCAAGTAGGTCAAGAATGACCCATGTCAAACTTACTGGTAAGTAATTGCTTACAACTACACCCACTTTCTCAATCTTTTGCTCATATATTGCATTAAGATGCTGACCATACCAGATCATACACAGGAAATGTTACTACGTTTTTCATTTTCCTTAGTTGTGCTTGTACAAACAAAGCATGATTGGAAATTGGTGGGTAGTTGATTAGAGCGGAGCCGAACGGAGAATTTGATTGGTTAAGTTGCAGGGGCCGCCTCTTCCTGTTTGGCTGTGTCACTCTGGGAGCTGTAGTCCACTCTCTCAAACAGCAGGAGCATCTCGCAGTGCGGGGTTTGTGGAAAGAGGTCCACCGCCATGGCTTTGACCGGCCGAAATGGAGCACCTCGAACACGATTGGAGGGGGCTCTGCAGAGACTTATCACAAATGGACACCACGCTTTATTTCTTGTTAAATTTGGGCATTGACATTACCTTCACTAGGGGGAAAAAAAACTTATGCCAGCAAACTGCACAAACTCAACGTTACCAGGGTCATTCCAGAGGAGAATACTTACTCTATGAAGTTGTTCATGGCAGCTTTTGGATTGCAAGCCACATAAACCAGCCTCTTTAAATGTTCTGCTCTTCGGATTGCCAAGATGACCTTGGAATCTGGAAGAAGCATTGGGAGATGACTGATGACCTAATAAAACTTCAATCAATTTCAGTAAAAAGACAAAAAAAACATTGCATTGAGAAGCAAAACAAGGTGGCATGTTTAAATAAGTGTTCAACTCTTGACAGCTTGCCATTTTAATCTTCACTGCCAGATATATGATTCACTGGAACAATCAATTTTGTGTGCTGGCAGCAACTTTTCAATGCAGACAGATAAGATAAATTTTTCTGCCACAAGTGAAAAGGTTGGAAAATTGAAGGTTTTTTTATTATGTGCAAGTTGAACGGCTACATTTAAGGTAAAGAACTATATGCCGTGAACGTGCAGCCTCAAATACTGGTAAATAAAATTAAATGGTTAATAAAGCTAGGTAGCTTGTTGGTACATGATAACGTTGGCAAGTATAAATATGAATACAAAATAAAACTGACAAAAATACAACTTTCCTGGTCATCACATTCAGTGTACAGTGTGGGTGAAGCCAGTTAGAATTTTGACAGTTGCATTAGAAGTGTCCAATGAGGACAGTGATGTAGGAATAATTTCCCAATTGGACATTTTCCAAAAAAACTCACGCAGTCCTGCTCGGGGAGGATCCACAATGGCGGTGAGATTCTGGGAAACGACGGCGTTGAGCACAGTCGGGAATACGTCTTCTGCCTTTCCACAGTGGAACTCCACGTTAGTCAGACCTGAAAGATTGAAATACGATTTTCTTATCAGATGTGTAGGCTCACCCAAAAAAAGTCACAGCCGTGCTTCTCCACATTGGCACTACAGGAGCAAAATAGTAGGTTTAAAACAAATTCTGATTTGTTAAGGTTCAGGGTGATCGTGGTGCGCGTGTTCTGCTGCTCACCATTTATCTGAGCGTTAACTTTGGCGTCCTCCACTGCCTCCTGACACAGCTCGATCCCAATCACTTTCTTTACCCTCTGTGAGAGAGAGAGAGAATCAGAAGTGTGTAGAAGGGAATGACAAGATTAACCCAGGCCGTCCTAAGCAAGGTGAGACCCAAACAACCATAACACAAGAAACTAATTTCACAGGACAAATAAAGGCAACGTTACATTAAAACACGACATCGCCAGTTCTAAAAACCCGCTATCCCCACTCCTGTCACCTTGCCCAGAGAGATGCCGATGGTTCCTGTTCCACAGCACACGTCCAGAACCGTGCTGTCCCGGTCCAGCTGGGCCCACTCCCCTACGGCCGAGTAGAGCACCTCCGTAGCGCTCGTGTTCACCTGAGGAGAACGGGCACAAAGGGACCCGATTTCGTGAACGCTTGCTAGCCCAGCCGGGGTCCGTTCCACCCTCGGCTCATTCGGTTCGAGCCGAAATTCCGCTGATGAGGCTGCTGAACGAATCAACTCTTCCTCCACGTGCCCCATTTAACTGTGCTCACAGTGTGTTTTTGTGTGAGAGAGAAGGGAGTGAAATTCATTGAAATTCGCCAAGCATGAGCTAGTGCTCCGTCTGTAGGAGTGAACTTGATATAAAAATTCAAAAAAACATTACGGGCATTTTTCAAATGAAATGGAATTTCAACCAATTTCCTCAAATGAACTGAGCTGAAGTGGAACAGACCCAAAACTCTTTCTCCTTGTCTTAAGACACTGGGCTTTCAACAGGGGTGAGTGACTGTAAGTACTGAGGTCTGCATTTATTAATGAATAAGATTGAGGTAAAATATTAACAATATACCTTATGATGAGGACTTCGCTCTTACCTGGAAGAAGGAGTGTGGAGATATCCTGAACTTCAGGCCCAGCAACTCCTCGTGAATGCAGGACTCTCCAGCCACAAGCTCACAGGGCAGGCCCTCCACGTTGGGAGACGTCCTTGTGTCACACAAAGGTCAGAACATTTAAATTCATCTGCCTTTTTACACAAGGTGCTTACGTCTGGACATGGCCAACCTTTCTAAATCATTAGTTTAGTTTATTTAGCAGGAACCATGCGTTAGCTTCAAGCTGATGTGCATCTGCATTCCCTGGGCAGGAAGCACAGTCAAATACAATACAAAACAAAACAACAATATGATACAACACAATGTAATACACAACAATTCTGGATGTAAATGCAATGCGTGGAACCATCAGACGAGTCGTTTCTGCTCTCACCTTTGCCCTTCCCGGACAAAGTACAGAGACGTCACCCCGCTCTCCTTCCCCCCTCCCTCGGTGAAATACTGCTTCAGAGAGCTCTTCAGCCTGCCCAGTTCCTCATCTTCAAGTTTCTTAAACACAAGATGGGAAGAATCAATCAATAATCAATTGATCGATCGATCAATCAACAGTGGCATTTACAAACAGGCTGTCACACAGCGCTCCGCAATGGACATTTTTCCCAGAGGGAATCGTAAAAACCAGAACAGTGCCCCCAGTGGAGCCATTTCCATGGAAAAACCGGAAAATGAAACCGCGATCAAGCTGCGCTCCTGTAAAATGGCTCCATAAGGAATCCCTATCTGTGCAGACCACTTTCTGGGTGGGAGGAAGTCAAGGGAAGCCCACCAATTAGAAACCGCCGTTAGGCTGCAAGAGAATCGCTCAGTCCCAGCTGCTGTAATGAACATTAATCATTCTCCAGCCCCAGCCAGATCCAGCCAATTCAGGCACAGCTTGCAAAATGAGATACATGGAGGGGGACTTCTGTTATCGGTTTCCATTGTTGCGAAATGGAATTTCTAAAAGATTTTTTTAAATTGTTTTTATAAAAAATAAAACTGTCCAATTGGACTGTTTTTACTTCCTGCACTCCATAATCCATGTAATTATTGGGCTATTTTGGGGGGCCGGGATGTGATTAAAAAATGGGAACATGTGGCTTGTCCATCTGTTAGGCCCACTGGGAAGTTTGTCTGCTGACAAGCGGAACGGGTCTCTAGAGTTGACTATCTGCAGTAGTGCATTGTCTGGTCGATACCACCAGAGGACTGAATAATTGTTGATGAATAACACACACGCGCGCACACACACACACACATTACTGAAAACCATAAAATTGGCAGATGACAGCTTTTAACAGATTGACCAGCTGGCTACAGTGCTGGCTGGACACTAACATCAACAGGAATGGTGCATATATCAGGAGTCCCTAAAGTCCCTCATCTCAAGGACTCCAACCTCAATAAAATGCTTTAACTGTTGAAACCTTTCTCCAAGACCCAGGCTGCAATGAAATACTATTAAAAAAAACAATGATCATTTTATCGGATAGTTTTAACACTTGTCATTTACACGTAAATAAAACATGAAAATGTATTGAGAACAGTGGTTATCCCATTTCAAAATTTTTACACACTTAGACCCCGTGCTCTGAAACCTGGTTTTCACTGTAGAAGCTAAGTGCGGAGGAAGACGCGTGTCTCTTTACCTGCGGATTGAAGAAAACCATGACCATGATCTGACCGGTCCGACTGGTCCGTACGGTCAGCTGCTTCCAGTGGCCCTCGTACGTCTCCGGGCTGTAAACCGAGTACGGGGTCGTCCTGCGCGGAGCGAAAAAAACAAACGAGCGCAAAAAACAAAAACAGCCCCGTCATAAAACAGAAGTAACGACAGCTGGCGCAACTCGCGGAGGGATCCCGGCGCGTTGGCGCGACCCTCGTAAAACGCCGTCTGGGTTCCCCCCCCTTTTTTTGCTTGGGACGTAAAAAATTTGCCAGGAGAGGCATCCTGAATTTACGGCCCCTGTTGTGTACGCTCGCTTTCACAGCGCAAACAACTCCGGCTGACGGCACGCCGCTGTTTACCGGACAGGCGCGTCCGTCTCAGGTGACTTGTGAGGGTTACTGCTGGCAGTACGTGACTAAGCAGGCAAACGCAGACAGAAAAAAAAGATCCCCAGCACACGAAATGTGATGAAGATGAAAAACAGGTGCGTCACCCTGTCTGCCATTTTGTTTTTTTGCTAGTCTCAGCACTTAAGTGCGTAATTTAAGTAACTAATAAGTAGGGTGTGTAGACGCACCTTGTTTCCCAGGCCTGGGTTGTCTGCTTATTGGAAAGCAATCACCAAAAAAGATCTGTAGCCACTGCACCCTCTCAGACTGGAGGATTTTGAGATCCCGGTTCCCGAGTAAGTTACCTGATGTGGTCCTGGAAGGCTCGGACCACCTTCTTGGCCTCTGGGGGAACGTGGATGGTTTCAGAGGGCCCGACCACAGCACAGGAGCCCCCTTTGTACTTCCCCAGCCGAAATCCCACCGTCTTGTCCTCACCGTTTGCCCCGATCCCAACGAGGAACTCACACTTATTCCTGTACTCGGTCTGTGCATTAAAACAGAAGGGTTCGCCATAAATGCACTGCAGATGCACCTCTGAAATTTGTGTGTGCAATTCTGGTCATTTTTGTTTTGTTCTGTTATTGCCGTTTTCTGTGACACAAGTCACTAGCAGGTTCAAGAACAGACTTGTACAACAGCAGCCAAATTCTCAATCTTTTGAACTGGGTTTATTTGCGAAAGATCAGTGTGTCCACATGACATTGGTTTGCCTTGTTTTTTTTTCCACCCTTTGCTGGTTGCTATGATACAAATCATCATCAGTTTCAAAAATACATCTGGAGTTTGTTACACTGGGCATCCCGCAGATTCCACAGCCACAGCCAAATAAAGGAAAGATCTGTACCCTTAACTCGATCCCTGGCAACCTGCACACGCAATGGATTTCACTGAACCCGGGTTGCCAGAATCCAAAGCAAAAAAAGAAAAATACCAGCTGGATGTTTCGTGAGAACGGGTCTCGATAGGTACTCTGAGGTTTCCAGGTGCATCACGAATTCAGGCGATCTGTGAGCAACGAGTTAGAGAAAATGTGTTACAGTACCTGGACGGGAGACGGACGGATGGGTTCCAGCGGACAGCACATTTTATTATGCTTCTCCTTCTGCACGAACAGCCAGGGTAGCATAGCCCTGTTGTTGTTTCCGATTTCCCTAAAGCAAAAAAAAAAAAAAAGACACATAAAACACTGAGACACCTTTTTTTTAAATTATTCGACAGGTTCACAGCAAAGGTAATGCAACCGGCGATGCATAAAGACACCTTGTCATGAGACAAACAATTATAATGAAGAGAGAGTATTGTTCTTAAAGGGACATGTCTGAATGCTGGCCCATTCAACAGGCTTCTCACTTTCCATCAATATACTTTCAGGTGATAAGTTAAATGGCAGTGAGTGAACATCACCCAGAGAAGTTAGTTCCAGTGAATTACTCCTAGAATTTATTAAGCGTTTTTGTTGTCACCAATTACATTGGGCAAAGTAGCTAATTGGCTGAACACACGCTGGTTTAACAATAGATTAGGCCACAATAAGATGTTGGGACACAGGAACAGCCTTCAGATGTCATTCGTGAACGTATCAA
Organism: Anguilla rostrata; assembly: GCF_018555375.3. Classification (NCBI taxonomy): domain Eukaryota; kingdom Metazoa; phylum Chordata; class Actinopteri; order Anguilliformes; family Anguillidae; genus Anguilla; species Anguilla rostrata. The sequence continues at coordinate 7,106,506 of NC_057942.1, read as the reverse complement.
GAAATATAGCCAAAATATCAATTACTAAATGACTGGGCTAATTAAATAATTAAGGGCAGAAGTGGGCATGAAATCCCAAAACAGACATAATCCTCCTTGCCCACCCCTGGGTCAGATGAAACTTGACTCTCACCGGGCAAGCCTCTGCAGGACTGCCTCCACCTCCTGCTCCTTCCTCTTCAGCTGCTCCTCGTAGGGCACCTCCCACAGGGGCGTCACGACGTCCGCTATCTGCTTGCTGAGGGGCTCCTCGTTCTCCTCCGCCTTCGCCTTCGCCTCCGGGTCCCGGGACTCGGCGGAGCGCTTGGGGGCCGGCGAGGAGGCACCCTCGGCCTCCTCCTGCTTCCGCTTCCTCAGGATGGGGTCGGCCTTGGGCTTGGCCAGGCGCACGCTCAGTACCCGGCCCTTCCACTGCATCCCGTGGACGGCCTTCATGGCCTTGTCGCGCTCCTCCGCGCTCTTGAAGGTGACGAAGGCGAAGGTCTGCCTGCCGAAGAGCTTGATCTTGTGCGGGTTGAGGCCGTGCTTGCTCAGGAACCTCTTCAGGTCGTTGAAGCCGAGGAACTTGGGCAGGTTCTGGATCTCGACCTTGAAGATTTCGGAGGTGAACAGGTCCCCCTTGACGTAGCGATACACGCTGGGGTCGGAGCCCGCCTCGGCCTCTCTGTCCTCGTCCACGTTCTCGGTCGATCCTTCCTCCGTCACTTTCTCCGGCCCAGAATCCATTTCGCCCAGCGAGACGGCAGCCGCCACTGCTCCGTCTTCAACTTCTGCCATGTTCTAAACTTTAAGAAGGGAACACAATGCATTTTGATGACGTTGCTAATGTGATCCCAATCTCCCAGCGTTTTCTCAGTCTACTTTGGCTATGTATGCTACTTATTACAGCAAATCTGACATACTAATAAAGCTGTATGCAAAAGCAATTAGAAAGGACACATTTGTGCTGCACCTAGAAATGTTAATACGGTATTGAAGTATTAATACATCATGCGTGGGCTGCCATGTAATGTCATGCAGAACTGTACCCAGCGATTCCGTATTGGGTAGCTACAGTATTACCGGGAGCTATAGCTAGTTAGCTAAGTACCAACATAATTCATGCATTAAGGGCTTCCTTCGTGTGTCATATAGCCACATATTATTGCACAAACAAAACGTGGTTACAAGAGTGAAATTACCTTTGCTTTGGCTTTAGAAGTTAACTATGGCACGTGCATTAGTAGAAGACCTATCACTAAAATTGCTACGCCTGTGCGCATCAGTAGGACGCCATGATGGTAAGGGAAAACACGTGCATCGCAACGTGGGGACGATGGGAGAATAATGCGTTCTAATTTTCTTGCAGATTTTTATTAACGAACGTTTGGTATTACCACATTACATTTTTTGGTGTACACAAAAACGTCTGAAAGAAAAAAAGAAAAAATAGTTAGAAAACCAATCGTTTACAGGAAGTGACGTTTTCCCCAGGGTCAACCGTAGTGAAACTGTAAAAATAAAAACTATATTGCTAAAATATGCTTTTTCCACATACTGTCATAAAATGCATATTATACTACACCTGACTGTTGTTTTTGATTGAACTATTTCTTCGAAAACGATAAATAAATGAACACTTTTATGCATTACATTTAAAAACATATAGTTGCATTAAATGATAAAACGCGTAATTTAGCATTAATCAATTTATTATAAAGCTTTATCAAGGGGGAAATAAGACATTTTAAAGCGGAATTTGTGTGGAAAGTAGAGGGGCTGCTGGGAGTGAGGTAAATGTGAAGAGAGTTTCAGCGCGCGAAAGGAGCAGCAGGAAGAGGTGCAGAGGAGACGGACTGGGGCTTGGCTTGAAAGTAACAAGACGAAATTCCGCAATCCCTAAACATCTGTATTAATATGGCTGATACAAAGGTGAGGATGTTTTTTCGGGAGATATTTGCGTGTTCGGTGTTTAGTGAAGATGTGATTTGGATTGCATAGGAATGATTTCAGTAGGTTTCACGGGGTTCATCTTGCGTACTGTGATGGGGGAAATTTTAAAAGCCGGCCGGGGTGGTGGGGCTTTTTTCCAGGGTAAAGCAACCGCCTGTGACTGGTTACATTTTAGTGTGCTTAGAGTACTACAATTTTTAAATGTTGCTCCATCAGTTGCTTGATAATAACGTACTTCAAACAGAAGCGTTAAAAAGTTTAACACCTTTGCCCCTTAAATTTAGCTCGTAGGCTACGTTAGCCAACTTAGCCCCGTTGGCTAGTAAAATTGTCACGTTTGCTTGGTCGCGAACAACCGAATAACACTTTCATCAAAACCACAAATAAATTATCGTCCACGTTTAATTTTGAGAACACAGCTGACTTTTACATTTCTAGGAATTTGATAATGTATACGCTAGTTACTCACAGTTGTGCGATATTGGCGCTGACTAGCTTGCTAGCCAATTGATTTAAAAACTGAATGAACCAACGTATAAATGGTTTAAACGCTAGCTAGCTAATTGCAACGTAACGGACGGTCTGTTACCCATAACTTTTTATGTTTCAGTTTTAATTAATGTTAGGTTTAACGTTTTGTTGAAGGGGGACAATTTCCCACGTTGCTTAAACTGAAGTTGCTAACTGCAAGGCCCTGCTTTAGTTGGCTTTCTATATGGTTAGCTAATAGTCCTGCTGCACACTTGACAAGACTGCAGAAAATATATCTATCCTTTTCCAGTCCTCCGGTCTGACTTGTTTGACGAAACGCTGTTTTTCTTTTTGCGAAAAGGATAGCTTTAACAAAGAAATGGGCTAATTTGGTTCATAAGCGCACATTACGCCACATGACGTTGCTGGATTCACGTGCCGGCATTGCCCTAATATTGTATTACAGGGCCTTGTGGCTTGCCAGTGTATTCTAACGTAAGAAAATGTGAAAATGGCTAAACGGTTTAGACTCTGAAAAATACATTTCTTTTCACAACTTAAATAATTTTTTTAGGCGAATTAGGACGAGGGGATAGTTTTCCTGGCTTGAATTGATGGGTCAAGCCTTTGTTCGAAATTGGAGCGAGGACTTAACCGATTTTTTTCCCCCCCCTCACCGAGTGTTAATTTGTTAGGCATTTTATATAATAAGATGTGCAAATTATTTGTATACCTAGTGCCGTATATTACAGCATTCATTCCATGTAAAAATGCACAGATAGCCAGGTGGGATGTGTCACACGTTATGAAGTGCTTGGCACAGCACCAGTGGCGGTAAGTTTAGTTACCACAGCAAATCTCACACAAAAGGCAACCCCAAAGCACAATCTTTTAAATCCCTCTTCGCATTGTGAGTGTAGTCGAACATGCCCTGATTCTGGAAGCTATAATAAGCTCATTAAGGCCAGATGTAATGTATCCTTCCAAACAAGTTACAGCAAGACTACTGTGCCTCAAAAATTGTCAACTTAAATGCAGTATCTTTGAGTAAATTAGTACAGTGCATAATGGTCCATGTAATTATCATGTTGTGGTAAATGAACAGGAACTTATTGTATTGGTTTGAAAAACGTAATGTTCTGCCAGAACTCATTCCTGTTGTGTGTTGCTTCTGAAGTCGAGTAACCCACTATGCCAACTAGAAATGTCAAAAACGTGATTCATTTGTCTTGCAAATTACATTTCCTTCAGCTTATTTTTCCAGTAACTCCATTCAAACTCCATATCAGCCTAAATGCACTGAACGTTCAGACACCCAAGCCCATCAAATGACAAGAGCTTTGGTTAAATTTACAGTATAAGCGGTGCAGAGTTAAAGGCAGTTTCATTGTAGCCATAGTTTGATACATTGCTGTATTTTATTATTATTTTTTTTTCTGAAGGAGAGGAGATGGTCTGCCCTTTCATGGTTTTTTCAATTAAAAAAAAAGTTTTATACAGACACTGGGGAAAGCAGGGAGGGTAATTCATGGGATCACAGTGCATAAAGCACCCTGGTGGTGATCGAGTATGTATATAGGTTGTGTCTACTACCCTTTCGACTGTACTGCGTGTCTCTCCACCGTTGGGCTGTATAAATATTTAATCAGTGATTTTCTTAAATGAATGCAGTGAGAAAATTGTGTTTGTTGAACCACATCAGACCGAAAAGGGAGGTGGGCTTGAACTCCTCGACTCGCAGGTGTCCGATTTAAAGCACTGTGAAGAGAACGCAGTGGACTTAATTGTTATGGTCACCGCAGGAAACGCAAGAGGAGCACGAGCCCTCAACAGATAACACCGAAGAGACCAATCACGACCCTCACTTCGAGCCCATCGTGTCCCTCCCCGAGCAGGACGTTAAGACGCTAGAGGAGGATGAGGAGGAGCTCTTCAAAATGTGAGTAGCCTGCTGGACCACAGCAGGACTGTTGCTTCCCAGAAAATCAACAATATGTGAATATTTGAACACACTCTGCATGGGATCCTTTTCTTTATATTTCTCTCCCCCTATCTTATCCCTTTGAAGAGTAGCTATTTTTGGAATGTTTTTATTTTTCAAAATTCTAAGTCAGTGTTCTAGAACTCTGTTGCTTTCAGTTGCCAGTAGTGATTGTGACATCAGCATTAGAATGTTCCGTTAAGAACTTTCTAATCACACATTTGTCATGTGGCACCTTAAAGGATTATAGTGGTTGATATGCATAAAAGTTAATAGATCAAGGATGTGAGTTTTCCTGATTGGTAAAGAAACATTAAATATCTCACCCAGAGGCTAGAAATTTGGGCGTGTCATAAGTTCACAAATCCAAGAGCCTTTTGTACTCTTTGATGGCTGTAGAGACTAGGCTTCAGTACATTTGAATGCTAGTGGCCCCAAAGGTATGTAGGATCTGAAAATCAGTACCTTTAGGGACATCCCTTATGCATTGAATAGATAATTGAGAATCTGCATTTGAACATCTGTCCATTTTAACCTCCCTTGATCTTGTTTTGTTCTCCCAAGTTCTGGTCTGCTTGTCTGACCACTGTGGTTTGGGCCTGTTTGTTTGTTTGTTTGTTGTTGTCAGGCGGGCGAAGCTCTACCGGTTCGCGTCGGAGAACGACCCCCCGGAGTGGAAGGAGAGGGGAACGGGAGACGTCAAACTCCTGCGGCACAAGGAGAAGGGCACGATTCGCCTGCTGATGAGGAGAGACCGCACCCTCAAGATCTGTGCCAATCACAACAGTGAGTGTCCCTGTCGCCGGCATGCTGTAACCCAGCACCCAAGGTCTTAGCCGTACCACAGGGTAATCACAACAGTGAATGTCCCCATTGCCCAGAACTCGTGACCCAGTTTCTTACACTTGGATCTGCAAAATATATCATGAAAAACATCGTAATCTTTATTTTTATTTAGAATTTTCAATGGCCATGTGACTATAGCTGGAATTGCTCCCCAGTTAATTCTAGTTAGTGAGAGGTCTCGCGGTCCTGAGGGGGAAAAAATGCCCAACAATTTTTGGATAAAATTTGTCCTTTATAATAGGTTTCAGTGAGAGGGGAGGGGAGGGGCACTTGACTTCGTTAACATAACACTGGTTTGGCACCCCGTCCTTGAAAATCCTTTCATTTACTGGCATTTCTCACACACAAGTGCAGCATTCTGCAGATGCTTCCTTTTTTTTTTTTTTTTAACCCTTTAACGGTGTGAGATCACTTATGAGATTAGAATGTTCATAACTGAGCATTCTAATGCTGGCCTAACAATCACGGCGAGTGACCGAAAGCAGTTGAGTTGTAGAACACTGACTTGTGTTGAAAAAACATTGCAAAAGAAAAAAAAGGTGTATACAAGGCCAGACATCCTGAGCTTTCCCACGTACCATTTATAAAAGTGCACGTGAACTCACATTCACTGAGTACATCTGGGGTGGCTGGTCACCCCACCCTACCCTGCACACACACACACACACACACACAGTCAGGCTGCCAGTTGAATAGATGTACAATTTTTGTGGTTCCCTCAGGTCATGGAAAAACGTGGCTAAACGCACAGCTTGGCGGCAGTTCCACAGGGTGTTTCTGTTGGCTGTGTGAAGACTGGTCCAACAAATGATTTAAACCTTGCGCCCCACTCACTGTGCATTGCTCATCTGGAAGCTGCCGAGCGTCTGTTGACTGGGGTGGATTGCATATTGAGTCTGGCCTGTGGTGTCGAGTGGGGGAATTTGCATTAACTCCAGCTGTAAGTGTTGCCCATATCAAGAGCCACTCGCCCCTTCCACACAATTGCTTACTGGCTTAGTGTAATGGGAGATTAATGCAGAGGTTGAGGACAGTTTGGAAATTGATGCCAGCTTGGAGTGTGTGCTTGGATGGTGCAGTCAAATGGCAAGTTAATGCCCCAAAGCCCAAGTTTGTAAAAAATATCCCTGCATCCAGCCTAACACTTATTTGATTTTTATTTTTAATTTTTTTTTAAATTGGACAGCTGTACATTTTTCTGTTAATCCAGGTGATTTAATTGTTATTCAACAGAAGACTTGCAGGCTTTGTCAATGTTTGCAGTAAGTGATCAAACTGCCCAAGGTTACAGTTCAATTGCAAACGACTTGGTTGAAGGTTGTGTCATACTGTAGTGTGGTTCGTATCAAATAACCATGCTGGGTGCACAAGTCCCAAATAAAGGGTGATTTGTTTGCTGCTGGGGCCTTGTTTGTTCTCCTGCTGTTGTTCCCCTGATGGAGCTCTTCACTGCTCGGCTGTTCCCCTAATGGAGCTGTTCACTGCTCGGCTGTTCCCCTGATAAAGCTGTTCACTGCTCTGCTGTTCCCCTGATGGAGCTCTTCACTGCTCGGCTGTTCCCCTAATGGAGCTGTTCACTGCTCGCCTGTTCCCCTGATAAAGCTGTTCACTGCTGGGCTGTTCCCCTGATGGAGCTCTTCACTGCTCGGCTGTTCCCCTGATGGAGCTCTTCACTGCTCGGCTGTTCCCCTGATGGAGCTGTTCACCGCTCGGTTTTTCTCCCGCAGTTCTTCCCGTGATGGAGCTGAGGCCGAACGCGGGTAGCGACCGGGCCTGGGTGTGGAACACACACGCCGACTTTGCTGACGAGCACCCCAAGCCAGAGCTGCTGGCCATCCGCTTCCTCAATGCAGAGAGTGAGTACCGCAGCTGCCGAGCCCGCGTTCACGGCCTGCTACCTGAGAGCGCCCCCTGGCTTTCAGCTGCTGTTAGTGAGCATAGCCAGCGTAACTCTCCTTGAACGTGGTGGTGTGAGTGCTGGTGTTCCTTTTTCTGATTGACTTTTTTCATGTACTTTCTTGTGGTTGTGCGTATTATGTGCTCCGATAAAGATTGTTTGCATGTACCCATGAATGTATTGAACATGAATGTAATGAACACGTTCTTTTGTATTTTGTTTAGATGCACAGAAGTTCAAGGCAAAGTTTGAGGAATGTAAAGAAGTCGTCAGAAAATCTTTAGACGGTTCGGGTAAGTGTAGCGTTTGTATTTTAATTATTTTCATTTCCTTTTTTTCTTACTGACCGTTTGCAGACTCACTCTGTTCCTTGCTGCTCCGTCCAGCCTGGTACTTTTTCTGTCTGCTACACTGACTGCAGAGTGGAACTTCCACCGACCTCGCTGTAGGCTGGTGTTTTCATATTCTGCTACACACTGCTCTGTGTGCAGTGAATGGGTTGGTGTGTAGAGGGTCGGGACCTGGGCTGGTGGCTCAGAGGTTGTGGGTTCGATTCCCAGTTGGGCTCTCCTGGTGCGCCCTTGAACAAGGTGCTTTAAGCTAGGAGTATACGTGCTGTGAAAATGAACTTCAGCTGGTTCATATGAACTAAATGACGTTAAATTAATTCAGTGAAATTTAGGGTTGAAATGAAAACCTACAAGGACGGTAGATCTCCAGGAACGCGATTGGGCAGCCCTGGGCTTAAGAGGTTTGCAGTGAAATTTAAGTGGGTGTCCACTGATTCTGGACAAGCTGAATTGCAGAGGAATGACTTGGTGGTGAAAGGGGTGAGCAGATGGGTGCTTAACTGGTGCTTCTTCCCCGTCGGCAGGCAACAAGGACAGCGCAAACAAAGTGGCCGAGAAGCTGGAGGAGCTCTCTGTAAAGGATGACACCACCAAGCCATTGGAGGAGAAAGAGGCGGAGTCTAAGAAAGAGGCGGAGTCTGAGAAGAAAGGGGAGAAGACCGAAGAGGCGAAATAATCAGGAACTTGGCTTTCCTCTGATTTTCAACTTGTCATTTCCCCCTTTTTTTCTACAATAGACTCTTAAGAAACTGAATTTGGACACTTGCATTTTTGTTCTGTTAGGTTTTGTTTTTTTCCATTATTATTATTATTATTTTGCATTTGATTTGCTGTCTGAGATCACAAGATCTCGGAGGCCTTTTGAAATAATCCATTCCCCAGTCACATAATTGTACTGTGCTCTTTCTTTTTCTCTGTTCTTATTTTTTAGTTCTTTTTTTTTTTTCCATAGTGGAAATAAATTGTCTGTATTCTGGTCACCTGTAACTCAAAGTACCTTAAACATGACACCGTACTGTGAAACAAGCCTTGTGATAACTGATAATTCCCACATTGGGTGACGCTCTTCTGTTTTCTTTTTTAGGAAAAATTTTGAGAATCAGAAAATCTAGTTTTGCTTGCACGCATTCCTTTGAGAGTGCTGGCGAATGACTCGAGCTTAGAAACCACAGGGGGGGAGAGCAGTAGTGTTTCTCCTTGGATGGATCCAAAATGGATGCCGTTCAAATATAGACTTCTCTAAGCCACTACCCCTTGGCTACTGTTTACTAGGTAAGACTCCATTACTGGCTCACTGAAGGAACAGTAGTGTCGAACGATGGCCATATTATTGAAACTAAGGAAACCTCAAATGACAAAAGTTTTTTTGCTTATGGCTTTTGTGTGGCTGAAGCTGAACTAAAGAAATGGTTGATTGGCATTTAAGAGCTTAGGGGTTGTATGTCTGACCAGTGAATTATCTTAAGTAGTTTTCTCCCCGCCCCATACATACTCAAAACTAAAAATCCAAGCATATGAAGAGGCTCTTAAAGAGGAACATATATAGATGAGGAACTCTTTTGACTCATCTGTCAGAGCAGCTTAATAATCCCTGCTTCCTCATGTGCCCGAACATCTGTAAATAAATCAATAAACCTGTCTAAAATAAGTAGCTCAGATGGTTTGCTTTTGATATACACTCAAAATCAAATTTAATCAGATGGGTCTCTTGTTCCCCCCCCCTCCTCTCCCATGATGGTAGATGATGGTAGAAGGTATTATGATGACCACTTTTCACCCATCTTATGGGAAGGGGGGGGGGGGGGGCGGTGATGTTTTGAATCTTAAAAAAACAAAAAAAAACCAGGAGTGAATGACCTTGCATGCATAGATTATTCCACTACCAGGTAGTGGGGAACATAAACTGGATGTGTTTTCTTAATGCTTACTGCCAAAGCAGCTTCGACGTTGCTGGTGATTACGCTCGGGTGGAGTGGAGCTGTCTGAGATATGGTTTGGGGGTTGGGTTTGAGTGGCTGTACGTGTCTGAATGCTGCCTGGCGTGGTTGAGTTGAGATGTGGCCAACTGCCCAGTTGTGTGTGACCAGGTTGAGACGCTAATCGCCCAGCTAAGTATATATTCACAGTACATAATTTTTTTTATGTTGCTTGACTTTAACACTTTTTTGGCATTCCCCATTGTAGCTAGCACTTTCCGGCAGTGTGAAAATGGCACATCAAGTTTCATTGGCAATTCGATGAAGGAATTTGGTTCTAGAACGATTTCACTTTTTATAGTGGGTAACCTGTTACACATTGTGTAATAAAGTTGTGAAAAAAGAAATGAAAAAAAAATTCAAATTAAAAAGTATGATGCTCTCTACTCAGTCATGTGATCTTTTCAAAAGTGGCTGGCCTTTCTGAGAAATTGACTGGTAAAATGGTGTCAAGAGTTGTTCAAACTGGCTTCTCACTTTGTCTTTTTGTCATGCAGACTAAAAGTAGTGTGATATGTTGTAGAATTTGAGGTGTGTGTTTGCCCTAATGCTTACTGTTTTCCTAATTTGAGCCCCAAAACATTTTTCTAACCACGGCAGATACCTTGTTAGGTGTCTGCTGAGATGTAATAAAAGCAATCTAAATATCAAGTCAATGAAAGGAATGGGTTTTAATTTTTGATTGGGTATTGTGGTATATCCCAATAGTGGAAATGATTGCACTCAAAATAGGTACTTAATCTTGCCCTAAGATATTTAGGGTCCTACTGGGGAATCAAACCTGTTACAGGACCAACTCTTTAGCCATTTATACTACACTGCAGCTCAGTGAGTTGTATACTGTAATTCTAGCAATTCTTTTCTTAATCATCAGACATTTCAGTGAACCATGACGGTATCCTCAATTGCAGTATCATTAATTCAAGGAAGTACAAAGACATCTGTTTGAAGTAATTTGTCCTGAAAAATATGTTCATATACATGACTATAGTGCTACAACCTACAAGTGAAAATTTTACCTCATTCAAAATCAGTAATTTTTGTCCTAAACTATTCCTGTTTTTTACCCTTTTTCTACTGAGATGGATTGAAAGGAAAGGAAGGAAGACAAGGAAATAGGATTGAAATATTTTATTATGAAAAATATATTTCAGAGATAAAATATATTAATAAATAAGGCTATACTGGTACATCGAAATAATGAAAAGATTTGGGTCGTCCAGACGTGTAACCTTGCCCTAACAATTTCCTTAGCTGCTAATAATTAGTGAATTTAAATTTTTTTTAAGACCAAACAAATACGGTTTACCTAACCCTAATCCTAATTTGAACATTAAACTCAATTTCTAACCCTGGGGTACAACTTCAAAATATGAGTTTTCTATTGAGATAGATTAAAATTAAACTATAATGTCGGTTCAACAAATTTAACACATGGAATTTAAATTTAAATAATTCATTATTACTGAATTATAGTTTTTCTAACTCTTACTTTAATATTAACCCCATTTATAAACCTGGAGTACATATTCAAAATGTGGCTTTTCTCTTGACATAGGTTTAAAAAATAAAATAAAATAAAAACATTAAGTAACATCAACAAAAAGAAATGTAAGGAAATGGGTTTAAAATGAAAAAATGTATTTCAACGAAAAATATCTGAATTTATAAGGCAATAATGATACAGTCATGTACTGAAAAAAATTTGGGCTATCCAAAACAAACAATAAATCTCCCCCTGACAATTTCCTTAGCAGCTAAAAATAACCCTAGTTTTGCTTCAGCACTAACACCTACTGAACTCTTTACCCTAACTCTAAATCCTAATTTTAACCCACAACCCAATTTCCTAGCCTGGGGGACAATCTAAATTATATCAGTTCAACACAGAAATGGGGTTTAGATAATTAAAGAATGTATGTATTAAATAATTTAAAAATGTATTTCTCTGAATAAATATCTTAATAACACAAAGCCTTATTTTTATCCCTGGGGTTCATCTTCAAAATGTGAAATTTAGATTTTTTTCATTGAGAAGTGTGAGAAACTTTTTAAATGTTAATGGTCAATAAATTTAAATATTAAAAAAAAAAACGATAAAAGCAGCCATAGCCCAGTTTGGCAGTTGGTCAGAACACTGGCAGGCCGCTTACGGAGCTGTGTGAATGCAGTCCTCCAGCACAACATCCGCTCAGCTTAGCTGATGGACTGCAGAGTGAAAAGGAAGAAACATTTCTGATACGCCCGCTAGGTCTGGTCGTTAGTCACAAGTGACGATGCTGCAGAGATGAGCGGGGTTCGAATTACCCTCTGGTTTTTTTGGGGAGGTGGGGTCTGTGAGACCATGGATGGTCAACGGTTAAGATATGGTATAACCCAACATAGGGGTGTTTGAACTTGTAGCACAGTCTTACTTCAGACAAAGCTTGGGAAAAAAATATTTGAATATTTACCATTAGAATTACTGAGTTTATGTAAAGATTTTACAACTTTGGTTTTTACATCCTTCAAGGGGGTTCAGACCCCTGGTGATGAGCCAAGCCCACAAAAAAATAAATTCCAATTTAGGAGGGAAAAATATAGATAGAATGCAACTTATTCAAGACGGAACATTTCTGAGAAACACTTCAGAATCTGTATGGCCCAGAGGTAACTGCTAATTGGTCTGCTACTTGAGTGGAGGCAGTGAACTTTGGTGTCTGACTATCAGTGCAAAACCCACTCGAGCCCACAGGCACGCAGCACAAGCCGGGAAAGCAAAGAAATACAACACCAGGCATGAAAATTTCAAGCTACATTTAATCGATTACTTTTTTTTTTTTTTTTAATGAAGAAAAAATAATAATTATAGATGTACCTTAATATCAAACTATATCTTCTTCAAAAGATCAAAAACAAACAACCAACAAAAAAAAAGAAAGAAAACAGACCCATATCTTTTCATCAGCTTTCTTCGTGTAGCATTTTTACAAATATGTGCTGTACCAGACAGCCGCTGAAAATGTTGTCATGTCTTCAGCGTGGAAACTGTTCAGTATCGCATGATAAAGAGGACTCAGCCACCTCTACCACAAACCTGGAGGCATTGAAAATGGATGGTGGTGTGTGCTCATGCTGAAACACATTTCATTTCGATGCTTACGACATCACTCGATCCTATGGCGTCGCACCATTTCATACACTCTCTCATCGATAATTTTTTCACACTGCAAAAATATTTAAACGACAAACTAGGATATCTCCCTCCCGCCCAAATCCCTGCTCCCCAAGTTCAGCACAGGGCAATTTGTTAATTTATTCGCTTAAATTATAAATAACCAACAGACAAAAAAAATAAAAATAAATCCAACAAGAGCATCCACTCACTGGCAGAATATCTGTATAAAAAGCAAGATGTATCAAATGATCGAAACATTGGGTATAAAAAAGTCAAACAAATAATAAAAATAAAAAATTAAAAAATTAAAAAAACATAGCTGGACTTTTGAGTTTCCGTGTGTAACACAGCCAAGGACAATACTGACTTACTTTTTTTAATCCATTTTAAACAAGGCATTTTAGAACCACAGTTGTACAAGCCTATGGCTATGTTGACAAAAAAAACAAATAAAAAAAAACAAATATAATCAAATAAAGGGTCATTAAATTAATGGATTCTGAGCTTATTCACTATGTGTGGTTGAGTACCAATGGTGCTTTTTCAAAGACAAACATTTGGAGAAAACAGTTTTTGCTGTGCTACACCAACCACTGCAGTGGAATCAGCTGGGAAAGACTGGACACATCTTGCAGGCCCCATGGACTGCCTGCATCGAGAGCACCAATATAGTGGTAGTCACAATGAACCCGTCCCAAAGCTTGAACCTGATTGGACAATGCAGCTCACAATGCGCGACGACGACTCACTTACCTGAACGAATGAAAACGCGGCACACGGAATCTGAGAGGACGAGACGGGTCACGCGACTGCAAACGCAAGGGCAAGATCACAGGAGGGAAAAGCACTGGACAACGGGACCAATCACCTAATGGCTTTCTGAGCTGGAATGTACTGAACGACACTGCCATCGTTTCCTATTGGCTCCCAGTTTCGACCAATCAGACTGACACGAGACCCTGGAAACTGCTCAGGTCTTAGTGAGAGGACAGCGCTAGGTACAGGCAAGGGCTCCTAGAAACGCCCTCGCCCAGTTATTAGCGTCTCTCTCCATTTCAGGTTAGTGGATTTCGACACGCTTTCAACTTAAAGATGGCCGCTCATTGGCTCATGACAACCGCATCTGGCCTGGCCAGCGAATAAAACTGGATAGAAATAATGACAAAATATTTTCAACAATCAAACAAAAATGGCAAGAGAAGGCATTCCCCCCTCCCATCCCCACCCCCACCCCCAAGAGCCACACTTTTGGGTGTCAGACAGGGGCGCGAGGAACCCCGTGTTAGACAGGAATCACCCTGTACGACAGCTCGGGCTTTGACGAAGGGTCGTCCGACACGGTTATGACGCCTGACGCCTGAACCACGTGATGTGGCCCAATGGCCGGCAGCCAGGGACCTACAGCTATTGATAACGCTTCTCTAACCCTCTCAGAACGGACGGCACAAATACGAATTTGTGCGTTTGTGTTGACAGTTCACAACCTGTTCAGAGCCTGAGTACATTTGACACCATATCCATTCTGCCTCTGAACAAAAATAAAAAATAAAACAAAAAGGCCTTTTGTGCCACAGGTATGATAGTGAAAACCGAAGGACAAACACTGATGTCTCTGTGCAGTTGTGCCATCACTTGCTTCCAGAGTCACAAGCAAAGCTGTCCAGAGGAACAGACAAACAGGAAGTGGATGAATTAATGCATCGTCTTCAGTTTTCGTCTTTCTTCTTTTTTTGTTGTTGCTACAAACAGAGAGACAACACCGAAGCCAAATTCTGCAACATAACCATACAACGGGTGGGCCACTTGGGATAGAAAATAACGAAGGCCACCGATTGGACGGCAACCCCCGTCAAGTAAGGCTTCAGGCCCCCCGATTGGTCGATGATTTAAAAAAAAGAAAAAAAAAAAGAGAACAACAAACATAACAACACTTCCTCTTGCGGTGGTGATGGTGGTTGCCACGGCAGCGCTGCCTTGGATGGGCGTGTCACCCTGCTCAATCACACAGAGATCTCGTAGGTGGTCCCGCCCACTCCCGACACCTTTTTGACGTTAGTGTGACGGCTGGGACTCAGAGGGGTGCCTTGGACACTGTGGGTGGAGCCAAGGTGGCAGTCAGCCCGTAATTGGCCCTTGGGCTGCCCGTTAATTTTACCCAGAGCCAGTTTTCCTTCGGCCTCCTGTCTGGAAGTGGGAGAAAAAACAAGAGAGAGAAGGAACAAGTGTTTTTATTAAGTCCGAAGGAATGACGCTGTAAATGCATGTACACACACACACACACACGCAACACAAATAAAACAAACAAATACAAACTAATCAGACGTCCACATATACACACTTATACGCACGCACACACAAGCACACACATGCACACACATGCATGCACCATCACACCTGCACTCGCACAAACAGATGCATAATTTCACACACACACACGCACACACACACTTGCACTCACACACACACACACACACACACTCACACAGACATAAACACACAAACACCCACACAAAATTTCCTTGTCTTTAAAGCATCCTTTTATCCAGAGCTCATTCACAGACGCGGTGTAGTTATTGGGGACTGATAAAAGAGCGCGTTTGTATGTAGCCTTGCATGCTTGTTCAGCCATTATCCAGTCCAGCGAAGCTCCATGCACAATTGGGAAAGAACACGGCATGAGTCAGGAAGGCAGGAAATGGCACTGAAAATCTATACCCCAGGTATGAAGAGAATAGAATACTAAGCTTACCTGACATACACTTTAATTATACTATACTATTATATATTCTTAAGTATGAAATAGTACACTTCGGCATACTATTTTGGAAAATGGCAGCGTGTCCACACAGTCTTCAGCTCAAGGTGATTCAGTGCCAGTGTGGCAGAGACGTTGTGTGCTCACACATGAGAGACAGACAGACAGACGAACAGACATGCAGCCAGCCAGCCAGACAGACAGGCCAAGCATTCCAAAACGCCGTTAGAGATATTAATTATTGAAATGGTAGCAAAAAAAAAAATGTGTGGGGGAGGCAGGTCAATTTAGCTATCATTAAAAGAGGAGATTCAGGAAAAGCAGATTCTGCAGGTTCACAAAAGGCAACTTATAATGGCTGTAGGTAATCATATGCACATTTAGAGGGACAGGCCCGGGACGGGACATGCAGTTGCCTTCAGTCCAGGGCTGCCCAACCCTGTTCCTATAGATCAACCGTCCCGTAGGTTTTCATTTCAACCCTGACCTGGAGCACCTCATTCCACTAATTACCAGCTCAATGAGATCTCCAGCTGTTGAATGAGGTGTTCTTTGTTAGGGCTGGAGTGAAAACCTACAGGACTGCAGATCTCCAGGAACAGGGCTGGGTGGGCCTGCGTTAGACTTTTAGCAGCAGAAGGAGGAGGTGCACAGGGCAGTCCGTCTGGACAGGGGGTGCGCGCCTCCCCTAAATTAGTGCAGAAAAAACTACAGAACAGTGAGACAAGGCAGGAGCGATGAAGGAAACATGCAAAACAGAAAATAAACAAAGGGGAAGGAAACAAACTTTATTAGTTCTAAAACTTAAAAATACAAAAAAGCACTTTTGTTTTTCGACAACAAAGGTGGACAAAAAAACCCATCTAGAGTTCAATTGACATTAGAACTTACAATCTTTTTTGTCTCACAATGAATTGAAATAAATAAAAGGAAACATAAAAGAAAAAAACACACATGAATTACATTTTTTTACACTTTGATCTCGCTGAGATCATTGATCTCCCCCCCCCAAAAAAAAGAAACAAAATAATGTACAGGAAGTACCACCTGATGGACAGCTGCTCTTGTCCAATGAGGAGCTAAGGTTACCCACCCTGACAGGAAGTGGTGAAAATCTACTTCCTGTCCCTCTGCTCATGCACCCCCACATGAGAGAGGAGGATGGGGGGGGTGAGGGGGTGGGGGAGAAGTTAGGATTCGTACCTTGGGCCGCCCATAGGTGGTGAGTCTGTCCTCTCCAGGGCCCTGATGAAGGAAAGGGGTTTCTGGTGGGCGTAGGAGGGGGAGCGGGGGGGTGCGGAGGGGGAGGGGTGAGCCTGGTGGGCGGGGGATCGGTAGGACGCCTGCGTGTTGTTATTGGTCACGTCGGCGTGCAGGGAGGTGCTGGAAGTCCTGGGGGCGCGGACCAATGAGGACGCGGCGATGGAGGAGGAGGAGGAGCGGAGGGCCGCCGCCCGCACGCCGTACCCCGCCAGGCTGTCCCGGGACCCGAACACCGGGGGCGTGGGCCCCCTAGAGTGCCCGCCCACGCCCCCCCGGGGGCTGTCGGGGTAGCAGGGGCCCGAGGGGGGGCCGTACCCCCCGGGGGAGTCGTAGACCCCCGAGTCGGAGGCGTAGGCCGGGGGCTGGTGTTGCAGGTTCAGGGTCTTCTGCCTCTCCTCCATCTCCTTGCGCTCCTGGATGGAGGCCATGATGGTTTTGGAGAGGTTGTCATAGCGAACCGGGGAGGGGTCCCGGGGGTGGGGCGAGTGCCGGCCGACGCCCACCCCTCCTCCCCCGCCCCCACCCACACCCCCTAGGACCGGGCTGTAGGGGGACGGGGGTGGGCGCTGCAGTTCGGGGGCCCGGGCGTGGCACATTTTGGGGGGCAGGTAAGGCGAGTGGTACCCTGGCGAGGGCGCCAGTCCCGGGTGGGCCGGGCACTCCCCGGGCGGGGCGGGGGACAGGCTGGGGGGGTTCAGCAGGCTGTCGTAGGACAGGCTCCCGTTTCGGCTCGACAGGGTCCCCGGCGAGAACACGCTCTTGTAGGGGGTGGAGGAGGCGGCCACGCCCTCCGACCGCAGGGCCGGCAGCTGGGCCTTGTCGCCGCGGCGATGGGCCTGCTTCAGGCTGAGGGACCGGGAGTTGACGGAGAAGGTGTCCAGCTGCAGGGGGGAGGACTGGAAGGTGCGGTGGAGGGGCGGGTTCCGGTAGTCCGGCAGGTCCAGGTTGGGCTCGGAGCGGTAGTCATGACCCCTGCCCCCTTCCTCCAATATGGCCCCTCCCTTGTGCTCGTCGGGCATCATGATCTGTGCGGTGACAACATGGAGCAGTTCAAAAACTGCAGAGAGTAGTCTCACACACACAAGTTTTCACTCAACATGTTTAACCCTTTGAAGAGCAGGTTTCTTTGGAATGAAGTTCTAAGTCAGTGTTCTAGAACTCCGTTGCTTTCAGTTACAAGCAGCGATTGTTACATCGGCATTAGAATGTTCAGTTAAGAATGTTCTAATTACATATTTGTGACCTCACACCTTAAACCTTTTATAAACAAAGAAGGTACTGTAGCAGTGCTACACAGTGGTCAGGGAACTGGGCTGTTGAGGGATTGCCTTGTGGGGCACTGGCATTGCCAGAAGGTTCTGAGTTCTAATCCCGGCCGAGGGCCTTTCTGTGTGGAGTTTGCCCTGACCAGCAGTAAACAGTTCAGAAAACAGGCGGACGGATACGTGGAATAATAATGGCTAATGATATTCAGAACAAACCCCAAGCAGAATTCACAATCTTGGTCGTGTGTCCCTTCATGAAAAAGGAACGCTATGTGTGTTCCGGTGGCGCGGTGGGAAGGCGCACGTTATTCGGTTTTGGCGCACTCACCGTCACCTCGGTGCCGTGGTAGTGCACCTTCGGGACGGTGCCGAAGGACGGCCGGTGCTTGTACATGGCGGGGGTGGAGGGGTTCAGCGGCTTGGAGGAGGAGAGGGAGCTCTCTGCGAAGAGAGGCAGAGCAGAGGTCAGAGACGCGCCAAACGCAACCGCTCGCTCACGTAAATGGTAAATGGACTGCATTTATATAGCGCTTTTATCCAAAGCGCTTTACAATTGATGCCTCTCATTCGCCACAGCAGTTAGTGGTTAGGTGTCTTGCTCAAGGACACTTCGACACGCCCAGGGCGGGGTTTGAACCGGCAACCCTCCGACTGCCAGACAATCCTGGTCTTACCTCCTGAGCTATGTCGCCCCACGTCTTACATTCTGCGCCTAAAACCAGTTCTGGTGCACTTACGCAAGCCAATACTCATAAGAGCGTTTGCCGACCGTCTAAACGTAAACACGAATGCAGATAATTAAAACTGTCACATCGTGTACGCTGTAAATCACAAGTATTGAGCTATCAGAGATCATCTTGACATTTACAGTTCATAACCATAATTGAATATTAAAACATCACTATTATTCCTTTACTTCCAAAAATATAGCAGATCCACAGATTAATTATATTGAGGGACGAAGCACAGCTTTGACATTATTTTCTGCAGGTTTTATATTCACGGCGCCTCCACATTACAGGCTGTGCAAACGTGGCTTTGCTCCAGTGCAGTTAAGTACAAATTATAGCAGTAAAAGACGCTGATGTGTTTAAACACAGAACACAAAAATCAATAAAACGTTCCCTATCAAGCACTAGCGAACACACTAATTACAGTCCTCTTCTAAGATGTCCTCTGCATGAAAATGGTTCACTTATTTTGCACATCACTGACTAGACATTTGTTACCACCATTACCCACGAGGATTCTGCAGTCCGCAGTGAAAAAGGTTAGTATTCCTAACGCTGCAAAAAAAAGAAAACAAAAAGAGCAGTACCACAAGTCACCACCAGGTGGCAATGAAACCACAATGTGTCATCTGACTATATTGAGTCTTGCAAGTGTTCAAGCTCACTGTTTTTCAGGAAGAGGAAATGGATGGATGAAGCTTGAGTGAGGCCCCATAAATCGCTGAATGTCATGGCCCCAAAAACAATTTTTAAAATTATATTTACCCAACAAAACATAACCTTTGAACCTTTTGAAAATCGTTTTTTAAAAGCCTGTTTGTAATATGCTATTGTCCAGTCCCCAACATATTCACATGCAAATCCTAAACGAGCGATTGCTGGTTTCCCAGGTTAAATTCCCAACATCAAACTGAGCTCAGAAAAACCAGACACCACACTCAGCTGCTTGTTTTCGGCTGCGAAGCCGCGTTGTGTAATATTTTCGCTTAGTGACGGTTTGTAGCTTGCTACAGATCTATACTAAAATTATCCTCCCCTAGCGTTCCAACATCTGCCTCTGGGGTCGATTTGCGAGATCCACCCACCCCCCACCCCCCCCCCCTTCCTCCCCTCTATGCGTCCGCACCCCCAACCCTCCAACGCCCCCTCTCCAGCTCTACAAATCTGGAGCAGATTCACGAAACCAGGTCAGCCTCACGTCACACACACCGTCACCGCGATTATCACAATCAGCTACATCCCACCCCCACCCCCCACCCCCCCAAAAAAACACCCTGAATAAAACGGAGGTCCCCTCAGTGACTGTACAAGGAGGGGGGCGCGTAGACAAGCGGGTTGCTGACGACCGTATTCAAAGGCCGTGTTCAGTTTTTTTTCCCCATGAGCCACTTTGATATTACACACTATTAACAAATCTCTTCCTTGCTGACTTCATAAAGGGATTGTGCTTTCCCCCCCAGCAGGGCCAATGGAAAGTAAGCCCTAAGTACATAATATCGAGGGCCTGATGGTCCGGTAGAAAAATAATTCCAAAGCCAACACATCCACGCACACACACACACATACACACACACAGACAGACAGACGCGCACACACACACACACACACACACAAACAAATCCATTGTCATCCTGCATCTTTATACAATTGTTGCATTAGTTCTTGCTCATAGCAGATGGCAGCGATATTGCTTGTGTGTATGTGTGGGCCCTTCCGGAAAAGCAATATCCCAAAATATATTACAAATATATACTGGAAAATACAATGAATAAATTTCACAGCAATTGCAATTCATATAAAAAAATACATTTTGTAATATCCAAAATAGCCAATGACTTGCAAGCTTGTCTTTTCTAGTATAGTATTTCCTGATTCTGATAATATATATTTCAGTATATTGCAGCACATTTCATTCACATCAGTGACATGGTCAGTTAGGGACAGGTGTGCTCACCTTCACTGGAGGTCAGCTGGTTCTTGAGCTCGCTGTATTTGTCCGCCTTGGGGGGCAAGGGGGGGCCGATTTCCAACGACTTGTCGTCCAGCACGTCAAGACTCCCTTTGGACTGAGCAAAGCAGAGGGGAATGATGGGGGGTGGGGGGGGGGGGTTAATTACCATAATATTTACGACACAACAGGTAGCCTCACCAGTAAGAGACACAGAGGCGGGCCTTACCAGGCTGGGCAGCCAATGGGTGGGAGACCCAGGTGAAATACGGCGACTCCCCTTTACCCCCCCCGGCTCCTCCCCCAAACCTTCCCAACCTGCCCTCTGGCCCCCCGTTCTCACAACGGGACCTGGAGACGGTAGGGAACGCAGGCTTACTTTGGTACGGAACACGCTGCCATGGATCCCGTTGTCGCTGACCTTGATGGACACCCGTCTGTCCGTCGGGTCGGGGCGCAGGAACGGGGGCTGGACGGGGACGTGGGGCCTCTTCCTGGGGTCCAGCATGTACCTGCGTAAGGGGAAGTGACATCACAAAGGGTTGGGCTGAGGTCAGGAATGTGTGGGCGGGGCTTCGCCTTATAGAGCAGACACTGTCCATGGCCATTCTCTGAAGTCAAGTTAAGAAAAGTGCTGCAAACTATTTAGTAAACTGCAACAGTGCTGTACAGAGCGTCTAGTTGCAGAACGGTGTTACTGTGGCTTTCGATAGGACAACTGTGTATAATGGGACACCGGTTCATAAATGCACCAGCAGGAGTCAGTGCAGGCAGGCAGACTGCAGGTGCCCGACTGACCAGCAGGGGTCGCCGGTGAGCGACGAGTCGCGGGCCCATCTCGGCTCTCTGAACGTCCCGTCGCCGGGCCGACGCTACCTCCGACCGCCCCTCAGAGCGACAGTTTGACGAGCGGAATGACGGGCCGTCTGATCCCACGCCCAATCTTTACCCGCCCCCCGAGAGTGCGCGCGCCCACGCGGTACGTTCCGCTTAAGAGACCGCTCCCGTCTGCCAAACGACCCACATCTTTCCAAAAAACGGATCCGAACAGAAAAGGGAGCCTCCAGCAAACCCGACAGCTTTCAAAAGCCAACGACAACACAACCTTCACAGAAAACCCTTTTCAAACTCGGCAAGATGTTCAAAACTGCGGCAGGGTAAATGCCTCATTAACACGACCGATTTATCAGACTGAAACATCCTGAAATATCTCAATCGATGTGACAGCGTTAAAACCAGCACATACGCTGACTAACATCACATGTATCTATACCGTGCATGCGCACATATGCAACTCATAATTCACATCAATTTAAATGACTTCATATATTCCTTTGTTGCCAGGCAGAAATAGGCTGTTTCCACGCACTGAATGTAATCATTTATTTTAAGTGTTCTCATCGATCCCAATATCACTCGCTCAAAATCACAAAATTATGATTTAGGCCAGCGAAGGCTTTGCAAGTACCCCAGTATTTTGTGCTTAACTTGTTCATTTGCTTCAGATTTAAAACCAACTCATTCCACTGCAGGGAACTGTGCTACAGAAAGGTATCTCATCTCTCTTTGCGGTGTTGATGTCCTTAATGAATTGCTCTTCGGCAAAAGGCTCTCGCCCCTAATTTGGCAGCGAACCCTCCGCCACGGCTCCTAAGTATGGAGCACAGTGCATCTGGCTGCCCCCCCCCCCCCGCCCCCCCACCCCCGCCAGACATTTTGGGCTCATTTCCCCCTAACTGTCACTCAGCGGAGTGATTAAATTACAATGGCCATCTGCCATCCCGGTGGCTGTGAGCCTGCCCTCTCTCTCTCTCTCTCTTTCTATCTATCTGCACAGCTGAACAAAATGAGCACGCTGCCTCCTGGTGGTCTCCTGTGGGTACTGCCATCCTTTCAAATAAAATTAATTATAATAAGAATCATCGCCTTACTGCACAGCCTTGGGTTACCAGCAGCTGCCGTGGCAACCATACTCTCTCTGTGCCAGGGCTGTCGGTCCGCAAAATGGGTGGCCTCGATTTAACCTTGCCTCACCCCCCCCCCCCCACCACCACGACGCCCTCCCCCCCCACCCACGGCAGAGCTCTGTGCTTACCTTGGAGCTAAAGGACTACAGAGCACATACTGCACGTTGCCACAGCAACCTCGCGTGAAGGGATTCACTCCCCCACGGAACTTCCCAGTCACCTGCAAAACAGAGAGAGAGAGAGAGAGAGAGGGGGGAGGGAGAGAGAGAGAGAGAGCAAGGGCGAGAGAGTGAGAGAGAGAGATACAGCTGAATTGACATTGGCAAAAAATTATATTTCAGCTTGTGGAAAAAATTAACAAGCCATTAACTAGCTAGAAGTGTGAAACCTTGTCTCCCCCCCCACACACCCCCACAGGCAGCTGGGAAAGGCCCCGGTGGGCCCGCGCTCTACAGGCAGAGTGAGACAGAGGGCATGACAGCGGGGGCTGGGCTATTTTTAAGTAGCTCCGGCCTCCACTTCCAGCATCTCTGCATCAGGCGTCCTGGGGGGCCGTGCTGACTGGACGCAGCCCTGGCCGCTGGCCACGCCCCTCACCTGCTCATTGGTGGTTCGGCCCCCGGCCACGCCCCTCACCTGCTCATTGGTGGTTCGGCCCCTGGCCACCAGGACCATGTGGAAGCCCGTGAGGCCGATGACTGGGATGAAGAAGAGTCCCGCCACGCACATCACCACCAGCCTGGAGCCCTGCAGTCAAGGAGCCTCTGCACTGCGTTTGGTACCGCACACTGCACACACACACACACACACACACACACACACACACACACACACACTAACAAACACACACACACACACACACACACACACACACTGCACACACACACACACACACACACACACTGCACACACTGCACACTGCACACACACACACACACACAAACACACACACTAACAAATACACAAACACACACACACACACACACACACTAACAAACACACACACACACACAGTACTCTCTGCAGTCCTGGTATAACAGGTGTCTCAAACTCCAGTCCCAGAGGGCCGCAGCCTCTGCCGGTTTTTCCTGCTTTCCTTTCACTGAGCAGCCACTTCAGGCCTCGAAGAACAGGATGTGCCACCTCTTCAGCCAATTTAAATTAAACTCTTAATGTAAGCGCAGGGGCACATGAAAAACCCAGCGGCTGCAGCAGCAGCCCTCCACGATCTGAGTCCAAGATCGCCCCACCCCCCCCCCCCCCCCCCGGGCGGAAGGATACGTGACGGTGGTGTGCAGCGCCCCCAGCCTCTCCATGTGGTGCAGCACGAAGAGCAGGCCGAAGGAGAACACCCCCACCATGTGGACGCTCAGCGACAGCAGGAACAGGAAGAAGAAGCGGTAGTTCCGCCTCCCGATGCAGTTGTTCACCCAGGGGCAGTGGTGGTCAAAGTCCTGCGCGGGTTTTCGGTGGGGGGGGGGGGAGGTAAGAGAGAGAGAGCCGATTAGCATAATTAACTCACGCTCGAGCTTCAGCGTCGTTCGCGTAAACACTCGTCGATCTCGGCTCTGAGTCACGACGAGCGGTGAGAAAAAAAGTTCACGTGGGGCTCGCGGCGGCTCGAGGAGGCGAATTCGTGCGTCTACCTCCCAACCCGTAACCGAAGAAAGACGGAACCGCACGTTGCCGTGGCAACCACATCCCTCTCGAATTAGCGACCGCCCGGGATCGTCTCGTCTCGTCCACCGCTTTAACTTTACCCCACCGCGAACTCCGCGAAATATAATTATAGCCGTCTATCCGAGCTAATTCGGGAACATGCCACTGTGATACGTCTGCAGCTCATGAATATCACCGTCACCCTTTTAATTAGAATCTGTTAGCAAGTTTAGCAGCAACACTGCTGGCTGTGGCAAGCCCTGGCTGACATGCACAAGAGAATAAATCTTAGCCAACTGTGAATGTACCGCAGAACAGCACAGGTCAGATTAGCATAGCCTACCAGAGCTAGTCTGACACCTTGAGAGAATGTGTGAACACACAGCATCTGTCCCAGCCAATCAGATGCGTGTTGGTCACGGCGTATTTTTTTTAACCAAAATTTAAGTCAATGTTATGGGACGTCACCACGTGTCATAACGCAGGCCGAGCAATAGCTACGCCGTTTTCTCACTTGCTACATAGATGTGATAGCCTACACCTGTCAACAGCAACACGACACATCAGAGAGAAAACATGGGTCGCTGCTGCATCCCAAATACACTGCACCAATCTAAACGGAATAAACAGGGAGTGGAGTTTTAAACGTTTTTTTTTTTTGCCGTTATCGAACGAAACCAGAGAAATCTACACGCGCGGCGTGGCTCTGCGATGGAAAGCAGTTAAACGGTACAGTAATATGACCCAGCAGGACGGGCGTCCTGGATAAATGTTTGTGTACCAGCGTAATGGAGGCCAGAACACCCTGCAGTTAGTCAGGTCACATCCACAGTCAGCTGCTGATGAATGGAGAACAGACAAGGGAGGTAATGAATGTGGGACCCTTCTACCCCCCCACCTCTGCCTCCCTCCCTCTCCCTCTCTCGCCCTCATCTGTCTCTCCCCCACTTCTGTCTCCCTCCCTCTCTCTCTCTCTTTCTCTCATCCTCCTCTGTCTCTCCTCCACCTCTGCCTCCCTCCCTCTCTTTCTCGCCTCCTCATCTGTCTCTCTCTCCCTCTCCTGTCCTCTACCTCATTCTCTCTCATTCCACTCTCTCCCCCTCTCTATCTCTCTCCCACTCTCCCCTTCTCCCTCTCTATCTCTGTCCCATTCTCTCCCTCCACTCTCCCGATCTCTATCTCTCGCTCTTTCTCTCCTTTCCCCTTCTTGCTCTCTCACTCCCCTCTCTATCTATCTCTCCCACTCTCTCCCTCTTCTCTTTACCCCTCTATCTTTCTCTCCCCCGCTCTCCCCTCCTCCTCATCCTCACCTCCACGCAGTTGTCGCACACACTGCAGTGGGAGCATCGCGGGGGTCTGTAGAAGTGGCAGGAGGTGCACCACTTCATCCGGACCTGGATCCCCTTGATCTCCACGTTCTTGTAGAGAGGCGCCCGGAAGTCGTCGTCCTTGTCCTCGTCCTCGTCCGCTGTCACGGAAACGCAGAAAAGAGCCGAGGGAGGCGTTTAGCAGCTAGCTGTGTGGAGCCCTGGCGAATTCTCATTAATACGTCCTGATGAGGCTTTAAAATGAAGCGTGGAAATGCTTTGAGATGCTGGGTGGCTCATCCAGCTAAGGCTCCGCTCTAGTGTCAGCGTATTGATAATAAGTAAGAAAGCAAAACTCAAGGGAGAAACCAGACCATTACCAGACATTCATAAAGCCGGGGCTTTTAAGTGCCGCTGGGTGCTTGTACGCGGTTTCCGAATAAAATCCCCACCTTGAGTGAATATTCAAATAAATATCGACGGCACAGAGTCTGAGGATAAACTAAAGCCAGAGCAAACTGCAGGCAAAATCCACAGAAGAATCGGGCTCAAGTGCCACTTCAGCCACATTACTGCTCTTTTTCAGATCGATGGCCCGTTGCTCAAAAGAGCCGAAGTACTAATTTTATTTTTAAGCCCATTAAAGAGCTAAACTCATAATGGGGAACCTATTAGGCTGGAATCCTGTCTGAAGAGGTGAGTTCACGGCCTCAGTTCAAGCCACAAAACACTGCCCCAAAGGAATTCAACAGTGCCTGAATGTAAACTGCCACCTCCGGAACCATCCGTTTTTAGACAACGCCCCTTTATTTGGGCGTGGTCATTATATTCACAAAGTAAAGAATGAGCATCTTGCTATAGTCACTGACACTATTGCAGAGGGGTCGGGGTTCAGGTGGCGTCGATGGACAAAATTGCCCCCCGGCTAAGCAAAGTTACTTTGAACCTAAGGGTTGTGTCTCCAGGGAGGCGTTGTCACGGTGACCTGCTACAGGGCCTTAGCTCTGCTTCACCTCACTGTGCTTGCCAGCTAACTAGCCGAGCTGCACCAGCTACACGGACATCGAGTACACACACCCATAAAACAAGGAATTTTTGTTTAACCTCACTTGCTGCTTATTGGGGGTTCAGGCCTGGTTTTTTGTCCAACTGTCCCCTCTGTAAATATCTTTGTACCAGTTTGCTGTAAAAAAGCGCTACAGAAATTAAATTTGATTTGATTCAGGATTTGTACAGAAGCCTGGGTTGTAACGGCCGTCTCTGCGTTCGACGGGCCTCTCGTGACTCTACCGGTCATTTCCGGAGAGAAGCGAGACACGTTCTCACGTTCTGGGCCTCCTGTGGCCTCACGGGAGAAGAAGAGCATGCTGGGAGTGTGTGTGTGTGAGGTGAGGTGCGGGTGTGATGTTTTCCTCTGAGGTTAAAAAAGAAAAGATGTAGTCCTCTCACTGAGACAGGAGAAAGAAACACAATATCCCTTGTAAATTTCGACCCGTCTTTGTGTGTACTTAGGAGACATTGTTTACGCAGCGACGCTGACACAGGTTCCTGGTACTGCACAGCATTCCATTTTTAAGTGTAAAAAAATAAAAATGGAAAAACCACACCGAATATCCCTTGGACTGATGGAGAATTCTATTCAAATACAGAAACCCACGGCTTGGTGGAAGAATTAGGACCTGAGTGAAGTTGCCCAACCAACAGATTTGCATTACTTAGTCGCTGACTCACAAGGTCACAGAGGTCAGCTGTTGAGAGTGAGCACCATCCGTCTTTATGAAAGGGGGAATGTGAGGAAAGAAATGTCACCCTGAGCCAAAATGGCTGCCGGCGTTTCAGCTGAATCACTACTAAGTCCATGGCATCCGTCTATAATAACCAGGTCTGAGGAAGCACTGGGGGAGGGTGGGGGGTGGTGGTGGTAGTTTTTTCCACTTGACAGCAACAAGGGGGACACACAGCTCTCATTGTCCTTGACGTGACGCGGTCCGTCAGAAACGACCGTTGCTTATTCACGCGTGCCAAAAAATCCCCCACAAGCACCCTCTCGTTCCTAATGACTGCGGCAGCACCACAGTCCGTTAAGTAATTTGGCGCAATTTCACAACAAGGCCTGATTGTGAGGCGATTAAACTGACGGCCATGTTTTTGGTTGTTTCCTTTTTTTTAACGGTAGATTAAACTGAAGTTGGGGTGGGGGTGAGGTGCTCTCGTCCTTCGCGGGAGGAATGGGGGGTGGGGGGTTGGGGGGGGTTCCTCCGGGCAGCGGTGACCTCGCTGCTCTCCGTAATAAACTGAGTTGGCCCCTGGGGGCCCCGAATCATCCTCTGAAGGTCTGGCACATTAAGCAAGTTCGTCCCGCCAAGTAATGAGTTTAGAGACACAGAAGGCAGGGTAAGGGTGCAAACCCACTAAAATGTGACCCAACTGCCAAACCCATTCCTCAGGACAAACTACTGGAAGAGAAATGGAGGGGATGAACGAGGAAAACAAACGACAAACAGATAGAGAGAGTCAGAGTGAAAGAGAATGAGATAGCCAGACAAAAAATGAGAGAGAGAGAGAAAAAACTAAACAAATAAAATAGCCAAACAAACAAAAAAAGTAAAAATCGAACTGTCCCTTAAAAACAACTATACTGAGGGACTATGCTAAAACTATGCTAGATTACAAAAAAAAAAACTGCAGTACTGTGTGGGCTTATACACAAACAAAAAATTAAGACCTAAAACTGAATAATCAAAAAGATATTAAACTGTGTAAGAAAGTGCAGATTTGGTGATAACAGCCTTGCCATAGGAAGGAGCGTTGAAGGTCCTGATTGGCCAGAGAACAGCGGTGACACAGACAGAGACACACTTCCTGTCACCAGCTCAAAATAAACAGCCATGAGAGAGGAGTACTCCAAAAAAATATGAAGACCAAATACCCCCAAATACATGTCCTCTCAGAAGCAATTACCCCACCCGTCAAGGCGAGGAAGAGAATGTTGTGATGTGTGACCGCTATGTGACAGTCCGCCAAAAATTTTAAGGACAGTGGGCAGGGATTTTGTGCTGGGGGGGGGGAGAGAGAGAGTTGGGGGGCGGTACTGTGCAGTGGGGTGTGAGTTTGGTTGCTTTATTGTTTTAATATTATTGACATATTTACCATATTTTATGGTATCATATTTTGCATTACACAATAATTATGAAAGCACCACATTTTCATTCATTCAAATTTTGAGAGTGAGTGACGGAAAGAGAGAGTGAGTGAGTGAGTGAGAAAGGGGAGATAAAGTGAGTGGGTGAGTGAGAGAGAAAGAAAGAGAGAGTGTGAGTGAGAGAGAAAGAGCGGGGAGAGAAAGTGAGTGAGTGAGTGAGTGAGTTAGACAGAGAGAGACAGTGAGAGAGTGAGTGAGTGAGTGAGTTAGACAGAGAGAGACAGTGAGAGAGTGAGTGAGGGTGAGAGAAAGAGACGGGAGGGAGACAAAGGCACACCTCTGGGGATGACACCAGGGTCCATGAAGGTGGCCATGCTGAAGTTGGCCAAAACGAAGAGGAAGACGATGCCATTGTACAGGGGCACTGCAGGCGAGACGGCGTGAGTCAACCAGGGACACCTGGAGGGCAAAACACAAGAAACGGATAAACGGGTGAGACCATCTGTCCGTGACACAACAACATGATTAACGGATTCAGACACAGCACAGAAAAAAACCCAGACATCAACAACGCAGAGGAAAAAAAAAAAAATCATTTCGCTCAAAAACAGTTCATCGGACCAAAATAATGAGATTTCAGAAGACAGGTCTTTTGTCAGGGCCTGCCAAAGGTGAGCGGACAGATAACGCGCCCAGCAGGTGCAGGACAATCAAAAGGTTATCAAAAGCTTGTTTGAGGCAAACACCCGTAGAGACAAGGAATAATGACTGAGTATCGTGTTTGCCAAGTCATTAAACCAACGCGAAGTCCGCAAGCACCTAGAGATAAAGACGTGGAAACGATATACCCAGACGACAGGCGTGAAACTCACAGTGTGAGCATGTCGAGGCTCAAACACGCGCAGTAATGACACTCCTGCAGGAAAGACCCCAGAGTTCTGCGACCCCACTGAGACAGAGGCTTTGAGGGGCGTTCCTTACAGGAGCTGCGAGCTCTCAACTGCAGTGGAGTTAAAGATGGAGATATAACAGCCTGCACTGCTGACGAATGAAGATACCCTGCAGAGCTCTCTTCCCCTCCTCTGCTCTCTCCCTCCACACACAGGCGCACGCACGCAGACACACACACATGCACACACATACACAGACACAGGCACACACACATACACACACACACGCAGACACACACACATACACACACACACACACACACACACACATACACACACATACACAGACACAGGCACACACACGTGCACGCACGCAGACACACACACACATGCAGGCGCGCACGAACACACACACACACGCACACAGACACATACATACACACACACACACATGCACACACACACGGACACACACATGCACGTACGCACGCACACACACACACGCAAGCAGACACACACGCAGAAGTGTGTGTTTATGTAAGCCTGTCAGCTCAGGCAGCGGTAGCGTGTGCAGTTTAATCTCTGAGAGACAGAGAGAGAGAGAGAGAGAGAGAGAGAGAGAGAGCGAGCCTCACGGCAAGGGGAGCAGCCCGTACACCGAGACCACTCGCTCAGTCTCTGGAGTCTCCCCAAATAACGACGACGACGACGACGACATCGTCGTCCTACGCGTAGGCGCCGATCGTATTAAGATTTATTTTTTGTGAAATTTCCAGATGAACCGAGCGCACAGCAGACACCCCAGCGAGTGGGAGGGAGAGGGGTGTGTGTGTGTGTACAGGGGGGGATACGTCAGGTCAATCCTATTCTTGGGTTGTTCAGTGCTGGTGCGATGCCACCGTAGATATTTGGTTTCCTGGAACGTACGCAGGCAGACAGACAGACCGGGCGGGCACTGTACCGCAATGTGGCGAATGCGAAGGCCGCAGGCAGGGTTGGCAGCGCCCACTGCCAGACTCACGAACGGGTGTGCCAGCCCGCTGGGGGCGGAGCCAAGCACAGAACCTACCCGCCATCCATGCCCCAAGCAAGGAAGGGGACATATCGGTACGACCATGTTTCCTTTTTTTTTTTTAGTATTTTAAACAACCTCTAGCACTTAATGCAAGACCTTAGAGTGGAAAAACGGATAATGAAAAACAACAGCGAGGAAAGATTGTCTGAGTGATTGATTTTTTTCTTTGTTTGCAGTGTCTTGCATGCAAAAGTGCCCAAGCATTTGAAGATGTCTCTACATAAGACACATCCTAAGCAAGGCAAACAAAAAATCTTTCTTGAATACTTTTTGCGTTAAAAGCTAAATAATAGCTGTTCAAAGCCAGAACAATATGCCTTATGGAATACATTCTTGAGAATCATATAACTATTACAGGCTTTTTAAAAAACTGCAGCACCTAAAATCTTTTCCCTGGAAGGGTACGTAGTTGGACACACCTTGCCAGTAGACCTTGCTAGGCCAAAACAGGCAGGTGTGCTCTGTCCAACCATAAACTTTCCCTGGAATTAATTTCCACAATAAGCAACCCAAGGTGCCTTTGAAGAGTTGTGCCGAAATAAATCCTCTTAACACACCCGCTGTTTACGGACAGTGCATCTTAACAGCCGACGTCCAATAACACCTTCCTCACCGGGAGCTGATTGTCATCGTCTCAGTACTACGCGTTCCCCCTCGTTTGGTTCATACGGCCGTCCGAGCCTTCGAGATTGGGTTGCCTGATCTCATTTACGGCACGCGCTCATTGATTTCTGGAGAACGGGCGCTCGGATGAAGGGGGGTGGCGCGGGTCAACGGTGATGGACGGGCGCGAGGCGAGGAGAGGCGAGGCGGGATTAGTTTCTCTCTCGCTAAAGGAGACTGGCTCGCCGGTGTCATGTGACCCCACCCCCCCCACCCCCCCGCTATAAATACGCGACATAAAAAAAAGGAGCTTAGAGGTATGGCTCTCATCTCAGACGCACACGTTAATGCGTTAACGCATACGTGAGAATGCACACGCGATCGTAAACACACGCAATCATACATGCAGACACAATGACATTCATAAAACCCGCACAGACAGGAATACACATACGTGTGCGATCATGCACAAACAGATGTAGACACAGTCAGTGACACAGATATACACGTACAATCATACACACAAAACATACTGTGCATACACTGACACACAAAACATACACCAACCTGCATATATAGACACGAATAAACACAAAACACACATGCATTCATACACACACACACACACACATATATATCGACTGTACATCCATACAGACATTCACAGATGAACACACACACATTCACACACACACCATGCACACAACCAATGCAGTGCACACAACTGGGCACATACACACACACACAAATGTACACACACACACACACACACACACACTTGTGCACACACACTCAAGCACAGACACACACAGTCATACGGGTACACACTCCAGCAGTGCTAGCAGTGAGCCGTTCACTGAGAGTGGCCGCTGGTTCTCCTGCCCTGGCCCTGCTCAGTAATCCAGCGGTACGTGCAAAGTGAGGACCAGCACGCTAATTAGCGCTGGCAGCGGACCCGGCGAAAGCCAGCCTGTCCCCAAAAGACTCCGCGCCGCACCCGTCTGAGCTGATGTGGGTCAGCCTGAGGGGGGGGGGGGGGGGGGGTCAGTGGGCCAATTCAGTCCCTGCAGTCTCTGATTCGGTTCCTGGGAGGGGGTTCAAGGATGCCCTCAACTGTAACTTCAGGAGATTTGTGGGGTTTCACCCAGCGTGCACTGTGAGCGCTAGCCGCTACACTCCCACACAGCGGAACCCCAGCGCCGGGAGGCTCAGGCAGTTTGTGGTTCACCAGCTGTGGCGCTAGCCGTAACGCCAAGCGGAACCCAGGCTGGGAGGCTAGCGTAACTCCCGTCGGAGGACAGGACTCCCCGCTAAGGTTAAAACAATTGAACCGGAGGGGCATATTTACTGTCAGTAGGGTGGCGAACAGAAGGCCGGGAGTCGGAAGGTTAACAAGGCTCTAAGTCTTAATCGGCTCTTTAACGGGGCTACTAAGGTCCACACGGCTCTGATGTCACTTCCTCAAACGGCGCTGATGTCACGAGGCCAGTGGACAGGTCGCGACCACAGGAACAGGCCGCGGCGTTAACACAGCGACACAAAATGTGGCACAAAAAGTTACACAAAGAGTACTTCAGGATCTTAAAGAGTACTGAACACAGTGTTCAGGGAGAAGCGGGCACGCAGCGTTCAGGGGAATGAACACGGCGTTCAGAACAACTCGCACAGAAAAAAAAATCCCCAGAAAATACAGCACACAATTATTAACATTAGAAAGAACAACGGCGGTGTGACAATCGATATTTTGACTGCGGAGACGTTGAATGCAATCATAATTACTAATGAAACGCGAGATTGTGATTTACTTTCTTCACACAAGGCACAGTTAGATGAGCATCGCACTTCACTCACTACATTTTGTGCCAGCAATGAAGAAAAAAGTAGTGTCAACTGAATCCTGACCATAGTGCTCAGAACCACACTGCATAGTGTTAAGAGTAACACTGCATAGTGTTAAGCGTAACACTGCATAGTGTTAAGAGTAACACTGCATAGTGTTAAGCGTAACACTGCATAGTGTTAAGCGTAACACTGCATAGTGTTAAGAGTAACACTGCATAGTGTTAAGAGTAACACTGCATAGTGTTAAGCGTAACACTGCGTAGTGTTAAGAGTAACACTGCGTAGTGTTAAGAGTAACATAATGCTCCTTCGGGACTGTACGAGAGTGGGCAAACTTCACAGGACTTTCTTAAGAGTCAGCTGAGGCAATTCTCGATTTCGTTTGTGTTGATCAAATATTTCTAGGAGAAAACAAATTAATAAAAAAATCTTAAAACGAGCTGACTACTGTATGTCAAAAAGCAATAAAATTCAAATCATTTAAGCGGGATTCACTTAAGAGCCAAACAGGGAGGAAGCACCAGAGGCACATTTTGTTGAGCCGCAGGTGAGCAGGTCTGTGGTTATTTTTTTACTTCCTAGTTTTCACAGGCACGCCGGATGCATAATCAGCCTCATTTCACAGCAACCGCAAGCAAATCAGGGGGCGGCCCGACGCGGTCGACCGCACTGGAAACCGCCGCCATCTCGCACCTGCCGGGCCGACCCGGCGCGTCACCTGAATAGGTGAGGAGCGCGTAGCGGGAAAGACCGCCCCTGGACAAACGGAGCCAGCCAAACGATGGGGAACAGGACGATTTAAGAAGATGTTTCGGGTAAAACGTGATTCCTTTTAGCTTTTAAAGAAAAAATAATCTAAATCCTGACAGCAGTGGTGAAAACAGAGAAATTACCTGAGAAACACTGGACCTCCGCAGCGAAGGTGGAGAACAGAGGCATCGATCGCTCACTTATCGATTAGAGCGCGGCTCTGGGCAAGGGTTTAAAAAGACAAAATAACTCCTAAAAAATGTACCTGTACGCTGGCGCTGAAACGGCGGAGGTGTAGGGTGCGTTCAGGTGGCACAGAGGTACACTATGTGGCCAAAAGTATGTAGGCACCTGACACCCAACATCTCATTAAAAATTATGGGCATTAATATGGAGCTGGTCCACCATTTGCAGCTACAACAATTTCCATTCTTCTGGGAAGGCTTTACACTAAATGTTGGAGCATTGCTGCAGGGATTTGCTTCCATTCCGCCAGAAGAGCATTAGTGAGGTCAGGCACTGATTGGGCGATTAGGCCCAGCTCGCAGTTGGCTTTCCAACTGATCCCCACGGTGCTGGATGGGGTTGAGGTCAGGGCTCTCAATCAGCAGGTCAATCAAATTCTTCTTCCACACCGTTCTCAACAACACCATTTCTATACGGACCTTGCTGTGTGCCCGGGGGCATTGTCATGCTGAAATAGGAAAGGGCCTTCCCCAAACTGTTGGGGAAGCACAGAATGTAATGGTATGCTGAATCATTAAGATTTGCCTTCAGTGGAACTAAGGAGCCTACCCAAAACCAAATAAAAAAAACAGCCCCAGACAAAAGGTTGTCCAGATAAGTTTGGTCATATAGTGTACAAATCACTGGTATCAATGGAGTGAATGGAGCAGGAACACACAAGCTGACTGTGTGAGCATGCGGTGCTGTAACAGCTCACATCATAACTTGGATCCTTTTAGTTGCTTTTAACTTGAGTTCTTGTACACGGTGTCCTGGAAGTGATCCACCAATCACAGCGAGCGCTGCTTACAGTGTAACGGTGAGGCCGCTCCACCTTCTTATGAATCACCACGTTCCCTGGACTCCTTTTCTCGGAAAGTAGAATATGAGCGCACGCAGCGTCCCCCCCCCCCAGTGCCTCCCCGTCCCCCTGCCCTGCTCTCCTCAATCAAAAGGAGCTGAATCACAGCACAGTAACACCGCACAGAAAACCAGCGGGCTAGAGCACTCAGATCTGCAAAAGATGGAGGTGCTTCTGACCCCCGGACGAGGCCTACTGCACCAATCACATCACCTTCACACAGATTTTTTGCGGGAATAGGGGACACCTCAATGACCCCCATGACCCCAAGCGCACCACCTTCCTTCCCTAAATCTTGTTTCCCAATAAATGTTCCACAGCAGCGACTGTAAAATCTGCATACTCCTGCAAAATCATATCCTCCAGGACCGGGAACTTTTTCTTTTTTTAAAGATGAAAGTGTTCCTTCACCCTGAGCGGTTGCAGCCGCGGCACGGCAAGGAGAAGAAGAATAGGCGTCGAATCCACCGGACGCGTTTCGCTTTCTGTCACCCGCCTCAATCGGGACCGTTTTGCAAATAAAATCTGCCCCACGAACCGAAACGACGAGATAAAATGTGCATCCCATCACAAAAAGGTCCATCACATCAAGGACCCAGACGCCGGCCGGCTAACCGCTAACCAGTCCCCAATTCCTCTCAGCCTGGCGCCCAGCAGAACTTTGATACCTCTGCGGTACCCTGATACGTTCTCAAAAAAAGGCCCGTTCTCATGGAGCCATGCCTGCGGAGAGCCGCAGCGGCGGCGCCAGCGAAGCGTCAGAGACCGTAAACACTGGTATTTTAGAAACGCGGCGCCGTTAATCACGTCGACAAAAAAGACGTCCGGGGGACGTTTTATCGCCTCCGTTATTCAAACTGCGTGGAACCCCGCGCCCAAACCCGTCGATTTCTCGAACCTCGGAGCAAACGGAAAACCGGTCCAAGCGAGACTCTCGGGTGCTCTGAATAGAATCAGCGACGTATGTAACGGACTCCCGCTGATTCATGACTTTTTTTCCCCTCTGCACACAGATTCCAGAGATAGGAGTCCCAGCAGGAGCTTTCGCTTCCGACACCCTGAAAGCGGCCACCCCAGAGCGATCTCGATGCACAAACACTGCAGACTTCTGCTGAATCACAATCTCGGCCTTCAACAAAGCTTTCGCCTGAAAGCTGCCTGGCTTTGAAGTCTCTCCTCTTCCCTGGAACAACGTTTCGGTAAGAAAAATAGGGCAAGAGGGGAAATCAACCATCAGTTTTCCAATTTCCTAGCATCTAAAAAAATATCTATGGTTTCTTCCTCCTTCCTGAGGGCCGGCTGCAGGCCCAGGGCAGTCGATAGGTAGTTACAGGTGGAAGACAGAAGGTGTCGACATTTCGAGGTGCTGTCGTTTCATCTTGCACTAGAAAAAAAAACTTTCAAAAGTTGTGAACATTTCAGTTCTGGACGATCGCCATTCCCAAACGGGGAATCTAATATATGTGTACAGGAGCTACTGTATATAAACACACACACACAAGCACACACACACACACACACAACATTCTTTCAGAGAACAGCACACATTGAGCCGCACATGAAAAGAGGAATAAAAATAAATAAATAAATAAATAAAAGAACACATGCTGATCAGCTGAGCCAGCGCCAGCTCCCCCCCAGCTCCTCCACCGCCTCAGAGATATCAGAAAGACTTCCATCTCAGGAGGAATTATGGGTAACTGCAGCTGCAGAGTACAGTACGGCGTTTAACCACGGCGGGTGATTAAAGCGGCGCTAATCAAAAGCCGATTGATGGGAGCCTCAGAAACCCGCATAATCGCGCGCGGCGAACGCGCTCAGAAACGTACGCGCGGCTAATTGATTCGTAATTACCGGCATCGGAATGTTCATCCGCAACACAGCTGCTGACGTCGGCCTGTGCCAGAGCCCCATTTCCTTAACAAACGGGCCTGATGGGATATGTATGCATGTATATATATATATATATATATTTACACAAAAGAAAAGGCCCGGAATTTTGCCTCTTTCCACATGAAAAGAAGTGCTTGAAGGGGGGAAATCACTTCCAACGGACAACTGATGCTCTGCCAGTCTCCGCTTAAATACCCACTTATAAGCGGCCTCTTATCCGCTTTCCGCGGAGCGAAAGATGAAGGGGAGAAGAAGAAGAAGTCGCGGAGTTAGCGGTAAAACCACATGCCAGGTTTCCGCCAAGCCCGATACCCTGCCGGAGAGAGTCGCAATGGGACAGCGAGGCTTCGTGAACCTCGTATAAGGCGGAGCCAACCGCATGCTGTCAATCACCGCCGCCACGGGCCAACTTAATTAGAAGGGTCTCCATAGGCAACACACCATAATAGGTCAGCGAGTTACAATTAGCACGCAATAGCCAGTTTAGTGTTCACAGGGCCACAATTTGCCACTGCTATGGGTGAGTACGTTTGGTCCCATCGATGTGCAGCACTTAAAACTGATAACTCAAAGTGGCTGATCACACAAGAACTTGCCCCACCATTTGCATCTCTCGGGTGTAAATTTGTCGCTGGCATTTAAAGTGAAAACAATCCCGCTGTCGGTCTGGTCTGGCCTGACCGGACTGGATCACTCTCGCCTGGGTCCAGCGGAGGTCCAGGGCATGGGACCCTCAGACTCTCTGGCTCCAGTAACCCAGCGCGTGACTGAACTGCGACGGACGCCACTTCATCTGCTTGATTTTTTTCCGCAGCCGAATCCTTCCGGGCTGTTCCGGCGACTCCCAGACGGTGGACTCACACGTGCCCTCCGGGACGCACTGATCTGTAAATCTGTCACTCCAGCGTCCGAGAGTCCCGTGGGTCTCGAGTTAATCTCCGCAGACAGGCAGGCAGGCAGAGAGGCAGGCAGACAGGACCCTGGGGCGTGCGGTGTGATTCAACTGTGCTCGATTTAAAGTCTATT
The DNA here is from genome assembly GCF_018555375.3 of Anguilla rostrata. Taxonomy (NCBI): domain Eukaryota; kingdom Metazoa; phylum Chordata; class Actinopteri; order Anguilliformes; family Anguillidae; genus Anguilla; species Anguilla rostrata. Next base: position 7,068,693 of record NC_057942.1, on the reverse strand, counting down.
TTCTTAAAAAAAAAAAAAAGAACGGCCGGACTGCTCCAGATTCCGGCCCAAGAATGTCCACCTGGTGTGTTTCGACACTCCCAACTTTTTACCAACTGAATGGAGAGGAGGCCCGCTGTAATACCCAAATAACTGTCTTCACAGGGGGGCCTTCACAGATACATAGACGGATGCATTTCGCGCCCCCCCCCCCCTCTTAATGTGCCTGCGCTTCCGAAACATTCCGAGTCTCGCACCTCTCTCAGCGGAGTTCAGCAAAAACGCACATGCATTCCAGGCTGAGCCATAAACGGACACACGCTTTGTGAACACAGCTGGTGATGGGGTGGGGGGGGGGATAGGCCAGATACAGCACAGCAAGGATTTTTTTTTCTCTACCATATTATTATTATTTTTTTTTTTTTTGGAGGGTTAAAAAGAGGTGTTTTCGTCCAGTAAGGTGAGGGTCCAGGTGGCAATGCAGTACAAAAGTTAGGAAACCAAGCTTATTACTCAGAGGTTGCGGGTTCAATTCCCAGGTGGGGCACTGCCATTGTTCCCTTGAGCATGGAGCTTGACCTGTACTGCTTCAGTAAATATACAGCTGCAAAAATGGACGATATGTTAAAAAAGAAATGCACGTGTTGCTCTGGCTTGTCTTATAAATGACTAAATAGTTCAGTAATGTCTGGGAACTGTCCTGGATTCTGAAACCTGAGATGAACAGGGAGCTAGGACTGAACTCTGAGGCTAGTCAGCCTCAAAATGGCTCACTCTTCAGCGTCTTATGACCTCACAATCTTGAGAACCTCAGGAGGCTGTCCTTCTCTGGTCCTTCGTTCAATTGCCATCAGGGAGAGGGGGAGAGAGAGAGAGAGAGAGAGAAAGAATATTTATTCACCACGGCTCTCTAACTAGCAGTAATGGATAGGAAGCCATTATTACCTTCCACAATGGCCGTCTGTGATGACCCTCTAGCTGAGGTACGGTATGAGCTAGCCGCTCACAATGGGTTACTGTGTTTCCCCCCGACACATTTCAACAACGTGCAGCTTTCAGCTCGCACTAAATCTCCCCTGACATCTTAAAGCTTTAACCCGGAGCACAGATCTGGTCTTATGTCACTTCCTGTCCTATGGTGGAACGCCCGATTGGCCGAGAAGTGTGCGTGCGCCTGTGCACCTTTCGGCCAATCAGCGGCGAGCCAGCGCTGTGGGTCGGAGGCACGTGTCGCCGTTTCCAGGATGTAGTCGTTGCCCCGGAGACTAAGTCAGACCTCATTAACGCTGCGGAAAGGTGGCGGGTGTGGCTCTTGAACACCACCCAAAAGCATTTAATCACCCCCCCCCCCCCAACACCTCTCATCTCTGCATGGGTAAACAGAGGCCCTTTCTCCCAGCGACTTCCAGACAGTAATCCTCTGTACCCATAACAAACGAGAGATGGGAAGGGGGGGGGGGGGAAGGGGGTGGCGTGTTCAGTTCACCGTGTTCAGTAAACCAGGAAGAGAACGCATTATCAGCTTTCCACCCGCTCCTTCACCCTATTTAACCTGGGACAAACCAAAACTAAATTGGCTCTGGAGGTAAAGCCAATTTTATTTAAAAAAATAAAAATAAAAAATTAAACCAAGATTTACTTTAGCAAATTCTCACAAAAGCTTTTTTGAGAAAATATCAGTTTAAAAAAAATTTCCACAGTACAAGTTTAATAAAGTACTATATCCTATACAAATGCTAAAGTGCAGCAACTCTAAATAAATCAAAGCAAAATTTGCATGGGAACAACCCTATCTACATTTACATTATATTATGTTCATTTACATAACATTCCCCTATCCACAGTATTCAGTTTCTACAGTTTTACAGAAGCACACCGCTCTCTTGTTGCCCATTGGAAATACTGGGATGAATCACAGTGAACGTTCAGGCATATTTCACTGGAGAAGCCGACTTGTTCTACCATATGTGGCTGCTGTTTTAAGATGCGACTGCAGAGGCACGCGTCCTTCCTTCAGACGGAAAAACATGTCACTGTTAATGCGCTCAGCTGTGCAGTGTCTGTCTGTAAACACGAGAGAAGCTGCAGGTGTTTACCTTATAAACAGCTGCCCAACCCTGTTCCTGCAGATCTACCACCCCGGAAGGTTTTCACTCCAGCCCTAACACAGCACGCCTCATTCGACAGCCAGAGATCTTGTCGGGCTGCTAATTAGTAGAACCGGATGTGCCAAATTTAGGGTTGAAATAAAGAAACACACAGGACGGTAGATCTCCAGGAACAGGGTTGGGCAGCCCTGCTGTAGAGCCCAACATCAGAAAAAGGAACTTGGTCTACCTACCAAAATCACTACAAAAAAAATACATTTATGTCTGTGCACAAATGAGAAATATTTTTATATTCTTTCACTTGCAGGGCTTAATCTCTTGGTCATCTTAATTTATTACCACACAAGCAGCAAATCTTTTTTCTTTTTCTTTTTTTTTTTAAACCGGCACACTTTCCAAACCATGAACATTTGCGATTTGTTGCTGGCTGCTGTTCCTGTATTTCCATATTGAGGCTTAAGGGGATTTGGCATCCTTTTTTTCATTGGAAGCCCCAATGGTGCTCTCGCTTAAAGAGCTTCCTGCTCTAGGGGGGTTTTCTTTGATTACTTTGTAAATGGAATATAGGAAAAGAGGTTTTTAAAACGGGAAGAAATGGAAAAGGACCCTCAATATTTATATGCCGATACGGAAACTGGCAAAAACACTGGTTGAAATAGGAACACTGAATGCTAACCAGTGAAGTCCCTCTCTCAGATACATCTGTTTTTCTCTCTTCCTGTCTATCCCTCTCTCTATTTCAATTCAGTTCAGTTGAAAGTGCCTTACTGGCAGGAAAAATCCAAGCACTTGTATCGCTGAAGGACAGGTGTCTGTCTCTCTCTCTGTCTGTCTCCCTTTCTTGCTCACTATCTCCATGTAGGTTACTAACTTTTTTTTTGTTCACCCCATCTACCACTGCTCTGGCTCTCTCGCGCTCTCTCTCTCTCTCTCTCTCTCCCTCGATTGTTCCGTCTTTTATCTTCGAGCTGCATCTGTGAGCGCGCAGAGAGCTGCAGAGGACAGAACCGGAGCTGTAGCCGATTCTCCGCCTCTTCCTGCAGGAAGTCTGGGGCACAGGAGAACACTGGCCCACGCATCCCGAAACCCCTCAGAGACATCGTTACGGCCGTGTCCGCATATCCGTCACCCACCGTTGACCGTCCTTCTCCCATAATTCCGCACAGCCGGACGGCACGCCATAGTTCCACAGTGTTGGGCGACAGCCCCTCGTGTTTCTGAAAACAACACGCTGGAGTTTATCCAGACACAAACCTCGGAAGCTCGTGCTGTGGTTTTAGGAGACTGGAGCTGGCAGGGTTTGAATGCCCTTGTGTCTACCGTGTCTTCTGATAACCGTGTTTACAACGCAAGCAACTTGATTGCAAATTAATATTACACAACATTATGGGGGGTTAGGCTGTCTTCATCGTCAAGATGAGAACAAAAAAAAAACCTCCATCTTGTTGGGTGTACCATATTTCAAATGTACAGCCTCGATAGCAAATGTGTTGGGAGAAGAAGCAGAGTACAACTTAAACTCCTTTAGAAATTCAAATAGGCATGTTAGCAAACAAGTGAAAAAAAAATTTAATTAAAATGTGTATTATATGATGTGTGCTACACCAACACGTATAAATTTGCAACTGACCAGGTACACCTTTGTTGCAAGTAAATAAAACATATTTTTATGCACATTACTAATAGGAACCTGAGCCGCTCGTACTACGTAAGTTTCAAAAACTACTCGGCCAAAAACTTAAGCAAAATGATGTGCAGGACATCGGCAAAACTGCTGAGGTTCCTTGGCTCTCTCAGCGTTTCTCATTCGCTTGACCGTGCTCTGCATTTCAGGCCATTTGCTTAATTAGCTGATCGCCAAATCAATTCAATTAATCTGCTGATGAGGTGGCAGGTGTCTAGGCCCGGTTTGGGGCTACAGTCAGACAGGCCATCCCCCCCCCCAAGTCGCGTTTCTCCCCCCTCTTCCTCCCAGTGCTGAGGTAACAGAAGCTAGAATGTCTGCTGGGATAAACATTCTCTGCACTCTGATGGATTGCCAAGAACAGGGAAAAGAGACGCTCCACAGTCTACACTGAATCCTATTACTCACTCAGCCTGTTTAAAGATCCTGAGATCCTGGTTTTCTTTAAACCTATTGTCTCCCCCAAGTTCCTTAACCCTTTGAAGAGTAGGGCTTTTGGAATGTTTTTATTTTTTTTCTTCAAAATTCTAAAAGCCAGTGTTCTAGAACTCTGTTGCTTTCAGTTACCAGTAGTGATTGTGACATCAGCATTAGAATGTTCAGTTAAGAACATTCTAATCACATAGTGTATGTGATCTTACACCTCCAAGGGTTATCTCTGAGATCCCTGTTTTCTTCAAACATATCGTCTCTCTCAATTTCCATAAGGTCCTTTTTTTTGAGGACAATACGTTCATTGTTCCAGCTGGACAGAAACTACTGTATTTCCATATTCGGCTGAATTTAGTATGTCTGTATGGCAGTTGTGATTTCAATCATTTTGCAAAATTGCTCTGAGCTCTTTTTGTCCCCATAAAAGATGCAGAGGGGGTTGATGGGAAACGCAGACTGGGGTCCGGAGTTCTGCAGATCAGCACATCACAGATCAGCTTCTACATCGCAGGTGAGCCTGGGCGCTGGTTCACTCTGCATCACAGACTCTCTCTCTCTCTCTCTCTCAATTCACACATCGCACCGAACAAGCCCAGGACATTTTTCAATCTCAGAGAAACACGGCTCTTTTGCAAAACGGGCGTTGCCGGTTTTCTCCGTTTCTCCTCGAGAAAAACGGGGACATCGAAACGACGGTCCGCAGACCACACTCGTCCGTTATTCACTTTTCTTTCCTCCCACATCACTTTTTTTTTTTTTTTTTTAAAAAGCTCTGTTTCGAAGCCAAAATAAATAAAATAAATGTTCAGACAGACGTTTGGCCGGCAGCCATGATGTTCTAATGTGCTACATCACCCCCTCGTTCATTAAAGCAGAGCTCTGTGGAGGCCTACAGTCCCCAAAGCCAAGCTGACTCCACCCAGCCTCCATTTTGTCCAGATGTTGCGCAAAAAAAAAAAAAAAAAGGCACCCCACACACACAGCTGGGTGGGGCCTTTTCTTACGAAGGCTGACGTCCTGCCTCAATTTGGGAGAAGGATTACTCAGTTCCCCCCCCCACCCCCACCCCGCTCCCCCTGAAAATGGTGAGCTATAAAATAACACAGAGGAGTTGTGGGTCTGTGCACTCCCAAAGGACATTAATCTTAAATGACAGTTGCAGAAGATTCGACTTCAACGGCTTCTGTGCCACCACTCTACAACACAACGCCTGTTCTCTCTTTCTCTCTCTCTCTCTCATTCGTTCTCTCTCTACAACACAATGCCTGCTCTCTCTCTCACTCCTTCGTTCTCTCTCTACAACACAACGCCTGTTCTCTCTCTCTCGCTCTCCTTCGTTCTCTCTCTCTACAACAAAAGGAATCCTTTCAAAGTAATTGCCTACAGCAAGGGTATGGATGTAAATTCAGGACAAAGCAAAAAAAAAAAGAACCCTTCCCCCCCACACCCCCCACCTAATTTTGAGGATTATATAAATTTAGCAGTGTACCAGAACCTACAGTACCACTGCTGCAGACAGACTTTTAATGGGATGGGGGGGGGCAATACAACCCAGCAATGGGTGAAAGATTTGTAAGAGACTGCTCTGGGGGGGGGTGATTTAACATTCTCATACTGGGGAATTGCGGGGAGGGGGGGGGGTGATATGCAAACCAGCAACACAGGGTCTCCTCACTCTCAGCTTTATCATGTGGTGCATGAGCCTCCAAACGAGCCCCTTGGGGCGGGATTGGGGGGGGGGGCCTCGTTTTTGGAGACTGGACCTGCCCGCTAGGAGTTTGAGATCACACACAGCTGAGCCAAACCGAGCCAAGATGGCGGCGTCGGCGGCTCCAGGTCTCTGCAGAGTCGCGCGCGGTCTTTTGGATTTCCCGCCAACTTTACGATTAGCCCGGTCACTCAGCAATCTAATCTTAAGCTACGTTTCTTGACAGGCCCGTGAAGCGAAAGGCTGTTTTTTGAGTGAATGCTGGAAGCACCTATGACTGAGCCAGCGTTTGTGTACACAGCTAATTAGCTGTTTGCGACAGGGTAATTGGCGGAAACGAACCTGCATACATATCAGCCCAAAATATTCTGCACTCCCGCTCCAAAACCTTTTTCGTATCACGCTCCGAGGAGAACTCGTATGGTGGTACGGTGATGCCATTCCCCCTCTTTCCGGAATTCTGGAGACTTCCTTAAGGAAAACGCACCTCTCGGGGTGATTCCCCCAAGAGCTGCTCAGATCATTTTCCAGATCATTGTTCACAAAACGCAGGTCCCTGCACAGCACAGTTAGTTCCAGGCAGCACATCTTGCAATTTAAAAACATTTTTTTTTTTTGGTTGTTCATCACCTCTCCTTCCACATCAATAGCTCCAGTACTTGTGATGCGATTTTTTTGTAGAACAATGGGACTGCTGTGTCCTCAAAAGGGGGAGAAACAATGCTTCTTTGAGCAATTACCACCTCATCGTATTGGACAAATGCCCAGCAATTCACTTTACAGGGAGGGACATTATTTCAGGGCAGGGAAGTGAGAGGAACAGCAAGAGCCAAGCTACAATCTCAGTATGAGGAGTGACTAGAACAGCCAAGAGTCAAGCTGCTGTCCCATCATCCAGAGGTGCTTCATGACATGCGTGACCCCCCCCCCCCCGCCCCTCGCACCCCCATGACCCAACACCACAAAGGCAACCCACTTCTGCACATAAGCCCATTGACCATGTTGTGCACATCATGGAGGAGCTTGCACAGAACAAACCCTGAACTGAACCAAAAAGCACACCACAAGTCGCTGGGGTTGGTGGTTTGAACAACAGCCATCAAAAAGTTGCACTGTTGTAAAGTCCTTCTCTGGAAAAGAAAAGAAGAAAAAACTCGCAGCCAGGGAAAGTTAGCTTGGATTTGCAGAGCATGTATAATTCTGCTTTTCTTGCTGAGCACGTACCATGGACCACTTCCACTGGGGTTCATTTTTTGAGAACTATACTACTTTTTAAACTTCTTTAAAAACCAAATTAACCCCAAGCAGTGATTAGATATTCAGTCTGTGGAAACGGTGTCTGCAAGGTAAACCTCTGACAGTTACGGAAAGAACAGCCCTGGGTTCCCCTGACAAATGAAACTTCTCAAAAAGTTTTATTAATCTTTTAAGAGGAGAAACACACACACTGACCATCGCTGCACAGTCTAGACTGACACGGTGTGCACAGCGACTGTATCTTTCCCTGGGAAATGATCTGAAAATATCGAGCTTGTTAGGATTCCAGTCAGTCAAGCGGTGTCACACAAGGGCCAGGGAACTGCTCCTGTAACTTAGCGACTTCAGCGAGGGAACCGCTCCTGTAACTTAGCGACTTCAGCCAGGGAACTGCTCCTGTAACTTAGCGACTTCAGCCAGGGAACTGCTCCTGTAACTTAGCGACTTCAGCCAGGGAACTGCTCCTGTAACTTAGCGACTTCAGCCAGGGAACTGCTCCTGTAACTTAGCGACTTCAGCCAGGGAACTGCTCCTGTAACTTAGCGACTTCAGCCAGGGAACTGCTCCTGTAACTTAGCGACTTCAGCGAGGGAACTGCTCCTGTAACTTAGCGACTTCAGCCAGGAACTGCTCTGTAACTTAGCGACTTCAGCCAGGAACTGCTCCTGTAACTTAGCGACTTCAGCCAGGAACTGCTCCTGTAACTTAGCGACTTCAGCCAGGAACTGCTCCTGTAACTTAGCGACTTCAGCGAGGGAACTGCTCCTGTAACTTAGCGACTTCAGCCAGGGAACCGCTCCTGTAACTTAGCGACTTCAGCTAGGGAACCGCTCCTGTAACTTAGCGACTTCAGCGAGGGAACTGCTCCTGTAACTTGGCGACCGGTAAGCTACAAATTCCCAGGTGGGGTGCCACTGTTGCACCTTCGAGCGAGGTACTTAACCTTAATCACTTCAGCAAATATCCAGCTATAAAAGTGGACAATAGGTTTTTTTTAAAAAAGTGTTGTGTAAGCTGCACTGTTATAACAGGGCATTGGTTAACCAAATAACGACAACAAAATAAAAATTCCAGCCCCACAGTGCATAGTTCCTCAAGCACTGCATTAAAGAAGGGCCTTTGTGACAGAAAGAAGGCCGTTGTTTGTTGTCCTTTTGTGTGCGGCGGGAAAGAATGTGAAAATTCGCACACACGATGGAAGGGGGGGGGGGGGCGAACGGGCCTTTTCGCGAGACAAAGCCACGAGGAACTTCTCACACGTAAAACCCTCGCCTTCCTGAGGCACAGTGAGAGATTAAACCGAACGTGCGAAACAGACGGAGCTTTTCATTGGACGGTCTCCGCCGTCAGCACACTGACCGTTGCTGTGCCGAGATTTTAAAAAATCACAGCGGACCAAAACGGTCTCGTAAGCCCCCGCCAGCAGCAGCGGGGACAGCAAGACGGTGACTCATCTCTCGGGTTATCAGGTTCAGACGCAAACACCAGAGCAACCGGCGAAAGAAAGGAAGAAAGGGGAAAAAAAAACATTGTTTATTCAGCCAGAAGTGTGAAAAAAGCAGAACAGAGATGTCTGGTGGCACAGTGCATCCACGCAGCTAAACGTAACTGTTTTCGCTCATCCTATTTTCAGCTCTGTTAGTACGTCACATAGCTTAGGAGTACCTAAGATGGCGTTTCCGCTTGTGGTGAGCACTGCATATCCAAAACGCATGGCACTAAAGTGGCCAAATGCTAGCACTTTGGAACAGTGCTTTAAGATGATGAGCCAGCATGGGCCCATCCATACATAAGAACAGCACTTCAACAGAATGACCCATCCACAGGGCCCATCCTTACACTAAAACAGCGCTTTAAGAGGATGAGCCACCCAGCAGCCCCCTGGACCCAACCAGCCTGGATTCAGTGTGGAGGCAGAGGAGGAGCAGGCCCAGCAGACAGGCCATACAGAGCTGAGAGGGCAGAGCCACGGAGACAGGGAGCACGAGCGCGCTTCCCCTTTAAGAGCCCAACGCCCGCATTCCTCATTAAGGGGATTAGCTCCGGATGTTTCCGGAACAAGGCTGCCCGCCATTTGCCGTGTGACCATCTGGACGGCGGGGCGAGTTTATCGCCATGGCGAGCCGAGCCGAGCTGCCCGCCGGGCCTCCGGGCCGCCGAGCCGCCAGACCGCGATTCCCGAGCGAGCCGCAGGGCCGACGCTGGGCCGACGACAAAGGCGTCCGGCCCTCCTTAAAGCGGGCGCTCCGCCCCCTCCGATTCGCAGGCCGGAGCGGCGAAGAGCGAGGTCGCCGTGGCCGACCCCTGCCGCCTACGCCAACGCCGCCGTCCTGCCCCGAGGGGTCTTTCCCCGACGAATGCGCCAACTGCCGCCGTTACCCAGGGAAACGTTTCAGAGGGAGGGCTTCTGGAAATGTCAGCGGCCGATTCGATAAAATAACATCTTCGTTACTCTGCACCAATCAGGATCGCGGCTCAGCAATGCCCAAAATGTCTTATGAATAATTTATTGGCGGCCCCAAAAAAAATAAAGGTCATGATTTTAATCATGCCGAGAAGAAAATGTATTGTGAAAAGATTAAATTGAGTAAGTTACAATACAGGGATGGATTTTGGGCTTGTACAGTTAGCTCCGTAATGTTTGGGGCAGAGACCTCCCCCCCCCTTGATTTGGCTCATGTACTCCACACTTTTAGATCTGCAATCAAACAATTCACATGTGGTTAAAGTGCTCTGTCCCAAACATTGTGGAGCTAACTGTATTTCTACGTACACAAACAAATCTTGAATAAGAAAGCTCAAGTAGGCTAACTTACGTAACTATAGATAATGCATATCCCTTGGCCCGTGAAAGGTCCTTTGAGGAAGATGTTGCAGACATTACAACATCCCACCGTGTTTAATTAAATGTGCTGTTAAATTGCTATTTATCTCTGCGAGCTGCAGCTCCCCTTGGATTAATCCGATATATTTTAGTCAATATTGCACTTTTAGACTTGGTAGGAAGGCTTTGACTGCGGTGCTTTGCCATGGGGTACAGTGATGATAATCAGAATGAGGAGCTTCAGAAATGAGCTTGTTTACACAATCACATGAAAAGAAGAACTTTGCGTTGAACAACGGTGACTTTGTCTTTCCTTTAAAAACGGTTGGTAATCTTCAGGAATTTTACTGGTGTTTAAAGGGGTGAAAGTATTTCAAATAATCACCTGACCTAGGTCAGGGCCAAATAGTTGTGGTGCAAAAACAGGTAATTACCATGCCAATTCACACAGATACTGTGAGAGAGAAACCTGAACATGTAATAATCGCTAAAAAAGATACCACACTTTGTTCCGTCAGACAGGAATAAAACGTGATCTTTTTTTTGCCGTTGAGCTTGCAACTCAATGCCGTCATCCCAAACCGCGCTTAACCACTTAATTGGCTGTCGTTGGGGGAAAAAATAAATAAACCCTTTCGCCGAAGCCCAGGGGGGGGGAAGCTCGGAGCCCGAAATAGAAGCCAGCTTCCTGCTAATCCCCGCTGAACAGGTGCTGCTATTTAGAGAGCGCAAATCCTCCCGGGTCCACTGCTGGCATCTCAGGGCCGGGCCTAACTTGGGCTCGACAATGCCCTCGATGCAAAGCTCCCCGGTACGGGACGAAACACCGAGGAAGGAAGAGGACCCCTCTACCTGGGATGGCCGTTGGGGAATCGGTTGGCGCTGTTCCTGAGGTCCGCGGTAGAAAAAAAACGGGGGCAGGTTCTTTGGTGGCGTTTTTTGGAGCTGCTTAATGTGATCCCCAGGGTCAGATTTCAGTTAGTGCCAAAAAAATAAAAAATAAACGAAATCAACAAATAAAGTGTGAACACACCACGATGGCTGCCTTTCAACAAACAAAAATATGAAATTTTTAGGTTTGTAGAAATATCCAAAATGGCACCCCGTGATTCAGCATCCACTTAAAAGCAGCTTTGCACACCTGGAGCCCCAAGGAGACGGGGAATTCGTTGAGTCGTTAAACCCCAATGACTGTTTTTTTGTTTTGTTAGATTTTTGTTTGCACGATGCATTTCTCAGGCTGATAAATGAAACTGTGACTCGGCGCTCTTGGGCAGTAGCCGAAACGCACGGAGGATTTACGGACTTCCCGCCAGGCCTGGCAACCACGCTCGGGGTTGCCACGCCACCGGAAAACCCCTCCCGGGTCTCCCGGTTTTTTTACACGCCCCGGAATCTGCGAGCCGCAAGAGGAAGCTCCCGTCTGAGATTAGGAAGGGCGGCCGTGTCAGGGTCAGAGGCCCAAAGAGAGCGAGACTTCAGCACCACAAGGAAATAGAGCCGTTTCCTAGACACAGTCCTCCGCCTCCTGTTATCAGCACCAGGCAGAAGCCATGCACCGATGATTTACATTTTCCCCTCAATCTCTGACTTCAAAGTGGCTGATTTACTTTATTTTTTATTGGCAACTGCTAACATCTCTTCCTTATTTCAATGGCAGCCAGTGGCCAAGTTCAGATGAAAAAAAAAAAAACAAGGCATCCATTTGAGCTAGTGTAAAAGCGTGGGGTCCGCTATGCTACACGCGCGTTAGCATGTCTGCCAGGAGTGACATCAACACCTTGCTCTCCACGGGCTCTCCCTACTGCGCGGCTGTTCCGGCCACATGACAGTTTCCTTGACCTTTGACCCTGCAGGGGCGAAGCTAAATGGAGCAGTTGCCACACACCTGTAGCACGAGGGTCAGACAAGATGTCAAAATGAACCCAGAAACACAACTGCCCGGTCCAGTCTCTTATACAGGGTTGTGGATGTTTCAAGTGCATTTGGAAGATACACCACAGCAAGCTGTGCACTTAGGAATCAATTTAAATAATAATCAGACATGGTGTGACAATGGCAAGCTCTAAAGATAACAGAAAACTATGCAATTAGCACAAACGCAACCCGGCAATTAGTATTGCAAGCATGCTGATTGCCGGGTAGCCTACCATGGATATGAAAGCTGAGAAAGACGGATGAAATTTCCTGAGAGGTTGGTGGGGTGGGGGGGGGGGCAGCTTAGCTTTGTCTCAGTCTTATTTTTCTTTGTGGGGCACCAGCCTGTCTTACTGAAATGAAGGCTCCCCCCTCCTTCTCCCCCCTTCAAAAACAGTAATGTGAATTGAATCTGGCAAGGCCAGATTGTCACAAGTATATGATTAGAATGTTCAAAACTGAACATTCTAATGATGATGTAACAGTCACTGCTGGTAGTTGAAAGCAATGGAGTTCTAGAACACGGACATAGAATTTTGAGAAAACATTCCAGAAAAACCTACTCTTCAAAGGGTTTAAGAGGCGGTAGGAAATAGGAAATTTCCTCTCATTCTTGCACAAGGAAGCGTCTCAGGAGAGTGTCATAACGTCTCACCTGCTGGGTTTCGTAACGCACTTCTTTATTTTTAAGCCCACTGTAAATGGCAGTGGGGAGACTTCTGACTCGCAGCAAATCTGGCTGGCCGATGTTGGCTTTGCAAGAAAAAATCAAAGTTTTGATTGCTTCAATAGTCCAAAGGCCAGACCCTTTGGGTCTTTGCTAGCTTGTCAGTGGCGTGGCTAAGTGTCTGAGGGACAAGCTGGTAATCCACAAACTGGAAGATTAGGGACTGGAGACCATAGGCTGGGCTGGTGTCCCCCCAAAAATATCCCCCTTTTAAGAAACAGGTTCCCCACACCACCACTCAGTTGTTGCATCGCATGTTCAGAGTATGATTTGAGACAGCTGCGTGCTCCCAAAAAAAAGTCTTGTACTAAGATAAATCTATGCTTTTAGGGAGAATCGAAACAAGCAGTTTTTACATTTTATTTTATATTTTTAACAACGCTACTCATTTTTTCCCCCCGAACTCCCCAGTGTCGACTGTGGAGACGACAAATAACGAGCAGAAATAAACACTGCAACAGTCATAGCCAGTTATATTATTACAAAAAAAAGAAGAAGAAGTTAACATTCTCCTCTTGGATCGTCTGGCAAGGCTCTTCCCCTTTGCATTGATGCCGATAACTAAATCAAAATTTCACACTGGCTGTGTGGACCGGGGTCATTACCAAACAGACATGAAGCGCATTAGCTCGTCTGCCCCCCCCCGTCTCAGGCAAGGGGGGGGTCAAAGGAAGGCCAACGTTCCCCCCTCCCCCCAAACTTGGGATGTAAGCAGCCTGGCCTTCAAGGTGCGACTTTATCATACCCGAGCAGTAAAACAGGGGGGGTGATTCATGAACCCGTCCCATCATGACCTTATCGGACCCACAGGTAATCACAGCTCCAACCCTGACCCAAGTAAGTTCAGCTCTTCAAACGCCAAGAGCAAATGCTGAAACCTAGCAGAAGACAAATCATCAATGTGTAGTTACTATTTTTTATATATGGTAGCCTACATTTTAACTTGAATTAGTACATACAGTATATAGTATAATACAAGCTACATAAAAATAAAACAGGAAGGTTAAATGAAATGTACTGCATGATTTTTGACTCTGACACACTCTGACTTATCAGAAGGCAGTCAGCAGCAGAGATTACACATGAAAAGTCAAGATGCTCAACTGCACATCTGTCAAACAGCATTCACCTTGCCACTTGCAAGACAAAAAAAATATTTTACCTCAAGAGCACTGGCATAAAACCTGAAAGCCTTTTTTTGTCTCACATTACACGAGCTTGGTTGGTCTGAGCCTGCTTTTGAGTTGCGAAAAGTAAGCAGATCTTTTTAATATCATCCCCAGCCAAGCAGCAGACTGTAGTCGTTTATTGTGGAAGAGACAGGATAGTTATTACAGGCTAAGACTAATACAGCCGGCACTGGCAACAGAACACTAAGTGCCTTTGTGCAGAATCTCCAGGAGCTGAATCACAGATAACAGGCCAGTAAATTAAGGTGTGAGAACACAGAGACTACAGAGGGACAGGGGGATAGAGAGATAGCGAGATAGAGAGATAGAGAGAGGAGGCAACATCAATGATTCACATGAGGCACCGCTGGTAGGCCCGAGATGAAGGAGAAAAGGTTGCCATTTATTCCGGGGGAATGATGAAAGTCCGCACATCAGATGGGCAAACACAACAAAGCCCCCATACAAAGTGCCTCTTTCATGGAAGGGAGGGGCCCAGGCAGGCACTTTGAGAACACCTCCACATCCCCCTACCCCCCCTTCCTTTCAAACTCATGACCAATGCTTTATGAATATTTTTTCAAAATGAAATCTGAATTAGGTCAGCTTAGTGCCCCACAGTGAACTGAAGGAGAGATACATGGACAAGTAGGGCTACTGAAAGTTCTGATGCTGTGTTCTATGATAACCCCAGCAAAAGCAGTCAAGTAAACAAACAAACAAATACATAAATAAATAAAAATGATTAGGAGCTCAGTCATTTCCACATTCTGAGATATTATAAAGCAGGCCAGATCCCAATTTGTGATTACCAGCAAAGCAAATTAATATTAGAAAGAAACAAAAGATAAAAAATGACTTTTTTTTAGCACAGGGTGTTTTGAGTAACATTTTTCATAATTAAAAAAACATGGTGTCAATAACATTGCAGCAAAGCTCAGCTCTACTGAAGCTCAATGTCTCCACAGTTACACAACAAAGAATGATCTACAAGAGCCCTTATGACTCGGACCAAAAAGGGAACAATCGAGGGAGCGGCATGCAGATTCCTTTTAATGAAAATGACCAACCCCCCCCCCCTCCCCTCCACCCCGCCACCCAGCCACCCCAACCTTCCTTCCCTTGCACAGTCCCTCCTGATGAAGAAAGCCGACTCCCTTCCTGTCCTATTTTACCAGCCTGCAGTCACCTCCTCCCTGTCACAGGAAGTCACTGGTACAGGGCACTGGTTCTCCATGGCCACCGTTAATTAGCTTCCCCCCCCCAAGGCCTGGTTGGGGGGGGGCGTAACAGCCCCCTCACACCAGCGTCTCACCCAGATAAGAATCAGACGGTGTAGACGACGGGCGAGATGTGAAGCATTAATCTGAGAAACAACGCGCCCATTTTTGCGATCTTCCGGTCGTTTGCAAAGACACCCCCCCCCTTCCCCCCCCTTGGGTGTAACGCTTGAACCTCCACTTTCGCTTTTCAGAACAAAGGAGTCTATTTACGCCCGGCTGTCCAGACGCTCCCTTCAAGCACAATTTCCTGTACTCACGTGGACCCCCATGTTGATGAAAGCATAGAATTCTGGGATTGGGGGCAGGGTGTGTGGGGATGGAATTGTGTTAATCTAGGATCTTGAAATAGACGGGATGCAATCTTGAGCATCAGTTAACAAAATAGACTCCTTCTATTTTCCCTTCCAATGAAACCCAAAGTCTTTCCCAGAACTACATACCTCCCGGCACTCCATACCTCCCACCACCAGGGGGCGTCAGCAAATGCCGGAAACAGCAAAGTGACACACGGAGGTGGAAAATCCAGGATCAGAAAATTAAAGTCCGCCCGAGCACTTTGTTCCAATCACACGGATTTGCTAATTAGCACAATTCTTCAGCCAGGAGGTAGACCTAATTATTTACATCAGTTGGCTGAGTTCACGGGTGGAAGAAACACACGGCAGGACTTTCTGACCCCACTGGACAATAAACCCTTTTCTCCTCCCTACTCTGCCTTCGGGTGTGTCCATGACAAAACGATCCGTCTGACTTATGCCAGCACTGGATTCACACACCCCCCACAGGCAAACCATATAAGTTTACATTGTTAAAAAAGGATTTGCATTCCTAGTAGAATTCAGAAAACTGGCCCCAATATTCATTAAGCATCTTAGAGCAGGAGCACCAGGATCCGTTTCCTCCCCCTATCAATATCATAACCTTACTCATTCAGTATTAAGTTAAATGGCAAAACTGATTCTAGATCTTAAAAGGGCTAATCTGAGATTAGCACTTGCACTCCTTCTCTAAGACACTTTTTTGAATACAGGCCCTGATCTTCTGAGAGGCTGACTTTTAAAAATGGTATTTATTTATCTCTTTTTCTGTGTGCTTGCGCTCCAGCGGGCCGGAAGGAACCGGTTCTCTCGCCGACCTGCCACAGAGCCGTGACCTTTCGATTACAAGCCCTCTTTTAAAGAAGGAGATGAGACCGAGGGGTGGGGGGAAAAAAAAACGGCTAGCGGCTAGCACTTTCGGTTCACAACCCGCCATGTTCCCTGCCGCTTATCGGCTCCGCTTTAAAACCGCCATTATCGGAGGCCCGCGGTAAACAGAGCCCTTTCGACGCCGCGCCTCCTTCGGCCCGCCTCCCGCCGTCAGTGCGTCGGCCGCTCTTCCTCCCCCCGAAAGCGGCCCCTTTGTGTCGACATCATCACTTTTTGTTTCCGTTCCCTCACACGGCCCGTGTTCCCAGGACAGCCCCACACCCGTCCCCCCCCCCCACCCCGGACAATCAGTGTCCAACCCCCTTCCGCTGACACGAAAGCACACAAAGACACATGCATAAACATAAACACACACACACATATACATGTGTGCATAAACACACACACACACACACACACACACAAATATACATGTGTGCATAAACACAGACACACACACACACACACAAATATGCATGTGTGCATAAGCACACACACACACACACACAAATATACGTACATGCAAATGTACACAAGCACACAAGCATGCACAAACATGTACGCACACAAACATACATGCACATGCACACAAGCATGCATACACACTCACACACACACACACACAACATATATCTGCACACACATACAAAAACATGCGCAGATACACACACATGCACGCACACACACATACACCAGCAGTATATGTATACAATTGCTCACTGTTAATTATTTAAATGCGTCGCTGCGGGCCGTAAATTTAACAAGCATATCCCTTGAGGGGGACATAAATTTACTGCTCTCACAAAATATCTTTTGAGGCAAGTTATTTAAAAAAGAAAATGCCCTGCCAAATGCAATTTGGCCTAATCATTATTTACATAAGGAGGACTCCAAAGAGCAGCTGTTTCAAGATCCTCAACCATAAGGGGAAAAAAAGCCACAACAAAGGAATAATACAATGAATTCTGGTCCAATGAGAGAGTAAATATTGCTCAAACACAGAATTTACGGGCCAGTACAGGAAATGGCTGCCATTAAGCGATGTCTACTGTTCACAATAAACAAACAATATACTCAATGATGTTTTCATCAGCTGTATCCGATTTGGTTTTAAAAACCTTTTCACAATTAACAGGATGTGTACTGTATCATGTGACTCCGAAGCGAGGGTATGCATTGTATCGTGAGACACCTGTGAATACCAATTAACTGTACAGTATCCCGAAAGTGTTATTCAGCAAAATTGTAAATGTGGGACCAAAAGGTCATCCGGTACAGCAGGGGGTGCTCAACCTTTTCTGATCCAGGGACCCCCACCCAGGCTCAAAGGCATCCAGGGGACTCCCATCAGACTGTAAAAAGGATTATAGTAAAAAAACAAGTTCATAATTTTCGAAATAATTTCAAAAATCTATATATGTAGTCATGACATAGCGAGTCTGTCTAGGCACCCCCTACAGTGCCTTAAAAGACCCCCCAGTGGTCCACAGACCCTCAGTTCAAAACCCGGGCTGTGAAGGACCAGAAGCTGTTTATGTAAATATGGGACATCCCAGCAAATACAGGCAATCCTACCCTAAAGGCACTTTCACAACTTCACTCGATGGAAAATGACAAGTAAGCCTCTTTCAGACATCGCATCATTTATTTCCGCAAAGGGACCCTAATACATCTGAACTTCAGCAGTGAAATCTGGACAGGTTACCAGTTGCTCGCTGTCACGCTAATGCCAGTGTTTTAGCAAATCTATTTGCACCACAAAAAGAGCTGTCCTGGGTCCTGACATTTTTTTGCGTAGTTGTCGACGGCCGGTACCAGTTCCTTAAAAAGTACATTCGCGGCACGGAGAGACGTCATCGCGATTAAGGCCCCCCCCGTTGAAATGTAAATCTCTCTCTCTCTCTCGCAGTCTGCTTCCGTGAAAGCAGGACGTATTTAATTATGGATGCGCAGTAGCAGCGGCGGCAGCGGGAGCAGTAGTAGCGTTGTGCTAGCTTTCAGACCCCTTCGTCAGAGGAGGGGAAAGGCGATCCGCAGGTGTAATTAGCGGGCCGGGGTCATTAGCGCAACCGCGTCACGCCTCGCTACTCGACGCGAAAAAGAAAGAAAGAACACTCCGACCGCAGAGGCGAGAGGACGGACGAGGAGAGGGAGAGGGGTAATCGTTCTTCTATCGAGCGTGCGGAGCGGCCCAGAACAACGGAAGACGGAATCCACTCCCCGACCATTAATCATCGAGCAGGGGGCGGGAGGCGGGCGACGTGGGCCTGTCCCGTCCAGAATTATATATGCACGAGGGTAATTTGCGTCCCGCAAAATAACACCGTGGATCACGGAAATTCGAGGTACACGCGAGGGGGGAGTTGTACGAGGTTTGGGCAAAAGCGGGACAATTCGCTGATGATGCATTTTCGTTGAGTATGGAGCCATGCGATTCCTCCAGGGTACTGCAGGCCGGGTTCACCGGGACCTGTCTCTCCCAGCTGTTCTTTCAAACTCAGCTGCTTTTGCAACCCAGGTCCTGCAGTCACCGAACAGACAGGAAGTTACTGCTGACTCATCACCTAGCTGAGAAATTAAAGGAAAGTTGATTGCACAGTTCCAATCGCCGCAGCTGGTTCATTCGGTCTTGAAGTGATGCTTATTTTATTCAGGGGGGGAAGCAAAAACGAGCAGACCATGTCACTCTCAGAGTTCAGGGGTTTCAGTCTCCGTTCTATCCGCCACACAGCCACACTTGGCCGTATTTTGGTAACCGGACCACGGAAACGTACGCGTCGGCGCTCTCCCTGCCCTGACGCCCACGCGGCTCTCTCTCCGGAGGGAGGCCGCTCGCGCCTCATTGGTCCCCCCAGAGCTCGTTTCAAACAGCTGGAGCGCCGCCAGAATTCCGCCGGAAAAAACGTTTTTCACTCGTTACAGACGGCGAGCACCCCGAAAGCACTGATCTGGGATCAGCTCTCCCAACCCCGCCCCTCGCCCACCACCACCACCGCCACCGCTCATTACTAACCCCAAACAAGCTTGTGAGGAAAAAGGCTTGAGAAAGGTGAGCCCTTGGGGGGGCATCAATTAACCCTACAGTTAGACTGGATATTAACCCCCTCCCCCACCCTCCCCTCACACACACCCACATCCTTTGACTGTTTAGGTTTCCATGGTAGGAAGAGGGAAGTTTTCATGTTGGGGGGGGAGGGGGGGGTCAAAAGAATCAGTAACACCACCCATCTGCTGTCTTCATTCTACAATGGAAAGTCTTATGGCCCACCAGCAGGTATGGCCCAGGTACCCTGCTGCGTCTGCGTGGGGGAAGCTGTCATTACCATCTCGGTGTACAAAACAAACACATTAGCATTTTCTCGCCGCCTACTGAACGCACCGCGAAACGGCAAGCGGGACTAATCAATAAATGATTACCGCCGGCACCCCTCGGCAACAGAGGCGCTTAACGGAAAGCAGCGTGGGGCGTCTAGCTGGCGCAAAAAAACAGACGTAGGACACCGCTATTCGCGGCTTCTGGAGGAGAAAATAAAAAGAGGAGGAAGAAGAAGAAGAGGAAGAAGAAAAAGAACGGCCTCTCTTCCCCACCGCCAGCACCAGTGCCGCTGCAGGAAGCTGGGCGGACGTCGGCGGCGGGGGGGGGGGGGTATAATCGAGCGCTTGTCTGAGCCGCGGTCGCGGAGACGGGGGGGCTGCTGCGCTTCTCCTCAACGGCTCCCTTTGTGCTCCGGGCGAACAGAGCAGCACTCAGCTCCAGCTCCGGCTCCGGCTCCGGCTCCAGCTCCAGCACTCAGCTCCAGCTCCAGCTCCAGCTCCGGCTCCAGCTCCGTCCAGCCCAGCTCAGCTCCAGCTCCAGCTCCGGCTCCGGCTCCGGCTCCGGCTCCAGCTCCAGCTCCAGCTCCAGCCGCCGATCCACGGTTAGAGAGACTGCTGAGGGGCCTGCGTCTGTTTTACCCTCCCCCCCCCCGGCCCCCCCCCGGTTCCGTTTGGCGCAGTGACGGCCCTTTTACCGGCTAGCTATAAGCGCGGTGCTACCCAACTGCCCTTTTTCAATATTAAACATCCCAAATGATGAAATAGAAAACATCAAAGAATTAAATACAGAAACAAATTAAATGTAAAAAAAAATTATCCACCTACAGAACCGTTAACAAGGCGTAGCCCGCTTTAGATTTTCCCAGGGTTATTTAAGGACAGCTGGTGAAACGGCCAGATAGGAGAGCCATCTCGTTAATCACACCGGCGCTCACGAAAGGCAATAAACTCCCCCCGAAACAAGAGTTACCCTTGTGCGCCGTCCCAAGGAACAGGAGGGCGGGTCTTACGCAGTCTCCTTCAACCGCGTAGCGATCCGACGGCGTGTCCCAGGACGTGATTCACCGAGGGGTGTTTGTGGGGGGGGGGGCGAGGTCTTCTGCAAGCTCTGGTTATTCCCTCCCATTCCCGGCTGGTACGGGGCAGCTAAGGGCTGACTAATTCTGTGATTGCGGTTCTCCTACAACAGCCACTCTCACCCTAATTACGCGCGCTTCTGCATGCAGGTGACCTGCCGGAAGGGGCTCCAGCTGAAGAAGGGAAACAGACAGTTAACGAATTGCTCGAACGTTGCCGCGCGTTTAAGAACAGAAGGGCACGGAGTAGGCCTGCTTCTGACAAGCTCTCCCACCACAATGGGCCCCACATCAGGGATTCTGGGGCCCCACGAACAGATCTCACACCGGGCCCCACCACCCCAGGCCACCCCATCCTGTTACACAGTCACAGCACAATTTTTTGAGGGCCCCTGTCAGACAGCGTCCTTGAAATCATCCAAAACATCCCCCCTCCATAATGTGCCCCTGCCTCCCTCTATACATTACTGAAATTTCCGGAAGCCTATATATATATATATATAAATATAAATATATATGTATTTTTATGAGTCACCTCATCCCAGAGGACATTTCTCTCACAAAGAACACAATGTAAGATATATTCTCAGATAACTGTGGTAGGCACGCTGAAGGATTTGTCCTTTAAAAAAAAAACCCCATTACATGTGCTCTATTATTACCCTTCATGTAACCGTTATGTCCTGAAGCATATTAATAGATGTGTCTTGTGTGTAGGGCAACTGTCAATTCGGCCCTCAATTTTGTGCGTATACTGTATACGTATATGTATGTATGCATGTATGTGTGTGGGGTTTTATTTTTTGGGGGGGGGGGCATGACAATAAAGTTAGCGATTTGGGGAAGGCAGTTAAATATTTAGTACTGCTCTTGCGCAGAGCAACGTACATAAAAACAGCTCTCGGCTGGGAATCCACAGTGGCCCACATTGGACAGGGCCGCCAGGTCTGAGAGAGCGCGTTCTATTTCAGTCGACCCGACAGCGCCATTTAGCAACACGCTACACTCGTCTGCTCAGACAAACCCGCCCCCCCGCCCCCCGCCCCATCCCTCATCCCCCACATCCCCACACCGCCGGTATGTCTGTGGAGAACTCCATCCGTCTCTTTCCTTCTTTCTCCTTGTCTCCCTGTCTGCCCTTTCCTCTCTTCTCTTCTTTCACTGTCAAGTCTCCCCTCTTCCTGGACACCCCCACCCCCCACCCCCCAGCGTTGTCTACCCCATACTCTGCGGTGCAACCCAAGCATACGTTTCCTGGAACTGCTCTCAACAACCCAGCCAATGGCCAGACGGAGGGATGAGGGCTAGTGCGGTCACTACAGTTTTTTTTCTCCCCTTTTCCTTTCTTTCTTTTCTTTTTTTTTTGTTGCTGTGGACGTTTATGTGAACGATGCAGTTTCTCTCCCCCCGCATTCGCACAATCCACTGCATTCAGTTTATCAACAGTCACGTCCAACCGGCTGAATACGCCAGCAAACGATTAGCGCCGCAAAGCAGACAGTTCAAACCCGTCCCTCTAAAATCCCAACTGCTGATTTAACACAAACTCCAGCTAAATTTATCTGCAGCTTTTGCGTCTTTGGTTATTAGACAACTGGCACATATTTTTGTGTAAAACTCAAAATCTGGTGTAGGCCTAACTTCATTTTAAAATACAATGAAACGCAAAGAAGATCAGGATTTATTGTTTTTACAGTAAGGCTGCCTTTATTTTGTCACAGCTTGTTTTTAATACGTGGGATTACTGTTGTTGCAGTACTACTTTGCAGTGGATTTTATTATTATACGGTGGAGCAGCCATTTTCCAGACGCCAGCTGGAAAACGTTGGTAAGTACAGTAAGACAAGGATGGGGGGAGACAGCCAATAGTCACCCTCGCCATGCGGGACAGTGACACCAGTTGCCATTGCTTAACCACCCAGTCAGCTGTTTCCTGTGGAATCCTGAAGCCACTCCGTATCCAGGCAACAGGACTATTTATGGAACCCGTTTGAATTTCATCTTCAATTTCATCCCAACAACTCTCGCCAATCTATTAAAACTTCAAGATCGTCGAGCCAAAACTTCCACGGGAGTGCGAAATAGGCCTACTACTAGTGCTAGTATCCGAACAGACATATACTGTACAATAAACTATTTTCACAAGTGAGCTTTGTTCTGACTGTTGCACACAGCGACACTAGGCCTAGCACAAACACTAACACAAAAGGCCCTTTCATTAGCATCTGGGGGTGTCGCCTCCTCCTCCAAACACAGGCCTAACAACACAACCCGGAAAGAGTCACTTGGGTGTCAGGTGGGTTTGGTGCTTTACCGCTGGTCTGTGATGTCATTCTAGTGGGCCTAATCACATACTTCCTGATGCAACGCCTGCTTTTCAAAATGAAAGCCAATTAAACTGGTGTGGAGATCACAGGCCCACTGCCATGTCACGTGTCACAAGAGTACTGTGTTTGAACGCCGATTTAATCTGATAATGCGTGACAGGCGAATGTATGCCAATATGCAGACAGAACACAGAAAGACGGAGGGAAAGTAGTCAAGAAAACAACTCTCTTTGGTAGGCCTGTGTGGTTCTTACATCTTATAATGAACTATTCTTTTCCCAAAACAGATACGTTTATAGCCGAGGGTCCATTATTTACAGCAACACTGTAGAGGCTGTGGGCGAAATTGACATTGAGCGTTTTTTTTTTTCCCGTGGGTTAATCTGGAGGTTTCTCTTTTTAATTAGCCACGCTCCACCACCGCTGCTGCTCTCCCTTCTGCTTAAAGAGAATCGGCTCTGACGCCAGGTCAACGTACGGGGCAGCGGCTGAGCAGGCCAGTCAGCAGAAAACAAAGAAAAGGAAGAAGAAGAAAAAAAAAAAAGCAAGGGGAGTACAATTACCGTTAAGCACGCTAAGACTGCCTCCGGCGATAGCCTAGCCCGTGAAAACCTGGCTAAGGTTTCCAGCAGCGCCTCGATCGCCCGCCATGAAGCGCTCTCACCGTCATCTCCTGGCACAGACGCCACCTCTCCGCCTCAACGCAGACAAAACAGGAGGCAACCCGAGTGGGCGTGGAGGTCTGAAGCAGAATAAACGACCGCGCTCCGAGATTAAAAGACTGCGCCGAGACGACCCGTCGAAAAAGACGAATTGCGGGACGAGCGCGTTCTTCGTTCACAGCCCCCCCTCGTAGGAACACCGTCCCGTTAGCATCCAGCGGCGGATACGTATTTCCTAATAAAACCTTTTTTTTAAACCATCAGCCACAATGACGTTTTCTTACAAATAGTGAGGGAGAAAAAACGTGTGAACTGCACACAGCACATTGTAAGGCTGCTGGAAGAAGGTAGGATTAAAGGAAAACCCCAAGTCATCAAATAAACACACAATCACAACAAAACAGTGCGTCACTGATCTCTGTAAGCATACCGCACTGGGTTAAACTTTGTATCTGACTGGGTGCTGACCCATGGGTATCAAGATCTTTAGTCAGCACCGCACCGCCAAAGACACCAATTTGTTCCCCACGACATTGGCTTTCCGACAATACAAAACATGATCAAACCCAAGGTTTACATAATGCTGATCCAATCGGATTCTTTTTCAACTGAGCACTGTCGCTTTGTCACGCCTCCTGACTCCCCATCAGCACGGCAAACATTCTGCTTTCCTTTGGGGAGTCTGATAAGGGCCACGCTTCTGTAAACCGCCCTAACGGAAGCAAACGCACACAAAAGAAATGGCATGGAGGCAATGGCAGGAACTGCACTCCGTAAGCACTTGGGGCCTTCCTGTCAGCCATTTTCCCCTGGCTTTACATCATTCACAGATATATTCCTGGTGCCTTTGAATGAGAGCAGCAGTGTCTGCAGAACTCAGACCCATTTCAGCGGTAACAGCGAAAGATGGACAGGCTGAACGGAGTTAGCTTCTCTAATGACGCCTCGGGCCGGGTGCCTCATCGACAGGCCAGCTCGCCCGGGATCCGGTTTGTACAGGCGCTTCTGCACGCAGCTCTGAAACCACCTTTACCGAGGGGGAAACTGCACGGACGAGCGATCCGACAAAACACACGCCGCACAACGCACACGAGCGTGTGCGTATCGCGCGAGAACAGGTCAGACGGAACCGTCCGGAAAGTGGTTTTGCCGCAAAAAAAAACCCTGTCTGTTTTGACAGTTAATTTTTGTTTTTGCAAGTTGTTGCAGTTCATTGAAGGGGAAGCGGGGGAGGGGGGAGTGTGATGTCTGACGGAGGTAGCAGTGGGGAGAGAGGAGGGTGCGGGGGGCGGGGGGATACATCTTCTTGCTTTGTCTTTTCCCCAGGCTCTGTTTAGAGTATGGATCGACACAGTTCCAGCCTGCTGACGGCACACTTTTCTCTCGCGTTCCGGAAGCCTGGAGCAGTCTGTCGGTTTGTTATCTTCTCTTCTGCACAAAAGGAGTGCAAACCACCACACGCGACCTTTGACCCCAATTATACTCCCAAAAGGATGACTTCTTTTTTTTTTTTTTAGGCAGGTAGCGGAGAAGGCTTTTGAAACCACCCCTTTATTTCTTTTTAGTTTTTTTTTTAAAGAAAGGCCAACACCCTTTCACACCCAAAAAAGAAAAAAAAAAAAAAAAAACTTACAATAGAATCACAGCATTTTTCATGCTCAAATCGCATGCAGTCAGAGAACGGAATAGCACGACCCAGCAGACTGCAGTCTCCTAGGCAGAGAGACAACAGTGCGAACCTTTAAAAAGACTGAAATACGCTCTTCTTTCCAAAAAACAGATGGACCCATAAACCCCTTCTCACTACGCACATAAAACCCCTCCCGGCTCAGCGGAACAGGTGCGGGTATTCCCCAACACTGCCCGTCCCGGCTATATTATTATGCTTTTGGTTTATTATTATTGTTTTGTTTTATATCACAGTAAAATCTGCAGTGTCGATTCAGCTCAGAGTTTACACGAGTCGACACCAGATAAAAGAAGCCCTGTCAGTCAAAATGTACACTTATCAGGGGTTGATTTTACACTCAGCATTTTACTGTACATATCTCTCCGTACATCATAATTTTACTCTGTTTACGTCGTCTGCTTTGTGCGCGGCTTATATTCTGCGCTAACCTTGTGGGAAAGCACAACTGCAGAACAAACAAACAAATAAATAAACAGATAAATAAATAAATAAATAAATAATTAAAAAAATAAAATAAAATAATAATAATAATAAATCATAATATAATGATAAATAATAAATAAATAATAAGTAAAGTTTCCCGTCTCTGGGGAGCACTGGATCCTGAAACCGGCAGTGAGACGAGATAAAAAGTCGTTAAATATTCACAAGTTCGACCACCGATGACGCCGTTTCCCCACTAACACGCTAACCCCGCTAACCAATCGAACTCTGCGGTTTCCCCTTCCTGTGACTTCCTGTCTGATGTTGCGATCGCACTCGACAGCCTGAACAGGTCTGAAAGGGAGGAAAAACTCTTGCTTGCAGTTTTATTCGCGCGAAGGAAATGAGAGACAAGACGTATTAGTTACATAATAAAGCGTAAGAGCACGTGGTGACGAGAACAGGCCGAGGAGGCCATTGCGGCTCTGCGCAGCGCACAAAGCAATAGACGCAATAGAGTCTTTAAAAAGGAAACAGGGGACTGACGGAGCCGTCAGGAGAATAAATCTCAATGGATCGGGAGCTTTCCGCCAGGGGTGTCGCGACACATGGCCCCTAATCTAAGCTACGGACAGCTGGCTGGTGAAGCGGTCAACACTACACGCCCCCCCCCCTCCCCCCCCTCCCCCTGCACTGACCCCCCCACCCACCAACTTTGAGACATCAGGGCACCAAGGATCGCAGGCCCCAGGGCCTGAGCCAGGGCCTGCATTGATTTGTTGTGGTGGCAATGCTCCCGATTCCTAAGAGCTGACACCTTATTCCAGCACTCTCCCTCTCTCTCTCTCTCAGTTTCTGTCTTTTTCTCTGTCATTTTATCTCTCTCTCTCTCCCCATCTCACCGTCTCTGTCATTTTCTCTTTCTCTGTCATTTGAGGAGGTGACGTGCAGTCACAGAGACTGAATCATTCAGCGTGTTTACACAGTCATCTACAAAACAAACAAGAGAAAGGGCTTTTTTTCTGCTTTCATTACACATGATTATGGAGTAGGCCCATCACAAACTCCCTCCATTCCATTCCAACCCTGTTTATAAACACACTTAAGATGGCCTCTGAGAGAGTTGTTTTAACTATTTTAGAAATCATATGTCATTTTGCTCAAATCGTAGTCTGTTGAGCTTGAGGAACCTATGCTCCAGCCCTGTCTGTGAAACATGGTGGTTTTGGCACGTTCGCATTGGCACCTGGTCATCAGCCCAGCTGGGTGTGTGACCTACCGGATGCAGGAAGCGCCATTTGAGTCAATGGGAAGCACTTTCGTCGCTACAACAGGAAGCCCGAATTCTTATGTGCACACGAGATGGAGGTCTGTAAACAGACGCAATTTTCTCCCATCCAGGCCAGTCTTTTTCCAGTACCGTGTCACACCGAAGCAGGCCGGTCACGCAGTGTTACTCTCGCCGGTGTGTGTGTTTCGGAGAGCGGATGCGAAGACCGTGAAACGCGATGCTACGGAGCCAAAAGCCGAGCTTTCTCCTTTTAGCTGCCAGGAGCTCAGGTGGGTAAACCTATCTGAGGTTTCTGTGTGGCGGGAGAGCGTAGCAGATTCAGCAGTCCTCCCTCCCTGTAAGAAGTATAAAACAAAACCAAACAGAAAGTAAAAAACACGCCAAGCCTCCCGCACTGAGCTGAATACACGAGCCGGTGCCAGCTGCAGGAAAACGCACGCTGCTTAACGTTTCACGGGAAAACGATCCGCCACTCGTGCTGTGCCTAGAGAATCCCGTTTTCCATCCTCCCGCTATGACATGCAAATTGAGGATGAAGAAGGCCACATAAACAGGCAAAGGTATGAAAAGGGTGATTCTAAATCTTTTGTTGACAGGGAAAATGGCCGATGACCTGAAAGCATTTTAACAGGATAGAATAACGGCCAAAGAGTTGGTACTTGTGACTGAGAGGTTGCAAGCTTGACTCCCGGGCGAGGCACTGCCATCATGCCTTTCAGCACAGTTCTTAACCTAAATTCCCTCAGTGAATATCAAGCTGCACAAATTGATTGTATGTAAGATACAGTAAGTTGTAGAAGGTGCTCTGGATGACTGCGTCTGCTAAATGCCAAAAAAGGTCAAATGCGATGAGATGAACATCACTCTGACCAATCACAGACCAGGGTCACCCAGATGATACACACCCATTCCCTTGGCCTACCAAGACCTTGGAAAATGAGGCAACACACAGGCCATATTTAAAGCCAAGTTAATTATGTAGCGTAGTAATATCTGCACTATATTACTAATATTCTGAATAGCGCAATATGATAATGCTAATAATGTGATGATGCTAATAAGTCCAAGCATCAGGGGCCAGAGAAACAAAAGCATGCGAACACACGTTTGCAGCTAGCTGACATTTGTACTGATAATCGCAACATGCAAAAATAGCGTAGCGCAATGCTACAATCCGCTAATTTCAGCAGTACTCTGAAGAAGTAAGTGCTTTAAATGTGATCACAGATCATTACAAAAAAAGTGAGGAGGGACGTATTGAACTGAAATCATAGTAAAAGCAGTAAGGCCCAGAGATTACAGTAATTGGATTTTGTAGCCTTTTAATCAGTCGAAACACACAGAACATCTGAAAAGCCACTGAAGATGAACACAAAGCAAAGTAATTAGGTTTGATTAAGCTGTGATTAATTGCACAAAGAGTGGCAAATCTTAACGAGCTTGGTTTAAAACTAAAAAAACAAAAAAAAACCCCCCACAAAATTATCACATTAAATGAATGGATTAGACCGGAGTTTTCCGAGAGAGGAAAGTAATTATTGACGCAAAGTTGTGAATACAGCCACATAAAATGGATAAGTATCCCACCAACCACAAGCTCTTTGAGTATAATGAAGTGCCTTTTCACACACTTAGTAATAGTTAAATGGCTAAATTAAATGATTCAGGTACAGTGATGGGGTGATTATTTAATTATCGCTTAACGTGTGTCTATGCAGGGTGCACTGGCCATCTTACCCCCAGAGAACTGACTCACAGATCACAAAGCCATAAACCCCGGCCCATGAATTAATAAAGGGGAATTTAGCCATGTTTACAACTTGTTTTCTTGTTAAGAGAAGACAAAAATCCTACAACAACCAGCAAAATGTCCCTGCTGCTTACAATGAAATAATGATCTTCATTAAAAAAAACTATTGCTTCTAGTGATGACTAAGAGGGCCCAGGATTTTGTTTTCCTGTTTTGAGAATTAGTTTGAATTGTGAATAAGCTGTACATAAGAAGACTGGGATGAACATGAGCTTCATTATCCCTTTAAGGTGTGACATCACAAATACGTGATTAGAATGTTGTTGACCGAACATTCTAATGCTGATGTCACAATCACTACTGGCAACTGAACGCAATGGAGTTCTAGAACACTGACTAAGTGTTTTGGAAAAAAAAAAAAAAAAACATGACAAATTGTAGTACGATTAAGAAAAATTTAAAATTAAACTGTTGTATAATAATTGTAACGTTACAGACCGCACCCTGAATGCATATCCTCTTCGGAGGAACTGCCTGCCCGCATGCGCTCGGGTGTGTTGGCGCAAACAGTCTGTGTGCGTAGCTGTGTACTGTAAAGAAGATACAGTCGCTTATCCATTATTCATCCTGCTGCCACCAGCAAGTAAATCAGACCTGCGTGAGTAAATCGGATACACATAAAGACCGTGGGCTCAGCCTGTGCCGGGTAATGCTCCAGGACGGCCGCTCAATTTTGAAATCGCATAATCAGAATTCCCGGGTTTCTGTAATAATCCCCGGCTGAAAGCTGCTGTCGTGCTGGTGAGGAATGCATTCGCATGATGGGCCTGACCGGAATCTCAAGGAATCCAGCCACGCGCTACAGCAGCCCCACACGCCAGACACCCACAGGCAAAGCTGCTGTTCGGCCTAGACTGCTGGGTGCCTGGACCAACCGGAGGCCAGACAGTCCTCAAATCTGCAACCAAGCAGACAATCTGCAACCATGCAGCTGATCTGCAACCAAGTAGTCAATCTGCAACCATGCAGCTCATTTGCACTTTAATGCAGCAAACCCCTCATAACCAAAATGGGGTTCAGGCTGTTATTTCCCCTGATTAATAAGTAAATAGTGATCTTCACATCCTAAATGTCCCAACCAGAGCCAGAGGGCTTGGGTATTGCATAAGGACATACACACCAAGAGCTTTTGTTTCTTACCTTACATTATCTTTTTTTATATTTATTACCAACTACATCACTGGACGTAGGGTGGACTCATCTAACCTCTAAGCATCCACCTGCTCAGGCTCATCATAGTACCGTAAGGTCACCCCACCAATGACGGAGCACCGAGAGGCTTCATCGCCAAGGACACTCGCCATGGAAACAGCGCTCACTGTGGAGACGTCACAGCTGCTGAGCAGGGGAGCTGAGGCCCGGGTGCTGGGACCAGGCTAAGGAGTGGAAAATAAATTTTAATTTCCTCATTTTAGAGCTATATTTACACCTAATACACTGGAAAGAAGGTGGGGAGGGAGGGGGGGGCAGGAAGGGGTTACATCATTTGCTGTTGCAGTTGTGCAGAGGTTACCTCCTTGAAGTATGAACTAACCAGAATACTAATACTGTCAAACTTGAATACAAGGGAGCATTGCAATTCTGACACAATCCAGAGCGGTAGGATATTGCCTGCACTTTGCAACTCTGCAGAACAGCGCGTCCCTAAAACACCCATCAAAATGTCACGGTTAGAGACAACTTTTAAAATGGCTACGAAGTAAAACTAAATGCACAACCGTGGCCTGGAAATGTTTTCAGAACGCTTGCTGTTGATCGAAATGAATTACAGCGGGGACGTCTGTGACCTCGGCTTGATTTTCTTGCTTACCTGCGTAACCGTAAAGGGATTCCCGTGCGGTAATCACAACAATATTATCTGCCGAGCTCAGTGCTGACCACTGTAAAGGCTGCAGTAAACCACAGCGGTTCCTTTTCAAATCTCCTCTCTCTCTCTCTCCCTCTCTCCCTCTCTCCCTCTCTCCCTCTCTCCCTCTCTCCCTCCTCTCTCTCTCAATTCCGGAAATACTTTCCCATGGCTACTGTGGGCAGGAACAGTAACTCCTCCGAGTCAAATTCATGCAATTCCTGCTCGCCCCGTGCCCGCCGTCTTCCCAGAGATTCTGCCAGTTTGGGCAGCGCCCGCATGCCACTCTTGACCTGGAGTTTACCAGGCTCCGCTTTTCGACTGCGTTTTAAAAGAGTGCGTTATTCATATTCAGTTTTCGTAGTCTTTACTGTAGAATGAACGAAACCACAAAGACACGATTTCAACTAACGGGAAGTACAATCCCCCACAATGCATTTCTTTCTCTTCTGCCTGAAACAATGCATTAAAAAAGCATGCATTGCATTCTGGGAAAATATCATCACGAAAATGCGATACCATCCAGGACCACTTTTGTGCACATGACATGAGGCCCTGCACTTCACCAATGAAATCTCTTTGACGGTCTGACATGCTTTTAATTAACCAGCACACCTCTCTGTTAATAAGGACAGCGTGACTCCGCGGTACTGTACACCAAGACGCCAAAGGAAGAGATCGAGTTCCAGGCGGCGCGTAACGGGCTCGCTGGCGAGCAGCTGCAGGTACGCTCAGGGTGTTACTTTCCCCCGAACTGGAGGCTCGGGTTCCGCGCCAAGAGCCAAACCACCACGCGCGCCTACGGGGCGTAGTAAAAAGGGTTCTGCTCGTTCGTCTGTCCCATAACCGGGGCCTCAGTCAATGTTGTTTCTTAGCTACAGACTAATTACAGTTAAAATCCACCTCAGCAGTAAAAAGAAATGTGACAGGGGAGGAGGGTACTGACAGGTTAAACAAAGCGGGGGGGGGAGGGGGGGAGTGCGTGAGAAAGTGTTTAGTGAGCGTTTACACGGCGTGCCGACACAGTTTCCCCTCCGCCCCCGCGTGATAAAAACATCCTCTGGAAGTGGTTTTGGAGATAAGGTCTGGAGGACGGCCAGTTCCGCGCGCCGCGGTCGCCGTCTGCGCACGTCGGGGGCGGGTTTTTTTTTTTTTTCCGCGACTGAACGCCCGCGGCCGCAGGCTGTTGCGTCGGCTCAGCGTCGGCAGCCCCCGACTGCACCCCCCTTCTACTCAGAAATCGAACCCGCGCTGCGTGGTCTTGTGAAGACACTTCCGTGATACTACTGGAAAATGAATGAATGATTACTGACACTAAATGAATGAATAATTAGATGAGGGATAAAGGGACAGAATATAGAATTGCCGCATAAGGTACTATACAAATTGCCCTTCATCTTTACTGATTAATCTGTAGAGAAACCTGGGGATGGGAAGAAGGAGGGTCACAGAAAGGCTGTTATCCACAGCCGCTGCCCTTGACAACTGAGCTCCTGTATCTGATTAGAGGGAAGAAGCAGAGGATTCTGGGACGGCTGGAGGCTAACGGGCACGCCGCACGCCTACCGGCCGGATCGAGGATCGAGACGTAGACACAGCAGCCCTCCGTCCCGCCCGTCGCACCCGCCCACGTCCCGGGGCGCGCTGGAGCGGTTTAGGGGTGACTCACAACAACAGATCAGATGAGCTTCGCTGCTTTTCCCCCCTCCACAGTGTTAGACTAAACATCTACTCAGGGAGAGACGGGGGCCTGTGAGACTCATGTACGCCTGAGGCTGTACCCGTTGGGAAGGGGGGGGGGTAAGCTACCAATGTTTGGGAAGACAGGAGGGGGGGGGGGTGCAGAGGAACACATCAACACGGTGCACCCGGGAGCCCGAAAACGGTAACGGAGCAGGGCCTGTGGCTCAGAGGTAGAACATTGAAATCCCAGGTGTAGGACTGTGCACTACTGCACTGGCCCGAGGTACTCCAGCTGAATTGCTTCATGAAATATCCAGCCAGCTGTGTAACTGGATTGTGTTCTTTTTAAAAAAATGTGAGCTGTGCACGTTAGAGATGTGAGAGTGAGGAGTTTTGTGAACTGCAGGCCTACAGGCCCCAGTCAAATGAATAAAAAACTTTAAAGGAGTACCATGGTGGTTGAACGTGACACTTCCCAGTTGTCTTCAGGCAACAACAAAACAAATGTGCATAATTTTTTTATTCTTCAGTCATTTCAATGTACTTTAAAACGTATTTTTCTAAGCCTAAATTTCCCACTATAAAAATTCACCCGAACCGTCTGGGCGTGGTAATGAGAACTGTCAGTTAGCTATGATTGACAGACCGTTCCCCGTTACCATAGCTACCCCCATGATACGCGCTCTCTTTGGGAGACTGAATTTTCACAAGCTAGCTAGCTTAGTAGTATATCAAGTATCGATAGATAGCTAAGGTAAGGACGTTGACTTGTATCCAGTTACAATTTTTGCTATCTAGCTAGCCAAGTTAAGATAAAAGCACAACTATAACGTCCTCATAAAAGCGAACTAGCAAGATAACGTTATCGATAACATTGCCTTATGAAAGCAAACCTCCTAGCTAGCTAACGTTAGCTAGCTAGCTAAATGAATATAACCAGAAATAATCTAAAGGAACTCTAATTTAAGTGAACCTAACGTTAGTCAAATATTTGCATTGTCTGAACAGCAGGACGGTGTGTCCTGTCAGATTTCTTTACGGGGCGTGGAAATAGGAGTGGTTACTGTATTCGTGACGTAGAAAAATGACAACTTTCTCAACCGGTTGAAAATGGGACGATGAATTTAAAACGCATATTTCTCCAAAAATACAGAACGGACATATTTAATACTTTGCTCATTGTGTTTCTTCAATGCCTCTTGTGCAAATAGCACATAAAATAGAGAAAGTGTGAAAATCACCATGGTACTCCTTTAAAAAAATAAAAAAAGACAAAATAGTATAGGTTGTCACAGGGTTTCATCATCCATAAAGCAATACAAAAACAGTTCAGACAAATTCAATGCGCTCATTATGAGACAGAATGTGGTATGGTACACGGAGGCCCCAACCTAAAACTATGGGGACACGTGGTCGAATGGATACAGCATAGCCAAGAGCGCCCCAAAACGGCATCGACAGGCTTCACGTCTCCATTGTCAAAAAGAGTGATGTACTCTACTGCACCAGCTGAGAGTATTCGGCTGGCCGTTTACCTCAAGTTGAGAAATAATGAGCTCAAAAGCGAGCTAAGAATGGAGAGGTGCTGATGAATCTGCTTCATAAATCAATCAGGGAGGGGGGTGTGGGGTGGGGGGTGGGGGGGTCATCGAATGAATATGAGGTTCCACATAGAGAGAGGGGTTGAGGCAGATTGGCCTTAGGTGAACGGGGCTTTCAAAGACGGAACTACACATTAGAGGGCAGGGAGCAGCTGGGCGAAAGCCATTAGCTGCCCTTGCCGTCGCACGAAGCCTCCAATAAACGTCACCGTAAAAACTGCGGAGAGCGATCTGGGACTCTCATCCGTTACCTCGTCCCATCGAACGCCAAACCAGACTACCGGGTCGTCCCAGCTACCGCTACCTTCCACCTGCAATGTGCTCTGAATTCCGAACACTTGCCCAACAGAAGCAAAGTTGAAAGGACGTAAGTTGGGGGCGTTATGGGGTCCTGGAGAGTCACAGGGAATTCTGGGTTCTGTAGTCACTTAGCACTTCACTGATCAGTTAAAGTAATGGGCTATACAGGTAACTCACCTCACCTGCTTTCTTCTGTCTGAAATAAAACTCAGGATATCCTGCTATTGTACCCTTGAGAAAGATACTTAAGGACATTTAATGAACCCAAATTGCTTTAGAAAATATCCAACTGAATAAATGCACAAAAATTTCAACTCTGGATAAGAGTGTCTGGTTATTTATTCACAGAAACATGCTTGTAATTGGTGGGTTTTTTTATTTATTTAAAAGAGTCACTCAACAGCAGTGTCAGGACTGCCAATCAATCCTGAGTGAGCGTTCACATCCCCCCCCCGCAAGCATTCCACGGAGGCTTTCCTATTTTCGTAGAAAAGCGACCTCAAGGCGCAAATGTTCCGGAATGACCCGGGAATGGCCGGGAAAGATCGCGGTTACCCTCGGTTACCCTCCGCTGGCGGTCAGCTGACTTCCGCTGGCGGTGCGGACGCAAGAGGGTCTCTCTCTGACCCTGTGGGAAAATCTTTAAAAAAACAAAAAACAAAAACAAATAAAAACATAAAAACAAAAGCCTCCCTCAGTTTTCATGCTCAGCTTCTCCCTCACAAGGGCCACGTCAACCCGCAAAGCCAGGAGGGCGGGCGTGAAGAATAAACCACATCCTCAGAAGGCTAATTGTCCTGAAAAGGCCACGGAAGTTTAATGTTGGCGTAGTTGTCACTTTGAGCGTTGGCAACGGGCCGAATCGCCGCCAGCTAATGCGACGACAAAACGGGCCCTGCCCGCGCGGTAGCCCTCTCCGGCCCGGCGCTGACCCGAACCGACCCCGCCGCCAGGGGGGGTATTCGCTCGCGAATAAACGGAGGGCGTGTCGCGATTGGCCCTTCTCCGTAGCCTTCATCGGGACGACGGGGCAGGCAGCCTTCTGTGAGCTGCGGCCGTAATCAGCACGCAATCTCTTTTTTTTACACCGCTCCACAAATCACACGCTTTTTACGCCTCTCCTTGTTTTAGCAGGCCCCCGCCATCGCGTCCAAGGGCGCGCCGTGCCTATGCGACGGCCCGCGTTGTGCATTCTTTAATTACGGAAGCGTAATTCTTTTTCCCGTTGATGGTGTTTATGTCCGAGGCGGCCCGGCAAAGTCACCCCAGATGGCCCCCGGCAATATAATAAAGTTTTAAGATAACATCAGGAAGTAATAACACATTTATGTCCCTGCCCTTCCCCAGCGACGCGGAGATTATTAGGATCTATGGCCTCAACCGGGTCAAAAAGTAGGAGGTCCAGCGTGAGCCCGAACTGATGACGGTCCCCCTCCTCTTCCATTTGTCACGTCTGTAAACTAGGACAGGGGTTCCCAAATTATAGGTCAGACCTCACTGGTGGGCCGTTAGATAGATGTGAATAGATGACTACACGCAAGCCTTCCATTAACGATTATGCTGGTCAAATTAAACACAATTGTCAGCATCCTCTTGGGGTACGTGGTCTGCCGAAAAGCTTGCCCTCCCCGAGGGTGGACCCCATTCTCGAGGGTAAGGGGTCACTCTATGTTTGGTGTTCCGCAGCTGCTGTTTCGACTCGCTCCCAGCGCCCCCCCCCCCATGCCGCCTGGAGAGCAGCTGCCCACACCCAGTCCTGGGGGGTCCCCTCCAACATCACCCCCAAAACCCCCCAATCTGCTGACAAATCACTGGCTGCTCTCAAAGCCCACCCCCATTTGCTTGTGTTTTCCCTGGGGACACAGGTGCTGCCACAGGTCGCTCAGCCAAATTTAACACAGACATCCCCGAGGTACGGATCTTTTCCCAAAAACCGCAGCCTACAGGCTCTCTCGCCCTCACCTGCTGTACATCACCACCTGTTCGTCTCTGGCAGGTTCATTACAACTCACAAATTCAAGCAATACTTTGCATGTTATAGCATAGCATTAAAAAGGAATAAGAGGCAGTTTTAACTGACAGTATTATAAACCGTGGCGGAATGGGAAAGACCTCTTATTCAGTACATTCTGAGCACGCAGTCCGTCTGACTGAAATCTAGATAAATGACTCAAAATGATCGGATTGGCCGAGGATTAACAAAATGGCGGAATACACGATTAGGAACAAAACGGCAAATTATTTAAGATTAACATTTTTTGTGGAATAAAATTTACAAAACCTCAATCTTAAAAGCCTGTTTGTGCTTAAGGTTATGAATCTCGTCAAAGAAAAAGTTGCACATTTGCGCAATGTACGGTAGCCTGCAGTGTTTGCGCGACGCATTTTTCAAAACGTAATTTAATTTAATGCTTCCCCCTCTTTTCTCCCTCAAGGGAGCACAGGCGAGCGTGCGTTCTCGCCCCGGAGCACGCGACGCCAGCCGCTGCTTCTCCTCACAACCGCGGACTTTCGAAAATCAGGCGCACGCTGACATCAGAGGTAGAGACCTCACACACAGCCGTACGGGCAAACTGCTCGCTTCCGACCGACAAGCAGGGGGTGCTGGCGCATGAGGAGAGAACCCTCTCTAGAGAACCCCCCTCCCTGTAGGGGGGTTCGATTGTGGTTGCCTATCACTGTCAGGACCTTTCGCGGACCTGGGGGGGAGGGGGTCTTGGGCTTGATATGCGAACACATCGAGGACCGGGGGTTACTGGAATATTAAATTGAAATTTCGCCAAACAAAATCCCACCTAAATAGCAAATTAATTCACAGTCACTAAAATGTAGTCGCCACAACCATTGTAGAAACTCTTCTGGAAAACATGCAAATAAGCATATTTAAATCTGGGGCAGCCACAGTGCAGAAAGTTCCAAAGGGATAATTAGATGTTTTTATGCACTGGATGTCTCAGGTTGCATCGATGGCCTCTGTTCAGTCGGAGATTTCGTCAGGAGCAGAACAGCACGCTGGCAATCTTTCTGAAACAGGTTTTTGGAAATAAACCTCCTGGTACAAATCGGTCCAGATTTACTTTGATGAGGAACTTCCTCTGCTCCTGTGGTTCAGCTGCTTGGACATTAACAATGCTTTAAATTATGTCTTGAAATGGTCCGTTTTTATTGAGCTGATGTGTAAGAGCCCCATCATACGACATTATGTTTCTCGTGAGTTTAATGGCCGACACAAATCTGGATTTCTTTTTTTACGACGGCGTAGCCTCATCTCAGACCGAGTGTGGACACGAGGTACATTTTCCACAGACAAAAAAAAGGTCTGCAGGGGTCCTGGCAAAAGAGAAAAAAAAACCCAAAATAAAAAGGTAGACCGGCAGACTGCAGTCATGCTTTCAAGTGATCACTGAATCTAAATTGTTCATTAAAACACTGAACGTTGGACGGTCCTCATTTCTAAATTCTCCAAAAAGTCTACAAACCCATTCAAGGGGAGAAACACACTCACATTCTTATTGGACAGGATCACCCTGGCCTTGCGTGAGATTTAATGTTCGTCAAAATCGACTAACTGAGCGTGCCCCACTCAAGGTGGACCCTGAGGAGGGGAAGGCTGGGGTGGTATTGGAACCGCAATATTAAATAGACTCAGGCCGGACATACACATGCTGTCAGGACCTTTAATCGCATTAAAACTTGAAACCTGGACATCGCACCCGACTACGCGGTGAAATTGCTCTGAGGAATGACGAGGGAGACTTACATTCAACGCCCCGAGCACACGACTCAACACACTCGCGTGCGGGACGTACCGCTCTCACCCGCACATCCGAAGCGCTCGAGCGCAGTGAATTACCGCCATTGCCTTTTTTTCCCACGATGCAAAGCCCAGCCACAACTCACGCCGTTAACGGCTCCCAGGCAGCCATTCGTCTCAGAAAGCCGGAAAGGGAAAGATGTCTGCCGCCGGAGCCGGAGCTGGGAAACGAGGTCTGACACCCCCGTGACTGATCTGGCGTTACCGCCGTCCGCCGCGGAGCACGAGGACGTGAACGCGTCTCCGGCGGGAGAGAGGGAGGGAGAGCTACGGTCGGGGGCGGGGCGGCGTGGCGTGGCGTGACGACGGGCGAGGTGAAAGTCCTCATGGGAAATTTTGTCGAGACGCTGCCCCTGTGAGCAGTATCTAGGCCGGAAAACAGGCCATAGCCAGGGCAAAGCATTAAATAAAGTTATTTACAGTGTAGGCACTTAGTGACTTATTAGTTCATTTTTTGTTTTTTTTAAACACAAACCATTTATACACCCGGATATATTTACTGAACCGGAGCAGTTCAGGTTAGGCTCCTTGCTTCAGGGTAAAATGGCTTTTTATCTCACATGGGAATCAAACCTGCAACCTCTATTCCCTAACCACTGCACAACAACACTGTTCGTCCGTCGCACGTAATTGCACACAGAACGGAATGCTTGTGATCTGCAGAGGATCGGAACAGCGTAGGCCAGAGAGAGAGGCTCTGTGCTGTTTGCTAGGAAACTTTTATTATCATTTTATTATATATTGTTTTATCACCTTACCACTGTGTGTGTTTTTTTACATCTCCTGTCCTTGTAACTCGGCACCATTGCAGAATGAGGGTTTTTCCTTCAGTGTGCCACTGAGATATAAATAAAGGTAAATGTAATACAGCCCGGTGTTGGTAGCACTGTGTGCTTTCCCCCCTGGGCTCTACTCTAACGAGCCAGACCGAGCTGGGCCAAAGAAGTCATCCCACACTCGTGAGTTCCCCCTTCTCTCTTCTCTCTTCCCACTTATGATGAATAACACCGTTCCTTTTCTTAATGGCTAGCCACACACTCAGAGCTCTCTAAAAAAACAATACTGTGCACCCCCCTCCCAAACGTGCCAGGACTGCCGATCATTAGAGACAAATGATGTTTTGTTTTTAAAAATAAATTTTTTTTTTTTTTTGCATTACAGAACACACAGATGCTCAGAAGGCCGTTAGGCTGAATTCACTCTGGAAAGGCTCAGTGTTTCAGGGAGCTAAAATAAGCACACTGGGAGGCAGTGCTCTCAGGGAAACACAAACAAGCGTCGGGTCAAACCTCCTCCATACTTCGCATTCTGAAAATAAAGAATGAGCCAAGTGGAAAAAAATAAATGAGGGGGGGGCAGATCGTTCACTCTCCTCAAAAAAGGAACGGTTCACATTAGTTTCCCTTTATTTTTTGGATAAGAAATTCTGAAATTTGTTTTTTTTTCTCCTCCTCACAACTTATTACACTCAGAAGCTCAAACGACCCTCAAGTTTCCCCCCTCTCTGATTGGTTCAGCTGCTCAAGGCATTCTGCTGATGGCGGACCCAGATGTACGAACTGGGGGCTGACAGCTACCGACTCAATCCATTCAGAAGCAGCTGGCATGGCTGACCGGGAGCATTTTCCAAGCTGACTGTCTGGTTACCCATCGTTGGCTCAGTACGCAGTGGATATCAGTATCCGCGTATCCTTCTATAAATCTGACCCTATATGAGAGCAGCCTAGATAAGGTCTTATCTGTGTTTATTTCTTCCCAATGGGAAGTTTTTTTTCATACCTCATTTTTTGCTTTTTTGGGGGGATTCAGGCTTGGTCTTTCCCAATTTTCCTGTTTGCAATTTTCCCTTCAAGCACCGCTGTGACAGTGTGTCTATAAAAAGCGTGGTGACACAAATAAAACTTTACTGAATTTAATCTTTGCTCGAGGGTGCTAGAGCACAAGAGCTATGCCCCCCACTACCACCATCGCCACCGCCACCGCCACCGCCGCTGCCATGAAGATTTGAACTCGACGAACCTTCTAATTCCCAAACCACCATGTTCCACAATCCATATTTACCAAAGAAGGAAACACACAAGTGAATTTCAGACGTGTTTGAGCAAGGAGGAAAAAAAACCAAACAATTCCAGTGACTGGTTAGGACAAGGGGCCTAGAAATTCTCCCTGCTTCTCTCAGCGACCGCCTGGCC
Source organism: Anguilla rostrata (assembly GCF_018555375.3). Taxonomy (NCBI): domain Eukaryota; kingdom Metazoa; phylum Chordata; class Actinopteri; order Anguilliformes; family Anguillidae; genus Anguilla; species Anguilla rostrata. The sequence continues at coordinate 7,028,388 of NC_057942.1, read as the reverse complement.
AAACAGTCAGGGTGTGTGAGCGAAGCAAACACGGGCAGGCCAGCCCATAAAATCAGAGCTGGACCAGAAAGAATATTCCGGGCTTCCGAACTGCACCTGCAACCAAGGACCTTATAAGATGGCCGAAAATAAAAGTAATGACAAAAAATATAATGGAAAAAATAAACGTAGGCCTTTCACACGCAACCGACCTCAGAGTAGCAACACCACTGCTAGAGCTCTTGCCCACGTATAAAAAAACAGCCAATGAGACCAGACTGTTAGATACATCAAGTACATCTCAGCAAACAAGATCCAGAAAGTACATATGAAATCTATATGGCCCATTAGCTGTAGAACCTCAGAATTAATCAGTGATCCTGACCAATCAGCACCTTAGAAAAAAGGCACACAAAGAAACCACGAAGCCCTGAGCTCAAAATGGTTGGGCAAAGATTTAATGCACGAGGAGCCCCTGGTCCCCAAACAAGGGGTTAAGCGCAGGCACCTGCCCCCCACCCGACCAGCGCTGTCCCCAAACGCCTCCGACCCGGGGCAGTAAATCTGAGCCCGAGGTGCGGGAGCGCCCTTCTGCAGGTTTTACGGGGGTCATCGGCCGCTCCCCGATTCAATCGCCAGAAGCTCCGCCGGTATATTATTAAAGCGCGCCCCCGGAAATTGGGCCGACCCGCCCCCGCGCGAGGGGGCACCGACCCGGTCGGGCTCCCCGGGTGCCGTGAGCTTCCGAGCGCGAATAAACGGAGAGGAGATGCAGGTGGACCTACGAGATAACCGGGAGACGGCGGGAGGTCCCGGATAAGCACAGCCTCGCGCCGACCGCGGGACGGCGCCGACAAACTCCACACAATCACCACCGCAAATAACCGCGTGCTCGCCGCAGCAGAAATGCACCGAGCGGAGGTCACTCCAAGAGCCGCCGGGCACATAAATCACCCAACAGACAGGCAGAGGAGACGCCCCCACTGCTAAGACCTTTCCGCGTACCCTTACTTAGAAAACTGCCACCAAAACACATTTATCAAAACCGGATAAAGGATATTGGGCAAACACGCAAATTATATCGCCCTTTCAGATATTAGCCGTAGATACGCACATTTACATCGCTGTCAGACATATTTATCGTGACGCAAGCCCACATATTTGGAGTTCATGGCGGCGCATTCCATTTCCGTAAGGTTACAGAAGTCACTGTGGGAATAACGCAGACGCAGCCAAACATGGGGCCCTCACCGTGAACTCAGACGTCCCCCCATTACGCTGCAATTTACAACTGGCACGAGCCATTTAGCATTAATGACTAAAGTGGTTGTCCAGGCTGCATTAGTCACACAGTGCTAACACCAGACATGCTAATCTTACAGGAGCTGCTGGAAAGAAATTTTAAGAAGAAAAAAAACTTTGATGGAAGGAGTGTCGGCAGTAAGACGCCATTACATTTGGAGGCCTTGCAGCCAGGGTAAAGCACACATTCACTGGAGGGAAGAAAAAAAAGCTAACTTCCTGTCTTGGGCGTTCTCTCGTGTCCTCGCCCCAGCTGCAAAACAATGAGTAAGTGGGCAGGGCTGTGTCGGCCACTCTCGAACACCTCACGCTCGGCCAAGCCGAAAACCCTCAGCAACTGAAGAACGCAGCTGCGTGGGCACCGCTGGTACATTTTGGAATTCTGAAACCAGAGGGTGGCACCAATTCAGCAAAGCGGGAGAATCGCAGGTTCATGCCAGGTAATCTTAAAATCCCTCGACTGTAGAGGATTCTTCTTTCTTCCCGAATGCTGAAACGGACTCAACTTGGGATCGGAAAAGGAAAATCCCGGCCTTTACACTGAACACACGAGGCTTTCGAACACAAACTCGCATCTTGTGCACAACCGCAAACCACTCACCAGTCACACTTGCTTTGTTTCTACCCCACAGAAAATGTATTGCACAAACGATCATATTTCCATTCATCAGGACAGGTACGATGTGGAGCCACAGTTTTACACTGGAGGAATATAATCAATTTCATGAACCTTTGTATGACTGCACAATGGTCAAAGGAGAAACAATGAGTCCATCTTTGCCGTAAGACCTCTCCTTTTGTCCTGCTTGTCAGCCATTATAAGACTGAAAGACAGTGCAGACCCAGCAGAGGCTGCAGGCATTATTCCACAGTGTGTCATCTAACACATGTCCGAACCGATAAGGGCGTGCGTGTTCACACAAACAGAAGATCCTCCGTTTTACGCTCGTATTGACATTCTGCACTGCTCCTATAAACTGGTATCGACAGGCAACGATGCCATTCTGGTCCCTGTGTCAGGTAAGGTCTTAAGAGGCTGGACAGAACGCTGTTGTGAAACCGGAGGCTCGCTGTACTGAAGAGGGCAAACTGGACACAACGGTTTACACTGCAGGCAGTTAAGAGAGAGAGCTGAGGATCTAAAGGCCCAACCTGGCTCCATCCCCAGACCTCTGGCCCGCGAGAGACGACGTGCCAGTGTCTGTTACTCAGGCTAATGCCACTAATTTAGCAGAAAGGGGGAAACTGGAAAAATCTAACGCTTGAACAGCACAAAGTATTTCAAAAGGGGGAGGGGCCGGCACGCTGGCAACAGCATCATAAACTATCTCTGCATTGTCGAAAAACCCCACTTGCATGCATATTTTATCTCAGCTTGAAATAATGATGAAAATAGGGGAGGCGGTTTTTTTTCCCCCTGCAGACATTTTTCGGGGATCTGCCAGAGTTTGGACTCGGCTGCTGTCAGCTCGGTCCCATCAGTTTCACACAGCCAGGAATACGCCGGGTAATGAATACAGATGAGCGGGAGAGAGTGCCGGGGGCGGCAGTGTAGCACAATGGGTAAGGAGCTGGTCTTGTAGCCTAAAGGTCGCAGGTTCGATTCCCAGGCAGGACATACTGCCGTTGTACCCTCGAGCAAGGTACTTAACCTGCATTGCTTCAGTACATATCCAGCTGTATACATGGATGCAATGTAAAGTGCTATGTAAAAAGTTGCGTAAGTCGCTCTGGATAAGAGCGTCTGCTACATGTCTGTAACATAATGTAAGTAAGTCACAAGTTATACTCTCACTGTGTGACGGTAGTGCCAAAACAGGCCTTTAAAGTGACGGGACGCGGTTCAAACCAGCGTATTTACGACCAGACAGTACATGTGACCAGACGTGTATTTATTTTTATTTCCCCTTGAAAGACTGACGGACTGATGATCCATAATTCTTCTTCCGGGCGAATCGACGTTCAGCAATGCGTGCGCGCGAACGTCCTCGTGCCACCGTCCGAAATTCATCCTTCCACGGCTCGTTGTCAGCAAATCCCTTGGGTGGCTGTTCCTGTTTTGTGTGTTCGGTTCCCCTGGACGTACGCATAAATACTGATGTCAACAGCGGGTTTTGAAACTACGGCATCTGGCCACTCAGAAGAAGTGAAAGTAAAATAACCCCCGAGGCGTGACAAATTCACGATTCCCCGGTTCCTACACTTGATTTATTATTATTTTATTTGTCCCAGACTCGCCAACCATACAAAGTACAGTAAGTGGTTACAGTGGACCTAAGGCATTAATAATTCATTATTAACTGTAAGACATGCAGAGGGGAGGCACTACACTAATAGCTTATGATTAATTAATCTGGCACAAAAACATGAACTTGTTGGCAGAAATAATTAGGCGAGCTGCTTTAACAAGGTGACCGGCAATGACAAACACAACAAAAAATATGCCCCACTCAATATCTAACAGACCATTTCATGGTTAAGACTGCCAAGAATCTTCTTCAGAATCAATGTAGACTTGCTGATGAAGACTGCACTTCCAAACCCATCTGTACCAAGTTCCTGTGTTGTACACCCCCCGCCCCCCCAACCCCCCCAGCACCTCTACAGTTCAGCTGGTGGATTACGTAGCGAACATTTTAAAATGTGATGACACAATACAGAAAATCGCAAAATCCCAATGTATGAGATTTTGCAAATTGTTGGAACCAGACGGGAGTCCCAATGACTTTTCAAAGGGGGGGGGGGGGTCTATGGAATGAGGCGATAATCCATTCTGATTTGTTCTGACACGGTTTTATTTATAACACTGAACTATCAGCGCTAAGCTGACAAGCTTACTGATTTTAAAAAAACCTTCTGATTTAAAAAAAATCTGCTCCACCCCCCCCACACCCCCCGATTCTGCGTATCCCCCAGAACGGTACAGGAGGAAGTCGGAAGGATGTATTGGGCCCTTGAGTACTGGGGGAGCGTCCCTAATTGGGTGGAAAAAGTGTCACTCAAAAAAAAAAAAATTTTTTTTAACTGGGATAAAAATGGCTGTCTTACGTGTGGATCTTCACGAACACGTGTGGATCCTGCGGATGTTTTGAAGAGCGGTCCCGGGGGGGAGTCAGAGTCCCGGGGCGCAGAGGAGCCGCGACTGAGCGGAACTATATTTGGAGAGAGACGCAAACCGTGGCGTCGGAGGCCGCGTTCAGGAACGCTGCCCAGAAATAACAAACAAACAAACAAACTCGCAACGATCCGTTTCAGTGCAACCGACTGATTCCCCCAGCATTCACAGGGGGAGGGAAAAAAAACACGACGACAAAACCAGGACAACAGCTCGAGCCGCTGATTCAAATTCTCTCTTCTCCTCTGGCACTAAATAATGCACGACTGTAAAAGGCCGATCAGGAGAGAGATTCTGGCTCCTGCAGATCCCGCGAGGAAACTTAGGCACCAACAGCGAGGATAACAAGGGCCTTTCAAACACGCCTCAAAAAAAGAATTGTTTCTCGCGCAACAGGTGGCTATTTCGTTACCGTATCAAACGCGAATCCGTAACCCACGGCAACGCCCAGAGCAAGCGAATCGCGATCGCGGCATGCGCCCGAACCGCCAAGAAAGGCCGCATAAAAAAAAAAACCACACGAGCGGCTTCAATCTGGGGGCTATTCAATCTGCCGAGCATTCAATCAAAGGCACACAGCAACCAGGACCCAGGTCGTCATGAGTCACCCGCGCGTCTGACCGCGCGCTCGTTATTATGCGTGGCTCATGCGACAGGCATCCCGCCACGCGCCATCGCTGAACTCGCTGTCGTCCTCGAGGCAAGGGTCTGTCGCTCTCGTTTTTTGTCATTTCCCCCTGGCCCTGTGCAATCCCTGGGCAAAGCGAGGCCAGTGTCCAAACAGCCAGCACTGTCGTTACCTTTCCCTTCCAACATCCAGCAGCAAAAATCGTGCCACGGGCAAATCCTCTTTGAGCTCCAGACTTAAGGCATGTAAGGAGATTAAAGACGACAAAGCGATTTGAAATCGTAACAGTAATAATAATAACAATAACAATCAGAGAGGATGTGTGAGTGAATGGTGTGCGCGCCCTGCAATGGATTGGTGACTAGTCCAGGGTTTAGTCCTGCCTCTCGCCTAATGCATGCTGGGATAGGCTCCAGCACCCCCCTGTGACTCTGACCAGAAGTAAGCAGGTATAGATAACGAATGGATGGATGGATGGATCAGAGTGGAGTGAACACAGACCTACTGATTCCGTTGAAGGATCGTCATGCCCAGGCTAGCATTTTCCTGTTCTATCAGGATGGAAGGACAGGGCCACAGGCCTGGCTGCCTTCGACGCTCTGTAATGCTAGCGAGCGTAGCGTCTTTCACACGTCACGCGATTCGTCCGTACCCCTCTCGGCGAGAGCAGACCGTGACCGATTCGACATGAGCACACACAGAGCTGCTCGCGGCTGCTGCTACAGAGACAGAGGGAGGCTGGGAGGGAGAGCGGGAAAAATTAACCGGAAGAGGAACGCCGCCGCCTCAGGATCTCCAGCTTCAAAGGCGCGCCGGCCACTTCAGTTCACGCCAGAGTGCCTTTTACGGACGAGAGCCAGTACGTCAGAGCCCGGCGCACTTCTCTTTTTGAAGCACCTCACTTTCAAATAAATAAATAAATAATGAATAAAAAAAGAGTAATAAATAAACCGTGGCAGGTTTGCTGGAGGGGGAAAGGTCTCCTCCTTTCCTGCTATGAGCTGAACCACACCTCCCTCTCAACCCCCCCCAACCCTGGACAACCACCCTCACAGCCTGACACAGCTGTGCTCCAGCTCCGCCCCCCCCCCCGCCCCGCCCCACCCTTTCCTAACAACCAGCTCCACTGTGGCACGCCGGGCGGATTTCTGTTTTAAGTGATTCAGAGGCTGAGGCCCTCCTGCCAAAAAAACTGGGTGGAGGCAGTCAGGGTGGGGGGAGGCCAGAAGGAGCCAAATCCGTACCACATGTTCTCCAGGAAGACCTTCCTCTTCCTCGTTCTCCTCCTCCACGGCGGCGATCTGGTAAAGGGACCCCCACAGACCACACCCCCCAACTATACCCCCCCCCCCCCCCATTTCTGGCCCTTAGCGTACCCACAGAGAACATCAGACACGCTTGACCTCACGTTGCTGCGACCACAACGTCAAACTTCTGCCCAGTTTTCCAGAAACACTCTCTCAGTTTTTCTCTTTCTTTTTTTTTTCAGGCTCCAAACTTAGGAGGAGGCCGAGCTACTCTTCCCCCCCCCCCACCATGTTTAGAGAGCATGAGGCAGAGAGCACACCAGGGAAAAAACCGTAACAGACGGACCCCTTTGCCGCACACATAAACGCAAACGCAACGGAACGGCTGACAGTTGGGTCTTCAGCCGTGGTTCGGCCGAACTCTCGGCAACGGGCCCCTCCGCGCTCCCGACAGAAACTCCTCAGCGACCCAGACGTCTCTCCCAGAACCGAATAAATAAACAGCGGGTTTGACACAGCCCGGCTATGCCCTGCAGCGACTCATGCAATATTGAAACTGCAGTATCGCTGGAACTCGATCCATTTCAGACAGCGCGTGTACCGAACTGCCAAGATGCTGCTGGTGCTTCCAGTTTTATGCTTCCGCTAATGGGTTCATCTCAGCCCAGGCCCTTAAACATGGGGAATAACACAGGGGCACATTTTGACTAGTTTTTTTTTTTGCAGTTGTTGCAGATTTTTTAAATGGCGCCTGTTTTTTTAAATGTTTTTTTTATTTATTTGTTTTTCTTGTATTTTTAATGCCAGCCGGGTCTGTCAGCATCATCGTAACCCAGTTGTGGCGCAGTGACAGCAGGCAGGGATGGAATAAGGACGGGTGACCCGGCCTTTTGATCCAGCGGCATCATCCACTCATCGATACGGATAAACAACTCGGGGTGTTTGTTTTGCTGTCACATCATCTGTGGGTGAACCCGCTCCCCATACAAAACAAACATACACACACACACACACTCAAAACAAACCAAATGCATATGCCACACGCCACAGCACACACCACACACACGCACAGCACCACCACGCACGCATACCGCACACACACACACAAACAAACCAAACGCACACACACACACACACACACACAAACCAACCAAACACACAAACGCACGCACAAGTGCACACACACATTGCTGTGGATGGATGTGTATGTGGGGGTGGGGGGGGGGGAGAAGGGGTGTCACCCATCTACTTAAGTGAGTGGAAGAGCAGCTCGGCTCAGCCAAGCCCTGGTTTTGATTAAGGACTGCTGAGATTCAGGGCTCAGCCATGCAATGTGCAGCACGGACAACCACACAATGGCCGATAATCTCTATTCACTACGTGTGTGTGTGTGTGTATGTGCGTGTGTGTGTGCATATGTGTTTCTGTGTGTGTGTGTGTGTGTGTGCAAGGGCATATGTGCAGGCAATGGCTTCTGTGTGTGTGTGTGTGTGAGTGCACGTGTGTGTGTGTGTGCATATGTGTTTCTATGTGTGTGTGTGTGTGTGTGTGTGTGCATGTGTGTTTCTGTGTGTGTGTGTGTGTGTGTGTGTGTGGGTGCGTGTGTGTGTGTGTGTGTGGGTGCGCGTGTGTGTTAGCCATTACCCATGTCCACTGTGAAAGTCTTCAGCACCGCGGCACACGACGTGCGCTCCGTCTCATTACGAGCGTGCAGCATATGGCTAAAAATATTGTTTCGGGCTGCGTGATCGCATCCAGAATCCCACACAATGCACACGTGAGTCATCTCCCTCTGAGTCTCTTCTTCGCGAGGGCATTTGTGTTCTCAGGGTTGCCGGGGCAACGCAGCCCTACATTCTCCTCCCGGCGTACGTCTTATCCGTTCGGGGACGACGGTAAATTAACGTAATAAATTTGACACGTCACACGGACACAAAGCCACAGGTTGCAGGTTCAAACGTTATGAATAAAATTTAAAAAAAAACAGTGACGCTATTTTCCCATGGACCGATCCTCGGACCGAAAAAAGGGACAGAGCGTATCCAGCTTGCAGGTGTCGTCAGAACCGGGCTGGACCGGACTGGCTAAATTCGGCTATCTGTTTGACCTTTTGCCACACCGACGCGCTCCTACGCGGTCTCGCGAATGCCGCTACGCGCAAGCAGGCCGTGGGCAGGAGGGCCTGTGGAGAAAGGAGAATCCGGCATTTTGTTCTCCAGACTGCACCACAAGCAATGTGCTATTCATTTTTGTTGTTTGAAAAAAGAAAAACAACAGCGAGCTCTTCTCTGTCATCGTTTTGCAGGTCTTGTGCCTACCATCTACAATGATGGAACTGGATTCCATTACAGCGTTGCTTATCTCCAGCACTAAAGGTGGTTAAACATGCCGAGTGTAAGCCACTTAGCCTAAAAGCATCTGCTGAATATGTAAACTGAAAAGAAAAAAAAAAACTGAGAAAGACGGTTGGGAGAAAACCGTGCCTCCACTACCAATCACAGCATACAACCAGTGCTGTTAAGAGTGTTTTTTTTTCATTTTTTTTTCGTTTTTTTTACCCTCAGGAGAATCTCTCTGGCTTCGACGGCGGATTAAGTCCACGCAGTTCCCTCTCCATCAGGCCAGATGTCAGCTTTCATTGTGACATCACAGGCTAGAGCCCCCCGCCGCGGGTTAGCGCGGTGGAACAGCACTGGATCAGGCAGCTTTAGCGTCAGACCTTGCTAGCCTCGGGGCTAGCCGCAGCGGCGGACACGCAGGGCACAGCAGGCACCGCACAATGCCTTTTTTTTCCCAAGATGGCCGACGATCTGACGAAAAGTTCGGAAGAACACGTGTGCGTTTCCTCGAGCGAAGCTCCTGATCTGGCGTTCGTCCCGACAGAGAGCATCAAAGCAGCGGGAATGAGCGGTGAACTGGCACAGACGAGCTGAAACTGTGTTTTTATTTTATTTTGCCTTTGTTATTTTAGTTTATTATTTCTGCCCAGATCCCGTGAGGATGAAGGGAGAAGACCTTTTTTGTTTATTTGTTTTCGTGAGCTCTCTCTTTCTCCCCAAACAAATCGATAAAAACCGGTGAGAAACGAAGTTACCGCATCGCCCTGTGTCCAAGTCTTCTGCCCGCCCCAGGGGTGTGACAGAGAGATTTTACCATCTCACACTCCTGACTATTTGTGGTGAGAGGTCTCCTGAGTTGTGAAAATTTGAAATTAACTGCCACAAAGCTAACACTCTCAAAAAGGATGTGTTAATATCCAACACACTTTTTGTGTTACTACTTTTGTGTTACTTTCAATGCATGTTTTTGGTCAAACTTACTATTTCTGAGTCACAAACATACACTTGAGAGTATAGTTACCCTCTGCTTTCCTCCTGTCTCAATAATGTAGATAAATACATAAAAAGGGTTGACTGTTCACTCCCCTTTAAAAGAATGTGTGTGGAAAATCCCTCTCTGTGACTGGGACATTAAAGAAAAATGTGGCTACAAAGTCACCTGTGTTAATGAACAAATAAAAGGAGCATTTAACAGGAATTATTTAACCCTTTGAAGAGTGGGTTTTCTGGAATGGATTTTAAAAATTCTAAATCAGTGTTCTGAAACTCCATTGCTTTTCAGTTACCAGCAGTGGTTGTGATATCAGCATTAGAATGTCCAGTTAAGATCATCCTCACCTCACCTCTCATCTTACACCTTAAAGGGATGAAAGAAGTTACTGATTACACATCACATTCGATGAGACAGGAAGGAGTCCGTCAGACCCACGCAGCAATGAGAGACAGGCTACGTGCCTACTTTAATTCCCTCCCTCGTTTAATGAATTGTTTAATTATGGTACAGTGGCGTGGATGCACTGCAGGACAGGGAACACCAAGTGGGAAAGCATACCAAAAAGCCCCCAGCAGCAGCACAGGAACAGAGAAATGACCTAGATAAGGAACAAATCCTAAAACATAATGGGGGAGATGGGGGAGGGGTTGGCTAAGGGGAAGGGAGCTGGTGTGCATGTGCGAACCCATTCAACCTCGAAGAATGATGAAAATATATTTATGCCAATTTCAAATCTGAGAAATAACCTAACTTCTCAAATTAGATAAGAGAGAAAGAAATGAGATTGAAATCAGAACCGTTGTTGTACATAGTTTTTTTTGTTTGCAAGGATTAGGTATTTCTACAATGGAATATGTAAGTTAACAATTAACTGTGGAATCCATCAAAATGTGCACGCACCATTTAGCTGCAAATGAGACATACTGCACTGGGGCAAAGGAATCAGCCTCCTGATGCTTTTACATGCAATCTTTACAAGGTCAGGTGCTTTTTAAAGTCATACGGAAATCCAGCACATTCTCTTCTCCCTCTCTCTCTCTTCGTGCTAAAGAACGAAAATAGATCTGCACTCCAATCTCGAACCCATAGCTATTGTTTCAAATCTGGCAGCGTTCCTTCCAAACGTAATGACAAAACCAGCCTCGAGATTAGACGAAAGGAAAAACGATCATCAGATTAGGCGGCATTAATTGGGGCTGCATTTTTGTGTCTGTACGCAACATTACGCAAAACGTTTATGCAATTAGGCACAACGATCCAATTTGCATTTCACTGCAACATATGTTACATTTTCTACCCACAGCCCTAGCATTGATGAGCCAAAAAACGGCAAAGTATAAATGCTATTTAAATAGGCAATACAATATGATATTAACCAGTCCGGGTGTACCCAGGTCTGGAAATGGTAAGAACTACAGTGTGTCACAAAAATCTCCTCTAAACGGCAGTCTGTGGAAGATTATGTAAATGTATTATGACTATCCAAAATAGCCATAAGGGTTCCAGGGATAATCAGCATTCAGTTTACTCAAAACAGACCAAGAGGGGCTGTCTTTTCCAGTCCCTACTGGAACAGGGATTTAGGGCGGGAACTATGAGACACACATCCCGTTACAATCATCTCCTGTGTTACATCACGCTATTGAGAAATTTACGGGAATCGGTTATAAAACGCAAGCCTAAACAGCACAAATTGAGTTATAGGAACTCAAGTTTTGACTGGCGCATAGCTCACTGTTCTGGTGCGCTTATACGGCAAGCGGTTTTTGGCTGCATGTGCGACGTTTGTCCGTTCATCCAATAGCGGTGCGATTCAGAGGTTACTCATGTTCATCCTCAACATGATCGAAGTTAAGCGCTTAGAGATTTTCGATCACCTTAGCAATCACTGGACCCATAACACTGAGTGATAACAGCAGTTTAAACTCCGTGTTGAAAAAGAACGACCTACAATGCCTTTAACTGAATTCAAATTAAAAAATTAATAATACTCTAATAATACTGTCTCAGCTGAAGGGACGTTTTTTAAACAAACCAAATGGTGTTGATGGATAAACATAACGAGCCGTTTAAAGTTAATTGAAATCCTCTTTAATTTAAACAGGAACCCTTAACTGGAGCATCTCTCCGTGCTCTCTGAGTGAGGGAAATATTATGAATTTTGTACCTGCACTCACAAGGAGGCCTTTGCCACAGCAACAAATGATAATGGGAGATCATTGGATGAAAATTTTGATTAAAATCTTAAAGGTTATTACCACAATGTAATAAAACAGACACACATACACACACCCACACAGAATAAGTGCATTGAACCATGAATTAATCAAATCCTCCCACATTTGTGAGGGCGCCTTTATGTCAGATCAACCAACCCGACCCCTCCCCATCCCCAGTGGAATACCTCTTTATCAGTTACCCTAGAGAAACTTGGACCACAGCTACCTTAAGCCCCATAAAAACCCCATTAAGAATGAGAGCATCCCTCTGCTTCCTAAGCCTGATTTACTCACTTTGATACGCAACATTAGAAGTACATCAGGAAACCTGAATTATTTACAACGTATTAAAACCCTGGGCCATGAACATCGCCTCTGAATAATCGATGAATCGAGGAAGCGCACGCATGAACAAACCGACAAACTGCTCAAGTAGCAGGACAAGTAGCGCTGAGATGTGCCGCTGTCATTTTTGTCCCAGTTCACCCACCATACACCTGGATAAATCTGAAGCCGTGATAGGATCATCTCTGACAAATCTCTAACCGCCCTTTGCGGCTAGCCCTACCCTTCATAATTCATCGCCATAACAACCGCTATGCTTAGCTACCGGCCCACTGAGCCATCAATGGCTCCCAGGAAATAAAGCGCTTTCCCACTCAAAGGTGGGACATTAAACCAGATGGAAAATTGGATGCTTTGCCCCTGGCGATCTTTCTTCTATTTCTTTTCAAAAGGCTGAAATGGAGCTGTGCTGTTTTTTTTTTTTTTTTGGGTGAACAATTTGGATAACAGAAGAATAGGTGAGCACACGCGTCAATTGAAGCACTGCCTTCAGAATCAAATCATCTTGTTCCTCCTCGAGATGGGAGGAGAGGGTAGGCACCAAAATGAGCTCATGGGATACCCCAGTCATAATCGTGTCCTCTTTGCCACCGATCATAGCTATTGGCCGACTGCACACAACTTTGTCCTGGGCCTCAGAGGAACAATACATCTGAGATCTGTGTGAAGGAAAACACCTTCCAGGGTCTTCTTATGGTCAAACATAAGGCTTTACTCAAAGCAATGTAGATAGAGGGCGAAGGGAAAAGTGCCTACTTTAGATCAGACTAAATGAGACTAAAGCTTTAACTTCATGACGCTGACTATGCTAAAAACAACAGTTGTGAAAGATGAGTGTATTAAGCGTAACCGTATTAAAACCTCCATTCTCTTCGCCGCGGCCTTCTTGAAAAGTCGATTTTTCATAGTGTGAGCCAGGCAGCACTGACAGGCGTAAAACAGTACAGGGAGGGGGGGGAGGTGGGCTAAACAGACCTTCCCCGTGACAGAGCGTTTCAGAAGTAATTAGCCGGCTAGAACACTAGCTTGACAACACCGACCGCTAATACACTGACGGAGATAAATATTCATGGTGTCTCACTTTTCTCTTAACTTCCGATTACGAGCACATCAAGCCCACTTGATTACATTTCTCAATGCATTAAGTCTGTGGCTTTGGCTGACAGACCCGTGCTTATGCAGCAAGTGTTGATTAAAAGCAGGCTTGTCGGATGGCTTACTCATGCAATCGAACTCCGTAACCCACTGGATAAACACCTATAGTAGATAAAAAAAAAAAAAACTATAGTTATAATAAGCAAAAAAAGATGAAAAACTGTTCTGTCTCCTCCCTCTCATAGGATTTGAAAATGAAATGCTCCCATTATCTGATAATGTCAAGGAGAATTATTTTCTTAGGAGTTACTGTCAATGTTTCTTATTCACAGTAGGTAACCCAAAACCTTCTTCCCCCTGTAGATGTACAGAGCCAATCTCAGCCAACATGCGAGTATTACTTGGCAGCCTCATCTCCTCAGGACGTCTGTGGTACACGGTGTATAAACTGCCAGTAAATTGACTGTTAGGAAAGTCAGATATCGCGGCTTCAAATCCCAGGAACCTCGATAGCAAATCTCTTGAAAGATGTGACTGCAGACCGACGCAGAATATTTTCTAGTTCGCAAACGGAGAAGCGAGCGTACTTTCGGGGGTGAAGCCAATCGCTTTGCTGTGATTGGGTATTAACATGAATTTAACATGAATTCCCTCATGAATTTCAAAGGGAAAAGTGGAGTGACCTGGAGAAACCCCGTCACTATGGAGACAGATGGGGCACTGGGGGACCTCACATCTCCCCCTCCCCCGCCCCCACCCACCGACCACCGTCAGCTGCCTGTGGGCACTCAATGATCAGCACTTCGGATCCGACACAGCTCGCACCTGCTGTGTCTGAGGGTCTGACACAACCGCGGATCCAACACCTTCTCCTTCACATCTTTATTTCTCTCATTAGCTTCCAGGGATGAACTGTCACCAGAAGCAGAATCACTCTCAAAGTGGGTCTGCTGGTAGTCCTCTCAGGGTACGAAAAGCAAGCACAAGGACCGATCTCATCTTCGTTGAAGAAAAAAAAAAAAAAAAATGAGGGCAAATCCATTCATTATCAAACCGGGTGACTTCAAAGCACATCAATTCTACAAAAAGCCAAAAATAGATTTGATAGGCCGAGAAGGGAATGTAAATCTAAAGAAGTCTATTTTCAGCCATCTTCCCTGGTGACATACAGAAATAACATGACACAAGCGTAGTAGCAAGCTGACTTCAGAAGACACATGAACCGTATGGATGACGTGGGCCTTTCCAGACCAACATAACATTATTATTTTTAGCTCAAAGCTGTTATCTTTTATTAGTATGCTACAAACTGACACATAATATTTCCTTAACATGAAACTATTCAGCTGCTCAAACTGAAGAGATAATGATTTTAAATAGTTCTTTTTCCCCCAGACTTCAACTCCCTTTTAAATGAGTCTCTCTGTGGCTTTCTCTCTCTCCAGATCAGACTGTGCGCTCATGAGAGAGAGAGAGAGAGAGAGAGAGCAGAAACACACACGGGACGGCTCTAAAAAAGCAGAGACGTTTCGGTTTCCAGACACTTCTCTCATGCGAAGCTCTTCACAGAAGCCTCGCTGAGAATAGAGTCTTTTCTGGCAGCCACACCAAAAATAACACCGGTGCCATACCAATCACACCGAAATAACACCGGTGCCATACCAATATCATCCCCACGGGTTTGGCAGACAGGCTACAGCATCAAGTCTCCTCTCAACTGAGAACCTGAAAGGTCAAAAGTTCAGTGGGCAGTTTAAGACCATCGCCTGCAGCTTAAGACTGCGTTATTGCAGTCCCATATATTTTTAGAAGACACGTTTTACGATCATGAAAAACTCCCATACATTTTCAGAAGACGCGTTTTATAATTATGATAAAGTTGGATTCAGGGTTTAAACGAAGATGAAGAATTCTGGCAGAAGAAAAAAAAATCGTCGTAGGTATTTAGCTGCACGGGAACACACAGAAGGTGCAAGGTGCAAACGGAGATTACAGGTACAACTCCATTCAATGACCACAGCAAAGCAAAAGGAAAAATTAAAATTAATAGGTACGCAATATGCAAATATGCATTACAACAATCATTATTCAATGTGTGTGAGGTACATTGGCACCATGCATTTGCACACCTGAACAGTGCTCATTTCTATTTCAATATTTTTTTAATTTGATCAAAGGACCATCTTGCATTCTAACAATGGATATTCCTTTAAAAACTGCCAGTAACATCGGAGTGATTTCACTGGCATCCGAAGGGTTAAAGCATTTCACGCAATGGATTTGCACACTGTGGCATATTAAAAGTCACTCAATTCAAATGTGGCCAGTACGGCCGCCTATTTACATGTCACCAACGTGCGAGACCGACCTCGGCAGCCTGCTCCTGCAGCAGCTAATTGTCTGCGTTGTGGCAACACTTCCTCGCTTACGTTGCCTTACAAGGCCGATAATAGGTAGAGAAGATTAGATTAAAGCAGAGATGTGAGTATAAACAGAAGCGGATCAGCACGTGTTCTCTAGGCTGCTGTCCATGAACAGTCGGGCCGACTCTCTGTGGTGTGGAGTTTATCTCTTCATCTCACTCAGACAAGGAAACCGCACTTCATAACCTGGAATGTTCAGACGCCAGAATCCAAAAAGAAAACTGCATTTCCCAGTTAAATTGCCAACTACACCGTGTTTCCAGTAGCTTCCAACCGGCGTGAGATCTTCACAGAGCGCACGTGTGCACATGCAATATTTAGGTAAACCTTGTGGGTGAAAGCAAGGATTTAAATGACAAATTACAAATAAGCCAAACATCCACTGCTCTGGTCTAACCTGTACTGTAGGTAAACCGTCTGTAGATTGCAGTCACACTGATATTACAAAATGGCTTTCAACAGAAGTCACAGTCATGTAACACCTACCGTATACATTATACTAGGAAAATTAGTAATATTTCCTAGAAATATTACAGTACTACATGGATTTGACTGGCAGGAAAACGGATTTCATTGTCAATTTTCAGGAAAAACTTCCCAGTTTCAATATTTATGTCCACTCAGTCAAAAACTCAACCCCCCCGAAACAAGACATGAAAAGTATTTTAGAAATCGGTGAAACCTTCCCGTCTCAGTGTTTTTTCAGTTAACGTCCTGCTGCTGTGAAATCCGAGAGACACAGAAACGGTTACGTTCGCTGCCAAGGCGAGCGTTTTCAAAATCCTGTCAGGATAAGCTAGCCTGCTGATGTTGGTATTGGCAACGGATCCAGTTACACTGCCAGACCAGCACGGGCTAATTAGCCAAGGCTGGCAAGCCGAGACACGATAAGTCACAATGTACTACAGAATACGTCCACACAGGGAGCAAAGAATGATGGGATGCTTGTGCTGCAGAGACATATTTTCTTTAAGCGCCAAAAAATCTAGACTTGACGTACCGAGTTTAGCTCTAGCTCTTGTTTATTTCTGTTCTGTTTGTCAGAATGTGACCACCGTCAGGGGTCCCATCAGAACTGCAGACACGCAGACAGACGGCGGAGACCAGGATATGGGCTAGACTGCGTGCGCCCTGTGGCACAGGCAACTTTCATTATCGGCGTGCATGAGAAGGCAATCAAATGACCACTTTCTGTTCAGGACAAAATTAGGATAATGGACCCAGACCAGCGAAATCAATACAGGCTTAACCCTTTAGTTTCTGGTACAAAGAACAACCACGGAGTGAAAGGAATCACAGAAACCATAGGAGTAGCCTAAAAGTGGTACAAAGTGATTAGGTGGATTTCATAGATGCAATGTTATGTTTCTGTCCCCCTTGCCCCCCCCCCCCCATTTTTCTCCCCACTTTGGAATGGCCAATCATGCTCGTGCTGAAACGCTCGTTATAATCGCCGTTGCTGATTCGGGGGAGCGCAGACAAGCATGCGCTCTCCTCCGAAGCGAAGCGCGTGATGTCAGCAGCTGCTTCTCATCTCACCTCGGTTTGCTAGTCAGAGAACGCGCCGCTTCGCGCGCGGCTCGACAGACGAACACGCGGGCCGCCCAAACGACCAGCAGGAGTCGCCGGGGCACTAGGAGATGGCAGCCGACTAAGGCTCTCCCGTTCCTGTGCGACATTACAGCCAAATGCGTGTCACCCTGTAGGGGGCGCTGCCACGGCCCAGATTCCACACCAGACCATAGAGCTCATCCATACACTAGAACAGTACCTTCACCCACATTTTAGAAATCTCCAATTCTTTCCAGTGTAAATAATACACCGAATAAATATATAAAGAAATATTGCATATACATAAATAATATGAGCAACCAAGCCTGATTAATCAAATAAATGCACAGTTTGGTTCCCATGCATGCACACTCTCTGCAACCAGGCCACCCCTCACAGCGCAGTGCAGCTCCTGCCATCTGGATGTTTACACACCAGCATATTGCAAATCTCCGGAAAACACGAAACCCGGAGCGGGGGGGGGGGTGGCATGTGAACGCTCCCCACAGGCCGGAGGTGAGACTCAACGGAGACCCTACAGTTCAATACATGCTCAGGGAATTAACTAAACTGCAGATGAGAGCACTCTTACTTGACTACAAAATATGTAAGAAAAATGAGTGTTCACCTGCCCATGGGGTCAACAAACTGCTGACATCATTCCATTTGGGGACCGCTGAACACAGCCGCCTCGTGATTTCGGGGGTGAAAGGAAAGAATCGGGCCGCTGATTATTGCGTTGTCAAAATCGAGCATTCCTGGCCCTCTTTGCTGTATAGATGTTCCTCCTCTTGGGGTGTAAGGAAGCGCTACTCTACCACAGTGACTGAGAAGAGACAGACGGCCTAAGGGCCACGTGCGGCGCAGTTCGTAAATGAATATGGATCATCTCGAGTTAAATCTTTCAGAAATTCATGTAATCAGTGTGATTTTGTTAAGGTGTTATTCCTTTCCTTGTTTACATACACGGCAAAAAAAATATATAATATTAAATATTTTTACTTAATCAAAATCTTGACATTTTTTTTGAAAGCTCCATGTCATACTATTGCTGTTGATTATTCCAGCTGGCAAGCCACTAACACTGAATATGTATTAGTAAACGTCAATGCTGGACTTCAAAGAAGACCATCTTAACCAACAATTATTTAGTGACAGGTAAACACCAAGCTCTGCAACTAGAAATTCTGCTCGACCTATTCCAATACAGGCAGTATAACATTGATCGTTGTCGTGTTGAGCTTGCCTTGATGTAGAGTGCATTGCAAAATCAACACATCACACTACAAAGAGTTATAATCGTTAAACGTTTGCTTGTTCAGCCTTCAGGGTCCAGAAATGCAAATGTTCTTTGGCAAAATGCCAACAGAACGACGTCATGGTGTTCGCGTAAAAAAAGGTTGTGGCTGTTTTTCTTTCCATATTCCCTCTTTAGTGATACAACCTTGCTGACAAAGACGCCTTGCTCTCAAGATATAGCACTTTTTAGCCTAAGGCTCCTTTCTGTGTGACAATGACGATAAACAGTAACTAATGTATTGATCAAAAACTATGTTTACACTTACTGTGATGTATATTTATTTATCCCATAACTGCACTAGCCTACATTTTTTAGCAAGAAGAGGTTGCCAAACCCAGTGAAAGGCTACAACCAACAATGTGAAGCAGCGTTGTGTGGGAAATTACAACATTTAATATTGTTAAATCATTTTACAGTCCCCATACAGTGCAGAAACAGTGATCGAATTTCATCGTAATGGGGAAATGTTCGGAGATATTGCTGTTGTGCCGCTATTGTAGCCTAATGCAATAAAACACTTCCGTTTCGAGAGAATGATGACAGCTCGCCGGCTCTCATTCACAGTCGTAGCTCAAGGGCACAAAAGTTGCTATTAAGTTATGATGTCAATAAATTATGCAATTCATAACTGTAGGGGATCTGGTCGAGGGCAGTTCCACGAAGTGTGTTTTTCACTGAGCGGATGTAGCACACAGTTAAGTTGATTCCCCATTCAACTTTTTCCATTTTGAAATGCATCTGTCTTGCGTTTAATTCAATCGTAAATAAAATTGCCAAAAGAATAACGGTATGAACCGACAGTATATCAGAAATTAGACTACTCTACCAACATGTCCAAGCGCATTTTTCAGGCCTGGGAAATAGTTTTAATCGAAGTCAGCGAAGATTTAAAAACATATATATTTTTAAGAGTGAGCCATGATTTGGCGGTCCGGACAGAAACCATGCAGTGTAGTAGATCAGTCAGATTGGTTGTTGTACAAAATGGACATGAACTAGAAAAGTAGCTAACTGAAAGAAACTCTGAAGTAGAACACTTTCAAGCTGCCTGTACAGCAAGGGTCATTACGAAATCAATCGGAAGGTTACGACTGACCCAGATGCATTGGAATAGCCTACGAAGATTACGTTCATGAGTAACGATCAAACTTGAAACATCTCGGTCTCCCATCCCACATCCGAACTGAAGTATGGTTCGTGTTGGCCAAGTATGGCGGCCTACCGTTAGATAGTAATCAATCGCCACTGTAATTATCCGCTTACTTTCAATCTCGAAATGTTAGGAGGTATACATGCACTGAGCATGCCAAAGAAGATAGAAAATAGCAAGAATGATTAAACTATTTGAAACAACATACATTGGATACAGTTACAATTATTTAGACAACATTGTTTTTCTAAAAACACACAAACTCCAAAAGAAACCGTCGCGCCCGCGATAATAGCCTAATAAAAGCTCGCTAAATGTAATTAAACGAAACCACTCGATTCGGACAGAACCACCTAGGCCCGGCAAGATCTGTCAAAAAAAAAAAAAAAAAAAAACTTATAGCAACAACCGCTGACTGTTAGATTTAGAGCATATGTAAGGTCCGCCTCGAACAAGACTCGACGAACAGTCAGTATTCCGAACTCAACACACTACATTGAAGATTACCAGAATAAAATATTAAAACGTCCAGAAAACTTACGTAAAAACGAAGAATAAAGTGGTGGATCCCACAAGAAGAGTGGCAGCAGTGGACACCGGGATATATTTGGTGGGTTTAAATCTCTTTCCAGTGCTGTTGGGCATTCTGTAATTTCCACATTCCTTAATTATTTATTCCAATGGGAGACGCATACGAATACAGAGATCCAGTGTGTGATTCTTCCTAAAGACAGCTATTTCGGCAATCCCCTGCTAACTAACAAATACACGGAGATCCAAAGATAGACAGAAATACGGTTCTCCAAACGCCTGGAAATCCCACCCAACCAATCCAGCCCACCGCTGAGGTCACAGCGCCGATTTAAAGGTGGAGCTTCCATACAGAACGAGAAAGGAAGATTGTGACGCTCAGCTCCAATCCCTAGTTGCGATTTCACTCGTGCTCTCAGTGCGCAGCCTTGCGAGTCCTTCTTGCAACTTAACTGGAGGCAGCCCGACATTAATGTGGTTTATACATGATTGTGTCAAATGCAGTCGTCCGATTTGCAGTTTTGATTTGATATGTCAAATGGATCAGCCGACCCCTATCGTTGTGGCATTACATCGACTGAATCACTGTTTTGTAAAAACAATAATGTATTATACCCTACATCAGCAGCAAATAAGGTAATTATTGTGAACCATATCAAACTTAATTTCGTGAACATGCCAATACTTTAAAACTTTAGATTAAAAACGCTTTCCTAAAATGCTGCTGCATTAATACACGAGTGAACGATGCGTGCTCTCTAGTGGTCAATGTTTGCAAAACAATACAATTGATATAAGTGCATTTTTTAAAAGGGGCAAAACAATCAAGGTAAAAATAAAAAAACGAGGCAAAACAGCTTTATAACAACTGAACATTAACAACGACAAACTTTGACTATTTTAATAATAAACCAGCGTAATGTTTGTATCGCATCCTCATCCAACGTTTGGCATGTTGAATATCTACTTTTCTATGCAACATTATTTGTCTCGAGATATTCAAGTATCCTGTCATACTTATATTTCGTTTTACTATTACATTGTTAGAATTTGTTTGGAAGGAAATAGTATGCCTACTGTGTAATTAAATAACCGTATAACATAATCTGAAAATGCAAACATTGTTTTTTTTTTTTAGTATGAGTGTCATCTATCAGTTTCATGGCAGAATTAAAGTATTATTTTCTATTTGTAGGTATAAACGTTCCTTTAAGATGAGCAGACAGCATGCCAGGCAAGGATAGGCATTGTTTAGTAAAACTAGCTAGCTAGTTGAACTACTGACAATAGGATGGAGCTCAACAAACGAGCTATTTCTTTAACCCCTTAACTGGCAGTTCACTCGAGCAAGAATGTATTTTAAACATTCAAATGTAGCGTATTTATTTATTTATTTATTTAATTGTGTAAATAGAAATATTTACAAAAGTCAACACACAAAGTAAATAAATAAGAAATGTATATGCGAGAAACTACATTTGGATGCAAAGAAGCTCGAATTTCGCGTTTCGTACTAGCTACGGTATTTTTTGTCCAAGCCACGGAACTGTATTTGGAAGCTCTTTATTTATCAAGACCGAAGATCACGAGCGTGGTAGAAGAACTTTAGTAGCCCAGCTTTGGTCAAGCTGAAAGGACGTAGTTCCTTCAACCCAAGAACGTGCACTCTGCCCAAGCTTATAAAGACCAACTGAATTTGATAAACCAATTCTATCGTTTCTGATCTCGCTCATTTCCTCTGATCGAAATAGTGGCACAGGTATTTGCTGGTGCGACAGCTAACGGAAGGCGGCTAGTGTTAGCTTGCTTTAGAAAGGATGTCGTACAGGAGGGTGGTCAAGCTGGTGTGCGGGATCGCCGGTGGCGCTACGGTGCTGGCTTCGGCCGCTACAGCGGCAGAATCGTTCGGGTATTTGGGGGACAAGTCGCTTAGCGAGCGATTGAAAAGCTGGACTGGTTTTACCGTCCTTCAGGCGGCACAACCACCGACGTGGGCAGTGGGGAACCATACTGTGGCATCAAGTGCTAGTGGTTGGGACAACAACTGGGATAAGTAAGTTGCTAACTAGCTTGATACATTTGGATATATACAGTATACAAGCACTTTACCTTCGTACAACAATGTTTCTATGTTTACGTTCGCTAGCTAACTACAGCCAGTTAGGCCAGTAATCCTGAAAAATGGCTCTAGCTAGCTCATGCCGGCATTAAGCGTGGGTAGTCGCGCTTAACGTACCTTGTTATCAGCTGATTAGCAACCAGAGTTTCCTTCTAGGGGTCTTAATCGAAATGTAGCACTGATTTTAAAGGAGTCATTTCAGTACAGCCTAAGTATAGGAGGAAGGGGACATCTGAACATTGTGCTCATACAGCTTTAACTTCCCGAGCTAGGCTAATTAGCTAATATAGCTACTAAAATATCTGTCCAACATACTTCCAGCGTGTAAAGTACTTCGTATCTCGTAGGCTGTTATTCCCTTTTTTTTTGGATGCCCTTATTTTTAGAATTTACTGTTTAGGATATGTTGCTGCACGATTACTAATTGGTGGCATAGATATTGGTCTTTGCAGGGAAGTAACGATGTAGGCTAGTTAGCATGCTATCAAAATGTAATACAACGTGTCTTACGTGTGCAGTGCACTACTGCTTTTCTTGGATGCTACTTTCTGTGAACTGGTGCTAGCGCCAAATGTCAGTGAGTCACAAAATGCATTATAGGAAAAAATGTTCACATCACATAAGTAATAAAAATGTTTGCAAAGTAATAATCGAAGTGTCTCACAAAGCGTGCACTCAATAGTACATGCATCTGTAAAACACACTTGTCCATGACCTGCTCATCATTAATTATACAACAAATGTTCATATAAAAAATCGTTTATGTTCTTCAATGTTTGTATCTCAGCCAGTTAGAAAATAACTGTGATTACAGACTGATATGCCAGCTCGCAGCTCATTGGTGAGTGTCCAGTGAATGGCCTGCGTGAACTGGTGTGACTGTATTTTGTGGAGTATGTCTATACTTGACAGCCCTTGGGAGTCATTATCCAATCAGCAATGCCACTGGTGAGCACAAAGTCCAACCTTACTGTACTGGGACAGGTGTAACGGAAGGAGCATCGCTTGTAAGATGTGATATTCTAGGGCTTCTTGCCCTTTGTCTGTCTTTGCCAGGTAAGGAAGGAAGGCCTCATTTCACATAGGATCAGTCTGTGGGTCTGGCTCCCATGATGCTTCACTCAACATGAATTTATGACACATTTTTTTAAACTTCAATTTCTAGCAAACTATCTTTCATTCCTTCAGACGTGACCCAAGCTCGTTGGTAAACTTGAAGAAGAAGGAAAGTGCCAGCGTGGACCCGAACACAGAGACGGAGAACAACAAGCCCAAAGCCACCCGGAACATCTTCCTCATCAGGCACTCCCAGTACAACCTGAACGGCAACGGGGACAAGGAGAAGATTCTGACCGCACTGGGTAGGGTTTGCGTGGCTGCCTATCGGCATGATCAGTGGGGATGCTGTATGTATGTATACAGTCTCCTTGTATTCCAAATAGATTCCCCATTACCTCACTAACATTTAGACAAACCGTAGTAACCTTGGCTGCTGAAACCAGGCTACCCTGTGGAGGATAGCTGGTCAAGACTTCTCCCACTGTGGAATGTGTTTATTTATTAATTTATTTTTGAAACCTTGCTGCTAGTTTTTTTTTTTGGAGGGGGTGTGGTGTTCAGGCCTAGTCTTTCTTATCTTTTCATTTATCTGTAAAGCACCTTTGTAAAAGCACTACAAAATCAAATTAGATTTTATATTGTAATTGTAAATGTGTTTGTAGTGTTTAAAATTTCCACTCAAGGAATAAAGTAAATTAAGTGTTTAAAATTCTTTCCTGGTTCTAGTGGCAATTACAGTAATTGCAGTTAAACTGCATTAAGTGATTAGCAGTTTTGGCATGTAGGCACTCTCTGGTCTTGGGAGTGTTGTTAGCCAGGAGTTGCTCATAACTCTTGTGGATGCACTTCTGTTCTCTCTCATTGAAAGTCACTGCGGATAAAAGGATCTTCTAAGTGAATGTAATGTATTGTATAGTTTCTGGTGTGATCTGATGGTGGCTGGTTCTGCAGGCAGGGAGCAGGCGGAGTTTACTGGCCAGCGATTGGCTGCGCTGGGACTGAAGTACGACGTCCTGGTCCACTCCACCATGGCCCGAGCCACAGAAACAGCCCACATCATCAGCAAGTACCTGCCAGGTCAGGGGTCACTCTCGTTCCCTCTCGCTGTCTCCGTCTCAATCCATCTTAAAATCTCTTCCTCTTTCTGTTTCCCCCCCTCCTCCTCTGTCTTGCTTTCTCCATGGCTTATGTAGTACAATTTACAGGGGGTGAATTGTGAGATAAAGGTTGGGGGTCAGCTCCATTCCAGTTCTCCCAGTTAACGAAATCACTCAAATTCTGTTAACTCATTGGAAAAATAAAAAAAACTAAAAGAACATCCATCCATCCATTATCTACACTCAATTATTCTGGGCAGGGTGGCGGGGGGTGCTGGAGCCTAACCCAGCATGCATTGGGCGAGTTAAAGAACATGAGCGGTCTTAAAAAAAAAAAAAAAAAAAAAAGAAAGTACTGGAATGAGTTAATTTTGTGAACAGATTGAATTGGAATGGAATCCCCCTCCAGCCTGACTAACACAGCCTGCATGAATAAGGATGTCGCAGAAAGCCATGCTCACGGGGGGGCGGGGGGGGATGGAGGCGGGGGGCGGCGCTCCGTACCTGGCAGCCCGTGACCTGCTGTCGTGCGCCTCCTCGTTTCAGGGGTGGAGCTGGTGAGCTGTGACCTGCTGAGGGAGGGGGCCCCCATCGAACCCGTGCCTCCGGTCAGCCACTGGAAGCCGGAAGCAGCGGTGAGTCACGCCGTCTCCCCGGCAGCCGCCGGCTGACCGTAACCACGGTAACGAGGTCTGTGAGGTAAAAAAATGTCCTGAACTGTCGGGGAGGAATAAACTGGGAGAAATACGTTATTCAAAATTTCTTTAACTGCTCCGACACCGGCAAACCTCCTGCACGTTACTGCCAATTTTAACCAAAATGCAAGAGTTAAATGTAATGGCTTCAAATGAGTTTTTAAATTGAAGCATGAGGGGGTTTTGTGAATGACCGGTGTGGAGGTCACTGGGGCGAGCGTTAGCGGGTGAGAGAGAGCGCGCCCGTCCCCTGACTGAGCGCGGCACTCCCTCTGCCCCTCTCAGCAGTATCACGAGGACGGCGCGCGGATCGAGGCGGCCTTCCGCCACTACGTCCACCGAGCCGACGCCAAGCAGAAGGAGGACAGCTACGAGATCATCGTCTGCCACGCTAACGTCATCCGCTACTTCGTCTGCAGGTGCGTCGCTCGCTTCGCAAGCCCGCCCCCCCTTTCGAATTTTAATGGCGCCAAGCGCATGCGTCGCTCACTCTCCCTTTCGGCATTTAGGCGCACCAGGAAATGCCGTTTCCAACTTCAATTCCACTTTCTCATTTTATATTTGTGTGTACCTTTCTAACCATGCTAAAAACCTGAGTGGAAAGTGCTAACCTGACCAGGTAGCGAAAGGTGGCCAGAACCGTGCTCGTTTGCCCTGGGCCGGTAGCCCGGGGGCCTGGCTAAAGCGCTAACGTGGAGCTCTCTGGCATCGTTTTCCAGGGCTCTGCAGTTTCCCCCGGAGGGCTGGCTACGCATGGGCCTGAACAACGGCAGCATCACCTGGCTCACCATCCGGCCCAGCGGCAGGGTCGCCCTGAGGAGCCTGGGAGATTCGGGGTTCATGCCCCCGGACAAGCTGACCCGCACCTGACCCCGTCCCGCCCGGGCCTAGCTTCTTCTGCCGTTCTCCTTAAGTGTCTTGAACATGTTTTTATTTTATTTTTTGGGTATTTTTGTAGTCGGCTGCAGCAGAATAAATATGCCATTTTTTCACGACGTTGTGATCGCTCCTGAGCTGTGTAGCTGGTCAACTATACAGGAAGGTTTCAATGCAAAGGCACGTTTTAGTTTTGACGGATTTTTGTACAAAAGTGAAAAACGGTATTAAAAATGTTTGGTTCAGTGGCAGCAGCGACAACTGCTCGGACGGGGGCCCGTTTTTATATGAATGTTACGGTTTGAATATTTTTCTGTGGAAAAGCAACGGATGGGAGTTTTTAAAGCCAAAAGAGAAGTATTTTGCTTAATTTGAGAAAAGTTAGCGGTTTTAAATGCTTTTTTTGTGCTGAGTCCTTTTCTATGTGATCGTAAATCAAACCGATCAGCCTGTACTAAATTTGTCCTGAACTTTGACCTGAAAGCACGCACAACAAGCGGTTTTTATTCGCAAACTCGCCGTGGCAAGTCAGTTAAAAGCGATTTCTGAGCTCGCCAACCTGTGCCAAGAAAAAACAGTCCTTGCGTTTGTCAGTCAAAGTTGAGGGCAAATGTCAAGCCCCAGCCCGTGTCTGCCAAAATTAATGTACGAAACAGCGCTGAAGAAATACGCAGTGTGTGTTTTTGTGTGTTTTCAAAACAGACCATGAGCACAATAAAACAGCGACTTGCATTTTCTCTTTCCCCCTTGTAGTGTGTTGACACTTCCTGAATCATCTGCAAACGAAAGCCTCAGTCAGTAGTGTATCGGTAAGGCAGTTAGGGCACCACGATAGACACGCATTACAGACTTGGTCCGGATTTAAAAAACGCTTTGTAAATTTCAGTCAAGTTTATATTACTTTATATTACGTACTTTTGAAATACTGACAAGGTGGTTCTTGTTTCCACGTCAGCCTTCATTTTGAATATTAACTTTATAACAAAACAATAGGCAGACAGGATTTGAAGCACTGCACAAATTGCAAATGGGTCTAATTTTATTTTAGGCATTTGTCAGCTGAAAAACAAATGGAAAACATCTATCGCACGCAATTTAATACCTCTCTCTAACTGATCTGGTTTTACTGGCATTTAGAGCTCAAATGTGGTTACGCATAGACTGTTCTAACTTTGAAAATACAGCAAGTTTATCTACAAAATCCAATTCACCAATGCTGCTGACAAATCTGGGTCTGTATCATAAGAATACAAACATTGCTGAAACTCCATATACAAGCACATTTCTTAAGAGTCTTAAGGTAAGTTGCTGCTGTCTTGGTACCAGTCAGAAAATATTTCATGGTGCATTGTCCAAAAAATAGAAGCAGACTTAAGTTACAGCAAGACAGTTATGTTTCGGTTCCCAGGGCCACACATCAAAACCAAAAATAAAGGGGATTATATTAGTTAATTTTCCTGCTTTTTCCAATTCACACTGACATTTATCAGCTTCAGATCTAAAACGCTTAATTTTCTGGTTTAAAGAAATATTTCTTTTGCTGGAGGACAATGGAAAGATCTCTTGAAACAGAATGGGAAGAAGCCTGTAGGAAGGGCTCAAGGGCCAGGCTGGAGCAGACAGAGAGGGAGAGACTGTGTGCACTCATTTATTATGCTGCTCAGTAGTACACCAAATACTTTCTTTGACATATACAGGAATAAAGTAGGGCTTATAAACGCATGCAGTGAGGAAGCCGCGATGAGAAAAAGAATCTGAACTCAACACTTGACAGCAACTCCAACGTACCACAGTGTTGCTACTACAACGCATGAAATAAAAGTAGCAAGACTGGCATTATTTACGATTTTATATATATATATACGTAAATATATATATATATAATTGTAAACTTGTACAATCTTATTTAGGAGGTATTAAAAACACTGCATTTACCAATGCTACTATAGATTATTCAAATTGGGCTACTTAGCCGAAAAAAAAAGAGAAAAGAAACATCGAATGGAACACGTTGGGTTAGGTCAGTGCCACGTTTTCTTTTTTTTTTTTTTTACACTGGTAAGAGGGGTTTTTCCACACATTTGTCATTCTATAAAAGGCACTAAAAAAGCTAAACGAAGCAAGATGCGGGTTTTGACTTTCACTAACCCATGAGAGTGGAGGGTGTCGACAAATTCTCGCAAACAAGAATGACCAATGGCTCATATAAAAAAAAACTAAAAAAAAAGGAGATGCATAAAATTATACCCATAACACTTTGACCTTTCCATGTGCTTGGTGTGCATGATGGGATATGGTGGCTGGTGAGGCTGCTTATTTCAGACGCTGCAGTGGTTTTCCCAGTCGACTGTTAGTCGGTGCCGTCATTGTAAAAGTTTGTAACGAGCATTTCAGCAGTGGCAATGCTCCGTTCTTATGACCCGACGGTCGTCCTCCACAGTGGCTACAGAGCATTTGTAATCTTCGCCATTTCACTGTTGGGACTAGAGCCTTAAGGTGATTGAAGAAAACTTTTTTTTTTTTTTTGAAGATGCTAAGCTGGTGTTTGTAGTGCAGCTGTGCTCTTTGTTGTGTGTCCACCAAAGCAGCCATCCCAGAAACGTTGTTCCTGCTCTGGCGAACGACGAGTGTTCGGGGTGGGGGGGGGTGGGGGGGGCAAACCCAATATCCATGGTGCAGAGCGTTTTGGGGTTTGCTGGACAACAGACATCCAGCAAAAAAAAAAAAAAAAACACTATGTACATTAAAGAAATGAGAAGTATTCCCAACACTGTTGTAAAAAGGTATTGTAAAAACAAAGGAATCCCACATTCATAAAAGTTGGTGGAAAACCATTGTGCCAATTTGCGGTCACAAGGTTGACTTGGCTGGGGAAATACAGTCCTTGTAATGGTCTGGGATGTTGTGCTCTCCATTCACAGATTATGCCACAAAATCCACAGCTGTAGGACACATTCAGGCATCAAACAAAGTCCAAGTGATTCACGTCTCATTTGATTCACACCCCTCATCTGACCCACAACCTCGATTCACGATTCACTGCCCCCAACCGATTCACGACTCCCAACCGATTCAACTACTCCCAAAAGATTCACAATTCCCAATCAATTCACAACCCTCAACCGATTCGCTACCCCCTAAAGATTCACAGTTCGCAACCAATTTACAACTCCCAACCGATTCACTACCCACAGATCATTCACAATCCCCAACAGATTCACTACCCCCAACCGATTCACAACACTCAAACGGCAAATCTGCACTATTCTGACAGTGACGCAGTGTCACGTAATGGAACTCCACAGTGCACATACTTTCTATTGGATTTTCAGTACCTGCAGTTAAACCGCTATGCCTAACTGTAAAAGTAAAATTTCTCCACTTACCACTCCCGCACAGTCTACTTGCACGCCAGTAATCTTTATACATCCACTTATACTACTGCAATTCCTTGTCCTCGCACATTCATTTAGCCATTAAATATTAGTTAACATCTTTTTTTCACCTCATGAAATAATCTGCTATATACAGTGTTTTTTTTCTTCTTTCTCAGTCTTCTTAACGGACAAGAAGCAGGAAATTGTGGCTATGCTGTGGATAATCCTACGGACAACAGGACTTTGCTAATTGTGTTAAAGTCTCCGAGGGAGACAAGGTTGTTTGGCAATAAAATGTCAAAACTCGTCCTGAATCGTCCCGAAACAGGGTCGATTACCTCAACGCCTCACACAGTACCGAGACAGAACAAAAAATAAAAAATAAAGCAGAAAACAAAAAAAAAAACATATCTACAAACAGAAATATACATTTATTGAAATGTTTTAAAAAAAAGAACAACCCAATATAATGTTTTCTCTCTGGCTAACAAGCTGCAAAGGTGAATGACTGGCGGTTAACTGACAGTGGTTCTGTACAGGTGGCTAATTCTGACTGGAGGCTGGCATCCTCGCGTCAGAAAATTAAGGCAGTTCCTAAACAGAAGAAGGAAAAAGGAAAAAGACCCAGGAACAAACTGGCAGTTGGTTTTACTGTCCTAAGAAAGATTTTTTTGTGCTACCAATGGTGACATACCAAAAAAAAACTTAATTCCTAAAAAATACATTTTTAAGCTTTAAACCCGCTTCCTATTTTCTGTTCATACATACTTTCCAGAGGGTTCCATTCTGAGGTTTGTTGAGTGTCAAGTTTTAAAATATTTTTTTGGGGAGCTGGATGACTTCTTAGCTGTATGACTTTAAAAAAAAAAACAAAAAAAAACAAAACATTTTTGTCACATAATTACTCTTTTTTTTTAAAGCCCACATTCACTCATTCATACACACACATTAATTCATACATATCTACACACATTGATTCGTACACACACACACATACATACAGCAATACAGACATGCATACATACACTCATACATACACACACACACACTCATACAAACAATGCAAAGGAAGCCTACTGAAGAGAAATCATAAAATGGCGGAACGACCCTTTGCATTGAGAATCCTGAACGCAAGTTATAGTGGTGCTGTCACATGACCAAAGAAAAACAATTTCCTTGGGACACTTGTGCATATTTGAATAGTACGGGGAGGGGCGGGAGGACGGGGGACGGGACTGAGCTGTTGGCAGAGCTGTGTCTTTTCCGGTGGGGCGAGGGGGACAGGGAGGGGGGCGTGGGGGACAAGGGGGGGGTTAAAGCGGGGGGTCGGTGAAGTGCTTGAGGCGGATGCGCTGGATGTAGCTGGCGTTGGCCGGGCTGTAGCGACCGGGGCTGGTGAAGTCGGGCGGGGTCGCGTGCCGGGCGGGGCTGAACCTGGAGGGGGCGGAGAGGAGGCTGCTCCCCGGCGACCCGGGTGTGCAGGCCAGGAACCTCGCCCGCCCTTTTCCCGCCGCCGGGCTGGGCCAGCTGGAAGACAAGGAAAACGGCGGGAACAGGCCGCCGTCAACTCGCCATTCAACACCAACTCCCATCAACCCACTCGGTCAGTCGGCTCCAATTCAGTACAGCCCGTTCAGAAAAATCGGCTGCAACTCAGCTCGCGAAATTAAAAATTCCCCTCAAAGCTTCCAATGAGGAAGTTTCGCCAGTTAACGAGCTGAAATTCATTCCTTAAATTGCCTGTGGTGTAGAATAATGCTAACTCAGAGGTTGCAGGTTCAGTTCTCAGATGGGGCACTGCCGTTGCAACCTTTAGCAACACGCTTAACCTGAATTACTTCTGTAAATACCCGGCTGTAGAGATGGATAGCAGGTATAAAATGTAAGCTATATAAGCCGCTCTGGGTAAGAGAGTCAGCTAAATGTAACTGTAACTGTTATTGACCCAAAACCCTGCTCGCCATAGTCCTCTTGAATGAAAACAATCCATGAAAGTAAAAATAAGGACTCGCACCATCTCGGTCACTGTGGGGGTCGAGCATTACTCCTTCCACCCCAAAGATGAAAAGAAAAGCAATAAAGAATGAAGTGAATTACCCGTCAATTTCAGAGGAAGAATAGGTCTGGACTGTGCCCTTCCACTGGTGAATGCTGGGATACTTCTGTGGGTCGATCTCTATGGCTTCTATTGCTGACAGGACCTCTCTGTCCAACTTGGTTGGGGAGTCCCTGAAGGAAATAAGGAAGTGTTGTAATAAAACCAAAAACATAACGCCATATTGTTTCAAACAAATTTCAAAGTGGTTCGGTCACTGCTTTGATATTTATTCTCTGCACTGACTTCCAGGTCCTGGAGGGGGTCTGTGTCTGTGCCTGGATTTCACGTTAACTTCTCATCTCAGTTATTTTAATAAGTCAAATCATTTATGTGATCTGGCAGTTCAGCTAAATTTATTCATAAGTTCACTGATAAGACAGCTAACTGCTCCAGGGTACTTGGTGTGGAAGCAGCAATTCAACAAACAGGAAATTTTGTTCAGATTTTATTGGAGGGGGACACTAACACAGTGCGACCCAATACAACATGATAACATTTGGGGGGGGGTATTTCACGTTTTCCCCAAAGTTAAGAGGGACATGTCCGGCCTGTCCCCCCTGGGATGCACGCCCCTGTTCTGTAGTAAATTTACAGGACGGAGAAAAGAAAACGAAAAAAAAGGGTGTGTTCTGTTTGACTTACCCTTCGATGAAAAGTCCTTTTTTGACATGCGGCAGAGTCCGCAGTATAAAGTCCACTTGCGCGCTCTCCATGGATTTGTAAGAGGAGCCAGAAGACCCCGAGCTGCTCAGATCCCTGCCCCCGTGGTCCCAGGACCGGGACCGAGCGCAGAAGCCCCTCTCCGGGGCCTCCGTCCTCTGTTTCGGGGTCTCCAGACCCTCCTCTCCGGTCAGGTACTCCTCCGAGCTGAGGCTGGCCCTCTCCTCCACCCCTCCGTCCACTTCGCTCCTCTCGCCCGTTCTCCAGAAGCTTCCGTCCCTCGGCTCCGCGGCCCCCTTCCCGAATCCAGCGCCTTCGTCATCGTCATCTTCGTCGTCATTGGCGAGCGACAGGCGGGCCACGCCCGTGAGAAGGTCCGGGGGGTCCGGGTCACGGGCGTCCCGGTGGGGCCTGACGAGGCCCCCGCTGCTGCCACCGCCGCCGCCTCTCCTCCACTCCACCGGGGGGCGCTCTTCCGCGTCCTGCAGGGACATGCGCTCGAACTCCACCATCAGGTTGGAGACGGGCGACAGGAGGCTGGAGGGGGAGCAGGAGGGGCCGCGGGGGGGCCGCTCGCCGTTGTGAGTCCGCTCGCCGTCGCCGGGGGAGCAGAGCCCGTTCTTTCCCGCCGCCGCCAGGAGGCTCTTCTCGGCCAGCAGGTGGTCCCGCTCGGCGGCCGCCTCGATGAGGTCGGAGCCGCGCGACACGGGCAGGATGTGGAACTCCAGCCCGCCCGCCGCCCCCTTCAGGCCGTCCTTGGCGGCGCACACCGCCGTGATGCTGGTGAGCGCCGCGTTCTGCCGGTTCTTCATCTCCTCCAGGCTGATGTCGTCGCCCTCGTCCAGGAAGGCCCCCACCGAGATGGAGTTGCAGAACTTCTTGGGCTTGCCTGCGGTCGCCACAAAGTGAGAAAAATGAGAATTCAACAGCACTGGCATTGATGTGTTGTTTTAAGGCAGGAGTCTCAAACTCCAGTCCTGGGCGGCGGTGGTCTGTTGGTTTTTGTGATTTCCTTTCAATCAGCAGCCAATTTAGGTCTGGGAAACAAGGTGTGCCGACTCATCAATGACTTAAATTAAGCGCTCAAGTGCAGAAACGCATCAAAAAAAACCACCAAACGAAGAGGTCCTCCAGGATTTGAGCCTGAGATCCCTGTTTTAAGAATCCCAGGAATATTTCCCCTCACGTCCCCCCCCTCCCCCACCCAAGTTGAACCAAAATTCTCCCCCACATTCTTTCTGGGGCTTGAGTAACAGAGATACAGACGATTAACTGACACCTTTTCTGATTCTGATCTATTCAGCATAGCGCAGATGGAGAACGCTAGAGGACCGTTGTGATTCAGGGCAGTGCGCTACATCGCAGCCCCCTGCAGTTACCTGGGGACGGAGTTTTGAACCTGTTGCAGGTCTCGTTCTCCCCGGCCCCCTGCCGCGCTCGCTCGCTGAAGTCCTTCCGGCTGAGGTACTCCTCCAGCCTCCGCAGGCCCTCGGAGGAGGACAGGTCAGCGAAGGCCCCCAGGAAGTCCCAGTACTCCGCCCAGGGGTGACCGCGCTCACGGGCCAAGTCTCTGCAGGAGGAACTGACCATCAGGGCTGCTAGCTCAACAGGGTTACCTGCTGGGGTTCCCACTCTAATCACATCTATATCTACATCTACACCTTCATCTTCATCTTCAAAGACTATATCTATATCTACATCAATATCTTCAAAGACTGTATCTACAACTACATCTTCATCAGCAAAGACTATATCTACAACTACATCTTCATCTTTAAAGACTATACCTACAACTACATCTTCCTCTTTAAAGACTATACCACCACTACATCTTCATCAGCAAAGACTATATCTACAACTACATCTTCATCTTTAAAGACTATACCTACAACTATATCTTCATCATCAAAGACTATACCACCACTACATCTTCATCTACATCTTAAAAGACTATATCTACAACTACATCTTCAAAGACTATATCCACAACTGCATAATCTATATACACAATTACATCATCAACTATATCTACATCTTCATCCATATCTACATCTTCAATTGACTCCAGTTGGGACCCAGTGATTTCAAGCATACATGGTCAGGGGTACTTTGAGCGTTTCACGCACCTGCCGACTCTCTCCGCCCCACGGTCCGGGTCAGACTTCAGGATGTGGTGGAAATGCTCGGCCCGGTCCCTAGGGGGCGTCTTCCACGCCCTGCGGAACTCTTCTGCCTGCGAGGGGCCGCGGAAGGGGAAGTGTTAAACCTGCACACAGCTAGATTCTGCCTCAGCCTCATAAAACGAACAGGTGATTAATTATACACGCATCCCAGAAACACAAACACAAAAGGTTTTCAGGTCCAGTTCTGCCAGAACCATGGAACACAGGTGACTATTAGTGCAGGTAAAGTCTGCACTAATATCAAGCAGTTTTTACAGAGACCTGCCAATGCACAGAACAGCTCGTCAGAAGGAGAAACCACGGGCAAGTTCAAGTCCGTGTTTACGAAGTGGCGGGTCCTCTATAGCAGGGGTGTCATACTAAACTCCCAGGGGGTCGCAGTGTCTGTGAGTTTTTGTGGTCTCCTTTCAATCAGTAGCCAGTTACGGCTCTGATAACAGGGTGTGTGGATTCTTTAGCCAATCAATGACTTAAATGAACCACGGGTGCCAAGAACACTTTGAAAACCAGCAGACATTGTGGCCCTCCAGGACTGGAGTTTGACGCCTGTGCTCTACAAATTATTGATAAAAGTGCAACCAAAATGGGCTGAATGGCCTGCTCTCACTATTATCCATCAAGTGGTCAAATTTCATTTACATAGCACATTTGACCAAGAATTTGTCACAATACACTTACAGTTTAGCCTGGGCCAAACCCCTACAAAGAAAGCCAGGGGTGACACTGGCAAGGTAAAACTTCCTGGAAAGTTTGTAAGAAGAAACCTTGGGAAAAACCAGAGTCAGCAGAGGGAGTCGATCCTCCTTAAGCATTCATGTTCTTATGCTCTGATAGATAAAAGCCTTTTAGAAAAACAGAAAACAATACCTTGGATGGGCTGAGCGGACCAGCGAAAGCTCTCACTGCCATAACCGGGTCCTTGGGGCTTCCTGTCAGTCTGGGGAGCGAATGGGAAGCTGCTTCCAACGGCTCAGGTGACCAGGGAGCACCAATCACGGCCTGGGAGGAGTTATCTGTGGCCCTCAGTAAGGGCACGTAAAACCGATCTGCATTGTGGGGGTAGGAGGGGGGCGGGGGGTGGTGGGGGGCGGGGAGTGAGACAGTGTCCAGTCAGTGCCAAGCTGGAAAAGAGACTAAAACACCCAGCCAGCAGAACCTCAAGTTACAGACCGGACTGACCAGTCAACCAAAGGTCGTATGAAACCCAAGACAGATTGTGCAACTATGCCTTATCGAGCTCCTCATTATCAGCAGTACAAAAAGGAGAGTACTGTAAATGAGTCACACCTTCCATTCATAAAACAACTTGGAATACTATCCAAATTTGACAAGTAGCTTTTGATAAGGAATCAATATGGAGAACGACTTTGACTCCTAAAGTGTACTTCTCTCCTAAGGTTCTACTGAAACTCATCTCACTGAGATTACCTTCCATATATTCCATGATCTTCTGCTTCACCTCTTGAGTTTTATTTTTTCTTTCACAAATCACCTGTTTGGGATAAAACGGAAAAGAATGTCTAAATCCTGTGAAATACTCACAGGATTTAGAATTTTAAAAACGCATACGCACACACACACACACACACACACACGCACAGTCTGACTTACCTCCGAGGGTGTCTGGTCGTACTTGTTCTTGCAGTTTTTATCAGTATCCGGATGCGAACACAGAACATTGACCACCTCCGGGCATCCAAACTTGCAGGCGAAGTGGAGAGGGGTCTCGAATGCCTGGGATAGACCAAGCGGTACATTTTAGCACTGATAATCAGATCGGTAACCGCTCTCCTTATTGCCATCACATCCATCTTAATTACACCAGCTCCATTAGCAATCGAACGATCTGAAATCGCCTAACCTTAACAGTTACAATGGTACACGGGTTTGTACTTTCAATTATGGCTGGCATTGTAGCATAATGGTTAGGGAACCGGGCCTGTAACTTAAAGATTGCAGATAGGACACTGTTATTGTACCCTTGAGCAAGCTACTTGACCTGAATCGCTTCAGTATATATCCAGCTATATAATATAATTAGACAATGTATAAAAATCTGAAAAAGTTGTGCAAGTCACCCTAGATAAGAGCGTCTGCTAAATGCACGGTGTGTAATGTAATGTAATACAATGTAATGTAATGAAATGTATTGCAATGCAACATAATGTAATGCAATGTAATGCAATATAATGTAATGCAATGCAACAAATGTAATGCAATGCAATACAATGCTATGCTATGTTATGTAATGTTATGTAATGTAATGTAATGTAATGAAATATAACGTAATTCTATGTAATGTAATGTGATGTAACGTAAATGAATGCAGCAAAGCTCCAGCTGAAAGCGGCGGACGCGCGGGGGCGAGCGGCGGGAGAGTGGCGGGCGAGCGGCGGGCGACTCACGGCTTTGTCGGGGGTGTTGAGGTACAGGTCCACGATGTAGCGGATGCGCTTCTGCAGCATGCCGTCCTGGTCGTCGGGGTACATCAGCCGCATGAACTCGGGGTTCTCCAGCGTGTCCAGCAGGAGCTGGGCGATGCCCGGCTGGTTCTCCTTGGCTGCCACGTGCATGGCGTTGTACCGACACCCCTCCTAAAAAAAAATTTCAATAAAATAAAAATCCCACGGAAAATGTTCAGAGAGGAAATCCAAACAGTCCCGTTTCCTTTTATGGATTTGCCAAATGGGAGTACGCACTTTAAATGGTACAATATCTGCTGAGGAGAAACGTTTAAAGATACACAACTCAAATTAATATATTACAGAATTTAGTAGAAATATGTAAGTTGACAAAACTGTAAAACATCACTGAACACTTCACAATAACAAAATATATAACTAATGGTACACACAAACACACACCTATACAGGCACACACACACATTTATATGTTCACACACAATAATACATATACATACACACTGCTGTGAAATTCATATTTTCCACATACTGTCCACACAATTACAATATACTGCAGGATATACCATTTCCATAAGGGACAGCATTCTTCATTTCAAATGCAGAAATAATATCCACATTTGTACAGCAGAGCTGTGGAAATCTGCTGTCACAGCCATCAATGGCGGTTTCCTACACTAACAGCCCTGTAGCCTTCAAATCAAAACCCAACCGACTTTTTAAAAAAAAGATCTGAGTCATTTTAAAGCCTTTAAATAACAGGCAAACATAAAGCCCCCTCGAGACGCACGTGACCGCAGTTGGTCGTAACGGCACGCGACGTAGCCAGTCCTGACGGCTCTGAAATACAACCCTGCGGACGGCACCACCATGCAACACCTAAAAACAGCGTTCTATTTTAAGAGGCTGAAATCATCAGTATATTCATAACAGAATGCGGTGGCGCGTGTGCGTGCGTGCGTTTAAAAAAATTTTTTTTTAAGCTTGCACAATGCAAACACACTGCGATTAGCTACGAGGTGTCACGCGTAGGCTATGAGCCATTCAGGCGCCAAATCGGCAGAGTGTTTTGGTTAAATAATGCATTACACGCTCATTTGCGACAACAGGGAACCACCATTTCATTCACCTTTAGCATTTAGTGGACGGTTGTTTCCAGAACAAACACGCAAGTCAATACACAAAGGTTTAGTCAGGGAGCATGCCAAGTCATCAGTGTAGAGCAGTGTTAGCCAGTGGGACTGAGATTATGGCGCTTTACTTAAAAAAACGGGTTTGTGGATACTGTTTGAGATAAGCAGCATATTTTGAGCTAGCAAACCCATAATAAATGAACCAGTTCTGGGTTAGTTGTGTTGTATCGCAGTTGCTACATAGACTAGTTTCAAAACTAATTGCAAGGATAGAGACACCAAGAGAAATGGGGCTAAAAGCGTCCTGTCACCAGAAAACTGAGTAAGTCCTGTAAACATAAAGGTGCAGTATATAATTTTGGAGGAACGAGCAAGACAGCTAGATTTTGAAAAAATAAAAATGTTCCACCAGCTCCCACCGCTTCCCCTCAGCTCCCCCTCCAAAGCCCCCCTCTCCAAACATGCACACGTGTGCTGCCTGACATCGGAGTACTGGAGAGAGATTATATATAGAGCGTTGAAAAGGAGGGAGTTGAGTCCAGCACATCATGTCTTATTCCCAGGTCAAAGAGAGAACACATCATGTCATCGTAACGAACATTAGCAATGACCACAGCTTTAGTATTTATTTACAGCTATAGGCTACGGCAAGCATGATGTTGTGGGCAAAAATGATTGCGTTTGATGCAGTATTGAATGCTAGATAGCAGTAGTTAGCGCTAGCTGGCTGCGGTAACAAAGATTTAAAAAATAATTTTCTACTAGCTAGCTAGCTTTAGCACTATCTCTGCTCTGCTCTCATCTGTGTAGCCCTGCAATGCCTGCTCTGGCAGTGCTGTGAACATGCAAAAGGACTGACAGTCAGGTAGGGAAGCCTCCTTGCAGAGAGCAGTCCTGATTGGTTGTCAAGATTCAGGTGCCGTGAAAATGTTAGTAGCTGATTTCAGAAGCTGGGGCAGTCAGAGAGACCAGATTTTTTTTCTTAAAGCTTTTAATTTATTGATATCTGTTGGGATGTGAAGGAACTTTAACCGAAAATGAGCAAAAGCTTTATAAAACAAACATACCGCACTTTTAATATTATTTCATTTTTATTACATTATTTAGTTGCGTGGCAGATACCTTTCATCCTAAGCACAGTTAACACTTATCTGTTTACAAAAGTTGAAAATTTACTTCAGCAATTCAGTTTACAGAATGTACCTTGCTCACGCAGCAGTGCCATGCCTGTGAATCGAACCGGCGACCTCAGTTACAAGCGCAGTTCCGTAACAACCGCTATATTACACCGGCAGCCGGCTGCTATTGCTATCACAGTAATGGGACAAAGACATCATTTTATCAGCAACCCTCCTGCCAGGCTGGAGAAGGCCCTCCCACAGTACCTGCACCACAGTGGGGTTGTCCCCGGAGCCGATGAGGTAGCGGGGGTTGCTCCACACCAGCTCGCTGAAGGTGGCCGCGTCCCCCTTCTCCACGGCCTTCCTCAGCTTGGCCGTGATGTCCTGGGTGCGGGGGCTCTTGTAGCTGTTGGCTCGCTCCCTGTTGATCGTCTCCACCTCCAGGACGGAGGGGCCTTCTGTGATTGGAGGAGAGAAAGGGGCCCCTCAGTACTCCAATCAAATAGCAACACGCTTCATCATTACATCATATCCTTAACTTTGAGTTACAAATTAAACTAATTTCATAAAGGGCACCAAGTTTTATAAATTTACTGTAATTAACAAAACAAATCAGCGAGAAACAACCGTAAAGTACAACCTTCACTCAAATTCACTACTCAAAATTAATTCTGGGCTTGTGTAAGACAAAAACCTTGAACTTTAGAAATCATTATCAATTAAAGGCCAACATAGGAATACTTAACTTACGGGCTCTTTTTTTATATGTGCTTTGTGTTAGGCCCAACAAAGCGCAGAAATGTAAGCAACATATCTACTGCATCGAAACTGCCCAAGCTAACAGTTTTAAAATGGAAGAATCGGTTAAGATCAGGCTCAATCTACCCTTGTAGAACACGACGCCCGGTTTCCCCGGAGACACGCAGGGCGCGGACTTGCTTGGCGAGGGGTAGTAATCGCAGATCCCCTTGGCGAATTTTTCGGCGTCCTCTCGGTTTGAGAAGGGCTTGAATCTGGCCCCCTTCATCATCTTCACGGCCTGCAGGGCCTCCTTCTTATCCAAATACACATGGACCCTGTCTGTGGGAGAAAGCAGCATCAGACTGGTTCAAATAGACCCTGTTTCAATACAGGGCTGGGCTTCAGACCCACTGCGCACCATACCCACAGGCAACACAGACACACAGGCTGGCTTAGATAAACACTGTATCTCTGAACGGTACTATTAAATGCCGCCTAACCTTCCATTAAAGAAAAAACAAAAAAAGACAAAAGAATACCCTTTCTGAATGAAATACGCTCATATAAACACGTTCACTGGAACAGAGGAGCCCGATTGGCCCTCTTCTGAATGAAATTTTGTTCAGAATGAAACACCTGGTGTGTACCTTTGACAAACTGGCGAATTACATTTGATAAATCGATTTGGAACTACCATGGATTTATAGTGCAATTCTCTTCCATGACATCGGAAGGAAAGGTATAGGATCCTGTTACATTTCACTTCTATACTTCTGGCATCTAGCAGACGCCCTTATTCAGAGCAACTTACACAGATGACCAGCTTAATACATACAGTCAACTGATACAATGCCAGCGCAACACCTGAGAATCTAACCTGCATCTTGCGAGGCACCCACCTGTACCCCCAACCATTACACTACACACTGGCACCCAAACCCTCAGCTGAGGTACACAGACCAAGAAGGAAGGGGATAACAAGCGAGTCTCACCATTTCGGGTCAGAACGTCCTCCCACACCGGACAAACCCCGTAGAAAACGGGCGGGGACACCTGGGGGGGCTTTGAGGGGGTCCGCCCGTCCAGCTGGGGGTTCCCTTCCTCCGCGCCAAATTGGCAAGGGGTCCTGGGCTTCTCCAACAAGGCCTCCTCCTCCGGAGGGTTGAGTCCCATGCTGTAGCCGAATTCCGCCTCCTCCCCGGCGCCCGGGGCGTCCGGCGACGTGTCCGCGGGCTTGGCCTGCTCCGTGGCGGTTCCCACGGTTCCGGCACTTTCCGCGCCGCCGTCCGTCTCCGAGGGGCCGCCCTCGCTGCTCAGGATGGCGCGGGCCAGCTTGCGCTCGAAGATGGCTCTGGTGGTGGCGGTGATCGGCCCGCACTTGATGTCCGCCCCGATGACCTCCTCCCGGAGCTGGTCATCGCTCAGTCCCCGAAGCCTATTCAGGATCGCCTCCATGCTTTAACTACCTGGGGGGGGGGGGGGGGGGGGAGTGAAAGGGAGCACAGTCAGATTCAGAACTGATACACTCTGGAAAAGGAAGTAAAAATGAGCTTCCTGTGGCGAGGTTCCGTTTCCCTGGAGATGAACTAGAATAACCGAGAATTCCTGGAGAGAGAAGCAGGAAAAGTGGGAAAAGCCGCAGCTGCTGTTTAGGAAGAAATGAAATGCAAATCTGGGCTACTCTCGGTTCAAAATTTAAATACATATTTAAATAACACAGGTAGGGTTTTTTTTTTTTTTAATCTGTGTTTCCTTCCTGTAAATAAGTACTGACATTTTCCCCAATTACACAAATACAAAAATACTCTGTGACCCCTCCAACCCCATACTTACACACCCAAGTGGCCTGTAATTAAACTGACAAGTGGTACACTGGCAGTACATTCTCTAGTCAAAAGCTAAAAACTTAAAGAACATTTTGTTACCAACAAATATCAGTATTTCAGCTTTAAAATAAAATGACCTCTAAGTTCACGCAGACGTTTGTATTCTAAGCTGTAAACGTTACACCCGTGCACACGTCTGTCACCACTATAATTTTTCTTTCCTGTTTGTCTCCAATGAGATACTTGAATCAGAACCATCTAATACAATACATTTAGAACATGCACTAAATACTAATACTACATAGTTTATGACATAAAACCAATTCTATTTTTTGGAAATGATAACACGGTCCTGGCAATTTCGCTCCCTGTCTCCCTGGCACAAATGCTCCACAACTTACGTTTTTAATTATTTTAACAAAGCAAAAAAATATAATAAATTAAATGGCCACTCTTACACAACCTTTCACAAACCTTTGTGTGCAAAAGCACATATCGGCAAAACATTTTAAATACGGCAGGCATATAAAACAGAACCACGACAAAGAAGCTACTGGAAACCATATCATCGTAAATAAAATAACCGATCATGTTTAACAGTTTAGCGACGACCCTTAAAAAACATAAATATAATTTATTAACTAACACAATAAAGTCGATGTTATATGACAATGGGGATTAAACATATCAGACACTGAGTGTTGCACGAACCTTACAAAAAATAATGGCAAACACGTATGGCAGGCGAGCTCCTTTAAATAATGTCACCGCTTCGAATAAAACGTTATTAATAGCTAGAAAAATACCAAATAATCTGCATCCCCACTCATTTGATAAGGTGCATAATTGATAGTATTATTATTCCCTTAATCGTTTTGATTTTGCGCCGCGGTGTCGTCCCTTATATATTTTATTTTTAATAATCTGATGTTATCTCCACCTCATCGTGGTGACGATGCTCGTGTTATCTGAAAACAAACCCCATGACACCGAACTAATCACATCATATGTACATACTTACCATCCATTGCTTAACATATATAAATACATATATTTTTTATTTTTTTAAACTAATCCTTCATTTTATTCCAGATAAGATGATGAGACAGACACAATGCTCAAGACAGTCTGGAAACATCTCATTGTTTACATGACATTTCGCGCATGCTCAGTCACAAAGGGAGGGCTCAACTTCGCAGCGACAATTTAACAAAGCAGGAGGAAGTACAGCGATCTAAAATAACCAACTGTGGGAAACAAAACTTACCTAGCGAACGAGCAAGAAATTGACACCACGCAGGAATTGTGCTATGTGCACCAATATGTGTTGTTTTCATGCATAAGCAAGCTCCCCGGCTAACATTAGCTTGCTAACTCATGCTGAACCAGAAATGCAATGTGCGCCTTGGGTTAGCTCAACAGTTAATAACTGCAACTAGCAACCACTTCTTGGTACTGCACAGCATAACTAGCCGGATAACACGGCGAGCATAAGAGGAAATTGGATAGCCAAGCTAAAATTGACCTTTCATACAAATGCTACCCACCCACCCTACGACAACAGGCTAGCAAACAAGTCAGTCAAGCGGCCTTGTAGCTGGCTCTGCCAAGATCTGAGAAAAACATGTAGGTATGTCCAGCTGGCAAGATGACAATCTGGTGAATAAAAACGAATCGGCTATACAAGTAACGTTAACAAGCTATGACTAGATTAACTACACGATTAAGGTAAACAACGTACCCAACGTATGTAAACTGTAGCAACCAAGGTTAACAACTAATTAGCCAACTTTGCAAATAGAAAGTGAGACTGGTATGAACTATTGCTGACTAGCATGACAATCGCGATACACATGCATGGCATGTCCAATTTGCTAGCAATCAAAGCTTATTAGGAAATGGACAAACTTTTAGTTTTCACACTGGATATTTTAAAGTTACTTTCTCTCAAACAACCAGCTAGCTGGCTAGCTAACGTTATCGTATTTAGCTAGACTAGCAGAAGCCATGCACAAGCACATTTGATAGGACAGCTAGCTGATGTTATCCAGCTCGCAAACTAACTTGATGGAACGAAACATGGATGCCAAACTTCCCGGCTTCATATTCCAGTTTGCTTCCTATATAACGTAATACAAAACAACCCAACATTAAAGATTAGCTTGTCGGGTCCCTTGATATGCTAGCTAGCGCTAGCAAGTGCGCGATGAGGCAACAGCGCTAGCAATCCGCCTGCATGCTTTTACACACACGTAAAATAAGACGTAATTTGTAGTTACGCGAGTGCATTCAAAAGTGTAGGCTAATATTGAATATTTCACAGGTAGCTCGTTTATTCGTATTAAGCAAGTCAGTTTTTACTGTGCCCACCTCCTTTCCCCCTTCTCCTCCTGCCGTCAACCGCGACGCTTTCAAACTACACGAAGAAAGGACCCATGTGTGGCCGTCCAACGCCTGAACAAAAACAATTCCTAAAACCCAGGACCTACCGGCATGAGAAATTATTTTCACACATTGCTGCGGAGGTGCGCTTCTGTCACTTCTAATCTATCACTAATAGATTCACTACAAAGTTGATTGTTACTACTACTGTTTTCCCCCCCTAATTTCCGTTAAACGATGGTAGGTGATGGAAAAGCTACAATAAAAAATACATGAAAGGCTTATTTACCAAAAATAGTTTATTGCACATGACTTCAAGAAATTAGTTTTCCATTTATCAACATGCTCTTATGCGGTTAACTGATACAGGACTTCTCAGTCAGCCAAAGCCGTTTATGTAGTCA
This sequence comes from Anguilla rostrata, assembly GCF_018555375.3. Taxonomy (NCBI): domain Eukaryota; kingdom Metazoa; phylum Chordata; class Actinopteri; order Anguilliformes; family Anguillidae; genus Anguilla; species Anguilla rostrata. Next base: position 6,983,979 of record NC_057942.1, on the reverse strand, counting down.
AAATCATACATGTAATGTTAGTTTTGAAATCAACCGTTATGATTAAAGAAACGCTTCACTCGACTATGTGTGCTATACCCATGTAACTACAATTAACACCGGGACCATATGGTACCGACACTCATTCTGCCTCGTCATGATTACTCCAATTGAAAACTGAACCAGGACCCACTACAACACTACCCTGTTTCGTTTGGGTATACTTTCAGTTTTAAACTGTACCAACTGATAAAGTATCTGATACATCGTCAGTATATTTTGACAGGCTGAAAAATACCATTGCATAAATTCAAGCACGTGTCTCAATTGACTCTTACTATAATATAAAAGGGTCTGTAATAACAAGAGTTCTGCAACTTAAATATATGAAGTGTCAGACAATCATTTAAAACTGGCCTTTACACATGCATTATTTGTATAAAAGGACCAAATATATAATTATGGCATTACTTTTTAAATGTAGTTCAGAAAAAAATTTACAGATTAGAATCAGCTTCAGTAAAATGAGAAATCAATTCATTTTGTGAGAAAGGCATAAATCATAAATAAATGAATATGTTTCGTACATATTAAAATGAACATTACCAAAACCGCAATGGTCGGAATTTACAAATGCGTAGTATTAACAGTAACTGAAAGAGAAGACCAGAAGCAACTATACACACAGTTCCTTATGCAATGCCGTTAAGCAGCCAGGAGAAATATTTCCAAATTGTACAGGTTACAGCAGAGGGTACTATGGACCTTAAACAGAGCAGTGTGCGTTAGTTTATAGTTTTTTAATGGCATCCCTGCTGGTTGCCACCCAGAAGAGGTTAGAAATGCTATACTCCGGGTCAACACCAGGCAACAACCATGAGGCGACCGACACAGTCCTCCATTCAGCTACAGACATTACAGGTTACATGTCAGTTTTGTCCCTTACACAACGCACAAGGTAAGAACCAGTGTTTACCAAGAATTATTGGTTTTGTTGATCAAACAGGCTTGAACAGTATATGCTAATCAATGGAATAGTACATACATTTTTAAAATGGTATGCATTAATGTAAGTTTTCCCCAACACACAAATGTACAGGATTTTATTGTCAGTTCAGCATTTACTCATTTAATATTGTATATTTTCCATTCCATAATATGCTTTTAAATTGGGTCATATTTCTCTGGCAACCAATTTTCTCTCACCAATGTCAGTCCAATCACAGTGTTAACCATAGTTAACCATTACAGTTATAAATAACAGAAAATAGAACACATTAACAGAGAAGACCGTAGAACACTGTATATTACTCTATATTTAGATATTTCAAATTTGCCAAGTAGGTTGGAGAACACCCTATCCTAAATTATAATTAAGGCTGTATCCGACAGAGAATGAACAGCGCAATAATTAACATGGCTTTGACAGGAGACCGTTACATTAAATACAGAAGCATAGTAACAACGAAACGAAACAAAACAAAAAATCCAGAACGTAATAAATTTGAGTAAGTCATACTCACAGAAGCAGTAACATTAAGCGTAAAGATAACACTCTCTTAGTTTTTCTCTCCGATGTTTAACTCTCAACATCAGCGGATCTCTCCCATATAGAACTCAGTCAGGTCTTTTCAAACAGCCAGGCAGACGACTAAAATTTTATTTTACACACACCTTGCGTACATTCTTTCAAACTGTAATACAGAGGGGTCATTCAAAACACTGAACTTCCCAAAACAGCAAACTGGAGATTTCTCTCAACTATGTAATTATGGCACTGCCATAACCACTGCCAAACCACAAACTCTAATTTACCACAGAAACCAGAAGAATGAAGACTGTTGAACAGTGCAACGCCTGATGCCCAATACTATTTTAACCGTCAGAACGGAACCGCAGTCCAAATGATGACGCACGCAGAACCTTCAACACTATTACCCTGAAAAAGGTGGACGAGGCTGAGCCCCCCATTTGATGACCAGGGGTCATGACCTTCTCCAGACCCCGGGGGGTTATGGGAGTTGCAGTTCACGCCCAGCACTGGGAAGGGCAGAGTGGAGAGGCTCCGCCCATTTCCAGGCACAGGAGAATGGAAGAACAGTTGGGAGGGGCGTGCGGAAGGGTAGCCAGCGTACATGTGCAAAGGCTAGCGTCTCTTAGCGCTGGCCACCCCTCTGAGCAGTGACAGTGACCGTATCGAACCACCATGACATCTTGAAGGAGGAAGAAAATTAAAATGGCAAACTGTTTAAAACGTATGGATAACTAAAATCAGAGAGGAAGATACAGAAATGGGGAAAATCTGATTCTGAAATAGTGCATGTAGCTGTGCTGCAAAGCCTTTTTCTTCTGTGACTATTCAATGCAAGACGAGAGTAAACCCCAAGCCTGCTACCACTTTTAAACGCAATTGTCAATTTGAAGAGTTGATGCCATGTTTGATAAATTATAATTAAATAAAAGTACAAAGATAACATAGACAAAGAAATATTACAACACCCAAATGAAGTATAAAGCTATGGTAAAAAGTGTTTGCTCCACTCAAGCACTGTCTGCAACGACAGGACAATGCTGAATGTTTGCTGCAGCAGTACGTAACAAACGGGTGGGGTGGGGGGGTGGGGGTAAATGAGGGGTGGGTGAAATAAAGAAAGCTGGAAGTTAAAAAAAGTGCCAAGGTGGACGATACTCCACCCTCCTAGACAGTTCGTCAGAGGCCATTCCTGTTCGTTACGATAGCTCCGCCTCCTCCTTGTCTCCACTGTCCATTTCAGCCGTGAGTGGAGAACTTGGGCCGTTGTCATGGACACCCAGTCTGATAAGCTCCTCCTCTGCGTTGGTCCACGAGGTCATGGACTCGTGCACAGTGACGGTGTGCTCCTCCATCTGCTTCTGAAGGCTGTCCATTTCCTGCCTGTGGGGACGGCAACATTTCAGCCTCACGACGAAAAGCACTCGTCTTCAAACGGTCACGCTTCTCGGGATAACCTTCCTAGTTAATCCCCAACAAAGCAGATCAACAGGAATAATAATAATGATAATAATATTTCAGCCTACACAATATGTTAAAAAATCAACTTCTGAACAGCTGTTATGGTGGCATAAGCTGGCTGGTAGTGAGATGCTGGGGCTTTGTAGTTCCTCAGCCAATAAGAACCAGGGGGCGACATAGCTCAGGAGGCAAGACCGATTGTCTGGCAGTCGGAGGGTTACCGGTTGGGCATGTCGAAGTGTCCTTGAGCAAGACACCTAACCCCTAACCCCTAACTGCTCTGGCGAATGAGAGGCATCAATTGTAAAGCGCTTTGGATAAAAGCGCTATATAAATGCAGTCCATTTACCATTTACCATTAAATACAAGCGAGACTCAAGGCTTTCCCAGAGCCTCTGAAGGCCACTGCCTTTTGGGGGCGGGGCTTACTTCAGCTGGCGCAGGCAGCTGTGCAGGTTGTTGAGCGGCTCCTTGCTCACGGAGGTGGAGGGCTTCAGCAGCTCGTCCAACAGCGAGGCGGGAACGGGGCAGTCCGGGATCTTCACCGGCGTGACCGGCTTGGAGGCGTTGGAGTCTCCCTTCAGCTCCATGCGCTGCGAGTTCAGAGAGCGGCGTTAGGCACTGGCGCCGTACCTTAAGGAGCTTTCAACTGCTAAAGCTTGCCTTTACATCTATGGTACAGAACCTCTATGGTACCTAGAATCTCTCAAGAGCCTGGTGTATAAGTGTATGGGGTGTTAGTTGTATGTGTGCACTTCTTGTTTTTTTTTTTTTTTGGAGTCTTGCATATTAAGCCATTTTTTCTCCAGTCATAATGCATTATTCTATGGCTACTCTGTTACACAGGACCCCTTCAAAAATCAAGGTGTTTTTATCCCGTGTAACAGAAGTTCTAATAAGGAGGTTGTTTTAATGGGAGTCAGCGGGCCCCTCTCCGCAGGACAGGCACTGAGCTGGCCACCTCACCTTCCTCGTACGGCTCTGTCGGAGGTCCTGTTTGAGCTGCTGGTTCTGCTGCAGGAGCGTCTTCATGCTGTTCCTCAGCTCTCCCACCTTGGCCTGCAGGATGAACTTGTCCTTCCTGGTTCCGCTAAGCTCCTCCTGAACCACCTCCAGTTCCGCCTTGATACCCTGGAGGCATGCCCAGAACACAGTCACAACACAAGCTCCCACATGTCTAAGCGCAACCCCAGTCCTGCCATTGCAATAGCTTTCAGATGGTGACACGCTCAGCAGTATAAACATCTATGCAAATCAATACAGCCTTGCGGTTCAGCAAGGCGCTCAACCTGAATTGCTGCAGTCAGTATCCAGCGGTGTTAACCCTTTGAAGAGCTGGTTTTATGGAATGCTTTTGCAAAATTCCAAGTCAGTGTTCTAGAACTCTTTGCTTTCAGTTACCAGTAGCGATTGTGACATCACCATTAGAATTTTCAGTTAAGAACATTCTAATCGCATTTTTGTGATCATACACCTTAATGGGTTAATGAACTGTGTGTGTTAAATGTAAACTGTTCACATTTATTCTGGATTAGGCCATCCAATAAGCAAATGGAAAATGCAGACAAATCACGCTTGTGTCAGTAACAGAGGAGACAGTGTATTAACAATGAGAGGTAAGTGAACAGTCTGAGGAGGTTGGGGGTTGTGGACGTCAGTGCTGTCAGTCACCTGTAGTGCGGTCTGGAGACTCTCCAGTTCCTTCTGGCTGCACTGCTCAGCCATCTCCAGCTGCTGCTTCTGAGCCTCGATCTCCCTCTGCTTCTGCTCCACCTCCCACTTCAGGTCCTCCACCTGCCATCAGACACAGCCTGTCAATCCCTGCAAGGCCCCGCCCCATCACGCTCCCACGCAGAGCTGGGATGTCCCTATAACAACCACCCCAGCCCCCACCCAGAGCTAGGCCCTCCCTGTAAAAACCAGGCCCCACCACCACCCACTGTCAGTACTGACCCCATTGTCAGCTGGTCCCACCCCCAAGCACAACTGGTCCCGCCCCCACACACAGCTAGTCCCACACCCCCTTACAGCCAGTCTTGCCCCAACCTGTAGACAAATCCTACACTCAACCAAAGCTGTGACAGCCCAATACCACCCAGTCCCACCCCCAAGCACACAAATACCCTGCCCATCACTCACACCTGGCTCCACCCCTCAACAGCCCAGCCCCGCCCCCCCAGCGGTCAGCGTACCTCCTGATTGGTGAGCGGCTGCTTGGAGAGCTGCTCCTCCAGCTGCTTCTGCAGGATCTGCAGCTGGGAGTGCGCCTCCGCCAGCTCCTCCTGGAACTGGGACACCTCCTGGGAGTGCTTCTCATCCTGGGCCCTGAGAGAGAGAAAGAGGGAAGGAGAGATAGCGAGAGAGAGGGAGGAGGGAGGGAGAGAGGGAGGGAGGGAGAGATAGAGAGAGAGAGCCATTAGCCTCACCACATTCAGAGATTCTTCAAAGACATGAAATTTATAATAAACACAAAGTATCAAAATAATGGAATGGGAAGATAGTAGATGACGTTAAGGGAATTTGTAGACGATGTTGAGGAGGCTACAGATGGTGATGAGGTGGGGTTGCAGACAGTGTTATGGGAGGCTGTAGACGATGTTGGGGGGACTCACTGGAGTTTCTGGGCCTCTGTGTGCAGCACTTTGACCAGCTCCTCCTTGGTCTGCAGGTCCTTCTTGATCTCGCTCAGCTCCAGCATGGCCGCCCTGTAGTGCCGGCGATTGTGCGCCGCCTCCGCCTTGGCTGCGGCCACCTGTAGGGGGCGCACTACACTCAGCGCTCTGCCAGGGACACCAGCACCCTGACCTTAACACAGCTACGCTAGTCCCTACCACACTAATAAAGGTGATGAGGGAAACTGAACAGTTTTTACCTGCTCTTTGAGATCCTTGACTTTAACCTTCTCTTTCTCCAGGGCTGCCTGCAGGGACTGGATCAGCTGCTTCATCTGCTGGTCTTCCTCCTCTTTGCGTTTTAACACGGCCTGGACCTGCAAACAAAAGATAACGAAACAAAAACATTATGAAAGATGCTTATTAGAGACCCTATGCAGCTATTTTTTTCTTACATTTAGGACCTGATTTACTAAGACCTTTAGCATGTGCAAAACCTTTTAGCACAAGCAAAACCAATAGCATGACCATTGATTGGTCATGGCATTTCTTTTGCACCAACCACTGGTTGTAATATTTTGTTTAGGTGGTTCCTAGGAGGTGAGAGGTCACACCTGGAGGTTGAGCTGCACCAGGTCTGCTTCCCTTTTGGCAAGTGCGGACTCCAGGATGTTGGAATGCTCCCGCAGTGCATTGTGGGACTGCCCGAGTCCGGCTAGTTTCCCTTTCTCGTGCTCGAGTTCCAGCGACAGCTTCTTGTTGGCTTCCTCCAGACGGCGGATCCTCTTCTTGAAGCACCGCGACTCTTGAAGCTGTGTGGACACAAGGGAGGGGTAGCATTTTAGGCCCATAGAGGTTACAGACCAAACAATCCACTCAGAGCATAACAGACACGACCACAAACCACTCCTTGGGTCAGAGCCAGGCATTTGATGTGTTCCATTTTGACACACCTGAAAGAACTGATTAATGGCTTGGGGGGTAGCCAAGGAGAAGTTAGGCAAACCCATTGCCATCGGAGAGTAGCCTCACCATAATGGGTGTAGCTACATTGAGCTGCCAATCTCTGACTTGCTGGAACAAACTGAAGTTTTTTTCCCTCCTTATCAAAACACAAATGTGTTTCAAATTTGATTTTGGTTCAAATTAGCAAGTGACTGCATAGCACATTCTGCTCCACCCATTTTTGGTTGGCGCATGAAACATCATTCTCCCATCAGCAGTGCCAGGTAAAGATGGGCTGCTTACCTCGTCCTCCAGCTCCATGACCTTCTCCTGGTACTCCTCCAGCTCGGTGCTGGTGAGGGAGATCACCTCCTGCAGCTCCTTCTCCAGCATGGCCTTGCTCTGACTGACAGCCTGGAGCTCCGCCTGCAGAGCCTCTATTCTCTCCTGCGACAGTCAGGAAATACAGACATAGGTGCAGGTGCAGAAACAGACACAGGGACAGGCACAGACATATTCTTGTTAGGATGCCATTATATGCATTTTTGGTGGCTACAAGTTGTAGTCAAAGAAAAGTCAGTTCATGGATTTGCCAGTCATGTTCTATGAGGATCTTTCAATTAACCACCTGAATTTCACTTCCTGCATGGCCTAAACTGAAGTGGAGTTGACCCCCGACTGAGCAGTAATCTGCAGGGAACTCTGAAGGAGTAGGCCTCTACCTGCAGGGCCTGGTTGTTCCCTCCATCCGAGACCTGGGCCTTGAGTTTGCTCAGCTCCGCCTCGGCGCTCTCCTTGTCGGCCAGGGCCTCCTGGAGCCGCCGGCTCAGGATTCCCACGGCGTTCTCGTAGGCCTTGTGCTTGGCCTTCATCTCCTTCTGCGCGCTGGTCAGGTCCGTGCCCAGCCTCTTCATCCTCACCTTCTGCTCCGAGATGGCCCTGGAGAGAACATGCGGCGGGAGTTTCCATAGTTACCATGAGCGTAAACAGCTCTGCATTTGTCAGTTAACTTGGAATAGCGCTTCAACGATTTTGAATGTAAACCATCTCTAGTCTAAGTGCTTCATTAGCCTGGCCTAGATCACTTTTGCTCATATAAACAAGTATCTGTGCATTTACGCCCTCTCAAATCGTAAGGTACCTTCCAAAAGAGGATTTGCTAAACAAACGTAATGTGATGTAATGTAAGGCCTAAAGAACAAAGTGCTACATATGACTTTCGAAGAAACAGCTATGAAACAATTTTTCTCCTCTGTAATGTATGAAAAGTAGGTATGAAATAGGATGGGCGGTCGCTATGGCGATGGCGCTGAACGCAGTGGGAAACGTAGTTTCTCAGAGCGTGACTCACTTCTTGGCTTCGTCCTGCATTTGCTCCACCTGTTTCCTCAGGCCCTCGTTCTCCTCCGTCGCGGCCGCTAGCTGGCTCTGGTCAAACTGCAGCGACTGAGACGGAGCGAAATAAACGTTAAAACCCCATCGCAACCAATGGCAATGCGTGCATCACAACACAGCAGACTTTGAGCAGGCAACGTGCTTTCTCTGAGAAATACTGAGAACTTTAAGAAGCAAGAAACCTGGAATAAGTTTTTAGAATATGTCAGACACCCAACAATCAGTTATGCTTGTTATATTTTGTTACGTATTCTTATTTTGTTATGGATACTGGCTGGTGTGGAAAGTAAACACAAGATATTTTTTCTGAACATATAGCTCACAGAAAAGAGGCAGGAAACTCTATAGGTGCTCTTTTCCATCTCTGAAAATCAAGATGGCTTCCTAAACAGCATGCATGGCTACAGGAGGTGCTGTGTCAGTCAGAGCCTGCACCAGGGCTGGGGGTCGGTCACGCACCTGAATTTGGGTCTCCAGCTGGTCCCTCTCCGTCTGCACGGCCTGCAGGTGGGCCTCCAGGGAGCTCATCTGCTCCTGCACCCTGGAGACCTCCTTCTGGAGGCGGCCCTGCTCCAGCTCGGCCTCCTGCCTCTGGCCCTGGGCCTCCAGCAGCTCCTGCTTCAGGCCCTTCACCTCCGACAGGAGGCGCTTCTTGGAGGTCTTCAGCTCGCTGATCAGCTGGTCCTTGGAGGTGGCGTCGCGCCGGTAGGCCTCCACCATCACCTGCGGGGGGGGGAACGGCGGCGACGCTGAGTGAGCGGACTGCGACCACGGTGCATTTAAACCGCTTCAAAGTCACTGGAGACACGAACAGGCCTTTCATTATAATGACATAAAGTCTATTAATCAGCGGGCTTTCCACAGCAGTGTGTGAGTCATTAAGCAGGAGCGTAAAGCAAATCACATTTACAGTCGTACTCTAAAATTGACAATGTGGCAAGTGTGCAGAATGTCTTCAGTGATTCCATTCAGACTCGTTTTCACTGATACGCTAAAGTTTGTTTGGCTAGTTTCCTTCTTGGTCGTTTGGTTACAGGGTCCACAGTCGTCGGTACATGATGTGGAGTTTTACATTCTTTACGTCACTGTACTGCAGTAAGGAGGAACACAACGTACCTTTTGCTGCGTAAACTGCTCTTTCAGCTTCTGCGCTTGCTTCTTCAATGTGCTATTTTCCTGTTGCATGGTTTCAATCTGGAAGAAAAACGAGGTTGTGTTGTGCGTTGTGTTTAATAAAAACAGCAAACAACCAAGAGTGGAGGGACCATACCTCCACCCCAGGGATTGGAATTTATGTTCCAACTAATTATTCTGGATAAATGTTCCAAACAGCGGAGTACATCAGTGCTGGTCCCCTCCCACATAAGAACACAGTTTAAAAAATTTAAAAAATAGCTTCAAAGACACACGTGCGTTCGACAGCACTTCATCAGAGAAATCAGGTCAAATTAATTATAGAGGCTAATTAAATAATTAAGAGCACAAGTTTAAGCACAAATCCTAAAGCAGACTGGTCCTCGTTGTGCAGGCGGATTACGAGGAGGAGCATGCAGCATCGCCCCCGGTCGCACGGAGCTCACCTGCGAGGCCTTCACCTGGACCTCCTGCCGGAGCTCGTCCAGGACGTCGGCGGCGACCAACACGCCCTCGCCGAGCTGCTGCGCCCCCTCGCCCAGCGCCTCCCTGTCGGCGCGGGCGGCCTGCAGCGCCACCTCCAGGACGATCTTCTCGTTCTGCAGGAACTGCACGGCGTCATCCCGGGCGGAGGCGTCGGCCTGCAGCTCGGCCAGCTGGGCCTCCAGCTCCAGGTAGCGGGCCTCCTGCGCGTTCAGCGACTGCTCTTTGGTGTGCAGGCTCTCCTGGGCGCCCGTCAGCTGCCTCATCAGCTCCAGGTGTTCCTTCTGCAGCGCCTCCAGCTGCAGGTCCTTCTGGGACAGCGTCAGCTTCACCTGCGCGGGCGGGGGAGGGTGAGGGGGCGGAGTCAGAACCACGCAGCGGCATTCAGAGCTTCCTCACATAAGCTTCTGACAACACACACGTTTCTGCGATACTTTCACTCTTTAGATCAGTGGTCCTCCACACTTTGGACAATATGGGTCACTTGTCTCAACCAAAATGCATCATGGGCCAAGATGAAGAAAAAAAAAAAAAAAAAGAAAATAGCATAAATTATACAAGCGTATAAATACCTGCTCCAACTCCCTCTCCAGAGAGGAGGCCGAATCGGCCAGCTTCTGCAGGTGCTCCCGCTCCTCCTCAAACTCGTCCAGCTTGCGCTGAAGGTCGTCCTCCACCATGGACTTGGCGTCCTGGATCTGGTGGAAAGCCGCCTCCTGGTCCATCATGTCGGCCTGAAAGGGAAGTCCACACGTGGGGTAAAACACAACGCCCGGGGAACTGGTGCCTGGACACTTAATTGGATTGTATGTAGAATAGCACCTAAATGGCTCTGGATAAGAGCTTCAGCTAACTGCCGGTATCGAAAGGAAGCCCAAAAGAGCAGAGATTGGCAGGGACGTGTCGGAGGGACAGGAGGGCTCGCACCTCGATGCTCTGGAGCTGCAGGGCGATGCGCTCCTTCTCCTTCATGGAGCGCTGCTGCGTCTCCGACAGCTGCTGCGTCAGCGTCACCTTCTCCAGCTTCAGGTGCTCCACCACGCCCATCTGGGTCATCTGCCCCGCCTGGACACAGCGGGAGGAAGCAGCAGCCGCTGTTTAGACTGTACCATCACCGCTACAGCACTGGCTATTCAAACAGCACCACAACCACTAGAGCGCCCGCCATTCAAACACCACCTCTACCGCCATTTCCCACTCACCCCACCCACACCACCCACCCCCTCACCCTAAACTGCATGCTGGCTATTTCGCAGCCCCCTGCCCGTATCTGCATGTTGGCCATTCCACCCCCCCCAACCACACCTGCATGTTTGCAATGTACAATGCCCTCCACCCTTATCTGAATGTTGGCAATTCCTCCCCCCCACCCCACCCCACCCCACCCCACCCTTACCTGTATGTTGACCATTTCGCCCCCCCCACACCCTTACCTGCATGTTGGCCATTTCGCCCTGCAGTCGAACCCGGGCCTCCTGGGCCAGCGCCAGCTGCTGCTGGTACCAGAGGCGGACCTGCTGCAGGGAGTCGATCTGGGCCTGCGAGGTCTTCAGCCGGGCCTGCAGGGTGCTGCGCTCCACCTGGACCTGCTGGAGCTGAGCCTGGAGCCCGCCCATCTGCTCACGCATCTCCTGGACTGGACAGAACCAGGCCACGCCCCCCTGTCAATCACCTGCCCCCTCACAGTAAGGCAGCCAGCATTTCAGCACGAGAGCTCGGGACACTAATAACCGCTTTCGCAAGCCAGGACTGGCAAGACAGCAGTGAATCAGGGCAACGGATTTTCAGAAAGGAGTCATTTATTTATTAACCGCTGCCATAGAGATATTGTCTTTTTTTTCCTCTTTCTTTAATCATGCCTGAAACAGTTGTAAACAACAAAAAGTCAGAGGCCATGTGAAATGCCTCCAGGAAATAAAAAACATCATCATTGATATCTATCGGATGTTGAGACGAGACAGCCAATCAGCAGCAAGGCCGTACAGCTTCTATGAGATCATGTGATCAGTTTTTTCCAATCACAAGGAAGCTGCAAGGCCTTGTTGCTGTATGGTGACAGTTACTCTTACTGAACTTTTAAAAAACCGTGATTGGATATGTTGTGCGGCCCTACTAGTGACACGCTTGTGGGAAAGGCATTTGTGAAAGGGTCATGTGACTTTCGCCCCTTCCCCCGCTCACCCGACTTGTCCCTGGACGCCGCCGTCTGCTGCATCTCCTCCATCTTTCCCATGAGCCTGCGGTACTGCTCCTCGGCCAGCTGCAGGTCGGTGCCCAGCGAGGCCAGGCCGGCGTTCTTGCTCTCCAGGCTGCCCTGGAGCTCCAGCATGTCGCGCTCCAGCTGGGAGCAGCTCAGCCGCAGGGTGCCCACCTCCGAGGTGAGCGAGGCCTGCCGCTCCTGGCTGGCCTGGGCCTGCTCCGCCTGGGCCTGGAGCTGGGCGCTCACCGCTGCCAGATGGGCCTGGAGCTCCGTCTTCTCCTTTAGAGCCTGGAGGAGACAGAGGGGGAGGGGTAGGGAGATCATCAGTATCACAAGCCTCCAAAAATCACCAAGACTCTTTTTGAAAAGCATCAGTGAGCTAGGACAGGGGGTGTCAAACGTAAGTCCTGAAGGTCTGCAGGGTTTTCTGACTTCCATTCCAATCAGAAAGCAGTTTATATTACGGGTATCTGACAGATGCTCCAATGCAAAGCTTATGTATTTCAAGATAGTATCCATTTATAGACCTGTATATATACTGAAGCCAGGCAGTGCTTAACCATTACACTACACTGCCGCCTGTAAATGAATCTCGTACTTGAAATACACCCAAAAGCCAGTCATACACCCCCTCCCCGGCCCTGCAGTATGTGACACCCCTGAGCTAGGACGTTAAAAGCTAGCCACCTGATTGGCCTCTGAGGACAGGGACTCCAGCTGCCCCTCCAGCCTCATCTTCTCCTTGAGGGCCTGCAGGAGGTCGTCGTGGGTCCCCATCACCGAGCTTCCCATGGAGATGCTGTGGAAAACGGCAGAACGGAGGGGAGAGATGAGTTAGCGTTAGCATTAGCGTAGCACTCGTTCACACCATACAGGGCTAACCCTCCAGGGGCTCAAGGGGCCATTTTGGGGAGGCGCGCTGGCACTAACGCACCTGCTGGAGAAGCTGTCCCTGCGGCTGCGCGGCTCTCCGCTCTCCTCCCCCTCGCGCTCGCGCTCCTGCTCCAGCTCCAGGAGGTGCTGCTCCTCCGTGGCTGCCTGCAGCACCTCCTGCAGGGAGGGGAACTGGCCCACGGCCTCGGCGGCGATCTCCCGACCGTCCACCGTGTAGGGCGCCCTGGCCCCGCCCACCGCCGCGGCGAGCGTGGCGTAGCTCCTCCCCGCCGACACGCCGCTGTAGGACGAGCTGTCGCTGTCGTTCCCGTCCGGCCGGGCGCCCGACTCGCTGCCGTCCGCCTCGGAGACGCTGTCGCCGAGGAGGAGCACCGACGGCTCCGCCCGCTCAGCCGCGGGGTCGGAGGTCACGCTCACCTCCGACACCGTCGACGACGAGGTCCTGTTCGCCTGCATCGACCCCCCCGAGGAGGAGTTGGCGGTCACGGACCCGCGCCCCGGCGAGCCCCCCGCCCCGCCGTCCGACTCGGGGGTCCTGTAGTCGGCCAGGGAGTGGATCTTGCCCGCGCGGGACGAGCGGGAGGAGGAGGAGGACTTCTTCTCCCTGGCGGCCGGCGGGATGCCCAGGCTGCCCAGTTTGGGCCCCCGGGGCACGCTGGTGCGCAGGAAGGAGTACTCCTTGGTCATGGACACGTTGCTCGCTCGCGGCAGGGCCTCCGGGTGCAGCATCAGCTCCGGGTCCAGCGTGCTGAACGGCCGGCTTTTAGGCGTGGAGTGATGCGACTGCAGGGAACCACAACACGGTTTACTCTTTCATTCCCATCCCTCAGGCCCCGCCCCGCCACCACACCATTAGTGAGACACTAGGGAAAAGCTGGTGAGAAGCAGATAAGACACTGGGGAGACACTGGGGAGATACTAGTGAGAAGCTGGTGAAACACTAGTGAGACAATGGTGAGAAGCAGGTGAGACACTGGGGAGATACTAGTGAGAAGCTGGTGAAACACTAGTGAGACAATGGTGAGAAGCAGGTGAGACACTGGGGAGATACTAGTGAGAAGCTGGTGAAACACTAGTGAGACAATGGTGAGAAGCAGGTGAGACACTGGGGAGATACTAGTGAGAAGCTGGTGAAACACTAGTGAGACAATGGTGAGAAGCAGGTGAGACACTGGTGAGAAGCTGGTGAGACACTAGTGAGACAGGAGAGACACTAATGAGAAGCTGCTGAGACACTAGGGAGAAGCTGCTGAGACACTAGGGAGAGACTAGCGAGACACTGGTGAGAAGCTAGTGAGACACTGGTGAGATACTGGTGAGAAGCTAGTGAGACACTAATGAGAAGCTGCTGAGGCACTAGGGAGAGACTAGCGAGACACTGGTGAGAAGCTAGTGAGACACTAGGGAGAGACTAGTGAGACACTAGTGAGAAGCTGCTGAGACACTAGGGAGAGACTAGCGAGACACTGGTGAGAAGCTGGTGAGACACTAATGAGAAGCTGCTGAGACACTAGGGAGAGACTAGCGAGACACTGGTGAGAAGCTGCTGAGACACTAGGGAGAGACTAGTGAGACACTAGTGAGAAGCTGCTGAGACACTAGGGAGAGACTAGCGAGACACTGGTGAGAAGCTGGTGAGACACTAATGAGAAGCTGCTGAGGCACTAGGGAGAGACTAGCGAGACACTGGTGAGAAGCTGGTGAGACACTAGTGAGACAGGAGAGACACTGGTGAGAAGTAGATGGGAAACGCCTGGGACGCACTCACCCTCCTCTCTTGGTGCCGCTGGACGCGGTACTGCTTGAGCTGCTCCTCGAGGCGGCGGCGCGCGGCCAGGCGGATCTGCTCCTCGTTCTCCAGCTCCAGCGAGGGCTCCTGGGAGGCTGCAGGGAGAGCAGGTTTACCGCGAGGGGAGCCCCTGACCACTCACACCGCGGGCCCCACAGAACCAGGGTGGGGTCTGGGCGTCCGTCATACAAGCTGTGCCTTCGTCAGTTAAATTAACATTACAGCACGACACTCTCATCCAGATTGTGTTACTCTCTGAATACAAAAATGCCATATCACCAAGCAGGCACCGAGGCGGAGCTATAGCAAGTGCTATATCGAAATCTCAAAACCAGTTTGTGCTCACATTAAAAAATAAATCTGTTTCACTGGCTAGTGGTAATCTCTAGCCATATCAGCCATATTGTAATACACAGGTCCAGGGAGCTGGAGAAGGCACAGTTTGAATGACAGGTCATCCCAGGACGGTTAGTAGTGATGTCACATGCCTCCCATTGTTGGTACAGGCATAGAGCCAAAACCTTGCGGGACCCAAATAAACCGCTTGACCAGACATTTAGGGTTAGAACTCAATCACACAAATCAAAATGGACGTGCAAAAAGGGAAATTAAACAGCTCCAAAGAGACATTCCAGTTTTTGGGTTTGGTTAGTGAAAACTGGCCATGCCATGAACAGATTACCCCAAATTAACTTTGTCACCTGAAAATGAACCGAATACAGCTTAAAGACACAAAATGGCTTCAGGAGTCACCAAATTCCATCTCTGCACATGTAAGTCAAGGGGCACGTGTGCCCAGTAAGCACACCATGGTCCTAGTGGGGGAACTGTGGGGAGAAACTCAATCCTGCACTTGGTGGAGAATAGAACAGTGATGCTAAAAGCTCTATTTTGCTTATTAAAGCAATATAAAACATGTATCTAGATAAGATTTAAGATTATATAAATGCCACAAAATACAATGGTGAAAACCGGCTTCAAAATAAGATATGACCTTTGACACCTGTGGAATGCTGCGGGAATGTCCAAATCCTGATTTTCCTGTTGCATGCACTACAGAGTACAGCTTGGGGGTGTACTCAAAGTTCCCTACGTCAGAAAGGCAAAGATTTCCGGAGAGCAACGGGAGATGACCATAATTCGGGCTAATGCATACCATTTTCCCCTGGGAAAACTACTTCTGTTGATGGTTCGTGGAGACCAGAGACGTGGAGACTGGGGCTATATAAAGCCAAATTTTATATCTTTTTTTAGCGTGTACGGCGAACTTCAACAGCCTGCCTCTGCGAATTTCACACAAACTGTTCCGGTCTATTTCAGTAATACTGAGAAATGTTTATCGTTTCTCGTTGTACGGTCTTGTTGGACATGTTCTACAGGCTATTATACCTCAGCATTAATTCTAACCTGCACCTGTTCTAAAGTGACTGGACTAACTCAAGAGCAGAGAGACATAGGTCACTAAAGACTATCGACTACTACACTACTGGACTGGTCATCTGTTTCTGAACGGGACAAGAAAAACTGTGATCCTACCTTACCAAAGTGAGCCGGTTTTGTAGAATTTTGCGGGGACCATTTCTTTAAGATGTGCAGGACATGGGCATGTGTGTTAAAATCCCATTTCCTTCTTACATGGGTGCATTTCATGGACTCGCACCATAAAATAAGGCCACAGCACAGATGTTAACATGAACCCATATCCCAGATAAACACCCTCAATCAAAAGAACATGGTTCACGGGTACCACACAACACAACCAGGTATAATAACAACACACAGCACTACAGCGGATATATCGCTCAGCAGTGTCAGCACAAGCACAGGTAACTGAAGAGGGAGGGGTTAAATTAGTGGCTGAAGCCAAGCAGAAACCGGGTTACGGGGGGGGATTCAAGGGGGGGGGGGGTAAAAAGGACTCGCAGCATGTTTGCTTACACAGTTCAGTCTCCTGCATAGGTATGCTTAGCCTGAGAGACTGCAATGCGTCTCCACTGTGAACAGGACCCTCAGCATTATGTCCCTGAGACTTCTCTAGCGGGGGGGGAGGGGAGGCCGCACCTGGAGACGGCTCTTTGGTGGGGGGGCTGACGGGGCGGGGGGCGCCGTGGGCAGGGGGCGGGGACGGCGGCGCGGGCAGGGGCCCGTTCGCCTGCCCGTCCACCCCGGCGCCCGGACCAGCCGCCATTCTGTCTCCGTTCGGCAGCGTGCCCGCGCTCACAGGACCTGGGGGGCCAGGCAGAAAAAAAGTTTTAATTTCCGACCCCTTCATGGAGGAGCCAGTACATCACATTTAGACCTTCAGCCGCATTTAGCCACAGTAACTTACAGAAGTGCACACACAGCGGTTTAGGCTACAAAGAGCCACTGTCTAGTCACTAGGGGCAGAGGTGCCAGTAGCCAATAACACATTACTTAGAATGAATAAACCTGTACACCTACAACATGAAATACCTGACCTGCTACATAAAGGGTGACTGAGAAAGTTGTGCTTCAGGTAGCAAATAGGTTTGAGGTTATTGTTATAGATATAGCCACACTTTGCAGTGAAAGAAAGAGAGAGAGACATACAGTGGCATGCTTTGGAATTAGGGGCAGGGCCTAGCACCGTTCATGTTACAGAAGGGGGTACTTTTTTTTTCTGCTACTCTCTTGTGAAAACAGGTCAAACAGCCCAGTCGAGCTGGTGCACCTCTTTCAACTAGGAACAGGTGCAGAAACAGCTTTCCTTTCAAAGGAAAGGCATTTACATAGTAAAAAAAAAAAAAACACCTTCAGAGATGTGATTTATACTGATTCTTCCTGATGAACCAGGAAATGCCAAATGCAGCAGCCATTTGCATACGACGCGAGCGAGTTACAAACGCGCAAACCCAAAGCTTTTGCACTCTTGACAGCTAACAGCAGGAGAAAACATACAGCAGCAAAGCCCCCACTCACCCCAGGGACATTTCCACATAGGTTCTGAGAATCAAAAATTCCTCGTTACTCAGGAAAAAAAAATCACATCCGTGCAGATTAGAACTGTCCCCCACAAGACTGGAAAGTAGATGAGAGCACAAGACTACAGCAGAAGGCTGGCTTTTCTCCCCACAGCCAGCTGTATGACATCTCATTATGACATCGCTGGGGTGGTGGGATGCTGGCAGCCAATTGGGCTGAAGGGGAGTGGTCAAACGGCACAGCCATTCAGTCTCAGATATTCCACACATGACTGAGAACCCTGGTAACATTTATGAGGGCTGGCCACTAAGTGACATCAGCACAGACTTTACAGTTGCCCCAGACCCGCTGGACAACAGTCTCATAGTCTTACGCTGACCAAAGCACAGGGCAAACCTCAAAGTCTTTTCCATAAGCTCAGACTTAGGGAGCGTCTCAAAAAGCCGCCCCAGCCATTGTTAACACGCTGTCGTTTCAACATCCTGAGAGAAGTATGGGCGATACACGCACATCTCTCCAATACTGTCAGCTCCTGTCAGTTGAGAACATGACAATGGAACCGATGACAAATACAAAAGGGGCAAGACGTCGCTTATGACAGTTCCAATGGAAAGCGTCTTGTAAAAGAACAGAAAGCCGCCTCCGTTTGCTCAGACGGTGCGGGGACGCGACGCGTTCGCACAATTGTGCCCATTGTGCTCTCGTCTAGAGCGAACCGAGAGCCTCGAATCAGGAGGAGGCGGTCCCCGCAGAGCCGCCATTTGTGTGCGAGTCACGATCGAAACCCCGGCCGCCGCGGCCTTTGTGTGAAGCTCTTATGAGAAATCACAGCCGTTCCCTTTGAGCGATGAGAAACTCCCAGGACGAGAAGAAACCGCTCGCGCCTGCTGGCCATTTCACCAGCGACATCCCCTCCCTGCCACGAAAGCCAGGTTTAAGGCACCTGTAGTTAGAGAAGGCCCTTCGCTTGCCATTAGTGTAGCACAGTGGGTAACGAAATGGGCGTGTAACCGAAAGGTCACAGGTTCGATTTCAGGTTTGGACACTGCCGTTGTACCCTTGAGCAAGGTACTCAACCTGCACTGCTTCAGTATATATATATCCAGCTGTATAAATGGATGCAATGTAAAATGCTGTGTAAAAAGCCGTTTCCCCTCCCTACCACAAAAGCCAAGTTTTGGGCGCCTGTAATCAAAGAAGGCCCTTCGCTCACGGACCGCATGGCCGCTCCCTCGGCCCCGCCCCGCCGTGATGCTCGCTCGCTCGCTCTCACCGTTAACCGCGTCCCCGGCGGCCGTGGGCTCCTCCGCCGGGCCTCGTTTCAGCGGCTCCGCGTCCGCGCCGTTCCTGACGGGCTCGGCGAGGCTCTCTTTGGTCTGCGGCGGCGGCGGCGGCGGCGAGTCACGCGCCTCAGCTTCAGTTTCCATCGCGGCGGCGGCGGCGCTGACGGCGGCAGCAGCAGCTGTGCCACTTCCTCTCTCGGTCACAAAGTACTGGTTTCAGACGGCACTTCGCCGGACGGCGCCCATGGGCCGAGGGGATGGGCTCTGCGGGGGTTGGGGGGGGTGGGGGAAGCGCGCGTGCTCTCCTTCACACCATTTTCACCAGCGCTCGGCGTCGCCCGCGGGAAGACAACAAGATGGACTCCGCTCGCACCCGCTACAAGCGCATTACACAGTCCTTCCCTGGAAAAAAAAAAAAAAAACACATTACATGACGTTACAGTCATTCAGCAGATGCTCCAATCCACGGTGACTCAGTGTGTGAGAGAAGACAAGTGCATCCACTTGAGTCATAAGAACAACAGTGCCAGACGTGGCTCACGGCAGGCTGAAAGCCATTTAATAACACACCTTCAGGTTTGCCCTTGCTTTATACATAAAAAATGACTATTGCAGAACACTGACCCCAGGGTCCACGTGTCTTTAAATTTCTGAGAAAATCTCTATGAGGCTTTTCCATGCAAGATAAATGAGGTGTGATGTGGGCTTTAAATGCGGCCAATGCTCGAGATAGTGAATGAATATATAAAATCCAATCTCAACAGAGCAGGAAAGTCAATGGCTTGCAGGCGAGAGCATCAGCGGCATGCAAATACTTTAGCTGCAGCGCTAGTTCGCAGTGCTAGCCTGAGCCTCAAACTGTGATTTCAAACGGGGGAGAAAAATATACATTTAAGACAAACTACTGTACTAAGAGAAATTCCAGCAACTCATATCAACCCAGTATGAGGCTACTGGATCAATGAGACCAACTTTATATTACAGCGAATATGCCAACAATGTGAACGCAATTAAAATAGGGTAAAGGTATATAGATTAAACAGACAAACAGTTACTTGAATATTGTCAATTTGTAAGTCGAAGCAGCCCTACGATACAATGTTTTAATTAAAACCCTGACGTTATAGCGAATATGTCAAACATAGCATGGGTATGTACGTATGACAACAGTTACCTTTACAGACCATTTCATCCAAATGTGTGGATAATTTCATTAACAACAAGGGCTTAAATACAAGCTTGCATGTAACCGCGGCGCAGTTTATTGATAGAGCGAAGACATTTAACACGCTGCAATGGCTCGCGCTCGACCGTTCAGACCAAGAAATCCTGCACAGCCGATGACATCAACAAGGCAACGCCGCCGTTCGTATGATACGTTCAACCAAAATGAACCCAGTCACTTACAGTGGGATGCTACTGAAAGTTCAACTGCACAATGACATAAAACATGCGTATATAATTTATCATAACAGATAACTTCCACATGAAACTCGTGTTTATTTATATATTGAAGTCGAGAGATATGATATGATCGATGCCAGCCCAAAAATTTTTTTTCTTTAAAGGTTGAGTCACGGGCGGGTCCAAAAATGTCCAGACGAACACCGAACCATCGCTAAAAAGCTGACAAGAGGTCTTGACTGTCGACCACGATGCGAAAACGCCCTATTGCAAATGGTTGGCTACGAAGACCATTGTAGTCGAACCCCAATACACTGCTTAGCAATGCCATTGCCCCCCTAAAAACGTAAACATATTTGCTATGTAGAATAATCAAATGCATGCATAATGACGTTATTAGACACTACGTGGCTTCACCTGACAACAAATAATGCCGTACACCCAGCTAGCGGTAGTATGGAAAACATAGCTAATGTTAGCTACATCGGTAGTAATCGCGGAAACAAATACACAGTAGTACAGAGATCCTCTTTAATAGGTTTTCCTAGCCAGTTGACTAATCGCACAGATATACCGTTGGGAGGAAATATACGCCTATTCCAAACTCCTACTACTCGACAGCGCATTGGCAATGCATGCTACCCAGGGAGTTTTTCCTTGCCACTGTTGCTCAAGACTTGCTCTTTTGGGGTTTTAGGCCAGTTTTTTTCTGTAAAGCGTATACTGACAATTGTTTTTAAAGCGCCCTATATAAACACATTTTGATTTGATGCATACAATGTGATGTAGCCAAGCTGTAAATATTTACACTCGCACACTGGAAAAGCAACACGTATGCTACATAAAATAATTATTGCAAGCTGACTTTATACGGGGTTAGCACTACTATAGCCATCCCGCCACTTTAAGTTGTATGTTTCAAATTGTCCTTACATTATTGCACACAGCGACACGCACCTGAAGATGCTTACTGACAATTATGACAACACACCTGTAGTGAAATCATTCACGTTTGTGAATTAAACGTGGTTAGATTACTAGAACCTTTACGTAAGGTTGAGTAAAGATAGTTAAAAACCCGAATGCTTCACCTGTCAGACGAAAAGACAGCTGTTCTCCATTAGGACCGGACAGAGCGAATGTTAGCCAACTATAGTCAGTTTCATAGATAACATGCCAGTCCTGTGTGTTTATAGCCAGACAGCCATTTGTATAGCGCTCATCTACAAAAGCTATGCATCCGAGCAAGCATCCGCGTAGTTGGTTCTCTCAAAAGGCAAATAACCCTCCTCAGCTCACTTGTGTTTCGTGTCGCTGCCTGGAAAGCTGAGTTAGCCATCCAGCTATCTGACGAGCAACTGCGTAAACAAAAGATATATACTGTGGTGACTTCAATTAAATACGCTTTCCATACCGTTATAACACAGGAATTCCAAATACATTTGCGTAAATCAAATGGCAGCAGACAACATTTGTGGCAAAAAATTTTTTTAAATGACCAACCTTTCAAACGACAGTCTTGCCTAGCCCCTACGTGGCTATTTGTATTCCGACCTTTTATCGTTCCGGCCTGAAACAAGGAACTGAACTGTAGCTGAAGAAATTCATAATTTACAGTAAAGTTTCCGAATTCTTATCTAGAATTACATACAGATGCGAACCTACTTAAAATGGTATAACGTCCAAAACAATTTATTAACTACTGTTTTTTTATTGTTTATATTTTCACGTTGCCAGTTAACGCTACAATAGATTGACCGAGTTGTTACACTGAACGGACTTGGAAGGCTTTTTCTCGCGCAAAGGGGTCTGGGAAGCCTTTTCCGGTGTGTGATCAAATCAACTAACTGGATGTGATCCAGCAGTTTAGTGGATTCAATGAACTACAGTGATGTGATCACATCAGATGTGATAGTCCTCCCGATGGAAACCTGTGGAGCACGCCTTTCTATTCATGTAATAAGTTTGTGAGAATTTTAACAGCCCTAGCTCTAATTATAGACAAGAAATTTAATTTTCAGGTTGATACACAAAACAACTCCTAGGCTCGCATACAAACATTCATCTAGCGATGTATGCTTCTCATTACTGTGCAAAAGAGACTACATCATCATCTCAGGAGAGAACCAGTGCAAGACCTTTAATATGTTTTCTGGCCTGAGACTGGATGGAAACACACACACACACACACGCACACACGCACACACGCACACACTGCATGGGTTCTGTTTCACACAGATACCCTAAAACATAACATGAGCTGGGGCAAATTGCAAATTGTTTGTATTGAAATATTTTCCAGACTAAGTAATGTTGTAACAGATATTTTCACTTGCAGTTGAATACGTCACTGGTAAAAACACAGCCTCATTAAAATCATCTCTTTCCAATGTTCTCCTTGTAATCTGGTCAAACAAACACAGTGGAATTTGTTGCAGAGCAGTTTCTCTAATATTGACTTGGCTAAGATACCATATCTTAAACCTTGTGTGATTCGAATGATGACTTCAAGCTAATTACATTTAATAGGCTTACATACATTGATGTTTTCATAGGATATAGGTGTTTTTTTCTGTCCCCCCCCAGATGTTATTTTTGAACATAAATATTCTGTCAAATGCATATTATACACAATTATGGGAGAAAGTTAAAAAAAAAAAAATCTGGAACTAGCGTGTTGCTTGGAGAAAAACCAAAACAAAGCAAAACAAAACAGGGAGCACGTGAGAGTGAAATTTCCAGAGAGGAAAGAGAGGAAATGTAGAACAGAAGCCAGTCTCATGCGTTTGAAAAAGAACAGCATGTCAGCATGGGGTTTCCCCAATGTCCACCCCAAATGTGTACTTCTCAATAATAAAACATGGTTTTCACAGGGGAAAATATTAATTTAATAGTGTCAATGAAGGTTGTAAACAGTGTCCTCTGCTGGTGAAATTGGGAAACGCATGGTCATGTGATTAAGTGCAAGCAGGATTGGCCTACACTATTTTTATGACAGTATAATAATTACGCATTGTTTTATATTCACTTAAGACAGATCTCATTAAGGGCAAGTTAGATTTTGAACCATCTCTTAAAACATCTTTTGTACTGAAGCCTATTCACAGGACTGGGTCAGTTCACTCTAGCAATACTCATAATGGGACTTAAAATGTAAAATATCTAGTCAATAATAACGATATTTGCAATTAAAATATTTACAGTTATTGCATTTCTCATCAGTAGATTTTAGTTCAGGATTCTTGTAGCCATGGTTATTGTGGTGGCCATTCATGGTCTGGGATTCACGTACCAAAAGAGTAATAGAAAACCAGCAGCTTAATAAACAATCGACAGAACACTGATAAATATTTAAATAGATACTGTCTTGTGCTGATGAGTTTGCTTTTGACATTTGCATGATTAGGCAAATAAGATATCTTGCACCCCTTCTAAATGCTTTCAAAGTTTTTCTGGGATGAAGTTGTTAAGTAGCACCAGAAATTCAGTGTACTTCTCATAGAAACAATTCATTTGAAGTCATAACTAATATAAATAAGACGGATGGAATTATTTTAATATATGCAGTGTACCGAAACAGATTATCGGGGCTTGCGTTTATATAGCACTTTTCTCTCATTCAAAGATAGGGTGCAGGGTGGTATGGCTACTGACATAGGTTGGAAAGGGGTATAGAACTTTTTAACCCATATGGGTTTGGGAGCATTTTCCTCCTTACAAGTCATACAGCGAATACAGCTTACAAAATCAGTTTCTCGATTAAAATAACTGATGCCCTCTGGTGGACACAGCAAGAACAAAAAATTCAGGCGCATTTATTTATTTTATTTTTTCCTGTTTTGAAATGAGTTACCATACCATATACGTAGACCGCACAAGGAAAAATAGATGTATACCAAAAGAAACAATGTTTTTGTTTCACCATAAAATGCGTACATCTTGAGCGTGTTTCTTATTTATTCTTGAAACTGGCAAAAGTATATATATATATATGTCAAGCATAACACATTGTTTTAACACTGAATCGCCTGTGTATTAAATATTATGCAACGGAAATCAGGGGCATTACATGAGTTTGGCAACAAACAAAAAAGTTATATATATTATATATATATATATATATATATATATATATATATATATATATATATTATAAAAGCTGTATTCCAAAGATTTCAACAATATAGTCAAAAATGACTGTATGCTATGGGTGCCTAATGCCTAATCCCTTGTTTCAGACTACATTTCTAAGTTCATGTATTTAAACCAAAGTATGATTTAAATGTAATCGTTTACAAATGCAAATATATTTTTAAACTAGAAAATAACAATACAAGCGTAGTTTAAATGAATTCAGGCACTGAATACATAAAATCTATAAACCACTAATGGGTAATAATGTTTAATGTAAAATTATAACAGCATTTTAAAGTTTGCCTCTTATTTTCACAGAACTATCAATATTTTCTATCTAAACTCATTGTGGTTGCTAATCAACAAGAGAATATAACAATTAAACCAAAACTTCTGCTTGACTAGACAGGATGCGATTTCTTACGGGTTTCCAATAAAGCTGTTAAAGTCAGCTAAACAATGTGATTAACGGTTTAGTGAACAGTGTGTACTGTACCGCGAAGTTAAGCTAATTACCATGACTTGCAAATATGATCTAAATCGTATTATACCTGCACACGCTACAGATTATTTTAACAGTTTTCTCATGCTTTCCCAGTATGACAGTTCTGACAGGGTTGGCTTTATATTCCGAAACACATATCCAATTATTTAGATTCATTTACCACACTTCTGAGGCGCAGAACTTGCCGGAAAGTGAAAAACAGTTGTGGATCTTAGAAGTCTGATCCTTAGAAAATTCATGAACAGCAGTAACATCTGCCTAGGCTACACGAGACAACAGCAAACGCGGGATACAATTCGGAGTGAAAAAAAGAGGAAATACCAAAACAATTGGCTTTTGTCAAACACAATGCATTAATAAATTCATGAATTTAGTTTGAAAATAAAAATCTGACAATGGGACAAGTGAGTTGAATTCCAACGAATCATAGCCCAGCAATGGAACGTGTCCACGTTTTCTCTGAATAATCATAAGCAACTTCAACTATGCAATCGCAGCTTGAAATGATTGTATTCTGTGTGGCCGTTCCTCGGATGAAGAAGTGAACGCGCTTGGCCCAGCCTCCGCCGCACACTTTTTGCGTGCGGGTCCACGACCTATGAAAGCGCGCTCTCGGGGTTTCAGGTGAATGGGGACTGAGGACGGGAGTGAGTTACGGTCCTGTGCGCAACACCGAAAAGGGAGAAATGGAGAAAATTGCTCAAAAGACCCCGAACTGGGCACAAGTTTTCATGACAGCGTATCTTCTGTGGGTTACGGGAGCAACTGCACAGAAAGTAAGTGATGGGACGCTAATATATATTGTTATTCACTTAATTTGGCTCAATTTTCATGAAAAAGCCAAATGATTTTTTCACCTCTGCTAGTTCAGTCTGCTAAGCTTCGGATAGACTACTGCGTTCACTCAAAGAATCAAATAATGTGTGTGTTCTCTTTAGTTGTGTTATCGTTGGTTGTAGCACATTATTAAAAGGATGCGAATTTCGGATTGCGGTGTTTATTGACTTTGCGGCAAATTTAGGCTATAGTAATGTTGACAACAGTGTTCCTGAGCACCGCTTGTCAAACGACAAGCTCTGTATTGCGCAGCACTTTTCCGTGCTTCGCTCCAGAGCCAGATGACGCTGTTTTGCTCGCATTTGTTGCAAAGTTGGCGAGTTTCTTGTTGGTTACTAAGTAGATTAATGTACACGGCAGGGATTTTGATACTGCTCCAGAAAATCTTTCTATGAAATGGCAAGTCGGCGATTTACTGTAAATACCCTAGCATGCTCAATGTGTAGCTAAAATATTAACAACATTACGAATTCCTGTTACATCTTGGCTTTGACATGTCAAACTTTCAAAACTGGTAAGATCGGCATTGGCTTAAAAAATGACCTCCACAAAATTGCATTCATTTTCTCACTCTGCTCCGTTCGATCAACCGAAAATGATGCTTTATCATTACGCTTGATAATAACTTTACATTGATCGACGCAGATATTTACTAGCCTATGTGTGCTTCAACAGAAGTATGTTTCATGCTGTGTGTATCGGTCTGTTCACACCAGAGCATTTGTCACACTGAACTGACGGGAAACCCTCCAAAAACAATCCTAGTGAACCAATGATCGTATTTGTGAAGCTCTTTGCGTGCCATAGTGTTTTTCAGACCGTTTGCATACTGCGATAGGCCGCCCCTTCAGCTCGCATGAGATTTGTGTGTAGTGTGCAGACCATTCATACTGGAAACGTATTGGGAAGTTCGGTCTCACCTCTCGTCCCTCTGAATAATCTCCGCCGTTTGGGCAAACATCACTCATGAAAACACAAACCGCCTGGGACACGCAGAACAAATACATATATCATTAATATTGCTATCTAGTCCTTGAGGTCAGTAGTAACCTACTGCTGGTTTTTTATTCGCCCCCTCTGAATCAGGACTGATTCAAACCTGGGACACCAGGTGAGTTCAACGTCTGGCCAATCGGTGGCATAAATCGACCCATTATCTGTCAGGTATAAAAGAAAAGCAGCAGTAGGCTACTACTTGCTCTCAGAATCAGATTTGTGTTTCCCTAGCGTATATTAACATGCGCGCGAGCAGCCGTGGTGAGATGCGTTTGTTTCCGATTCTGGCCTCTCCTCTTCGCTCAATTGCTCTTCTCTGTTTTGGAAGGGATTTTCCTCCAGGTCAGGGATGGACAACGATACACAAAACATATGTTGTTCAAAAATACAAAATGGCGTACCTCCCAGAAAATGGTTGCATAAACTATAACCATAATTAATAGATGATTAAACGATACCATTGCATTATACTGGTCTGCCTTCAGCACATTTAGCAGACGTTTTTATTGTAGTTCTTCCACTGCCTTTGTACCGTTCTATATTACACGTATCAGAAGCACCCCCAAAAATTGCTTTGGCTCATTCTAACCCTGTCCTGCAGTGAACCCGTAAGGTCGGCCTGGTTGTCTTGCATGCGGACCCATTCAAATCTGCTCACGCTAGTCAGCCAGGTGTCACTGTAATTAGTGGTGAGTAGCTACTCTGGCCCAAGTTGGCCTTGGGCCTAAATCTGGGGGAGAAAATTGGGGGAAAAACACTGAAGGACTAATTAAAAAACCAGACAGAAATGTTCAAATGTACAATAAGAGGGTGAAGCCAGGAAGCAAAAAAATGAAGTTAAATTGAATTCATTATTTTACAAATAGTTGAATTTGGGGGAAAAAAGATCAAGTGGGAGGGCTGCACAGGGTGTGAGATTTGAGAAGGAGGTGGTTTGCTTGTATATTAGTAAATTCACACGGACAGACCAGGCTTGGGTTCCCACAACCTCCCTTGTAAATGAGTAGTCTGGCTCGCCTGTGGTCCAAACCTTCTGTCTCCTTTAACCAGCAACATACCACTGACACTTCATTGGAAATGGCAGGGGAAGTTAAACACACACACACACACACACACAAGCCAGAGTCCTGATCTGTATTTGCTTCAGGGTTTTTTTCCCCCCCCTCCAGTTCTTAAAATCTTGTCTTTAGCGCTGAACTCCAAGGCTCTCGAAAACAAACGACCGTCACCAAATCTGCCCTCCGTCTCTGGCGGCGGAGCCGTCGCTTTTATCAGAAACATCCTTTGGAATGCGCCGGAAAGTCCCGTCGGGAGGTAGCAAAAAAAAAAAAGCACAACCGCCCCGTTTGCAGGACATTGATCCTTTTTTTGCGCTGACTGACTGGCCTTCACGTCACTGTGTCAGGTCACGTGACTTCACGAAGACGACGGGGCCCGATTGGACGAGAGCCCGTCTTGCAGAGCGCGCGGCTGGGGACAATCCGCGCGCCCGTCTGCCGTCGAAACCCGGCGGCTGAGAACGAAGCGAAGCTGAAATTAGCGCGTTTATCCGCGGCGGCGGCGCCTTCGCGCCATCGTTTCCAGGGGCAACGACCCCCCCTTGAATGCGGAGGTGAACGAGGGCTGAAGTGTTTACCCTGCGAACGCGCGGCTGGCGGCCCGCGGCGCCGTTTTTCCGTGAACGGCTGGGCGGCGGAGGTGCTCCGGAAAGGAGTTTCCTCGGTTTGATCGTTCGCGGTCCTCGTCGAAACCTGGAAAGGCGTCTCTAATCTGATCGGGACTCGCAGGTGATTGGCGGATTCCTGCAACACGGCAGGCCCCTTAATGATCGCGCGGCTTGGCGCCGGCGCAGAAGAGAAACTCAGGCCTGGGAGGTGCCTGTGGTGTGCGTGAGATTGTCGCTCTGTGGTACAGAAACGCACGCGTGCGTAACTCTCTGGAGCGCGCGATCGTCGCTCTGTGGTACAGAAACGCACGCGTGCGGAACCCACCGCAATTCAGGCTCCCTTCTGTATGGGTTCGGCTCTTTGTGGGTCAGGGGGTCCCCGACCTGGAGGGCCACGGAATCCTTCAGGGGGTCCCTGACCTGGAGGGCCACAGAGTCCTTCTGGGACTCCCCTGACCCGGAGGGCCACAGAGTCCTTCTGGGACTCCCCTGACCTGGAGGGCCACAGAGTCCTTCAGGGGGTCCCTGACCTGGAGGGCCACAGAGTCCTTCTGGCTTTCACTGTTACTCAGCGCTAAATTGCTCAATTAAACTGACCGATTATACAGTTAACTTTCATCAGCTGGGGTTTTAGGGGTTCAAGGGACCGGAACCACTGATCCCCACCGTCGATCCCGCCTAGCCCCGTCGCGTGACACACACCGCTCATCCACACAGTGGCAGTTGGGGAAATACACGGTTCCCTCTCTGTGACAGTCCGGCGATTTCAATAACCGCCACCACCACGGTTAACGGGAATAGCTCTGCTCCCACAAGCTTTCATGGGCGCAGACTGGGGCCCATTCATGCTGGCTGCGACAGGAGGGGGGGGGGGCGTGCTGGGTGATTCTTAGAAACGGGCAACAAAGGCGGTCGGCGTACATGGGATTGTCAGTGTGTCCCCGGCTCGGGCGTCTGTGTGCACAGGGTGCGCGCTATCTCCGCGATTATCTGCCTGAGGGGGCACTCTAAATGATGGCTTTGTCCCCTTTTGTATCAAGTTGATTTTTGGAACGTGATAAACAAGCTTGGAATCCGTCGCATCGAAGAGAGAGAGAGAGAGAAAGAGAGAGAAAAGAGAGAGTGAGAGGGCACCCACGTCCGATAGAACTGTCGACCCCCGGTCATCTTTTGCGGACGACACAGCGTTCGAGTTCATGTCGGATTTGAAATGTTATTACAGATTTTGTGCAACTCCAGTGCCACACCATCAAAGTGCTGATTAAGAACTAAGAAAATAAAATAAATAAACCAGGCTTCTCTGTGTAAATTGAAAGTGTAGGTCTGCTGTGTCAGGGGAAATTGATTTAGGCGAAGGCCACTCACAGTTGGTTCACTGAGATGGAAGGGGCTTGTACAGGCTGACGCGTTAGGACAGGCCCCATCAGTGTGTGGGAGACTGACAGCTCAGCTATCAGCTCAGAACCTTAGCTGATGAGACCGGACGGCACTGTTCCACTGTCTGTGAGCATCACTCAGCCACCGACAGACCATCTGGTGTCAGAACTGGCTGGCCGGATCGCGCTCGTTCTGGAATGTGGAAAATACTCCACCGAAATGATCAGAAGTCGCTATTGGACTTAGACACAGATACTCTGTCTAACACATGTATTGTAGATGCCCCCACTCCCGTCCCCAATTACTACAGTTGTGGAAGGCAGAATGAGAATGGTGTTAATTGCCTTACATTACAGGCATTTAGCAGATGCTCGACGACTGACACAACTCTTACATAGCATTTACATCGCATCCATTTATGCAGCTGGATACACACTGAAGCAGTGCAGGTTAAGTACCTTGGTCAAAGGTACAACGGCAGTGTGTCCTACTCGGGAATCGAACCTGCGTCCTTTAGGTTACAAGACCAGTTCCTTACCCATTATACTACACTGCCGCCCTAATTAAGAGTGTATCGCTGGTCTTGAAGCTCTTGACCCGAGCGCTGGAATTTGGGCAATCGCGCGTATCTCGACGGCGGTGGAAAACGCGAAGCGTTTTTTCCGGCGCCTTCTGGCAGGATGCGGAAAAAACGCCGGAAGCGCTGTGGAATGGCGGACGGGAACTCCGCGAAAGAGCGCATTCCGTGCTGACAGTGGGATGGCTCGGAATGCACTGTCACAGGCCGGGAACCAGATGGAAATGACGGGAATAATATACTGTCATAATAACCTTGGGAAGCGGCGCTTCCCCCCCCAATTGAGTGGTGGTGGGTGGGTGGGGGTGAGGAGGGGCTGCGCGAGATTTCGGGGGTGCGGGGGTGGGGAAAGATTCCCCCGGCTGAATGGTGGCAGGGTGCCAGCTGTTTGTAAATTCGGCCCGGGTGAACCCGTGGGTACGGGGCACACGCAGTCCGCGTACGGAGGCTGACATCATGGGAGAGATATGTGATGAGTTTTGGGCTCGTGTATCTCGGCCTTGTGTAGCTCTGGAGGGGAGGGCTCAGGGACCCCATCAGCAGTTAAAGGAGCAGAGGTCCTTTTCCGACCCCCTCACCCCCCACCCCCCACCCCCCACCTCCCGATAACCAACAGCAGGCCGCACATCGGCAGGTGAACTTCAGTCTGGATGCCCGGGACCAACCGGCCATTAGGTGCCCGATGAAACGGACCTTCTCTTCCCAAGATCCCCCCCATGACAGGCTTCAGTGGCTACAGAGCGATCACGCTCTCTTTTTTTTTTCTTTCCCCTCACTACCAGCGAACAGGCCTGGGAAGATCCCAGCCCCCCCTTTTGAGGGGCCCCTGCTGGGCTGTTTATGAGCGAGTCGGGGGTGGGGGGGGGGTGTTTGTGCATGTGAGTGTGTGGTAACTCCTGGGAGGCCGGCCCCCCCAGTTTCAGGGCTTTAGCGCTGGTGTTGTCAGCTCGTATAACAACTCGCAAACCTGCAGCAGAGAGACAGAGAGAGAGAGACAGAGAGAGAGAGAGAGGGAGAGAGAGAGAGAGAGAGAGACAGACAGAGAGAGAGAGAGAGAGACAGAGAGAGAGAGAGAGAGAGAGAGGGAGAGAGAGAGACAGACAGACACAGAGAGAGAGAGAGGGAGACAGAGAGAGAGAGAGGGAGAGAGAGAGACAGACAGACAGAGAGAGAGAGGAGACAGAGAGAGGGAGACAGACAGACAGAGAGAGAGAGAGACAGAGAGAGCTCCGCAGGCAGGAGGAACGTTAAAAACTACACCTTCGACACGGTCCCGCCTCCCCCCTACCCCACCCAACCCACCCACCCTCCCTTCTTTTGACAGAAGGCCATGTTGAAATACAGCTAATGCTGTTGCCAAACGTATGTTATTTTGTTCGCCGCTCTCGGTTAAATCTCTGTCTGGAATCGAAGGATCAGCGTTAAAAAAACGAGCGGGTAAAAAAAAAAGTGTCGTGGTTACGAGAAGCGCGTCCAATCGCAGCGCACGGATTAGCGATGTGGAATCTTTACATGCACAGGAGATAAAATGGCAGAATATTCTAAGCCTGTGAAAGCAAAAAGCAAAAACAAACTTGGCAGCACTAATAAGAACAACCAAAAAAAAAAAAAAAAAGGGTATGACTGTCACTTAATTGTGGCCTTTATCTTAAAGCCCCGATAGCCTTCAGATAGAACCAAAAAGAATTACACAACTAGGACAATTCTGGGCTTTGTTTTGGGTACTTTTTTGGTTACCAAAATGACTTATACCAGTGATCTGTGCCTGTTGGAGGGGGAGCTGGGGGGAGTGCGGGGTGGGAGGGGGAGAGGGAGAGGGGGGCGGGCAGGGTCCTGGTCATTTTTCGGGGTTCACGGTCCTGTGGGGTCTTACATAAACCTCTGCTGGAAGATACTTATTAGCGGCACTTCATTAAAATGCTATCTCCCGCTCGGGCCGTTGAGAGGTGCACCGAGTGCCCCCGGCGGCCCATTGTTCCCGCCGGGGAGAAGGGGGCGTCCTTGGTTAACTGCCGCCCAGTTAGCGTAAGCGCGCGGTGAAACAGAACTGGGAGGGCTTTTTTTTTTTTTTGGCATCGTCGGAGCGGCCCGTTTCCTTTATGCGGGCACGAATGGCCATTCCTGCCCAGTCTAGCGTGCGGCCCGGCGAAGGCCCGGCGAACAGATGCCCCACTCTTACGGGCCCGCTGTCGCAATTACGCCGCGGTTCCCCCGGCGATGGAGGGTATATTCACCATGAAATTGCATGAAAAATGGGGTGGGGGGTGGGGTTGGCATAGAGGGAGGGATGGGGGTGGAGAGGGGGGGGGGAAGTAAATCTCTCTCTCGATTCTGCGTTTGCCTAATAACTAGAATACCGGTTTTTACAAGGTCATGGATTTGTACGAATTAGGAATTTAAATAGGTACTCTACTCTTTTACTATCTTTGAGTGGTGTCTGCCGCTGACTATCTTTGTTTGAAAGGTGCTTTGAATGACACTGCAAGAAAGGCACTATATATAAAATGAGTTACTGTTATTATTTTTATTAGTAAAAATGCCTCCCCTCCATGAACGTGATTTTGGAAAGCCTACATGTGGGGCACTGGCGGGTGGAGAGCCAGTTTTCACCCGAGCTTACAATTCCAGCAGACCCCCAACCCCCCCCTCCGTGGCTCCCCCCTGACCGGGCGCTTTAGCTCGCAGCCCAGATGCAGATTTGGGCCTGGACCCCCTGCGGTCAGGTTATTGTCCTCAGTCTATAGCATATTGCATAATACCGCTGTGCCAAAGCGAAAATCGGCTTTGCTCGCTGACCTCCCCAACCCCCCCACACTGCCCCCCCCCTCCTCCCGTCCTCCCTGTGGGGGGCACCGTTTGACCCGTTCAAATGTCACCCTGGTAATCATTTCTGTTCTGCCACGTAAAATCCCGATAAGCCCAAGAGCTGGTTGGCTGTTTTTCTCGTGGCTTTTCTGGGCGCTAAAAAGTCATCGCTAACCGGCAAACTCGGGTGGGGTGGGGTGGGGTGGGGGGGTGCATCCCGCGCTAGCACGGCTGCAGATGGTACGACGCCGATCCTAAACGAAAGAAAACCCGTCCCGAAAAAAAAGGGGACGCGCGGGTCTAAGCTCTCTCGGCACCGCGAGCGCAACGTGACCTCAGGCCTAGAGGAGCCTGTTATTGCTCTGTTCTGTAAATGTTATTTGTTTCGGAAGACCTTTCCCCCCTTCGCTCTTCCCGCCTGTTCCGAACAGGCTGTCCGGATCGTCGGGCCCCGCCACAGCTGCTCTGGCACGGAACGTTTTTTGGGATTTTGGCTCGCACTGAGAGGAGGAGGTGTGGCTTAACGGACTAGATTTTTTCCACTCTGTCCACTTGGCTTAGTAATGTCTCAATGCGCACAGAAGCAGGATAGCACCTTGGCCAGGGATGCAATGACAGTGCTCCACGTGCCATTCGAACCTGCAACCCCTGTGTTACCAACCAGTTTTTTTTTTTTAACTGTTACATGATGCGCTGGTTTATACATTGACTATGGAGAAGATGGAGGAGATGATAAATAAACATGATAAAATAGTTACTGAAAGTGTTAAGAATTAACACTTCACAGTTAATTTACCAATTCAAATGTAAAGGACGTGAATGTGAAGAAGCGTTTCCTACCTCAGCAGAAGTCAGGTGCTTCCTCAGCGCTCAGCTCGATGTCCCTGGGCGTCGATAGCACAGTCAGGCCCTTGATCCAGCTGTTCGTCCAGCATTACAGAGCAAAACGTGCCCTTGTGTAATCTTCAGCCTTGAAGAGTGCATCTGGACGTGGGCTGCAGTGACACGAAGAAGATGAAAAAGAAGTTTTACAGCATTGCAGGCATTTAATGCATTGACTGAAATATGGGGTTAAACTGAACCCAAGCTATGCCACAACAGTATCCTGAAAACCCCACACTTTCAGCGGGATGAACCACCCGAAATATTCTCTTTAACCCTTTAAGGTGCACGATAACAAACGTGTGATTAGAACGTGAACCTAACATTCTAACGCTGGTGCAGCAGTCACCGGTCAGTTCTAGAATACAGTTCTTAGAATTCTGAAGAGAACATTCCAGAAAACTTCTCTTCAGAGGGTTAAAGCCCCTCTTTCCCTCCATCAGAACACTACTGCGCCGTGCGATATCGCTGTTTGACCAACTCTGTGTCAGCACTAAAATGATAACTGTGGCAGCCTTGGAGCAGATAATATTTTAGTTTTTTTTTTTTTGACAATAACAAAATCAACCAACCCAGGTGCTCCTGGACTTTTGTGTTATAGTTTTCCTGTCCTTGGATTCAACGTAATGCGAGGAGCGACTGTAAATTGAAAGACTGCCAGGAACTTAAAAAGATAGCGGTGATGTTACACAGAGGTAAGGCAGTGCATTTACAGCAGCTCGCTGAACGCGTGGTTACGATCACAAACAGAAGTGATTTACCGTCCCACAGGACACTTTTTATGCTCCCTTTCCTTTACGGGCTAGACCCTGTTCGTCAGGTACAGTTGCGACTCGAGAGAATAATTTATTTCCAAACCCTCGAGCTTTGAAGTGACTTCCGTGAGCGGCGCACATTTCGTGCCGTC
The DNA here is from genome assembly GCF_018555375.3 of Anguilla rostrata. Taxonomy (NCBI): domain Eukaryota; kingdom Metazoa; phylum Chordata; class Actinopteri; order Anguilliformes; family Anguillidae; genus Anguilla; species Anguilla rostrata. The sequence goes on along the minus strand of NC_057942.1, from coordinate 6,949,240 downwards.
TACGCGATTTAACGACCCGCTCAGAAACACGACCCCCCCCCCCCCGGGCGTGCGCCACCTTGACCCGCGTACGGTCGAGCGGTTTCCGGGCCCCATCTGGACCGCCGAGGCCTCAAGGGGGCCTCAAAGGGATTTTTGAAGGGGTCCCGACAGAGGCCCCTGAACCCTTCCAGTGCCGGGCACTGACGACGCGGACGCGGTCCCGACAGGAACTCTCTCCCGCTTTCGGGAACGGCCGCGTGCGGAGCGAGGAATGCGTTCCCGTGACGTTATGGCGGTGTTGCCGTTGGAAACGGAGACTTCCTGTGCCGTGACCTCTGGGGTCGGTCCCACGCCTCGCTTCACGCAGAGAGGGTCAGTTTTCTGGTCTCTCCCCCCTCCCCCCTATGCCTTTTAATTTAGCGCTAGAGCCCGAAGTGAGCTCTCTGTCTGATGGGCTCTTACCTGTCTGCCCAGGAGCTGGGGGGGGGGGGGCGGATAAGGGGGGGCTCTCACTCATCTCTTTCTCTTTCCCATCTCTCAATTCTCTCTCTCTCTCTGTCTCTCAGCATCCCATCTCTCTCCCCCTTGTCTCTGTCTTATTTCTCTCTCTCTCTCTCTCTCCCATCTCTCACTCTCTCTGTCACTCTCTCTCTCTAATGGGCGTGCCGCCGTCTGAATCCTGTCCCGACGGGAGGGCTAACAGACACGTGGCTCCTGCCGTGGACGTTCTGGCATGGGGGGGGGGGGGAGGGGAGAGCAGAGCGGGGGGTCCAGCGACCGCGGCGGCACACATCTGACTCCCATTAGAGTCCGAGGGGCGAGGGGAGAGGGGCGAGAGGAGAGGGGAGAGGGGAGAGGGGCGAGGGGAGAGGGGCGAGGAGGCGAGTTCCCCCGTGCGTCCCGCACACCTGGGAAGCATTACGTCTGAAGAAATGCCTCTCCGGGGTTGCCAGAGCGGGCGAAAAACCCCCTTGGCCGTTTGATGCGCTGCCACGGGGCGGAAAGGGGAGGGGGTGAATAGTTCAGGGGGGTGCGTGCACCTCTGAGGCAGTTTGGATTCAATCAGGCGTGTTTTGTTTTGAAGAAAATGTCTTTCGCAGGCGTTTGGGCGCCTGTCACTCTGCAGCCCCTTTCCAAATATGGCTTTTTTTACACCCCGTCCAACGCACACGTGCAGGACAGCTCCCACGTATGCATCCGCAGACCCTGACAAGTGCCTCTTTTTAACCCTTTAACGTGTCAGATCGCAAACATGTGATTAGAGTGGTCTCAACTGAACATTCTAATGCTGATGTAACTGTCACTACAGGTGATTGAAAAAAGGAGTTCAAGAACACAGACTAAGAATTTTTTTTTTTTAATTAAAAAAGACAAACCAAATCTTCAAAGGGTTGTAGGACACTGACGGCTGTTCTGGAAAGGTACTGATCGTTCACTACGCAGTTATCATTTAATATGCACATCCACCATCTAAAATGATATCAAACTCTTTCAGGAACATGTTAATACATTTTTTTGAAACTCACATGAAGTCAGAAGTGATTGTAGAAATGTGTGAAACGTACAACCAAACATGTCCTAAGCTTAATACATTTTTTACCATCTGCCTTGGTGCCCGATAAGAATGAAGCACTAGAGAGCGGTATGAAATGACAGTTGTATAATTGGCAACAGGAGATTAAGCTTTTTTGTGTCAAGTTTTCCCTGTACTGTAATGGTTTGTAATCAGAGAAGGCTGAATCACCAGCACGATCACGTGAAGACCATTGAAAATAAAAGCGTGCCAATGCCTGCATGCCGGAACGAAATAGGAAGGCCCTGCTAAGAAGAACGCTTTGAAAACAAGATGGAAAAAGTAAGAGGCGGAGGTAATATGTCTCCAATTAGATTTCTGTTGACTGAGAAAGACGATTTCACGGAGCGAGTTCACTTCTCAAAGCGCGCGACGCGTTGAGGGGGAAGATGAGCGTTTCCGACGGCCCCGACCGCATCGCGAGCTGCCGTCCCGCTCCATTTGGGCCGTCCCGAGGGCCGCCCCCGTCCCGTTGTCGCAGGCGGTCCGGCGGTGTTTTTGAACCCGGACAGTACCGAGACGTTTTTTAATAACGCGCTGTCCGAGGGATACCGTTACACGGACCCCTCGAGCTGGAAACATTCGACGTGCGTCCGCGCCAAGAAGAGCTGTCAGTCACGCTCCCGGATATCTGAATTTTTCTGAATATCGGCTATTTTTTCAATTGTTTTTGTTATTTTTTTTCGCGGAGCGATCGATATCGCCGTCGTGTTGATACAGGCTGTCCCGCGTCGTGGCGGGTGCCAAACTGAGAGCCGCTTGTGATGTGGCCGTGACTTGACTCACGGAATGCCTTCGTACAGCGAGCGGTAAACACACTTAATGTAGTTTTAAGTGCCGTGTCCAAACAACAGCGGCAGCCATCTGTCTCGGAAAGCTGCGGGCCCCCCCCGAGCCACAGAGATGGATTTCCCTTTCGCGGGGCCTTGCTGAGGTATGTGTTTACGCCAGAGAGAAAGAAGGGGATTCGTTGTGGAGGCCGCGTGCTTTGTAGCGTCTGACTTCAAAGTCTCCGTCGTATAATGCAATAATTTCCGCACGCACACGAGCGATATTGTCCATCTTGGGTTCATAACTTTTTGCTGAGAACGTCAGAGCGTGTAATGAAAAGCCAGCTCTCTGTTTAGACGAGCTCTCTTCTCGCTCTGTGCGTGTGTGTGTGTGTGTGTATGTGTGTGTCTGTGTGTGCGTGTGTGTGTGTGTGTGTGTGTGTATGTGCGTGCACGACAAAGCTGCAGGCAATGAGGGTTGTCTGTTTTGCGGAAATGATACACATTGTCACATGCAGAAGATCATGCCTGCAAAAGAACGATATTCCTAAATGAGGTATGTTAAAAGTGGCAGCCTAGCCTGCTAGGCTTAAGCCTGTGTGCTAATAGCCTAAACGAAGCAGTGCAATCCTGCTGACCAATAGAGTGCACTTCAGAGAGCTAAACCCGCCCACTTTTCTGCTCGTAAACCAATATCTCACCAATCACATCAATTCAAGTGAATGCAGGTCTGAGGTGATTCAGTCCTGAACTGAGACCCAGGAAGTGAGACCCAGCAGTGTGTCTGCCAATCATGCATGTTCCTGGCGCAGCTGTCCCCCCGCAGCAGGACAGTGTTGTTTCCAGACCAGGCGAGTGTGGTTCGAGGTCTCTTGATCTGACCATCTTGTTGTTTTCGGGGACTGACGAGGCGGTGTCTGTGTCCTCCCCGCAGGTGTACTTCGACTGCGGGGCGGTGGTGGACGTGGTGGACACCCGAGGCCTCGTCCTGTCGCCGGGGTTTCCGTACAACTACTCCTCCGGCACGCACTGCGTGTGGCAGTTCTTCGTTCCCGTGGGTTACCGGCTGGCCATGGAGATCCTCGACTTCGACGTGTTTGAGAGCCACGACATCGTCGCCAGGTCCCCTGTCGACTCGCAGTGGGGCATGGAGGAGGAAGAGGAAGAGGAGGAGGCGGTATATGACAGGGCCACACCCACCCCCAGGGGGACCCCCATCGATGGGGATTACCTGGCTCCCCCCGACAGCCCTGGCCTTCAGTCTCCCCTGGGGGCCACCCCAAAGCCCTCCCAGGCCCCCCAGAAGGAGGCGGTCAAACAGATGGTGGTGGTGCAGGAGCAGTCCACCAAAATGGAGATGGCCAAAGTGTCCAACTCGGCCAAGTGGACCGCCGAATCTCCCCCCGCCCCTGCCTCCCCGTCACCTCAGTTATACCCCCAGCGCCCCAGCCAGAAACAAGAGAACTCCATTTCCCATCAGGCCTCGAGAGGGGACGGCGACCCCGACCCAAGCGAGCCTGAGTACTGGGCCGCCCCAACCCCCCCGGCTCTGACCCCTCCGTCGCCCACGGAGACGGACGCGGAGGCCGCCAGCCCGGAGACCCAGCAGCCGCTGGCGGACGCCTGCCCGCACGACGTGCTCTACATCTCCGACCTCGTCACCTTCTCCTCCCGGTTCTGCGGCTCCAACAAGCCCACGGGCCTGCAGCTGGCCTTCGGCTCGCAGGCGGAGATGGTGGAGGTCATCGTGGAGCTCATCACCACCACGCACTGGGGGCGGGGCTTCGCCCTGCTCTTCCGCTACCAGAACCGCACCGAGCTCGGCGACCAGCGGCTCCTCGCTCCGCCCGCCGCCGGGAAGACGGACGCCCTGCTGGCGGCGGTTTGCGGAGCCGCCTTCTTCGCCGTGGCGCTCACCGGCGCCCTGTGCGTCATCTTCAGGTAGCCATCTTGTCACTTCGAACACCTTTCACCTCCAGCTGGCGGGCAAGGATGGCGGTATTCACGCTCGCGCGTTTCATCCAGCCGGCTTCACAGGCTAATCATTTAGCTCTAATCGTTGGCAACGTTGCTTGATAAGCTGATGAATGATGGTGGAAGTCTTTTTGTGTCCCAATGTGAAGCATTTTTACTGCAGTCTAACCTATGAGTGAACCAGCATTATCGAGACAATTACCCCATTAAGTAAGGGGCGGAGACATGACACATAAACATGCACACATCCTTCCTGGTTCTCCATCCCTTTCCTACACAAATATTCCCTGCCCTGTGATTGGATGGTACGCTTCCTCCCCGGCAGCCAATCAAAACGCTTCCCCGGTAGACTTCTGAAACCGTAGGGAGGACCGACGGGTGTCTCCAACGCCACAAGCGTGAACGCGTACAGCCATTGTCATCTCTCCGTCCCTCGGGCCTTTCCAGTCCGCCAACGCGACGGACCAACGCAGCGTTAGCTCTCTCTCTCTCTCTCTCTCACTCTCTGTACATCTTTGATCCCGGCAAACAAAGGGCGCCGAGAGTGAAAGAGATATTGATACGCGTCAGGTTTGTCTTCCGGGCTCTTGTGAACCGCTGTTGACACAGCTGGAGACCTGCTTCCCCCCGATCGGAGCGAGAGAGAGAGAGAGAGAGAGGGTGAGAGAGAGAGAGAGAGTGAGAGACAGGGTTTCGCTTCTAGGGCCTTGATGTTCTGTTCGCCACTGAAGAGAACGGGCACTCGCTCAAGGTGCAGCGCCTGGAATCAATTCCAGCAGACAAAAAAAAAAAAAAAATCATAAAAAGCAGTTACACAAAAGTGAGCGCAAAGAAAAGAAAGGAGAACGAGGGGGCGGCGAGAGAACCCCCCCCCGCCCCCGCCAACGCAGCACCGTCCCGCGGAGATGCTATTGTAATTGTTTAAGAGAAGGAACGCAACACATCAAAGGGGTGTCATTTACAAGCCGTTCCTCTTTGTCAGAGAATTCCCCAACGCTAACCTGGGAAGATGCTATCGCTGGGAGGCTGAGACCCAGTCACTTTTTGGAGCGCCTCATACAAATGAGCGCCATTTATCGGAATGTTCTGGGCTGATCCGATGGCGGGTCCTTCTGCCGAGAGGTTCGATAACTCCGGCACCAAAACCCCCGCACCCCGAACGAAAACATCTTTTTACGCAACTTGCTATTTGGGGACTCAGAGAAAGGGAGGATTTGTATTTTCGTGGCCTTGGTGTAAGACATGAGATTGCTTTTTTGGAAGAAGGTAAATAACACAGTTGCGGAAAAGCATTACTTCACAAAGAAGGTATAAACCAAATAGACGCCCCGCTGAGCTAGGCAGGAATTAGACTGAGCCGTGTTATTGCTTTCCCCCTGCAACAGGCTGGCTGTTTGGCTGTTGTTTACAGTTGCCATGTTGCTAAATTCGGTTTTTAAAAAAAAGGGGGATATTTGAAACAGACGGTTGGAATAAACCCAACGTCTAACTGAGGGCAGCGGAACAAACGTTAAAATATCAGAAGGCCGTTACATTGACCTGAATAGCGAAGGGCTGAGGAACAGTCCTATGTGGACTGAGGCGTTCTCTGTGGTGGCGATGGGGGGGGGGGGGGGGCTGTGTGCTTGGCAACAAGACCCAATCAGGGCCCCACGCCATTTTGGCATATCACCATAATGGCGCCTTTTTCGCGGTGAGCAGAGGAGCCGCAACTGAACCGCCGCTAAGACTCACCTAGCGGCCTCGCCACGCCACCCATCTTGTTCGCTGTTGTGCGCGAAACACTTCCGTGGAAACGCAATGGCATGGTCGCACCTCCATTGAAGGGCATGTCTTTCCTCACAGGCAGCCGCAGGTAGGCGAGATAACACATAGCACAACATTACAACACGGCACAACATATGAACGTCAACGGAGCACAGCTGGGATGCAGCTACCACAGTTGTGAAAAAAAAAAAACTCACTAGCCTAAGTTAAGTTTAAACACTTTTTTTTTTCAACATTGTATACAGGATATGACTAATTCATTTACCCACACGGTGATTAAACCAACAGGCCAGCAAGACTGAGAAAGATGCAAGGGTTTTAGCAATGGGGAAAGCAAATCTCTATAACCACCCCGTGCTTGGCCTTGCCAAAAAGGTACCGTTTGCCTTGTGCTCGTGTAAACTCAGCACAGTCAAGTTCTACAAAATGTCTGCAGCTCATTGATACAGAGGGGATTTATGGGATAGTTCAGACCTCCGTGGACAGGGCAGACCCGATGACTGGAGTTCAGCGGGTGACCTCAAACACCCTTTTTATCTCCTTATGTCATTAAAGCTCGTTAAATCCGGGCAGAGGACCACACAGAAACAGCGAGAGCACCCAAGGTATTCATCTGGGAAGAAAGCGGGAGGTTCGCTTTGGGCCGGGGCGGGAACAGCCTTTTCCCCGATACGAACGTAAACACACCGCCCTCTCTCTCTCTCTCTCTCTCTCTCTCTTTCGACATCTATCCGCGAAACGCTCGCTGGCCGCAAAACAAGCCGTTTTAAGTTTACACCTCCTTATCCAGAGCGCTGCTCTAAACACCCCAGAGGGCTGCGTTACATTCTCTGTTGTGGCCGTTCAGCACACCGTTATTGCGGGTGACTCTGGGAGGGCACGGACAAGATCTCAACTCTGGATGTGCCGACCGTGTACCTCTGACGGAAAAGCGGCTGAACTGTGTGCTAAAAATGTCCGCAGATTGTGAAGAACCTGGGTAAACAATTCCAAACATATATCACCATTCTGCTCTGGGCTGCCTTTTTTGTTTTGCAGACCTAAACTATGCGTGAAGAAAGCCAACGCCAGTTCGTCCAATAGCTCGGAGGTAAGAAAAAAAACACACACACACACGCTCGCACACACACACACACACCTCCGTGGAAATAACTCAGACATTCCTCCTCAGGTTTTGTAACTCCGTGCGGATCAGGGAGTCTTTCCCTTCATATCCTCGGCCCCTTGCAAACAAACACCGAGGAATGCGGCCGCCCCAATTTATTCCACGTAGCCCCCGAACTTAAAACACTCGCTCCATCAAAGGGTCTGCCCCGCACATGAGAGGAGCAGTCTAGCCCTTTCCACAAACATTTTGACATCTGTTTTCCGCCAAATAGCGGGGAACAGATGTCCGTACGTTTGCTGCTCGTCCGCGCTAGCTTTTGGTAACGCGGTCCGGGACTCTCAAACCGTAAAAAAAAAAGATAAGTGGGGCTGGGTAACTATGTTTTTTTTTCTCCCTCATTACACAAGCACGCGCGCCAATCTTCGTCATCTAAACCACGGTGTCGGAAAACACATCAGAGTGTCCGACCATGGGGAACCGGTAAAATAACGGACAAATACGAGCGCCCCCCCCCCCTTTTAAAAAACAGACCCGGATTTGGCCTCCCCCACCACCCACCACCCCTTCTTTGACAGCTCTAATGAAAGTTCTGCGTCACTTCAAGCGAAGCTGTAATCATTTAAGAAGGTGTTAAATGACGGTGCTTTGGAGTTAGCGATCGGTCATTAAAACGAAAAGGCATGTGGCCTTTATGGGCATGTGACCCAGTTAATGAGCAAATAAATAATCTGCATCAAACCCCATTAAAGTTATAATAATGATCATATGGAATTCTAAATGTATGCATAATGTTGTAAATCAACTGCATTTCCATTGTAACCAGTGCAGTGCTTGGTAATTTGACAGTGGGACAGTGCATTATGTGCATTAGGTTTTTTTTGTTGTTGTCGTGTATCAACTTTTGACCCGTCATGCCCTTGGACCCCCCGAGCTGGCGTCCATTTTAGAGTGTGTAAAAGAGCAGTGATTCGGGGTGAGCTCGTAAATGGGTTTGAAGTGTGAAAGCATGGGGTGGGGGGGGGGAGCAGGTTAAATGGAGGGGGGGTGTGTTAAATGAGCCTCCTCTGTCCTGTTCAGCTGCAGGCGGGCGTGCCCAGCTCTGCGCCGGACGTCAGCGAGCTGCAGCTGGTGCCGCCCAATCAGCCCGGCCTGGAGGTGCCTGCCAACGACGAGGACCACGGACGCACCCCGAGCCCGGGACAGCCACACTCAGGTGGGCCCCCCCGCCCCACCCCCATCAGCTCCCTGGCTCCAGACCCCCCCCCCCACCCTTCAGGTCTGTCCCATCACAAGCAGGGCTTTCATTTGTTCCTAAACTGAGCCTCTACATTTTTTGATTTTATTGGGTCCAGTTTTATAATGGCCTTCTGAAACTGAGGAGGACAGAATGGGAAATGTTTAGGGCGGGTGGGTGGGGGGGGGCGAGGGGCGCGGAGTTGGGGGGGGGGCGGGGGGTTACTTTGAGCCTTAGGCTCCCGCAGATGAATTCTATGGACTTTCTCTCTTCCCCTTGTCACGACCTCTCTCATGTGGCCTGTGCCCAATTTAAAATGACCTACTTTCCCTGCCATTTCATCTGGTTCTTTTTTTTTTTTGGTTTTTTTTTGTTGTTTTTTTTTGAAAGGTGTTGCGAACAACGGGTCACGAAGAGTGCATCGCCCGACGTGCAGGCTGCGATCCCCCCCCCCCCCCAAAAAAAAAAAAAAAAAAAAAAGACGGACAAAAGCGCAATACAAAGATTTCACTGTATTTTTTTTTTCTCATGGGGAAGTAATTTATCCATTATGGTGGAATCGGTCCGCTTACGGGACCTGTGGGTGGCCGCGTTCCCGAGTCCGCTATCCCGTGTAGCGAGGCTCGTCCCCGCTCGCTTTCCGTGGAGGCCGCTCGACGCGTTCGCCGATCGATTCAAAATTCAGCCGACGCCGGCAAAATAGGGTAATCTGTCGCTTATCAGAATACCTACCCGTGTGAAGAACCAGTCAATGGCCGTTTGGAGGTATTACCGATGGGACGTTGCCTTTAGAACCTAGGTTTTCAAGGGAGGTTGGGGGGTCTACTTTAGAGGGTCCCTGGTCACTGACTTTATATGCAATGACTATATGCAGATTTGGGAAAATATTTATAAATATAAAACTTTTTTAAAATTGAATTTAATATAATTTTATTTATGATGGGGGGGGTCCCCCTGAGTGGCTTTGCTTGTGTGGCAACATTCGTATGATTATCCCGGGGCGATCCAAATCTGTGCCTTGTGTGAGACCTCGTAAGGCCAAGGGCCAGGGCTGAACCGGCCGCCGGCTTTAAAGGTCACGGCATTTAACCCCGATATAAACAACACGTTAACTCCCGTCTTAAATGCAGTCTAATTACTCCCATTTCACGACGCGTTTCGGTGCGAGACGCAAGTATGTCGCAAATATTTAAACGGGTGTTCTTTTGAAGAGTTGTTTTAAATGACCCTCATACGTTGGATGTTTCTCTCCACTCCTCCCCCCCCCCCCCACCCCCCTTTTCCAGGTTCCTCTATCAGTGCTGGGGCTGATATTTCCCAGAATTCCGAGCTGGAACTGTCGCCTGACGGACTGACGGAGCTGGACCTGGGGACGGACGAGGTGTTCGTGATTTCGTCGGGGCCCAGTACGAGCACGCGACTGCCGTCCTGCCCCTACACGGTGAGGACCTGACGCCCCCCCACCCCGGGAATTCCCTGTCCCCTCCTCCACATCTTCTCCTATCTGTTCTTCACACTCGATAAAGGTAGAACCTGAACAAAAGGCAAAACTGACCCTCAATCAGTACTTCTGCTGAAACCCCTCATGAATGTGGGCCTTGATTGGGTTCAAGTTTGGCCCCTTTAGTTCAAAATGGATACGGTTCGGCCAGGGCTGCCCAACACCGTTTCCTGGGGATTTACCATCCTGTAGGTTTTCACTCCAACTCTAACAAAGCTCACCTCATTCAACAGCTAAAGATTTTACTAAGCTGCTAATTAGTAGAATCAGGTGTGCCAAAATCAGGGCTGAAACGAAACCCTACAGGATGGGAGATCTCTAGGAACAGGGTTGGCCAGCCCTGGGATAGGCTACGTACAAGGGAAACCCGGTCCCTCATCCGCTTTCCTACTCAGATGTTTTATGAAATACGGGCTCTGGTCTAAGATCAGTTTGGGCTTTTATGTCATAACGGAAGTGGACAGGGAAAGCCTAACCCTAGATCAGTGCTTTATGAATACAGGTTCAGACAGGGAGAGGATCCAGGATCCTGGCTTACATTTAAAGTGGGCCCAGTTCATCGCAGTTAATCTACCCCTCCCTATTTAATACATTCATGCCATTCACCTGTATGGAAGTGTGAAAGGGTAATGACGTAGGCAGGGCAGGTAAGGTTACCGTCCCTCCCCATTTTTATTTGATATTTTCCCCCCCCTGTGTAAGGCACTTGTAGCGAGAGTTTGGCAGCGAGCGAGCGTGCTTTGGCAGAGCGAGCTGGCGTGCTTTCCGGAAGGTTCCTAGCTAATGACCGTATTATCTGGGCGGCCAGTTTCCCACATCTGACGGTGTGTGGCTTGGGCCCCCCCTCACACACAACACCCCCCCCACCCCCCCACCTCCCAAAAACAGCATTCTAAATGTGTCCTCACAGGTGGTTCTCTGTTGGGCCCATTTGCCACAATAAAAAGGAAAAAAAAAATGATCAAAATTCCTTTATATAATCCATTATATTTTTGATGCTTTTGTTGAGTAAAGAAAATGTCAGCGCTTTCATGGACCGGGGGGAAGAATAGAAAGGCTTTCATTCACATCTGGGCATTTATTTTCATTTTTTTTTTATTTCTTCTTTTTTATTTTTTATTTTTTTTTGTCCGTCCCTTGTCTTTTTTCTCCTACAACAAGTCCCCATTGTGCGGGGGCTTTTGTGGTCTCACGGAGAAGTCCATTGTAAAACCCTCCCTTAAATCTTGTCTAGACGAAACGAGCTGTAAGTGATTCTTTGTACGGATTATCTGGCTCTTTCAGATGAGAACGCCCCCGATTAACAGCTGACTAATGAGCCGGGGGGGGGGGGTACGTGTCTGAACCCCGCGGCCCGATGACCGGCCGTTCAGATGAATGGTCCGTTTCAGCCGGTGCCCCCCGGTGGCGCGGGGGTGGTTCAGCGGCCGTGGGATTTTTTTTTGCCCGTCTAGCGGGGCCCCTCGATGCTGGCACACCTGCCCGCTCCTCATTACGGGCCCGTTAAGGGCCCACACAGTGCCACGGGGCGCCCGCTGGCACGAGCAAGATGGCCGCTCGTTACACCGGAGGTCGCCGTTGTCCTGACGTTACCGCCAGGAATCGTTCTTCCGTTTTTATGTCCGAGCGCTAGAAAGTGACGAAATCAGCGACTAAACTTTCGCTTGCCAAACAGGGCTGGGCCAAAATACGCTCAACCCAGAGATTTTTTTTATTGCCATTTGTTTTCTTCCGGGAGAAATATCTCTGATTGGGGCTGAATTATTAAAATGAATCCTAGTCATATATTCATTTATTCATTTTTAGTGGCCATTACACTAGTAATAACATTAGTTTAATTGTGGTGTGTTTTCTTACATCCACCCAGCCCCCAGGCTGAAACCCCTCCTACAAAGTAAGAGGCCACACCCACCCAAAACCTCCCACCTCCCAACCCACCCAAAAACTTGCACCCTTAGCCAACTGATCCCCTTACCCCTACTCTACATTCCGCCAGATGAGCTGCCCCTCTACACAGCACCGGCCAGCTGAAGCAGTTGTAGGCAAACTGCTGATCATTGCACTACTGCGATGAAGCTGGTTAGCATTGGTTGGCCAGCTCACAGCGACCCCTCCCCTCTGTGCCATGTGATGGACAATTATCTCATCTGGCAACACTTTCACAGTGCCAAAGTGCCTCAACCTACTGGGCCAATTACCAACAGTGGTAATCTTTCAGTAATAAAAAAGTGCAGAATTCCTCTGTACATATAATGGTATTTGGATTTGGAGACAATCTTTTTGAATCTTGTTTACCGTGTGAACTGGACTTAACGGGTTCATGGCTACGAATAGCGGTTTACAAAACGAGTTTTGTTCCTTATCGGACCTGTGTTTTGTAGTTGTTCCAATGGCCTTCGGTATGCACTTATTGTACGTCACTTTGGATAAAAGCGTCTGCCAAATAAATGTAATGTAATGTAATGAGGGAAAAAGTGAATTTCCCAGAAAGATTATTACATATTTTTTTTCAATGTTCGTCATCCATTCAGATGTTTGTTTGCCAAACAGTGCCGAGGTGTCATGGAAACGCTGAAATGGATACCACAGGAAGTTGTGCACGGTTATTTTGCGAATAGAAAGGGAAAATGGCTCCCACTTTGGAAAATGAACTTAAGCAGGGGTGCAGTACGTGATATCGTCCGATCAGCAACAATTCAGACCACTTCAAAGAGCACTTAGGCCACAGTGTTAATAACAACCCTTTCTTTCGGGTAATCTTTTTAAACCTTACATAATAATTAGTTCGGAAGCCGACAATTCGAGCCAAAGCTACCCTTTATTTCCCCCATGGAAAAGCGGCACGCACGCCTCAGAAAGTCACATGACCCGCTCTCTTCAAATTCAGGGGAAATTAAGCCGCAGGTTCAGATCACCTTCCGCGTTGAATGTGTTTACGGTGAGCCAACCTCGAGGACGATGGACTTCGCGGGTTCGTGTCAAAGCACGGTACGAAATAGCACAAGCAGCGGAGTCCAGAAGCCATAAAAGCGCCTCCAAAAAAAAGAAAAAAAGGAGGGTGGAAAAAAGCAACACCTACTCCAAGTGTTATTTGCTACTTTACAAAATAGCTATGACCCAGAACGGGCTTTAAAGAGACCCACTTACGCACGGGGAGTGGTTAAATAACGCAGGAGGGAGTCTTTGGAGATGGAAAAAATGACACACGCGCTTAAGATTACAAGGTGAAAACTGCGCGGAGCGACAGGCCTCCTGAGCAGCTGAAAGCTGAACGATAGTTACTGTCTTTAAGCGTGAATTCGGCTCCCGGTGGAGCTCCAACAGACCAACAGCTGATTTAAAATATAAAAATAAAAATAAGGCTACCAAGCTGAAATGTAGCTTACGGACCAACAATATATGACATTTGTTGCTCTGGGCTATCATTATTTTTTTTAAGTTATCAGTATACTACTTCTATAAATTATTATTTTTAATGCTATTTTTGGACATGATGATAGACAGGTAGTATTCTTTTTTTAAGGGAATACATTTGTCAAACTGTGTTCCATGGAATAACATTTTCTTTCTAATGCCTTATGTATGCCTTATATTTACACACTTTTGTATGCGTGTCCTTTGAATATGGGGGGTCTCAGTCCTCATACAGTCGTGATTTTAGGGGCCTTGAGATGAAAAAGATTGGAAACTTGGAGCATATCATGAGTTATTCAATCACATTTACCTGCCAATAAGGCAGGAGACAAATATTTATTATATTTCCAATACATAAAATATGCTCATATGTGATTACAATGATGTATTTCATATGTAATACATGATGCATGATTTTTACCTCTCAGTATTTGGAGTCAGTTTGATTCCAGTGCAATGCAACTCAGTCATTTCAGTTCAGGAAAATAACAGAATTTCAAATTGAGAATTTAAAAACCCTCATGCAACATTGGGATTGTTTTTCCAATTAATTTAATTTCCCCAAATTGACAGACCATGGAGCCCACCCACACACTGGAACAGTGCCTCGTCTAAATGAGCCACCCATCAGCCCAGAACAGAAGGTTTTTAATCACCCAAATTAACTCTGTTTATGGAACAGACAACCCAAAGCTGCTCTATTGATGAGCAAATGTTGCAAAGCTATTTCAAAAACCCAACTGCCGCTGTACTGAACATCTGGCTACACAGCTTTGTTACTATGGCAGCAGGTTCAGTCAGATTCTTCAACAATCTACTTGCTGGTTGCACCTCCATCATCACAAGCAAACGGGAACACCTCAAAGATTGTTGCAAAATGCTGCAAGATCATTTAGAGCAAGGATGCCCAACTCCAGTTCTAGAGTGCCACAGCATCTGATGGCTTTTAGTGTGTTTCAGCAACAGTGATTTAAGTTAAGTTACTGATTGGCTAGATTCCACGCACCTTGTTCTCAAGGCCTTAATTGGCTGCTGACTGAAAGGAAACTGCGAATACCAGCAGCCACTGCGGCCCGCCAGGACTAGAGTTGGGCACTCCTCCCTCTCTCTCTCTCTCAAATTATACGTTGCTTTATTGGCTAGAAATATACAAGTAGACATTGCCAAAGGCTACAGAAATAAATGTAAATATTAATGCCAATGAATAATTACCAATGTTTGCAAAAACATAAAGTCATAATGTATGCTTTCACAATAATAATAATAAATAATGTATAATCATACAAGCCTGTGTCTTCTCTTCATCTCTCTCTCTCTCTCTCTCCCCTCCCCCCCCCCACAGCACAGGGAACGGTTCCTGCGGCACAGTGACACCGGCCCCAGCCCCGGGTGCGACTGGCCGTCCCCCGGGTCCTCCGGCGACCTCCCCGCGGGGGGGCGGGGCAGCCAGGGGGGCGGGGGCGGGGCCAGCAGCGCCAGGCCGCGGGCGTGGAGCGTGCGCACCTTCCAGGACCTGCTGCCCCCCCTGCCCCAGCTCCACAGGAAGTGGCGGAGCTGGAATTCCAGCAGCCCCTTCACCAAGCTGGTGGACAGCGTGAGCCCGGCCGCACATCCCCTGCACTACACTCGGCAGATCGTCTACTCCTGCCTTTTCCCTAAGGCGGCGGTAATCAATCCTGTTACTGGAGATCTACCATCCTGTGGGTTTTCAGCTCAACCCTAATCTGGCACACCTGATTCTACCAATTAGCAGCTTAACAAAGATCTCTAGCTATTGAATGAGGCGTGCTTTGTTAGGGTTGAAGTGAACACCTAGAGGACGGTAGATCTCCAGGAACAGGGCTGGACAACTGTGCTGGGTAAAACCCGGAAAAGCTCTTTTTACTTCAGTCCATGTTCCAGATCTGGGAGGGTTCCGGGTTTTCCTCGATGCAGTTATCAAACTAACTCGGTAATCCTGCTTTGTGAAACAAGGCCCGGTTTTCCCAGGTTTAAAAAGTCCCGATTACAGGGGAACAAAGAAAACCAGCAGCACTACTGGTCTCGTATTTCAGTGTCCCTGGTCTAAGTGATTGTTATGTTATGTAATGTAATGCATTGTACTTGGTCATCACCCTTCAACGTTATGCATGAGATTAATGTAAGTGGAATGATTCAGCTTTAACAGGAGGCAGACAGAGCTTTCGATGTTAAGCACACAGAGCTGAGCATCTGTGAAATCTACCGACTTGCAGTTTATCAGCTAATTCTCTACAGCCTGGGATTTCAATAGGGGGTCCTCGAAGGTACTGTTGGAGGTCCCTGGCCAGACGTGACATGCAATGACAATAGATTTGGGAAAATATTTCAAAATATAGAGTATTTTCCCTTTTTGACATGTGGATGCCTCTGATGGGGGTCCCTGGATAAGAAGAGGTTGAAAACCCCTGCTGTAGAGCCTCAGCGCATGGTCTCTCATGGTCTCACTGACACTGCAGTTTACAGCCGAGGCTCTGCTACTTCCATTTTACTCGCATTTGAAATTATTAATAGAATTATAATAGGGGAAAGGAGTCTATTGCTGGAAGTGACCCCTCCCCCCTCAAATTGACGTTTTATTTTTCCTGTTTACCGCTGTCAGGCCCCCGGCGGTTCAGGGCCAGGTTACCACGGCGACGGCCCCCGTAAGATCTTCTCGGAGACCCACCTGGAGACGGGCGAGCGGTCGGACTCCTCGGCCGGCAGCGCCTCCTACCCGCTCTCCCAGGCGGCGCAGAGGCAGCGGCGGCTCCACTCCGCCAGCAACCTGCGCCGCTCCCGATTCGCCGGCAAGGGGCCCCACCCCCACGGCCAGGCCCCGCCCACCGAGGCCGTGAACGGCTTTGAGGCCCCAGGCGGCGGCAGCGGCGGAGGGAAGCAGTGGGAGTTCCCAGGGGACGGCGAGCACGTCAGCGTGCCCGTCTTCGCCATCTCCGAGGAGGAGGACCGCCAGCCGCTGGTGGCGGCAGAGCACCTGGGGCAGCCGCCGGCGCCGCTCCCAAACGGGCTGGGCCCCGAGCCGTACGGCGGAAAGTCTCCGGCCCGAGGGAGGGGCCCGGCGGCCCAGAGCCCGCGACCGAGCGGCGGCGTCGGCTCCGCCAACGGCTCGCTGCTTCCCAGAGCGCGCTCAGACCGGAGGCCCTGGGGAAGCCACGCCTCCTCCCCCTCCTCCTCCAGAGATGGCCCCTCCCTCCCCTCCTATTCGCCCGTGGACGCCGAGGTCCGGGAGCTGAAGTCCGCCCTGGTGCACCACAGCACGGCCAATCAGATCAAGCCTGCCTCTCTCAGCCAATCAACAGTGCCATGCAGTGTGGTGGGCAAAGAGATGTGACCTGTCCAACCAGAGGACAGAGAACACTTCTTGGTTTTTTAAATGCCAATTTATAAAATGTAAAGGAATATACAACCAACAGAATACCTTCGATTTCTAGCCTTATATTATAATTGTATTTATGAAGATGTGGTTTTTGGGCAAAAAGATGAATACATGGAACGGGAGAAGAACCTTTTACTCAAGTTTTTTTTTTTTAAGTTTTTTTTTTTTAAAGCTCCACTCACCACCAATACATTTCATAAGCCAACATATTTCTACAAATAATATACTCAATCTACAAATGTGTATGTCTGTATCTTATCAAAAGCCACAATTAACACGTTTGCTGCTCTGACACTTAAGCACTTATCTGGAGCGTCTTGCTGACACTTTGGTGAAATTCTGTGGGAGAAGGTGAACTCAAACCGGCTCATTCCTGTGGAGAACATTTGAAGTTGGTCCAAACTGGCTGCAGAACGGCTTCCCTTCGCTGGTGGGTTGGTTGTGATTCGGTTGGGTTTGGTTGCTCTTTTTCATCAAAATAAAATAAAATATTTCATGTTGTGCATTACTGGATTCTTAAAATGGAATTTAAAGATAATTCTATTATGACGGAAAAAAAACCACAAAATAAACTAGTGAAACTACCATAGCGGGCGTAAAAAAACTAGACTACTATATATAGTATGTTTCATTCATCAATGGATATTATTCATTTGAAATTGTGTACCAAACCAAGACAACCTACATCATTTCTACAATCATTCTGCTCCTGGACTTTAAAAATTAAAAAGGGAAAAAGGCAGACGTTTAGTTTTGCAACATTTTATTAGTGCAGTTAAGCAAACAGTTTTCTTCTATATCCATTCTACCCTAACAGGAAATCATCCTCAGCATCGCTAATACAGGCGAGGCACTAGAAGCTGCAGAAGGCATCGAACCTAACCGTTAGTGCTAATCTATACGCCCAAATCCGTCCTCGGCCAACCAATACAGAACAAAAAGTACAGACCGATTTATTTTATCCCACCCCCCCGCCCCCTCCCCTCCCCTTACCGCCCCCAAATTGAACTTGTGAGCTCTGATGAGGTAGAATTACGCTGCCTACGCACGTCAGGGAGCGAGGCCTTCCCACACTCTCGCTTCTCATAGTGAGTAAATATTTGCCCCAGAATGCAACGTTTCCCTCCGGAGAATGCGAGGCGGCCTCAAAGCCGCTTTGGCCCGCCGGGTCCAGATTGGCGGCTCGAGGAGAGGTTTTTTTTTTTTCCGGGCTTACGGAAGCCGCGGCCCTTTCCCGTTGGGAATGATTAAAAGTCCAGGTTGTCCGGGGACTGAGCCCCTGAGGAATGCCACCGGGGTGAACCGCGGCTCGAGGGAGGGAATTAGCCGCAGGAGCGGCCCCGGGGCCTTGTGAACCCGGGTCTTTGCCCGATACCTGCCCTCTGGATCCGCCTAAGAGCTCCCCTCGCCTGGCCCGGCTCGTGGGACCACAACCTCTGGTTTTATTTTTTTTAAACGTGGAAACCGCACGGGGGAGGGGTGGGGGGGGAGGAACCAAAAACAATACTTTTCTTTCAGCTGCCGCCGCCCCCCCATCACCCCCACCTCGATATCCTAAGGGTTGTAGCCATTCCAGGATTTACGTGCCACTGATCTCCGAAGGACAGTTGGATGTCCATGCTCTTCAACAAACAAAAAAAAAACTACATTTCCCAGTTTTAGTTTGTGAGTGTTACTGTGGTTCCCCCTCCACCTGCCATCCGCCATTTGTAGTTTAGGGGTGAACACGTTTCACAGCTTCCCAATGCAGTGAAATGTCAGTTTTACAATTATGGGACAAGATTTAAAAAAAAAAAAAAATTACAGCATTGCAGTTCTTAATGAATTTCTACCAAACTCTGAAACCTTGTAGCATATTACAGTAATTGTTCCATCTTGAAAATCAAAAGGCAGTTTAAAGGGGACGTTCACCCAAAAGAGAAATTAAGGTATGTTTCCACTTACCCAGAGTAGTATTTGTCCATCCAGACAAATGCGGCAAGTTTTCTAGATATTTGCCGCAGCTCAATAGGATAAAACTCACGGATCCGTCTTCATATGGCCTCAAAGTGCTAAAGAATTTACCTTCGAATTTACCTTACTTTCCAAGCATTATCCTGTGGTTACTCACAAACATCCACAGAACAATTTGTGGACGGTTTCATCTAGAAGTACTTCGACCGAAACACGCCAGTTGAAACTTTGCACATATGTCGACAGAAGTAGTAGCTCTAGATTAAAACGTGCACAAATTAAACTCTGTGGAAGTGGAAAGAGACGTTTGTTTAATCTTTTGAAGGTAAACATTTCGCTTTGAGGCCACACACAAATTGACCCGTGGGATTGCGTTTTATTGGGGTGAACTGCAACCCCAGTATCTACAAAACTCATCACATTTCAGCAAAACTATCCAGGCGGACAGATGCTACACCAGGTAAGTGGAAACTGAGGTGTTCAACAGAGGGTCTTCAGAGCTCAATACAGTCCAGAGGGTGAACGTAGTTCCTGAATGGTAAATGGATGGTAAATGGACTGCATTTATATAGCGCTTTTATCCAAAGCGCTTTACAATTGATGCCTCTCATTCGCCAGAGCATTGGGTTAGTGTCTTGCTCAAGGACACGACCGCCCGGGGGTTGAACTGCAACCTCCGACTGCCAGACAATCGGTCTTACCTCCTGAGCTATGTCGCCCCTATATAACTGAGAGTAACTGAGACTCACCCACCCAATGGAGTTTGACCCATCTTTCAGTTGCAATTCCCCCCCCCCACAATTTGGCGCCCAAGATGGGGCTGAGTCTATCCACAATTACTGCCTGAATTTTGAACTTCCAATCGTCTGCAACCGCAGCCACATTCATGATGTGAACACCACTGCTGATTCGGGAGAGTGCAGACATCCACGGTTCTCCACGCGGTCGCCAACTGCTTCTTTACACACCGCAGACTACAGCTAAGCTCGCACAGAACAGAGTCAGAGGAAGACCTTTCATCACATGTTGCTTTGACAGGAACCTACAGGCGCCAGATCGAACCAGCAGGGGTCGCTAGATTGCGACAAACGCGGATAACAAACGCGGATAACAAACACGGAACGCTATCCGGCTAAGCCCTTCCATTCCATTCCCTCCTAATCGGCAACTGCGTGTCGCACCAAGGAGCCAACAGCTACAGTCGGCACCGGCAGTCGCAATTTCAAATACTTAACTGATATTTAATCCCTACATGACTACAAGCTATTAAAAAAACTGTACAAAGGATTACATCAGATAATGAATGCTTATAAGGCTACTTTCAGAAGAGTCATAAAATCCCCCTCCTCTCTCTTTGCATTGCTTTTCTTTTCTTCCTTTAATTCATTTGCAATAACGTGTAATAACTTGCATACCAAACTTGTATTCATTTATAACACCAACCACTACAATAGTCATCATTCATCATCTAAAAAAACAAATAAAAAGTAAACTACTTTAACACTTTCCAATATATAAGGCCTCATGAGTACTACTAATAAGGGATCCAGTTATTTAAATGCCAGTCCGAGCCATAAGACCCTGTGCAATCAATATCGTAATTTCTAAAAGTTATAAAGAACCAGAGAAAACAAACACTAACATGTTAAGTCTATACTTTATTATCCTGAAAGCAACAAAGTCCTTACACTGCCCCCTACAGGAGGACTTCGGTATCAGACACGCAGAGACCACCCGCCTTGCCTAATTAACGCTGCAATTTACACTTTAACCAATCAGCATTGTGACTGTTTAGTGGGCTGCCAATCAGAAGTAAACCTGAAGTGTTCCAAAACATGATTTACATCACCAAGGAAATGTTATTGTTATGTAGCAATAAGTACACATCTTTACCTTTTGGCTTAATTAACACTTTAAATACAACAAAAGAAAGGTGTTTGCACAGGGTCTCTATTAAGTGCACAAGTATGTGTGTCTACTTTCATAACAGTGCCAACAAAAATCTAAAAGTATGTGCAAGGCCATCCGGATTTTAATGATTATTAACAGCTATGCATAGCCCCACTGGCAGCCTTCTGAAAAGAAATACAGCACAGAATAATGATTGAGCCCCTTTTCTCTTAATGCGTTTCCGGTATTAGCAATGACTGGACCGCTTCCAAAAACCCACAAACGCGGCAAACTGCCATCAGCGCAGAGGAACTGTGGGAGAAACCGGGGGCAAATTGCACCGATTAGCGGGCAACAGCCGGGGGGGGGGCCCCGCTAGCCCCCCACCACCCCCCCCGCGCAGTTCTCCCCGCAACACCGCAAGGAACCAGCTTCCGCCGCGCGCACGGGCAGGCATAGCATCGAACACCAAGGAAGAGTGTGTGAGACAACCCTCGAGACATCACTCACCAAAATCTACTCTCAGAAAATCAACTCTCACAAAAGCAAAACAATCAGTGGAAACCATAAATAACTTCAAGGATATCATAAATGTTCTGTGAAAGTTTCAGCTACTACACTAAGCATCCCCTTTAAAATACTCAACTACACAAACATTTAAAAGCAGACGGCACACAAATCAAATGTATTGGCACATTAGGTATTCCGGTAAATATAATGCAAGGGTTTCCCGGTCTGCCGGGCTTACAGCACAATACAGTAACCAGTGCTTATAAATGACTAAGACGTGTTAATACTAATCATGTGATCAAGCTTGTAGGTTATGACACTGCAGTACGTACAGTGAGTGTCTAAAATAATTTCGAGCGGAAAAGCTTTGCTTTCCCTCTACGAACTGTCTAGGCAGGTAGTTCTTCATTATGGGAAAAAGTACACTGCTTAAACTAGAAAGCATGTACAAATGCACTACTTTAATCTGCTGTAAGTTGATTATCCCAAGCAAAGCATACAACTGAGCCCCTACCCCCCACCACCCGCCCCCCAGCCCTCAGCCCTCTGCCCACACACACCACCCCCCCCCCCCCCCCCCCCCCCCCCAAACATCAGATAAAAGTACAGCGTTTCAGCGTGTTACTCTGATCCCTTTCTGAGGCAGAGTAATCCTACACCCTCACATGGATTCACGCTCAGCCCTGGCTGTTATACACAGCTTTTGCATGGCTTTCTCCCCTCTGTGAAAACTCACGTGCTGAGCCGGAAAAATGTGGTGGGGGGGGGGGGGCGGGGGGAGAGGTGAGGGGGAGGGGGGCAGGGGTGTGACAACCTCCCTTTACCAATAAATAGGGATTGCATTCTTTTTCCCATAAGCAGTCTTAGAAGTACGGAAGCAGCCTATAGCAGGTACACACATCGTTTCCCTTCCTCCACTAGCTCAGTTTAATTTTAAAAATGCATAGGAGACAATATTCTCGACTACATAGATGTGCTCGACCACGAGACCAGACGAATCCTTCTATTATACGAGGACAGCTAGCAAGGTGGTCAAATATACGCTTTTCCTGACTGAACGGCAGGGAGAGAAAAAGGACTAGCCCTAGGCTCTAAACTCACTTAATCAGGCTCTGGGTTCTCACCAAACTACAATACAATACAAGGCATCCTGTTAGTAGTTAAAAACAAATATAAAAAATAAACAAAAATGTAAAAAATAATAATTGTAATGGAATGCAACAACACAATATTTCTAACACTGCTAACTAAAACGAAGGACAAAAGTGGCAGTTTATCACTTTGTCAGGAGGAATTGTTTCAGGCACAACAAGTACGAAAATATATTTAAAAAAAACAAACAAAACAAACGAAAATGAGCGACCCAGACCTGATATCTACTGATACACAAGCTACACAGACTCCATCTTCACATCACCGCCCGTGAGAATGTGACCGTCTTCGCGGAACGAGACCCGACAGACGACGCTGAAAACCGCTCGCGTTTAAAGGAGGGGGGGGGATCCTCCGTGAGGAAAAACACTGAGAAAACAAAACAAAACGAACGCAGACGAATCGATGTGGGTTCCGCGCGTTTTTGGGGACTCGCCGGTACGGTGCGGCATCCGCCTTTTACAGGAAGCATCTCTGACACCCGCCGTCCCCTACAGGTCCGCAGACAAAAAAATCAGGCTGTTCCTGTCCCAACAGAACATTCTTTTTTTTTTATTTTCCTTTTTTCCCCCGCTCCAAACGAATGTGTGACAGACAACTTCATGATGTGCTTAATTAAAAAAAAAAAAATGACTAATATACTTTCAGCCTGTGGGAAGACTCGATACTCTAAGCTTTTTTAAAGTTACTTTTCCGCTTGTCCACAGACAAGGTTTTGCTCGACAGCAAGTACGCCATGAGATCACTTTCGCTCGAAAAGGTGGGCGAAACAGGAGAAAGACAAACTGGCCTCATCTCCTCTCTCTCCCCTTTCTCTCTCTCTCGCTTCAGGAATGAATGAATCCATTCATCAGCTCCAGAGGACCCCAGAAGAGGGCCCTTCAGTTCTTGAACCGCGTCTGTTCACAGATGTGGTTGAACTTCCTGAAGAAGAAGAAGAAAAAAAAAGAAATAACAATAAAAACAAAGAAGTACAGCCACAAAACAACAATGAAAAAAACAACACAATGCATTTTCATGCACAGCTACTTAGAGACTGGTGTTACAGCTGGGGACGTGATGGAGGAGCCTGAAATTTAGCATCGAGTTAAACTGAGATGAAACGGCAGCGCCCTCTGCTGTCGAATGCAGAGAATTTCTACGCTCTGTGGCCAGAGACATACACAGCATACAGTCTAAGCACATTAGCGCCATTGCTACTTTTAACGTTCAAGTTGGTATAACCCCTCCCCCGCCCCCCCCCCCGTGTTGAGAAGGCGTGATTACATGGCGTGGTGCGCCTTCACTTGGGTGCGACAGTTCCGTCCCCAGTAACAGTCCGGGCGTGAGGTCACAGCAGCTGAAAAGACGAGAGGAAGCATGAGGTCACTGACCGTCGACCGCAGAGCGCTGACCGCTCAAACCGCGTCATAAAGCCTGGGTCCCACTGAATCTGCATAATCTCTTTACCTACCTATTTAGCATGTACTACGACCAGATGCTCAAATCAACACTCACTCACAAATGACTAATGTACACGTAAAAAAAAGGACAAAGACATTTAGTAAAATGCAGAAAAAGCAGACCAGAACTCAGGCGGTCAAAGCAGACCAGGTGGCTCGAGGGCGGTAAGCAGGCCCAGGTGGACTTCTAGTGGGCGGGGTCAGAGCAGGCCCAGGTGGGCTCTAGTGGGCGGGGTCAGAGCAGGCCCAGGTGGGCTCTAGGGGGCGGGGTCAGAGCAGGCCCAGGTGGGCTCGAGGGGGCGGGGTCAGAGCAGGCCCAGGTGGGCTCGAGGGGGCGGGGTCAGAGCAGGCCCAGGTGGGCACTAGTGGGCGGGGCCAGGGGGAACACACAGCGGGACTCACCTGGAAGCTCGGAGGGGGGGATGTTCTGCCTGTATTTGTAGGCCAGCTCCTTAAACGCGCGCAGGCCGCAGCAGTAGCACAGGACGGCGTTAGCAGTGATGCGATAGTCTGCGGCGAACAGAGAAACGCCAGTCACACAGACAGTACACCAGTCCCTTTATCCCCCCCCCCCACACCCCTTTCCCCCCCATTACAGAAAGCCCAGTCATATTCAGCCTTGCTCCCGCAACTTCAGCTCCTGCTCAGGAACAGCACAGACATGCATGAGCTGTCCTTCGAAGCTCAACATGTCATGGATCCATTCACAGAGGTGCGAATTTCAGTTAGGCAAAATCACTTTTTTAATAAAGCAGCAAAACCTTCTGTAGCTGGTGTCAGCAGAGATTGCACATCAATATTATTTCAACGTTAAAGAATAAGGACGGAAGAACAGATAATTAGGGTTTCAGGCAAAACTGCGTCACACGAGACAGACAGAACTCACCTGACAGGTAAAACGTTCCCTGCTGCAGCGCCAGGAGGCCTTCATGAAGCATCTCCTTCCACGTCATTCCTCTGGAAGCCAGGTAATTCTGCCACACACACACACACACACACACACAAGCGCGCACACAACACACACACATACAAGCACACACACAACACACACACATACAACAGGCGCACACACATGCACAACAAGCGCACACACACAACACACACACACACAAGTGCACACACGCACAACAAGCGCGCGCGCACACACACACACACACACACGTTATCTTCAGTCCGATGGAAACTGCATTTACTAACATCAGGCAGGTGCACACCACTCACACATTTAACACAAAAAACCTAAAATCTCCATCACGCTTAACTGAGAGGGAGGGACTTCAGAAGACTAGAACAAGAACGCAGGCGATGGGAGAAAAGAGGAGGGGAATACCCGGAGAATGTCGGACTCGTAGTTATTGCTGTTGAGAGCGCCGTCGAGACATTTCTCTGTGAGGTTGAGCTCTGAAAAAGATTCATGGAAAAGTGTGTTACACAGGGAGACCGGTAAAAACAGAACAAGAATCCCAAGTACTACTCTACAGAGGCTACAACGCAGGACAGCCGCTTTCTGAAGCTGAAGTAAAAAATAAAATAGTATCACCCAATGCCTGAGTAGAATATTCAACAAAAATACAAGCACATTTGTATTCTGTATTCAAGAACAGTCTTTTAGTGTATTCTGTAAATACGTGTCTTAAGCAAATATGGGCTAGGAACCTGAAATGACACAGGACACAAATCAATCACACACACACACACACACACACACACACACACACACATTCACATTCACATTCACACACTCACACACGGTTTCTGACTGTGTTCCTTGATCATATTTAAATCACTTCACCCCTCAGTTTGCAGTTTAACGATCAAATGAAATTCAAGTGGGCTGTCAATCAAGCTCCCGTAAAAATGGGCTTCTCACCGCTGAAGCGAGCGAGGCATCCCTGACAGCCGATTCGCTGGCACCCCCAGTACATGTGACAGAACGGCCGCTGGCACACCGTACCTGTGGGAAGGTCAAAGGTCAGAGGTCAGCTGAGTGGAACAGACCTGAACCCCTGAGAAGGGGATGGGGAGTGGGGGGGGGGTGTTGGCTGAGGGTGTGACTTAGCCTTCATATCGAGTCAAGGGGTAGCCACTCACACTGCTGCGCGGAGAACTGCTGGCCAATCAGCTCGCCCCGTCGGTCGGGCATGGGCTGCAGGCAGCAGGTGCAGATGACGTGGCCCCCTTGTGGCGAGCAGGTGTACTCCTGGAGAGCTGAAGCAGAGGGGAGGAGAAACAAAGGCTTACCACCCTGCTAAAACACAAAGGCGCCAGGAAGTGGCCTCTCCTGCTCAGAGCGCTGCGGTTTCCTCTGCAGAAACTCACTCACGTTGCAGCTGCACTGCATTTTTAAGCATTCAGCAGATGCTCTCCTCCACAGCGAATTAAGTCCCATTTACACTCTGTTACATGCATTGACATTAACACAGTGGGATATTTTTTTAACTGAAGTTCGGTATCTTGCTCTAGGGTACGACGGCAGTGCCCCGGCTGGGAATGGAACCCGCAGCCCCGGGGTTCCCTAGGCTTTTACGGCACGCTGGTGCCCCGGGGAACACGAGGAGCCCGCGTGCGGAGCTTGGCGGTACAGAGAGCCCCAACCCCACACTGCCGGGGAGGAAGACTGTACCGTCCCGGGACACAGGAGTGGATGAACCCTGTGGTGCTCGCTGGGTTTAAAACATGGGCAGGGGCGAGAGCTCGGGCCCTACCTGCGGGGACGTTGGAGGACGTGGAGGGGACCTCCCCCGCGGGCTTCACGCCCCCCTCCTCGAGGGGGGGCGATGACGCGCAGGGGGGCGCCTGGCTGGGGTCCTTCCTGTAGCCCGGGCACTGTCTGCACATCACAAAGGGCTGACTGTGGAGACAAGATGGCCGTCAGAAGGGACCAGTGTCATCTTTATCCTAATCAAAAACTAACAACTCAATCAGAATAAGCAGTTTACTAACTCGATCCTGTCTACTACCACTAATACTACTACTAACAATTTACAGATCTATGCAATGATAATTGTACTTATTATGAATCTTTCAAGGTGCCCATGGGCACAAAATAATGTTGGAACATGTAAAATAGGGGCGACATAGCTCAGGAGGTAAGACCGATTGTCTGGCAGTCGGAGGGTTGCCGGTTCAAAGCCCGCCCTGGGCGTGTCGAAGTGTCCTTGAGCAAGACACCTAACCCCTAACCCCTAACTGCTCTGGCGAATGAGAGGCATCAATTGTAAAGCGCTTTGGATAAAAGCGCTATATAAATGCAGTCCATTTACCATTTAAAATAAAATGGGAAAGGGAATACAGTGAAATTGTGTTATTCAGCACGAGGTGGAGGGTGCAATGGCAGTGAAATTTAGACAGGGTGTAGCAGGTCTGCAGCCGGTGGTTTCTGCACAGGCAGGAGGCAGCGGGGGTCACCTGACCTGATGTCGGAGGTGTCGCTGTCGTTGTCGGAGAGCTCGAAGAGGTAATCGGAGCTGCCCTCCTCGTCGGAGAAGGAGCGCTCGATCTTTGGCTGCAGCATGTCCTGAGTGATCTTGTTGCGCTTGTCCATGCTCTTCCTGTCCTCTTCGCTGCGACACTTTTCTGCGAGGGCACAATCAGTGGGGGGTCAAGGGTCACGCGCACGGCACAAAGACCAAAAAATAAAGCGCTGTCCGCTGGTATCCTACAGTTTCCCAGCAGCGCAGGTGTAGCTGTGCTGTAGCCCTGTTTCCCAGCAGCGCAGGTGTAGCAGAGCTGTAGCCCTCTTTCCCAGCAGCATGAGTGTAGGGTGTAGCACAGCTGTAGGCCTGTTTCCCAGCAGTGTGGGTGTGGTGTAGCAGTGCAGGTGTAGCAGAGCTGTAGCCCCGTCTCCCAGCAGTGAGAGTGTAGGGGCGCAGGTGTAGCTGTGCTGAAGGCCTGTTCCCCAGCACCGAGGGTGTAGGGGCGCAGGCGTAGCTGTGCTGTACCTGGGTGCTGCAGCAGGTAGGCCTCCACCAGGTTGTTGAGGATGTGGTTCTTGCGGATCCTCTCCACAGGGCAGCGGCAGGTGGGGCAGAGAGAGGAGCGCTCCATCCAGCCAGAGTAACAGGCAGCGCAGAACGTGTGCATGCAGGGCTGGAGGCTGTGGATACGCACACACTGCACACAATGCACAGCACGTCACACACCACGCCACGATAGCACACACACACACACACATGCACACACGCACACACACCCAGACACGCGCATACCGCATACATTCACACACACACACACACACACACACACACACCAGACATGCAGCACGCAGCACTACGCACACCTACGATACCACCGCACACCGCACACAGGCACTCACACCATGCACATGGCTGCACACACCCACACGGGCACAGGCACGTGGCACACACAACACCACACACACACACACACACACACACACACACACACAGACATGCACACGCACGCACACGCACACACACACACACACACACGCACACGCGCACACACACGCACACACACCATGGTCAGCTCTCAGCTACAGAAGCCCATCATTTTAGATTAGAGCTACGAATGACAGATGAAACCCGAATCTGGCTTCCGATGCTTCCCAGAAGACGGATACCCATAATCCCCTCCAAATAATCAAATTAAAACTACCATTTGAAATCTCTTTCTATGCATTTAGCATGCTCTGTCACAGCAAAGACTGAAGTGAAGACTGGTGGTGGTGAGCCTTGTGGGCGGGGCCTCACCTGACGCAGTCGTGCAGGAGATCCTGGCAGATGATGCAGGTGAGGGATTCCTCCATCTTGTCGGTTTTGGCGCCCTCCGTCGCGCTCTTCCCCGCGACGGCCCCCAGAGGCGCCTTAGGGGGGCTCTCAGCTTCACTGAACCCAGGGTCTGGAAGCCCAAAGTCATAGTCCTTATCTGGAGGGGAAAACAGGAAGTGAGGTCACAAGGAAGGCATTTCAATCCACCTCCAAAATGGAGGGAGAAACAGAGAGAGAAAGAGAGAGCGACAGAGAGAAAGAAATAGAGAGATAGAGAGAGACCGAACACCCTTACCAGTGCCAGTCTTTCTCCTCTTCCTCTCGGGCTCCTGGTTCTCGTCCTTCTTCGCATTAAGCGGGGCGTGGCTCTCTGCCTCGGTTTCGAGGGGCTTGGGCCCGGGTTCCGCCGGCTCCCCGTCGGGTGCATTGTGGGTAGGGAGGGATGACTCGGCGCGGCTGGGGCCGCCGCACCCTGCGGGGGTGGGGAGATACGGAGCAGGTGTGAGATGAGCATCGCTGAGGATGCGAGAACGCCGCTCGGCTATTCTATCACCCCTGAAAGTCGATATTTTGAGGTGCAGGGAGCAAACGAAAAAAAATAAATAAACAGAGAGAGTCAATGTGAATCAATCAACAGGATGCTGCACCACCACATATGAGAGGCCTGCTTGCAGCACAGCAGAGCCTCCCAGCATCTGCGAAAGGAATGCAGCAGTATTTTATCAAAGGGGAAAACCCAGGCTGCTCCTCACACAGCAGGCAGCTGCCTCACTGCCTACAAAGTCTGCACTCTCCAGAGGTAGTGCCCTAATGGAAAAGGAACCTCATACGGCAACGAGTTTGGGAGCGCATTCTAAAGGCAGGATGACGTCAGAGAAGAGTAATATACAGTATGTTATTCCAGCGCATTAAAAAATTACACTGTATTTTTAAAGTATAGCTACAACAAATTATCCAGCTCACTGTATGCTCTCACTTGTGAACAAGCTCCTCTGCTGCCACTGCAGCTGCCGGGGGCTCTCACTGCTGATAACCTCATTTTTAGGGTCATTTTTGACCCTGTGGACAGGAGGAAAAAAATGAGTGTCCCATTGCATGCTGGGGCAGTAGCTAAGCTGGGAGGACTCCCACCTGAAGCGGAGGCGGCGGCGGGGGGGCCCGGTGAGGGGGGGCCGGCCGGGGGGGCCGAGGCGCTGTACAGGTGCGAGCTGGAGGTAGAAGGCTGCGGCTCCTCTGGGACAGGCGCCGCTGGGGGGTGGGACCGCGTGGGGGCGGGGGGCGCGGCGTGGGGGGGGTCCGGCTTGCCCCCGGGGCTCTCCTGTGCGTCAGCGCCTCCTCCTGTCCCCTCGCCGCTCGCCACTCCTGCAGCCAATCACAAGGAGTTTCAGTTTCTCAAAAACTTGTGTATTTACCTCTTTTAAATTACTTTTATTTTACTAAAAGTTTTTTTACCAAGTTTAATAATGTAGTTAAGGTGGATGTTTGCTAAACAGGATCTAAACTGAACATTTATGGCTTCAGAATACAAACCGTTTGTGTAAATAAGAAAATATATATTAAACTACTTTTTCAGAAGGTCCCATTCTAAAAGCCAGGTGTGCCAAATGCATTTCACACAGTATAACATGCAAAGCGCATGAATGATGTCACTCTACATCCAGTCCCATTACCGGTTCACATCAGCTGTAACCCCCAACGGTCACACCTCAAGGTTCATTCACACGCCAAAACGTATCTGACTCACTTACCAGTAGTAGTTTGTAAACTTGCCGGCTCTGGTGGAATAGCCTGATAAACATAAGCAATGTCTGTAAAATAAGAGAGAGACAGCGTCTTATTCAGAGAGCTTTCTTGGCAAATACAAAATTAAAAGTTATTAATTAGCGTTGATCGTACACCAGTTGAACAAATTCACTGCACGTGGGGGTTCGCCTGGCATTAGGGAATAATTTTTCTTCAAAGAGCTCGAAAGCGCAGTTAAAGATAATGCGCTGCGCTAAGGACGCTAACGCCAATCGTGACAAACAGCGCAGGGGTGCAGACCCGACGCTCGTTTGGAGGGAAGATTAATTTACTAGCAGACAGATTCAGAACGCACTGGCGTTCATTGCTCATGCATTATGCAGGACTATCGCCTGTGAGTTGCACTGTACCAAATTTGGCCTGGAGTCAAGAGCACAAGTGGCTTTAAACGCAACTTAAGGCAATTCACCCAATGATAATGTGACACATTTTTGGCACGGCCGGGCCGTGTGCAATGTGGGTTTGGAATCGTTTAAATCAGCATTAACGAGGCCTTTGATCTGCGCCAGCCTCAGACCGTGTCCTTAAGTACACCCGGGGACTGCAGATCCAGGTCCGCCAACATGTGGCCTTGCTGTTCCGAATTAGGCCCAACCAAAACAAGCCACCGGGCCAACGGAGCAGAACACAGCGGGACAGACAGGAGGGGGGGGGGAGGGGGGGGGGGAACGCAAATGAACTCACTTTGCTCGGGCTCGTTCTTCCTGTAAACGAAGTAGATGACATCACCGCTCCGCAGGGGGTGCATCTGCTTTTTGACGAGCTTCGACATGTTGATCACGGTGCCGTTGGTGCTGTGGGGGGGGGGGGGGGGGGGGGGGGCGGGCAGAACAAAATCCACCGTTTCAATCTCACTCCTTTCATTTGGACTACGATTAGGCCTAGGGGCGACAGTGTAGAAGTGTGGGTACGGAATCGGACTTGTAACTTAAAGGGTTGCAGGTTCGATTCCCAACTCGGACAATGCCACTGCACCCCTGGGCAAGGTGCTTACCCCGAGTTGCTTCTGTATATATCCAAATGGATACCATGATAAAAACAAACATAAAAGTTGTCCAAGTTGTACTGGCTAAGAGCAACTATTAAATGTCAGCAATGTAAAGTAAAGCCCTGACAACACTTGACAAAGTTCCATTCGCCTCGAGCAGAAGTGAAACAGGCTTTCCAACAGAGAAGCCAATCCCGGCTTTGAAAGAAATCATAGAAAATGACAGTTTTATAACTGCTGATAAAGATCTTTGCTGAGGAGTTGTTATTATTCCCAGTTAATGTACCATTAACGACATACAACAGCAATTACCTAAGCGAGATTAAACAGGGGCTTCACTCCTCCTGATCTGCTCAATTATACAACAGCAGCGCGATCCACGGGCGTCTCCGCGGCGTCGAGTTCTTCTCTCTCCCCCCGCTTCATTGTTTGAGACGCAATTTGAATTGTATTCCTGGAGGTTATTAGCCGTGAATATTAAATTACATCTCGCAAAGGAAGGAGCAGCCGCGCCGCCGACTTCATTCTGAGGCGGTTAATGTGGCTGCAGACAGCGAGAGCCGTCATCGCGCGCGCGCGTGGAGAGATGGGGGTGCGTTCTGGAGCGGGGGGAGAGAGAGAGCGCCCCGGGGGCCTCGCATCGCGGCGACTCAGCAGTTCGTAAAACACCGGCCCTCTTTGATTACCCCGCGGTGACGGCATCTTCATTATCGAGAAGCCGGTTGGTTTACAGTTGCAATTATGCTCGCTGGCGCGCGGCCACGCGTCTTTCACTGCGGGCCAGAGCGGCCCCAGATTAAATGCACGGCAAAAAAAAAAACCTTTCCAAAACGACGCCGGCGGCAACGCTGGAACTGCGCCACTGCCTGCGCGAAGCCAGAAAATTTTTTTTTAAAAAGCTGTTGGCGTGTTTGTTTACGGCTCCGTCGGAAAAAAAGATGCGCTCGCGTTATGGAAATACCGCCGCGATGCCTCATTAGAGCTCCAGTGTCTACCGTCAGTCATCTGAATTCATTTCAACTTAATGAACCACGTGACAAACTGTGACCTCTGACCTTAGCCAGTTTTTCTTATTCATGTGATGCCGGGAAGTGTTATTTGTTTGAGAAGACCAAGCTAATAATTAAACACCATATCTTCTAAAAGCATATATAAGAACCACTCCCAACAGAGAACAGGCTGATTTACGATGCTGTTCTAGGAAGCACAACAATATAAATACTGACTCCGATGTGTAATGTTTACATACAGCGGGTGATTGTACTGGGGATCCTAAAAAATGAGAACCTTTAGTCGCATACAATCCTTCAACAAGGACAGCTGACGCCGTGACAAGAGAGAGCTATGATTTAGAGCGCATCCGTTCAGATGAAACACTAATGGAGGAGGCTTATTATCAAATTAGGAATAACCTGTGAATGTGCATGTTTAACAAAAGGAAGGTCAGTGGTACTGCTGACAACTTCCAAATTTGGATGGGGAAACCAAAATTATACCGGGAAAGGGGTATACACAAAAGAAAAGGTTCATTCTGACATGTACGCTGATAACTCAATGTTATACTTCTGTACTTAAAATGTTCTAATTCTGCCCCATATGAGTAAAAATGTGATCGAAAATTTTACAATTTTGGGATACTGCTCAGACTGAAGGGCCTTTGGATGGATATTCCAGGATGCCAGGGGTGTCTGGGGGTGGGGTTTAGCTCGAAACTACTTTGAGGCGAGGAGTCGAGACTGGAATAATCTGAGAGCAAATAAAGCGCCACCTTTGTTTCTTTCAAATGGCCCGGTCGTGGCGCCTTTTCAAACACGTCACGTGTTGCATCGCTAAGTAACGCGTGCGCTGCTCGAGAGGCTGCTGCCCTTCCTCCGCCGTTCAGAACATCCCACGCAGCAAGCTCTCCTCAGTGCAAAAAGGGCGAGGTGGGACACGAAACTAGCCACTTTCCCTTCCAAGAAAACGGTAGCGACGCTAGCCACGGACGCTAACGGCGTTTTATCTGAAGAGTGCAAAAACCCAGGGCAGCGCATTGTTCCCCCTATCTGGAAAGGCCTCTTTCCCATTCTGTCGGGCATAATGGAGCACTGGTGCGGCCAGCTGGTCGCAGTTCATAATGTCTCTGTATGCAGCTAATCTGCGTTCTCAGTCATGCGACATGTTCATGCCCCCTAGGGCCGTCCCCAACATACCACGAGCCTGGGGGAACGTACTGGAAAAAAGAACCTACGTTTTTTACACCGGAAACACCATGCAGCGTACCAACATGAGCACACCCAAGGAGATGCTAAACTGCAAATTAAGTTTTCCGTTTTGAATGGTCCCGACTCTCATATCGTTCAGTCTGAACCAATCAATTTGTGGGGAAATTACACCGCCTGTAAGCAGGGTTGGGGTAAATTCCATTTAAATTTCACTCAGTTCAGAAAATTACCCGGAAATTCAATTCCTGAACTGATTGAATTGTAAATAGACCCAAACATTGTTTAAAGAAAAACACCAAAAAAAAAACAATTTATGGTACAAATATATGTGCATTTCACAAAATGTCTATGAATGTTTTTTTTTTTTCAGTCAGTTATGTTTTTTTAAATTGATTGAGAGAATTACCTCATATCCTCAAGCCACACCTCCCCTGAGTTCTCACACTGCACTATCTTGCAGTGATCACCTGAGACCAGCTTGTTAGCAGGAAAGGAGAGGTCACAACCTGGGAGAGAACAATTCAGAAACGCAAACATTATTAGGGACATTAAAGGAGCGGCATTTTTGTTCATTCATTTTTAAGGAGGTCGGTTTCTTGGGCCGAGTCCAGCTGCTTACAGATCGCATAATTCAAAAGCTTAAAAAAAAAAATTAAAACCACACCTTGCCAGGTCAAATCAAGGGCTGCATATTCACCTTTTCACATATCAAATACTATGTTAATGCATTCTTCAAAAAGACCTTAGCAGATCGGCTTAAAGAAAACTGTCATAAAGTCTGCATATAAAGAGTACTGATTTGAGGCGCTTTTAAAATTCACTGTCCTGTATTTTCGAAGTGCTGGGAAGAACAACTTTGGTGTTTATAAATTAAAAATAGCATCTATGAAGCACCGAATTAAACCCCGACATCGATCTGCATGAAAAGCAGACTTGCGATCTCCACATAATAGGGTGGATGGAACCAGACCCTCAGAGACGGAACCTTTCTCCTCGTCCTTGAGCGACACAAAACCTACAAAAAACCTACTTAATATTCTGCACACATGTTCTCCATAGACCTCTTTGTCATTACCACGGGGTGTCTAAGTTTACAGAACTAAAGAAGCCATTGTAGTGCTTGGGAAGAGACGATGGTATAGAACTTAAGCTGCTCAGATGGTTACGTCTGTCGCGACTTCAGTCAACAGAAGAGTACGGTCATTACCAGAGCGGCCAGTCTATGTATTGCTATGACCAATCAGCTACTATGGTTCTCTGCGTTTACATTCCTTTAATTTATCCCACCGTTAAAATTACCACCTAGACTATTTACGTTTATTCAAATTGCTCGTTTAATTAGACCTAAATTATTTTCCCATAAAACATTTTCTTAGGGTGGGAACCAGTCGAGTAATAATTGAATTCAGGCAATGAACTGCTCAAGTACACCAAGTATAAAAAAAGTTGGTAAAGCGCTTACTGTGTGTGTAGTCAAGCACTTATGGTTAGAAAACAGATCTTAAAATTTAACCTAAAAATCTGATCAAAGGCACCGCACAATAAGCAAAAATGTAAACAATCGTGTTGTTTACTTCGAAGTGTAAGTGCAGAATATTGGCCATTACTGGAACTACTAAGACTCATACTTAATTGCAATTCGCTCAGTTCAGCGTTGAACATTAACTCAGTATTATAACGTAACGTTACTTGAACAACAATAAACTGCAAGTCAACAAAGTTTGCTGTATCAACCTCGCGAGTGAACCATTTCGTTAGACAACGTTCACGTTATCTTGAGTGTACAATGCGCGCACACAAGTTGTAGTCCATTGCTTTCGTTAGCTGGGTTGCTACACTATGTTAACTTAGCTAGCTAACATGTTAAAGTCAACCTGACAATATCTACTATAACGCTGTCGCTAACTAACAGTATTTTATCATTTCAATTTGACTCGCTTGCTTGCATAATCGTCTTGTCCATGTCCACCTGCAGTTAGTTAGCTATATACATCTAACGTTAACTAGAATAGAGCAACAAGGAAGCTAACGTGGCTAGTAGTAGTAGTGGTGGTGGTGAAATGGGTCGTCGAGATTAAAGGCATTAGACTAGTCTAACGTTAAACTAGATAAACTAAGTTGGCCAAGCGAAGCTTTATTTTATTCAGTAACTTAACTACAGTTTCAGTAACCAGCAGTGATTTGCTGATCATTTAGCGAGGATGAACGTACCTTTCCTTCTTCCAACTGTGCATTCTCTGTTGACAAGCAAAATTTCTGATTCAGAACCAGTGTCAACTTTCACTAGCTTTCCCCACGGCTGACTTCTTCCTCGATCCTCCATTTCCAAGTCTTTGCTAAACAGACCTCGACTGTACGTTACACTACTGACAAACAGTGGCTTCTTAACAAAAATGACGTTTGATCAATTTAAAGTTCGTTCACTTGCAAGCTCGCTGTTTTTGGAAACAAGAGTTCAGAGACGTTAGCTTAGCTGGCTAACTTCTAAGTTGGCTTACTAGCTAAAGTAACTTTGCTAACTTAGCTTGCTGTTGCATAGCTTGTTTCGTATAGTATTAGCTAGGGGTGACTGAACCAAACTCGCGCTAGCTAGCTGATAGCTAACTAACGTCAACTTATACACTATCGTATCGACATGGCTTATCGTCGGCAGGAAAACCCTTTCCAGTTTCAGAGGGCCAGCTAGCTAGCTAGCCAGCTACTTGTCACATAGCTAGTTAGCAAACTAATAATTCCACAACATTTCTCCTCTTCAAATAAAGTAGCCAGGTAACGCTAGCGAGCCAGTCAGCCAGCTGGTGTCTCTAAGCCGCCAACAAGTCAGGTAAAGTGAAATTATCAAAAAAGTTGAAACGTTATCTTCCCCTGCCTTCTAAATAGGACACGATATTAAAAAATATCCGCTATTTCTGTTTGGCTTCAGTTCCAGGCCGCTTTGTCGCAATAGCTAGCTTAGCTAACGTTGGTTAGCCAGCTTCGCCAATGGCTTAAACGAACAATCAAAAAGAAAAGACAAATTGTCGAACAAAAACCTATCCCGAGGATCGTACTGTGTAGGGAGTCTCGCCAGCAATAAACTGGTTCCGTTATGACTCTTAACTCAGCGGAATCATTTAAAGTCCCTTCGCTTTCCTGCTTGGACACATACTCGCGCACTTCCTGGCAACCAAAGGTATTTACAGACATCAGCTGATTATGGAGGGGCGGAGGATGTAGCTAGTCTGTGGGAATGAGGTATGTAAGGAGAAGCCATGTTGTGTGAGGGAAACTACCACGTGAAGAAGGGTCAGCAATGCTTATGAAATTAAGTGCAGTACAAATAGGAATATCACTGAATTTCTAAAATGGCACTAAATCAACCTTTTTGTTGTTTTTATGTAAATTATTAGCAGTATAGCGACTCCGCCATATTTTTCCTGTAGATCAGGGCTGCCCAACCCTGTTCCTGTTGATCTTTCGACCTGTAGGTTTTCATTTCAACCCAGATTTGGCACAACTGATTCTACTAATTAGCAGCTCAACGAGATCTCCAGCTGTTGAATGATGTGCTTTGTTAGGGTTGCAGTGAAAACATCTGGCACATCTCCAGGAACAGGGTTGGGAAGCTGTAGATTTTCTTATTATTTCTGTACTTAGCTTTCAAGGCGGAGATGGGTCTATACGAACCGCAAAACCTTGTCACGGTGTGCATGAAAAAGTATCTTGACTGGGTGGAGATACGGAAGACTATCTAGCCGTATTTAAATGTTTTTAACGAAGACTGAAGACACCATCTAGGAGTTTCCCAATCATAACAACTCTCCAACTGCAACTGCATAATAAACTTTTTTTTTTTTGGAAACAAATGCGAAACATAAATTAAAATGAGTTACATAACATGCTATGTAGTCTTGTGAACCCATTTTATCCTCCAAGTAGTACAGGCAAACATTGATATCTATAAGGGTAATTTAATGTCCAAAGTTTCTTGGAAATGTATTTAAAAAACTTAAAGTAAGCCACAGTATCTGTGTCATTGGAATTTATTTCTTTGCTTTATTCAGATCAGAGGGAATAACCACTATGCATGCTTTGGAAATACAGAAACCCAGACAGTCAATACACCACCCAGGGGCTGATACTCTGAGCTCTAATTAAATTATTACCATACCACATGCCATGTTGTCATAAACAGCCTTTGCATTTTGGTAACAGACAAATGAATAAATAAATAAAGCAAGCCTATATTAGCCGGACACTCAAGGACCCTAGGAAAATTTACAAAAGACAAAGAAAGTAATTTCTTTCCCTTATCTGAGGCTATAGTTTGACATGGTCTAACGATAGACCTATAATTATGGCCTTTAAGGAAGCATTAAGAATAAGTACCATAGTCCTGCACACATTTTTCGGTATCTGTGCTTTTATTATGTCTCCCGAAGGACTATAAGGAAACATCGCCACATTCCACATTTTAAAAAATAAAATAAAACATCCCATAATTTTGTTATTAGGGCTCATAAAGGATTCATGAAGGGGAAAAAAAAAAAAAAAAAACTTAAAATAAACAAAAAGCTCGGATCTGCATTTCCCAGGGCGCGCTACTGGAATCAAAGGGCGGATTACGTTCTGCTGGAGAGCAAAGGCTTGTCCCGTCACGCTGACAGATCAGGTGGAGGAGAGGCGCAGGAGTCGAGACCGTCGCCAAGGGAACCCGCCTCTCCGCTGACAGCTGTGATTTGCGCTGGCCTGGCCCGGCCGGCGAGTCGGGCTCATCGCATCGGCTCGCGGATTGGATGGAGGGTCCCCCGGGGGCCTGGAAGTCAGTGCCGTGTCTGGCGCAGATAAGAGAGTGACAGACTGTTTAATCTCATTGCCTGTCTGTTTGTACTTGCTTGCCTATCCGCTGCAAGGGCTGGATGTCATCACTTTGGACGGGGCTGAGTGACACAGAGCAGCCAGGAAATGGGGTGGTTTGGGGGGGGGGGTGGGGTGGGGTGGAGTGGGGGTAGGGGGGGTTGGCTGCAGCATTGTGGAATAGCTTTCGCTACCAGCTGCACTCTTTTTTGTTTCAGCTACATTTTTTCCAATGATACTGTTTTTTTTTTTTTCTGTGACTACAATGGTGGAAGAGATACAGCGTTTGAGCTCAACGTCAGTGTGCGAACATCAAGAGTGTTGCTGGGGATGAACAGCATCCACAAGGGCGACGCTACTGAATTTGCTGCTTGGACGCCGATCTTATGTTTTGCTAGATCATTCCGCGTTCACACACGCATGGAGAGGCTGCCGGAGATGGCGGCTCACGTCAGCCTCGTTTAGAGACTGCTTCTTCTCTCTCTAGTCATCCCCGCTGGAGTCGCACAGCTAAGCGACAGGTCACACGGGGGACAGCTAATGCCGTCCAAACGCATCAGCGCATCGACGCGAAAGTCTTTAACAAGTTTGCGGCGCGTTCCGCTGACAGCGCCGTGTTCGCCGCGCTCCGCGCTCGAGCCTACGACAGGGAAATCCTCTTAAGATCATCGCAGATTGAGATATGTCAGTTAATTGATTTAATGTTTCCCCTCCCTCCCTGTCAGCTAGGAATAAGGGACGCTACCGCGGAGCCATTCGCACATCCATCAACCGCTCGGAGTAGACGAAGCGATTCGGAGTAGGCCCCAGAGCTTTGCTCGTAAGCGAAAGGGGTTATGGGAAAGGGCTCTTAAATTCTAATTCATGTCGAGCGGGACGCCGGGAGCAGCGAGCAGGGCGACGCGTTTGCATAACTCCATATTCACTGCCTGCCAGTCAGTGCATGGCGTGCGCCGCCCAGCATTCGGGCGTATCTGTCACAGGCTACTCGCGCAGCGCAGTTGTAAAATTGGTAGCGGGTTCATTGTAATTGCAGGGCACGGAAGGCCACGGGCCTGGCAGATTAAAAAATGACACCCGCGCGGCGCATAAGTAATATGTTAGATTAGTGTGTCACGGTCAGAGTCATGCAGTCCCCTCCCCTTTCATTTTTACTCATTGCAGGCCTAACTGGCACGTTGACCTATTCCATTACACCTCTGAAATGAGCAATATTCATTCAGTTTATTCACGGAGCTGGTGCAGTTTCTTAGATTAACTGAGCTGAATTTGATGGTTAGATATATATTGATTCACATCACATAATTCCTCAAGAGTTACCGTGCTTGGCCAATAAACCAACCCTCTAGACGGGCGGATAAAGTTAAACAAAGAAGATTTTTTTTGTGTGCATGATATTGATTTGACATGATCATTGACTGATTTTTATAGTCATCACCTCGTTGGCTGGAGGATAGTGAAAAATCAATGCAACACAAAAGGGGCAGTAGACGTTATCATCACTATAATGCTTCAGCTAGGATACGTGTTAGGAAACAGAGAAATAAACAACATAAATCTCTGCACAAGGGGTGCAAGTGGTCCCACGGTCCCCTGGTAATGTTTAAACATGGAAATTTAGTGTTCTAGAATGCTCAGAACACGTTTGTGTTCCTGGTCGGGGAATACCGTTGGCCAGACCTGGCATTGTTACTCATGTAAACGAGGTGAATACATTTATGTTCGAATCTACATTGTAAGTCACTCTGGATGAGAGCGTCTGCTGAATATAATGTGATGTAAAGCACGTATTCATTAAGAACTGTGTTTTTTTTATGGTCAGCGTGTGCAAACATGGGGGAGCAGAGCGGTTGTAGGTGGGGGTCATCCTGTACAACTTTTCACAGGATTTTTTTTTTTTTTTTTTTACAAACTTCAATTACAACAGTGCTAATCCTCCCGATTTAAGAAACAGCAAAGCGTTGCTGTAATAGAAATTGCAAATGATTCCTTAATGCAGAGCTAATCTGTGTAATTCCCCAGCTCCCCCTGCAGTGCATTATTAATGGCTAAAGTGGAGGTTGATGAGTGCAGTAGCCTCTCCTGGCTAATGCGTTCATTTCTCATTGTTAGCCATCTGTCTGAAAAGAAAAAGCATTCGCGGAGAGGAAACAGGCCCCACTGAGAATACAACATCGTTGAAGAGTGTTTATATTAGACATGACGACGGAGTCTAATCCTCACCCCCCCATCCGCCCCCCCCGCCCCCCCCCCACCCGGCCTCATCCAGCACAAACATTTCTTTCCCATGCTGATTGTTCTCACTTTTATTATTTATATTTTATGCATTTCCTTAGCAACTCCTTAATCCAAGAGATGCTTAGTGTGTGATTTATTTATTTTTTCACACATTATCGCTCGACACAGCCACATTTGCTGGTGCATTTCAGGCAAAGATACTTTTGATTACTGTCAAATAGCAGCTCAGGTGGGGCTCTAACTCGCCACAACATATTTCAGTTCCTTAGCCAGTATGTTAAACTGTTGGTGTTATTTTGTTGCCCTTTCTATGCAACCATGAAATTATCGTGTGTGAATAACATATCCCTCACAAGGGGGAACTTTTTATCATTTAGAGATTATTCCTTCATTATTTAATTTAAATTTCTACTGTCAATCAGTATTCTCTAACTGGATAATAGATTATTTGCAGCTACCTAAAAAAAACATCAAACAAGCAATTAAATAAATAAATGAGATATTAAAAAAAACGCTAATGTTGTCAAATGGGACCCCCGTGAAACTCCGATAAGAGTCCTTTCTGCTCTCCCAAATTATCTCCCTGACTTGGGCTAATTGCTGCTGGATGTCCTCTTAGCTAACTGTGAAAAGCTGTGTCTAATTAGCACAACATTCATCATGCATTAGTGTGTTATCACAAGGTTAACTTATCAGTAGGAGCGCAGCAGCAGCAGCTGGAGACGCCATAAACCTGCATTGCTCCAGGGCCGCCACAAGGGGGAGAGCTTGTCCCTTTGTAGTTTACAAGAAACGTAACTCCTCTATTCTCCTTCGTTGGGATTTAAAACAGTCTATTTGAAGGTGGATTTTGTTCATCGGAAAAGTAAGTAAAATGATTAAGCAATGGTATTGTACAGCTATTCATGAGCTGTCATCCAGTAATGCAGCTAAAAAAATGTAAAAACAT
This sequence comes from Anguilla rostrata, assembly GCF_018555375.3. NCBI lineage: Eukaryota > Metazoa > Chordata > Actinopteri > Anguilliformes > Anguillidae > Anguilla > Anguilla rostrata. The sequence continues at coordinate 6,907,828 of NC_057942.1, read as the reverse complement.
GTATTGAGGAGTAACAGTATATCTGTTATTTTACATATTTTTGTCAGGTTCTTGGATGGTTTTCTTGCATAACTAAAAGGTATGCCTCGCTTTACTTGTGTATAGGATTCAGGCCTAAGCATGATGTGTGTCCCATAGTTTGGCTTTAGATTTTCACAGTGACTTGGATGCATCGTGTCTGTGCAAAGCAATTGCGCGGTCGCTGATGCAGCTGACACAGCAGTAATAAAGACTGACTGAACAGTGATTGCTTCTATAGTGTTCCGCCAGTGGGATGTGCATCTATTTCAATCAAGTCGGTTCCGCGTTCCGCGTGTGCTCCGCGCTCAGTGTTTCGTGGAAGACAAACAACATGCAAAGAATCGCTTGATATCCATTAGGCCTCACTCAAGACGACGCTTGGACCTTTAAAAGCCTTTTTGAGTTTGGCTCTTGTGGGTGAGGCTGAATCAAAAGTGTGGTCATTTTTTTTTTTTTTTAACTAGTGCTTGTCACAGCAGAGATATGTATATAGTGGCCACAGTTATGCCAAATGCAATTGGGCTGCATGGAAATGTGCAGAGGGCCACAGGCCAAACCGGTCTGTTTTTTTTTTAAAATTGTATTTTTTTTTGTTGCTGTTGTTGAGATTCACTAACAGGAACCCAGTTGCGTGCGGTTCCTTCCCGTCTTCCTCCTCCCCTCATCTAAATTCCGCACGTGCAGAAGACCCGCACCTCCACTCCCTCCGCCAAATTCACTCATTTGTCAAAGAGTCTCGGAGATCACAGGCTGAACAAATCCCCAGCGCCTCCCGCTGGAAATCAAAGACGGGAGAACAGAGAGCCGCCGCCGCGCAGCCTCGGCCCGCTCCGTTTAGAAGCGCGCCAGCGTTCTGAAGGCCCCGAGTGTGCCCTTTCAAAACGCCTGTTTAGCCTGGGCGCGAAAGATTACAGGCACGTAAAATCACACGCGCCGTAGTACTGGGTTTCATAACCATCCTCTGATATGTAATTACGCTTTTAATTTAACTTTTAATTTGAAACCTGATTTTTTTTTTTTTAAATACTAGGAACAAAGAATGTTGTGGTAGGGGAATGAGCAGGTTGTTATTTTCAGTCCAAGGCATGTTTCTCAAGCAGCTAAAATCATGGAGGAAGAGCAGTCATAAAAATAATCATACTAATGAAAATAACACATGATAAATAACAAAAGAAAAAAAGGAAGAAGGATGCTAATGAACTTCAACCAGTTCCTCAACAGGCATTGTTTTTCTTTTTTGGGGGGGAGGAGGGGAGGGGGCTCTAATGATATTTCAACACTGCCTTTGAAAAATAGCTGAGCAGAGCCAAAACCTAAATTGCTTTTTACATTTAAAACCCATTATGTATTAGTCCAAGTTTTTAAATGGTCTTTTCTAATGAAATGCAGTCAGTTATGCTTTACGGTTGGGAAATATGCAGTCTTGCCAGTTAATTCTGTGAGAGAGAAAAAAAAAGTGATGGAACAAGTGGTAATAGGATGTAATACAATGGTATGACAGGCTCACTCATCACCACAAACCTGTCTCTGGGCTCTGGTTACACGGTTCCAGTTAAATACGAATCTTGATCATAGCCATAGCGTCATAGCGGCATTAGCGCACGATGCGCTATTTGGTGGAGAATGCGGGCATCTGGTCCCTGGACCGAACCGGACGACGGAGGAACGATAAGCCGCATTCTCGCGCAGCCCAGAAATGAGCCGCGCGGAGAGGGAGGGAGAGAAAGAGAGAGAGAGAGGCCTGTTTGATAGCGGCTGCTTGTTGTTTTGATGTGTTAAATAGCTGGCCTTCAACACCCCAGTCAATCGCTGAGTGAGGCACTGTGTAGCCAAGGGCAGGCACCGATAGCCAGATGGAGGAAGTCAGTGGAGCTTTGCGGGTCCTTCTGAGTCTTAGCGTAAATGCTAACGTGTGCTACGTGGCTGTATTCCATGACTTGGTACTGCTTGATTGCATTCACCTGTGAGTTCTTCCCTCAAATTAAATACTTTATCGCAAACACCATTCATAATTTATTTTTTTCTCTTTTGATGAAACATCTGTAAAATACTCTTATCTGTCTTGTAGCAAGTAGCAATTCACTGAACTGTTTTTGGTGTGTACGATATTCCCTAGAAATCTTTGACAACTGGTAGCAGATTGTCAGATCCTCAATGGCAGGTTTCATCCTCGATGCATTATTAATGGGATCTTGTCTTCAGGCACAGAATGCAGTAATTTCAGCCCTCCTTGGTGACTGCTGTTCAGGTGTGTGCCATTTGAAAGGGCTTGGAGCCAAACTTATTAATTTTTCCTTATGATATGTCTTCTTTAAAACCTTGTAGTTTTTTCCCCCCGCAAATATGGCAATTTGACTGCATAAAGCTTTCGTAACCATTCATTACATTCTCTGCAGTAGAACGTAGCAGTTGTTTCTTGTAACAAAACTCCTGGAATTTTTTTTTTTTTTAATGCAGCGCATACATAGACTTGCTTTGACTGAACGTCAGGCTGAAGGTCTCTCTCCAGCTCTCTCCAGTGAACCCAGCGAACCGAAGGCCTCTCTCTCCTCCCCTGCTCGGGTTTGCAGTGTTGGGGTTTCTTTGAGTCATCATGGCCACGGTTCCTCCCTTTGTGCGAATCCTGCAGACCGTGTCGAGCACGCTGTCGTGCTCCAGTCACTCGACACCGGCGAACAGGAGGACTGGCCGCGTGGCCCTCTTGTGTGTCCACCCCGGACGCTTGTGTGCATGACAGGGCAGGCATTTTTTATTTTTTTTTGGGCCGTGTTTATTATTATTATTTTTTTTTCCTTTTCTTTTTTTCTTTCTTTTTCTCGAGAACGCTCCCAAGCCTACAAAGGCCGGCGCTGACTAATCTGCAAACAATCCGCTCCGCCGTCGAGCCCCGCTGCACGGGAAGGAGCGGGCGGGCGGGGAAGGGGCCTTAAGCCGTGACATTAACGAACAGAGAGAGAGATAAGATAGGGATTGTTATCGCGCGCTTGGAACTCGGGCGCGGGAGATGGCAGATAAGCGCCTTTTGAAGCGCGCTGCCAGATCTGCCGTCTACGGAAGCCAGGCGCTGTTAGCCTTGGCTAAGGGGGGGGCGGAGCGCACAGCGTTTTCTGTTATAGCCGGTCGTCTCCAAGCATCTGCTACCACTTTGGAGCGGCATGCATGCGTAATGTTCCCAAAAAACGCCAGGAGTCCGGCAGAAAGCACCGCAGCTACGCTGCAGCGCGTTCGGATTTCAGAAAAAAGATCTATTACATTTATGCGCAAAAAAAAGTCAGGGAATGGTTCTCCGTCGTATCCATTATGCATGTACTTTTATATGCGGTACCCTCCGATATTGTGGGCACCCTCGAGAAAGATTATGTTACATGAGAGATTTTGGTCTCATCTGGCCATAAAAGCTGGTTCCCATCAAAGTTCCAAAGCTGAAGATTGATGTTTCCCATAGGCATTGATAAAAGCTTACCATAGTCCTTATGGACTAACCATCAAGGGGAGAAAGCAAGTGAGGTTCACCAAGACTTCATTGAAGTGGTGACACTCTAGCAACGTTCCCCTTAGCCACCACAAGTGGAGTTCTGTACCAGCTTAGATATCCCTGTCTAGACCTTCACACTACTGGTTTGGAGTACACAGGAATTAGTGTATGGTAGCTTATTCCTCCATCAGACCACTGCACAGAAAACCTTTATAATCTTTCAAGAAAACTTGGCCCTGTTGCAGAGCACACCTTCTGCCAAACGCTTGAAGACAGAAGGACATGTCAGCCCTAATATTTTCGTATTAAATAAATGTCTCCCTCAGACAGAGACTAGATGGTGCAGCAGTGCGTCTCTCCCGGAGCTGAAATGAAACCTAGGCCTACGGGGCTTCTGCGTCCCTGCTATCGATCCTCTCGGTCCTGCCAGCGAATCGCGGGAGAACAGCGAGGCCTCACGCGCTCGTCCGACCCGCCTAACGTGGGCAGCGTCGCCGCCTCCTCGCGGCCCGGACCGCTGACGCGCGAGCTGCCCCGACCCGACCGTTCTCGCGGCGCGGAACTGGCGGCGGCGCAGAAACGGACGGCCGGCCGGAGACGAGGCTGCGATGACGTCTCGATCTCCCCGAGCCGCCGTGACTCACCGTCTGCCAGATTGTGACCTATCGTTTATGGACTGTTTGGCTGTAGCGTCTTTCCAAGATTAAAAAAAAACAAAACAAAAACCAAAAAAAAAAAAACGGTTGGCTGTCATCACCCCAGATGGCGAACGACAGCGTGTTGATTTAGTCTCCTGCATGCTGATGGAAGGAAGGAAGCCTTCATATGCAGGAAGCAAAGGTTCCTTTCAGAGTTATTTCTCCATTTCTGCCAAGGTTGATATTTTTCTGTGGGTTTAAAGACAAACAATTGTGCCCAATCTGAATAATGACTACAAGCATGAGTGCTTAGTCACCTATCCATGTCACTTTAGCATTATTGTTCTCAGTCACGAATGATACATTTATCAATGTCCATGGACTTACTTTCAAAACTAACTTTTATAATATGGTATAATATGATTTAATAATATAATAATGTGGTCTGCCTTTAGCTTTGCAATTACCTTTAGGAGTGGTTTGCTGAGGAGTCAAGTGTTTTCTTTTTCTTTTTTTAAAATTTGCCATCTGCAATCCAAATTTGGAATGTACAATTTCCAAACTAAGTACAAGCGTGCTCAAATATCACCCCCCTGCAGCCTGCTAAGGAGAGTTCTCCAAAACACACAGTGCCAGCCGGCTGCTTCTTTTCACACCGCACCCACTAGCCGTGCACACACAGAGCGGGGGCGGAGGAGACCCAATCATACGGTTACCCCCGAGAGCAAGCCACGGGTGTTCGGAAAGCCAACGGGGGTCACTAGAGCAAGGAACAGTGCCATCCCCACTGACTGAATCCTTCCCATAAATCTCTTGGGTAACGGAAAGGCAATTGTGCGCCGCCCAGGGCAGGGCTGGCGGCCACAGTAGGCACTGGCGTGAGCCAAATCCGATTCGAGACGATGTCGCTCATCACTCCGGTCCAAAACATGGATTGGAATACACACAAGATGGCCCTAATGAACGATTATAATTGTGAAACATGGATGGGGCAGAAATGTGTAATCAGGGCATGAGAGGCTGATCCTAAAATGAAAGACATGTCCTAAGACCAGGCTGTGATTGAATGGGCAAACAAGTAGGTGGAATTGTTGACACCAACGTCGATCTTGTTGGAGAAGAATTAGCATGAAAAGTCTAGTCGCGGCACAGCGCACTCTGGAGAAACGGTAAATGTGCGAAGTGAGCTCATCCTTTAAGCTCACGTTGTGACTAAATCCGTACACCCAGTCGTCTTCTGGCGGTAATATTCGAGGGCGTCTGAGTGTATTTCAAATCCCAGGGCTCCCCACTCATCTTCTGGCTGACGAGCATATTTTTCCGGGCCTGAAAATAAAAGCACGAACATCTAGCATACAAACAAACTAAGAAATAAGCCTCAGCCTACAAGTACAAACTGTCATTTCCAAAAGCGACATAAAGAAAATATTTTTTTTTTAAAAACTCTGAATTTTCCATTTACAAGGGTGTCACAAAATGGAAGTAGCCATTAACATCATACAACACCCTCTTAAATGTCATGGTTAACCCTTGGCTTGAATTTTACATGCATGAAAACATTTCAGTATCAAATGCAACATATGTGTTAATAGCCAATCAGTGAAAATTGTTCAGGTAAATGTATTCCAATGCACAGTGAAGAGAATTTCAGGCCATTTTGATTCACAGACCATGGAAAAATCACATAACTCAAAATGGCCTTTAACACAGAAACCATCTGCAACTCTCATTTCACTGTGTGTGGTAGGGTTGGTTTCTAAGGAAGAAAATCTAAATCTTACAGCTCGTTCTAAAAAAAAAAATGCAATCGCACACCTTTTTTTTCACTCAGTAAGCATCGGATTCTGCTAGCGACTGGAACAATCTAATTCTGGACTGTTATAATCACATACCTGCTCGTACGATGACCGCCTGTGCCCGGGGACCACAGTAGCTCAGCTACCTTCTTCTTAACAAGCTCACAGATCCGCCTGAACAGTTCAGCAGCAGTGCTAACCCAGGAGACATGCTAAAATAGCTCAACCAAAACCTGAAAGCAAAACTCATTTTGTAAATATAGATGAATTAATCAGACTAATTTATACTTTTGCGGTGCACAAGTCTTCTGTGTGACTGAGACATTTGTAATGGAATTAATTCCACTGATTTCATTATGTTAAATTTAGACAGACACTTATCCACAACAACTTACTCAGATTCCATTTTTTCAACATACTATTATACAACTGGATATTTCAAGGCAATTCAAGGTATGTGCTCTTCACATTTTCACACTCATGGGGATAATAATAGTAATAATAATAATAATAATAATAGTAGTAGTAGTAGTAGTAGCAGTAGTCATAGTTTTAGGTTTAGCATAAAAAGGAGGCAAACCAGGGTAAAATAATTATTTGAAATTTTTTAACCTTGCAGATTACAGACAACAGTAAAAACTCAATCTTTGATACAGATCTGAACACCACTCCTCTTTGTTATAGCCTACATTTTGGTCAGTAAAGTGCTTTAAAAGGGATCCACGGGAGAATTTTTGAAATCTCACCGGCGTCGCGAGAGTTAAAGTGTCCCGTTTCAGAAATGCGTTTTGACCCAGGCCTGGAAGGACTGCGACATGACAGACGTGACACCTGACGACTTCCCTCCCGCCGCGTCCCCGTCCTGCTGTTTCCCTTCTCAAACTGTCAACGGGAGCGGCCAAACTGTTCGGGGAGCGCACGCGCGGCTACGGTCGTGGCACTCCGCTTCAACGGTTTTCTGACTGATTCTGGCTCGCGCCTCCGCGAATGCAGAACAGCCGCGCTGTGAAAAATGCTAATAAAAGACGCTCTGTCATCGCCCGAATTGAAAACAAAAGCGCTTTTAAAAAAATAAGTAAATAAATAAATGAGTATTATGCTGAATGGAATTTGGTTAATCACAAAGCAGATTGGCAAACAAGAATGGGTGTGAACAAAGTTTTATGGGGATAATTTAAAAAAAATATTTTTGTTCAGGAGCACATAAGGGGCTGTCAACAGAGGCGATGTCTGTAGTTTATGGGTATGTCTTTTTTTAAAGGTCAGCAGTATGTAAATAGTGCACACATGTCCATATAGTGCTGTAGAGCATGTGAATGTGATCACTTCATATACAGTCTCTGGATTCCTGTCTGAAATGACAGAAGAATCAGAGGCAGTTTGGTTTCCTGTTCTGGAGAAACACAGGCATAGTTTTTTTTTTTTTTTTTGTCAACTTCAAAGAATATAAAAAGAACCAGATGTACCTGTTGACTCATCCAAATAGCGTAATTCTGCAGACAGACATTATTTCCTGTCAAATGTGTCCTTTTGACAATCATCAGTCCAGACAATCTGAAAAAATGTCAATTTATTCAGCAGCTCTGCAGAGATCTTATCTTTTTTTCTCTCCCAAAAAAGCCTCTATTACAAAATTCTTTCATAATTCTGAACATAATTCATGGACCTGTGTCAGTGCATTAAAAATATCCAACATCCACTGTTGATATGCCAAAATTAGATGCCACATATCTGTGGAAGTCAAATGACATGACGTGTTTATGCATATATATATATATAGCCTTCTGGAAGGGGCAAGCCATCACTCTCATCCTAACCCTCGTGGAAAAAAAAGCCTTCCATGTCAATCCCTGCCAAACATCTCTGAAGTGATTCCACCAATGAGGCAGGCATGGTGCTTGGCAGAGCTTGGGAGGGATACAGTCATGACAAGTTGCGTGTTTAAATAAACCTCACTCCTGGCCCCCTCAAACAAGCTGTGTTGTCACCAGCTGGTGAATACCCCCCCCCCCTTCACTTCATATACTGAGACACATTTGATAAATGTAAACGTCTCCACAGCTAATTGTGCCCGGCTGGATGTAGCAAGATGGACTGCCCATGTATGGGTACGAGCTGCTTTGCTCTCTGCTTCCCTCCCCTCCCACCACCCCTCAAGGGCAGCCTTCAACCTCCCAAAACACACCCCCCCAACTCCCCCCCTCTCTCCTTGGCCACACAAAGCACAGGGCAACCAAGGGCACCACGCCAGTTCTGGGCCCCAGTTTGGCAAGACCCTGCCAGGCCGGACACACCCAGCTGCATAAACGCTATTCATTGATATATATTTATATGTATGTTTTTTTTCTTACCGGCTTGTGTACATAAAGCTGCCAGTGTGAGCGCCGAGCGTGCGGTCTCCCTCTAAACCGGGGGAAAAGAAAATGAATGAAAGAGGGGAGATTATTTTGGCTCCCCCGGTGGTTCTTCTCTCTCTCCCTCCCTCCCTCCCTCCCTCCCTCCGTAGCGCCGGTGTTTTCGCTCGAATGACGATCTCTCCCTCGAGCCGACCGGCCCGCCCGCCAGCCCGCCGCGCGGCCTCTCCCGGTGGTGGTGGCGGCGCGAGATTGCCGGCATTTTTTGCCGTCGGGTCGGAGGTGTAAAGACATTAGACAGCACTTTGTCGCCGCGATCAGGCATTCCCGCTATCTGCCTCCCTCTCTGGCCCCGGGGCCCTTTCGCCGGGGGCCGGCCTGGATAACCTCAGCTCCTGTGCCGCTGACTCCAGACTCTATAAAAAGATTAGAGAATCAAACGATGAAAGCAGCCCTCCTTTTTAGGACGTGTAACTGTGTAAGCAGATTCCCCCCCCCCCACCACCCCCACCCCCCGACTGCTGAGACCTTCGCTTTTAGAAGAGCCATAAATCAGACGCTCCTCTTCCTCCCAGCGTTGTCGACCCGCTGATCCTGTCATCAGACCCGAAGTAATTTTACACGGTCCCTACAAACATATTGCGTGATTTTGATTTATTATTTACCGAGTAATAAAAAAAAAAACCAACAACCTGAGCGTGCAATTTTGTGTTTACCGAAGTGCCCAAAGTGCAGAAATGATTTCCTAGAATTAATTTATTATTTATTAAGTAATAAAAAAAAATCTATAAAAAAAACACAGCGTCTGACACAGTGCCAAAAAAATTAAGGGAACATGGAGAAAGCAAGATCACGTTCCGTCTGGGTGTCCTCCAGCGACGTCTGTCTTCAAAAACCAGTTTTCGGAGGGCAATCTGTCGACTTCTTGCTCTGAAGAGTTGGCACGGCACCTCCCTCCCTCCCTCCCTCCCTCCCTCCGCCTCCTTCTGCTCACCCCCTCCCGGGTTCAAATGGAGCGAGCTCAACACAGATGCACGCACGGCTCCCCCCCCCCCCACCCCCCACCTCCCACTCCCACCCCCGGTGAAACGGGTTCTGATTCGCAGCGGAACCCTCCCAAATCGCACTGCCCAGGGGTGCCCAGAGCAATTCAAATGTGATCATCGGGCTTCCAGTCTCATTACCAATCTCCATTTCAAAACACATTCCAAATGGGAACTAATGCATTAGCCCTTGCCGGGGGAAGGCCTGGGGAACGGCAAAATAGCTGCTTAAAAACGTTTCATACACATTGCATCAGAAAAGCGAGAGAAAGAGAGAGAGAGAGAGGAAAAAGAAGGAGGAGGAAAAAAAACAAAAAAAACAAGGGGGCCTTGGAAGGAACTATTCATTTGCTACTTGCCTTATTAGTTTGGCAGTCTTATTAGCCGCCTTTGTGTTAAATGGAGCCCCTCGGGCGCCGCTTCCGACTATAACCAACTGCGCTGTTCTTTGTTCCGGAGAGAATGTGCATTGAGCCCTCTGGACGGGTCTGCAGAGCCGAACTCCAGCTGAAACCCTGCGCATTTGTTTCCAGCTGCAGTGTTGTTTTGGTTCGGTGTTAATGATCCTTTTTTTTTTTTTTTTTTTAACCTAAGAGGTGAAACTACCGGTTAATGTGATTAAAACAAAAAGTGCGTATGTGTATGTGTGTGTGTGTGTGTGTGTGTGAGAGAGAGAGAGCATGCAAATGTTTTTATGAGTAAAATACAATAGCCGTATGCAAAAACGTATGCAAAATGGTGCCCTGGCTATAGTCTAAGTGTGGATGCAGGCGAGGGATGCTAACTGAAAAAATGACTACAGAGATTACACAGCTTTCAATGAAAGACCAAGCAGCACTTTAACCCTCTATCAGAAAGCCAAAAAATGAATTGGCTGAGATTATGTTGTTGGTGTCTTGGGAAATTAAGCTGCTCATGCGTAAGTTCAAAATGAATGAGAGCAAATTAGCATAAACTGCAGCGCTAAACTATAAAAAAATACAGCCTCACATGGATTCCCAGAATGCACATTACTCTATGTATATATTTCATTGATTTATGCATAATGCACACTGTGTTATGAACAGCCTACTTGTTTTCCCTTCACTGAAGACCTATGAATAAGTACAGAGACAAAAGTGGAATAAATCGAATGATGTCATTTTAAGTGGGTTTTAACACTGCTGATAGATCCAGCATCCAGATATGTAGATGTTATCTTAATTTTCTATTGCCTACTTGCTCTGTCTCAATATCTGTGAAATGACAAAACTTGTCCTTCCCTTCCCCGCTTTCAGATGGTTTACATATGATAAAAAATAATAATACGCTTGAGGAAACGATGCCTTAGCCCTCTACTTGGGGTTTAATGTTCTTAGGAGACATCCTGAAAAGACCACAGAGCAGCAAAGCACACAAATAAGTTATTACCTCTTGCACCAGATTCGTTGTTAAACTTAAAAAGCATACATACCGGGAGGAAAAGATCGTGAAATCCATTCTTCAGGAATCGTAAGGCCTGCCGCCGTCTATAGAGGTCTTCGTTTCAAAATGGCCGCCTGAAAAGCACCAAAGGAGGTCGACGACTGTAAGAAAAACAAAACCAAGCTAATTTCTTTGGCTGCTGTGAGCCCTGTATGCAGCTAAACTTAGCTAAACTGCACCAATAGCAAACATCTGTAAGCTATATTGGTTAAGCATCTTACATGGTTTGTGGAAGGTAAAATAGATCATAGCAGTTCAAGCCCTCATTGCGAGACACGGCTATGGCAAGTTAGCTAATAAATTGGTTGGCTTGCAACGTTAGTGTCTAAACGAAATAGAATACAATATTATATGTCTTGCACATGAATTTAGTGGTGATCAGGAGGATGTCATTTGGAAATAAATGGCCAAATAATAAATAAATAAATATATGAAACAATTGTTAGCCTATGATGCTGAAAACAGACAAGTGTTCATAAACAACTGCCTTCAACAACATCCATAAGCCGAGCCATTGACGTGCCCTTAAATCACCAAATTGCGATTCTGTCACGGGTCTACCCGAAGCTACACTAAGAAAAACGCAGATACCTTAAAACGTATTGCTTTGTGAGAGAACTTCGGTTCGGGAGCCGTGTCAGCCCTGAAAATGGCGGGATTAAGGTGACACAACGGGCATGTGTATTTCGCCACCGTGGCAATTAAAAGCCCAGAGTGTTCCGCTTTAAAGAGGTCTGAGGTTTCGGGCGGCGCCAGAGACTGAGTGATTACAAATAAAAGCGCACTGTGGCGAAGTGAGGCACGCGCGTTAATAAATAAATAAATACATAAAACAATTGTTAGCCTATGATTGCTGAAAACAGACAAGTGTTCATAAGCAACTGCCTTCAACAACATCCATAAGCCGAGCCATTGACGTGCCCTTAAATCACCAAATTGCGATCTGCACGGGTCTACCGAACTACACTAAGAAACGCAGATATCTAAAACGTATTGCTTTGTGAGAGAACTTCGTCGGGAGCCGTCAGCCCTGAAAATGGCGAGATTAAGTGACACAAGGGCATGTGTTTTCCACGTGGATAAAGCCAGGTGCTCCGCTTTAAAGAGGTTCTGATGTTTCGGGCGGCGCCAGAGACTGAGTGATTACAAATAAAAGCGCACTGTGGCGAAGTGAGGCACGCGCGTTAACAGATGTGCCTGTCTGAGCAGTGCGTGGCTCAATTTCAGCTCCCCCAAATTGAAACGGATCGTAATTTAAGTCCTCCCAGTACACCGGGCATTTTCTGGCAGGCAGTCTTTTCCAGGAGCTCCTTAAAACCCCGTCGCTTGCAAGTCTGCCAGACGGCAAAGGGCATCGATTTTCAATAACACCTTTAATGCGCCCGCGACGGTTTGATCAGAGCTGTCATTACGCTCGGATGCCGGGGATGGGATTGGTGTGACTCGCGGCAAACGAGATCGCGAGTCGCGACATTATAAGGATGAATTGGTCCGTCTGGGGGGACCAGGCGGTGGAGAGGCAGACCGATGGCTCGGTGACGCCGGTCAATACGGCCGATGCGGCAACCGCCCCCCCCCCCCCTCCCCCACGCCTCGGACAGCTCTGTAGTGCCTCCTGGGCTTATTAGAGAAACGGATGAGAGGACGGGACTTGAAAGAGAGAGCCTCTCTCTCTCTCTCTCTCTCCTCGCGGCCGATAGTCTGCCTCCGAGGCGTCGCTCCTGTTAATGAGCCCAGACCGCAGGTCAATACACCGCTTGCCTCGCAGTCAATAACACTTACCTGCAACACAAACACTCAGAACCTGCTTTCGCACAAAATCCATGTCCTATTAGTTCCTCCCCCCGCCCCCACCCCCCTCCTCTTTTCTGAATCCCATTGATCTGGAGGAAGGTTCTCCTGTTTAATGCGGAAGGGACGCGAGATGTGTAAACCTCATGCTGTAGCGTTTTAATGACAAAATTTAAACCGGTGAACCGGTGACATTTCCCCACACCAGCAGCCTCAGTTCAAATGAGAGGTCCCCCCTCATTAATATAATAGCCTACGGTCTGTATTACAACAGTCCAGTGGTGGTCACATGGAACCAGCCTCTGCCTTTAACTGTAAGCTCTTCCTATAGCTGTCCCCAGAAGAGAAATGTCAACCTGTCTGTACAATAAAATGGTTGAAATATTAGCATCGTAGCATCTTTATTAACTTTACTAGGTATAATGAGAACTTGCAGTTTGCAATAACACGGTTATATAACTCAGCAGGTTGGTGGAAGTGTATGCTAGAAGACAGGCGTGCTAGTTTGTGGCTTCTCGAATCGATGGAGGAGATTGCCACAGTGGAAAAGTCCTAAAAATATGACTAGGCCCAGGCATAAGTGAAATAAAAAATAAAAAAAATGATTTAAGACATCGCTATTCCATATTGATTGAAGGAATCTGTCTGAGGGAATGCTTGTTACAACACAAAAATGTACCGTTTTAATGAAAATATCTGTCAAACTGCAACTTATTGACGCCTGAAGCAAAAGTTTTGCTTCATGAGTCTCAACTGTAGTTTGTGTCTAAAAGGTGAAACTCATATCGAGTCCAACATCTCTGTTCTTGCTTTAGGGTCTGACTGAGGAAAAATGGATTCAAAACTGTACCAGGATAATTTTGGTTAAAACCAAACTCCCCATGCTTAGAAGGTCAATTATTGGTTGAATAAAGGATGATCAAGCAGGATAATGATTCAATGCATTCATCAATGTCTACAAGGACATGTTTAAGGGAAGACCAAAAAAAAGAAAAGAAAAATCAATTGCAACCTTCAGGCCTCAATCCCACAGAACACATGTGATTTTAACTCAAGGAAGCAGTTAAGAAGAACCAATAAATCTAGAGGAGTCGCATGAACTCTACCAGGAAGAGTATTACAAAAATCTCCCCAGAGGAATGCCTTGTACATTATCCTCATAAAACACACACACACACACACACACACACACACAAACGTCTTCTCACTGTCATCAAAGTCAAACCCTGCAGAACCAAATATAAATTTTAGGGCTGTAAACAGGCTGTAAATTTCATTTTTAAACATTATTCTTACACATTCTGTTGCTCGATATGTGGATCTGGTGCAGGGCCATAACTACCATCAAGGACATCAAGGTCATGTCCTTGGTATTGTCCATTTCCAAAGCCTATACTTAATTTCATTCTTTAGTGAGAACATCATTTGAAATTCATTAAGGAGGGGAAAGAATGCTCTTTAATATTTTCTGAAATTTAAGCCTACAGGTACATGTACAGCCAGTACATGTGCAGCCAGAAAAAAAAAAAACAATTTAGACCCTGTCTGCATATATAGCTAGATATGCGAACAGGGAATCATCACCCAAAGCACAAAAACCCATCAGGAAAACATCTTTAGATTTCCTTTAAAATGACGAAGGTTAAATTGTTTTCTAAGCCATCCGAGTAATGCGCTATGGCTCGACACTGGGGGGGGAAACCCACTCTACACAGCCTAGCACTGCTCTGATATGTGATAAGAATGAACAAGACTGGGGGAAAAAGAATGCTAGGGTTTGCCATAACAAAAACGCCTCCAAAAAGGGTAGACTCTTCTTGCCATTCTGTCTTTTTACAGCATGTCACAATCGCAATTTAATTTCTCTAAATGTGTAGGTAATTTCTCAACATTTTGTCAATTTTAAATGTAACCGGAGGCACACAGTACAAATTATGCAGTTGTGAAAAGGTAATTACATATGCATGTTCTACATTCCGACCAGACTAAGCAACAAAAAAAAAAAACGACAAATAAAATTCTAGCAAGTCACAGACTCAAACTGCCGTAGATATTAGATCCGAACTTTTATTTCATACTTTTTTTAAACCATGAATTTTCATTTTTTTGCACGCCTAAAACTCTACTTGTTTTGTATACAAGAGTCTAAGAAAAAACACGGCACAATAACACAAGGTGGACAGAGAATGTCTGTTGCCGCCCGCTCCAACAGTGTGTTCCCTTCTCTTCCGGGTCTTTCTGGGGCCACGAGTCTGCTGTAGCTCCTGGTAAAGTTCATAATCCGAAAAGTCTGTTTTTTTTTTGTTTGTTTGTTGTATTTTTGTTTTTAAATTTTGGGGGGTGGGGGGTGGGGGGCGGGGGGAGGAAAAAAAAGAAGGTCATGTAAATCCATGTTCCCTCGACTCAACTGCCACGCCCAAACGCCTTCTCCAGGTGTTAATTCCACGTTGGCCTTCAGTGCCTCTTTGCATAGATGGCAGATAACGCGTCCCCCCTCTCCTCGATACTCCCGCTCCCTCTTCCGTTGAACTTGTTTGTCTGTAACCATGGTTTTTGTTTTTGTTTTTTTTTTGAGTGGTAAGTGGTTCCATTTTCTCTCTTTCTTTTTTCTAGAAACATTTAAAAAGCCTAATAAATTTACACTGTATTTTTGTCCCAAGTAATATCAACAAGATATTTACATTTATTTTCTTTACAGAAACCAAAGGAGACCTCGTAATATATATTTATATATATTTGTCTGCATATCTTCATAAGGCAAAAAACAAAAACCTTTTTTTTTCATGTAACATTGTACATTGTCATTTCTGAGTATTTCAAGGTACCAAGTACGGTAAAATAGCTGTCAAAATGTAAAAATGAGAAAGGAATCCCCTTGAGACTATAGGCTTCAATGATACGTCTCACAGTGAACTGGGATAAATAATGAAAAAAATCTCAACAAAAAGAAAACCCAAAACAAGATTCATGAGGGAATACCACAACGAAAATACAAATTCATAAAAATGACTTCTATACATGGAAAGAAGATAGGAAATGTACAAACTTATTTCAGAATCTCACTTTGCGCGTCAAAAGTGAAAAACAGTATTTGATTAATATATTAATATCAAATTTTAAGTCGGTAAAGAACATACACTCTGGATATTCTTAAAATCGCCCACCCTCCCCCCTCCCCCCGACATTATCCAATCACGTCGCTTAAAATATTAGCTCGACGTCGTGTGCTTCTTCGGCTTTACAAATTTTTAAATTTTGTATTTTGTCGCTATACAGTTTTTTACAATTCTTTATTTCTCCAATGGAAAATTTTTTTTGCTTCTCTCTTTTGGAAAAGCAGTGCATTTTTGTCAGTTTATTTTTAAAACGCGATTTTAAAATTTTAATTTAAATTTTTTTTTTTTTGCCAAAGTGTTTCTCGTCTTTCTTTGTTCGTCTCTTTTTATTTTTTTGTCTCAGAAGCTACTACCGGGCCTCTACTTCTTTGGGATTTCGGGAGGGGGAGTAGTCCCTGGGATCCTGGGTGGTGAGAGGGGTAGTCCGTCTGGGCGAGGGGGGCCTGGTGCTCCCCGCGGGCACCAGGGGCGGGGGCGCGCTGAGCGCGGCGGTCGGGGGGGTCCGGTTGAGGAGCCCGTTGTGCGCCCCCGAGGGGCTGAGTCTCGGGTAGGGCATCCCGCCCAGGTGCGACATGAAGGGGGGCATGTGCGGGAGGTGGCCCTCCATGGGGGACTGGTGGAGCTGGTGGAGGCGGGCCCGGTCCAGCTCCTCGCGGAGGTGCAGCCGCTCCCGCTCCTCGGCCTGGCGCATGCGCTCGTGCTCCCGCCGCACCTCCAGCAGGTGCTCGTGGTGGGAGTAGTCGTGCGGCTCGCGCTCCCGGTACGCCCGCTCGGGGTCGTAGACACCGGGGAAGCGGTGCGCCTGCTCGGCCCGGAGCTGGAAGTCCATCCGGCGCTGGAGGTCCAGGCTGCGGTACGCCTCCCGGATGGGGTCCCAGGGGAAGGCCGGGTGGGGCAGGCGGTCCCGGCCGGCCGCCAGCGGGCTCACGCCCATGAAGGGGGCCACCCGGGCGCGGTCCAGCACGTTGAGGCTCCCCATGGGGTGCACGCCGCCCATGGACAGGGGCAGCGAGTGGGACAGGTGGACGCCGTGGAGGGACCCCGGCGGGGGCAGGTCGCTGCAGCGGGGGGAGGGCTGAGGGGGCTGCTGCTGGAGGTGGGGGTGGTGAGCGAGGTGGGGGTGCTGCTGGTGCGAGGCCGGCTGAGGGGGCAGAGCCGGGGGCGGGGCTTGGTGGGAGGCGGGCTCCGAGCCCACCACCATCACTTCCTGGTCCTCCTTCCTCTCCTCTTTGATCTTCATGTCGTTCTTCATCTTCTGCATCATGTCGCCAGGGGGCGGGTCCTTCCGTTCGGCGTCCTTGAGCGCGGCGGACGGCGGCCGCTGCTGCTGCTGCTGCGGGGCCCCGCCCAGCTTGAGGGCGGAGTCGACGGATTTGGGGTACGGCGAGGGCGAGCGGTGGGCCGGTTTGCAGGGGTCATCCGAGGGGCGCCGGTCGCCGCCGCTCTCCTTCCCCGGCGACCGGCTCTCCTTCACCTTCACCTCCCCCAGCATGGCCGCCTCCCTCTGCCGCTCCAGCTGCTCGCCGCTGCCCCCGTGTGGCCGGCCCGAGTCGTTGGAGTTCTGGCTGTTGCTGCGGATCAGGCTGCTGATCTGGTAGCTGACCGGCGCCGACGCCGGAGAGGACCGGTTCGAGTGGCGGCTCCGGTCCAGAGAATCCCTACAGAGAAGAAAAATAAACAAATAATACATAAATAAATAGATTAAAAAATAAGAGAGCGAGCTAGCTAGCTAGCGCTGAATCCTAAAATTGCACATTTTTAAAGCTAGGTAAAAACTGTGGTCAAAGGTTTGCGCTTAAGTTACACCACTCAAGGCTAAGACATGAAGAAATGAAATATGCTTATATAACAAAAGATTTGTTATGATTTATTCTGTTCGTCTAGAGACGATGACTGCAATGGAAAACACAAAAAAAGTGGAAACAAAAGAGGAACATAAATGGAAAGGTGTCCGTCACAGCTGTGTGGACAACGATGGAGGCCCCTCCCTGCTGTCCGAGCCAGCAGTCGGCACTGACCTGTCTTTCTCCCTCTCCTCCTTTCCCACGGACGAGTCTCGTTTTTCCCGCTCTCTCTCCCGTTCCCTCTCCCGCTCCCTCTCCCTCTCCCTCTCCCTCTCCCGGTCGTGGTTGGTGGCGGAGTTGCTGCGCTCCATGTCGGCGGACTTGGGCCACTGCGGGGGGGTGGGGAAGGAGGGCGGGGTCCGGTGGAGGCGGTTCCAGGTGTCGTGGTGGGGGCTGCTGAATCCCGGCAGCCCCGGCCCGTCCTTGTGTCCGAAAACGCTGTTGGAGCCTTTGGGTTTGGGGGTGGGTAGGTAGAAGGGTTGGGGGGGTTGAGGGAAGGTGGGGGGGGAGGAAAAGAGGATGCGGTGAGATCATCTCTCCCGGGCGGAAAGCTCTAGAACGCTGACGAAACAGCTGCAGACGAGCGAAGCAAAGCTTTGGGGGGGGGGGGGCAGGGAGGATTGTGATCTGAGCTCCAGATTAGGCTCTGTTTACACAGTCACTACAGGGGAGGCCTGCCCCCCCCATCAGGACCAGGGCCCCCACTTTCCCCCGCTTTTATCCCAGCGAGGCACAAGCAGAGCTCAGGATAGACTTTGTAAATCACCCATCTGCCAACAGATCTGCGGGGGGGGGGGACTTGGCACTCCTCTACGCCTGTATTTCACTCTCATCGATTTCGCTACAGGACAACCGCTTTGGCAGTGCAGTTGTTTGGGGTGGGGGTGGGGGGGGTCGGAACAGGACATTAATACCACTTGGACACTCAGAGCAGGACGGGTGGCAGACATTAAATTAAAAATTACTAAAAACTCAATTCCTGAGCAGCAACCCAACAGCAAATCTGTGATCAAAGTGCGCTACGCCACTGGAGATGTGTCCCACAGAGCCCGTCTAAAGCAGGAGAAGCACTTCACGGATTCATTTTTCCCAGTAATTATTCCCAAGCTATTACTATTTGGCATTTACTGCAGAGCTAAGTGCCTTTCTCCTCATTGTTTTAAATTTTAAATTTATTTTTAAAAAACACCCCAGAAAAGCTGCCTTCGCTGTGACCTACAGAAGAGCAGTTCTGTTTTCCCTCACTGTGAGGGGCGGAGCAGGCCCGGGGGCGCTTACCGAGCGACGGATTGCCTAATCCTCCGAAGGCACTGGTAGAAAGGTTGCCAAGGCCACCAAAGGTACCGGAGCGACCGTAAGGATCTGCAAAATGCCAAACAGGGATTAGCGAACGGGGGGCAGGAGCTTGGAGGACCTGGAACGTCCACTCTTGCTTTTTACAAGCGAGCTCTCATCATTTTTTTGGGGAGGTGGGGCCAGCTCTCTCCTTACTCCCACCCCCCCCTCCCTTCCTCCCCAGGCCAGATTTAATTGGCTGGGGATCAGGGGGAGGGCTCTGGCCTGTCAGAGAGGGGTTTTGTTGGTTGCCTGGTGGGGGGGAGGTAGCGCAAGCTAGGAACCCAATGGCAGATCGTGCTCGTTTCAGGGGGGGAAGAGGAAGCTGGGGGCGCGTGTGTGTTGTGACTGGCCAGCAGAATGCCTGGGAGGCAATGATTGGCTCTCCAGTGGGCTTGGGAATAACTATTATCTTCAAGACCTGAGAACCTACAACCTTTTCAAACTCCTGAGCCGCACCACAGTCTACACCTACCTTTACTCCAAAGCACGCAATACTCTGTGCTATGAGAAAGGGATGCTGTCGAATCTCGTTCCATTTAGTATGTTCGTGAAGGTTCCCCCACCCCCGCCAGATTTATATCGTGTGCTTCACATTTTAATTTGAACATAGAATTTCAGCTTAAATCCTCATTTCTTACAGGCAAAAGTAGTGTTTTTTTTGGCATATTATACAGCTGCGTGAGTAAAAATGGACGTTTAAGAAACCAAAGAGCATAATTCCGAGGAAATAATTCAATTCTTTTGGCCAAAAATGGAGCCGCCGTACACCTGGCTGTTATCGGTGGAGTCTCGCCCCCCTGGCCTAAAAAAAAAAAAATTTCAGCGAAGGGCTCGTCGACGGGTTTAATAATTTTTCGTCACGTCCTCACTTGCCGCCAGGTGCTCAGGAACTCAAATTGGATTGATTCAGAAGGCTTGTCCTGTGAAATCACCTCTCTCTCTCTCTCTCCCTCCCTCTCTCTCCCTCCCTCTCTCTCGCTCTCTCTCTCCGCACCGAACCCAAACAACGTCTTTAATGAAAGAATACCGCGGAATACAAAAGCCTCCATTATGCATTCCGCCAAGGGACGGATTGAACTTTAAAAAATAAAAAAGGCCCCAGAAGGCACTGGAATTGGCAGGGAGAAAAAAACAAGAGAGCCTACACTGGAACTCGGAAAAGGCAAGTGCAGTATTCACCAGGACTGAGGTCATCTGCCCCTGCTTTACACGATCTCTGGGGCAGTAAGCCGGGAGCGTTGGGGCAGTAAGCCCAGTGCGTTGGGGCATGAGAAAATGCTCTGTGCGCGCACACAGGCGCACAGGCGAGGGGGAAACGACGGGATTTAAAGCCCGACTCCGTCGCCCCCCAGAGGCGCTTAACACCAGCCCTGAGGTTGTTTAAGGATACCTCTAATTACACACAGGGGGCCATTCAAGTTCTCCCTCTCTCTCTCTCTGCCTCTCTCTCTCTCTCCCTCTCTCTCTCTCTCTCTCTCTCTCTCTTTCTCTGCCTCTCTCTCTCTCTCCCTCTCTCGCTCCCTCTGCCTCTCTCTCTCTCTCTCTCTGTCTCTCTCTCGTCCCTCGCTCTCTCGACTGAAGTGAAACACACGAGATGGCGCTATGCTCTGGCGCCCTTGCAAATTCAGGGCACTTGAAATAAAAAATTACTTATTAAAGAAATTTTTTAAACACCAGTGTGAGTCGAACGCTGGTCAAAACAAAATGGCGATAGAAAGAAGACCCCTGTCCCGTGATTAAACGAAAACCGAGGACAGAGGAAGAGGATGAGGAAGGGGGGGTTTGTACTCACGCTTACCTGCCAGGTGGCTGGTGGGCAGGAATCCACTGTGGTGGGGGGAGGGGCCGTAGGGTGAGGCTGCCGGGTGCCCGGATCCTGGGGGGGGGGGGGGGGGAGAGAAGAGGCGATGAGAACGGTAACGGATTAAGGCAACGATCCATCACCACCCCTAACGAGGCGTCCAGGGGCCTGGGAGAGAAGTCCCCCCCCCCCACAGCCTAGTACAAATGGGCCCCTAAGTCTGTTCGATCACCGGCAACGGCTTAGCAACCGGCCCGCCTGTCAGGGCCCACTCTGTTGCTAACGGAAAACCCGACGGCTAAATCGAGTTTCAGCCAATCGATGCAAATGTCCGATGGATGGGCCCGCCCCTGAGCGCGACACAGCCGTTGCTAAATGAGCTGCTCGTGGGGACGCGATATACACTGGGCCTTCTGAGCATAATAAGGATGGATGGGGGGGTGGTGGGGGGGTGGGATTTGTGAGGCCAAGCCTTACGGCAGAGATTAAACCTGAAATGCAAGACAGATGGAGACTCCGAAGCTCTACTACGTTTTTAGGGAAGGAGGGGGGGGGTGGACTGCAGCTGGTGTGGGAATGGGGGGTAATTTGGTTTGGTGGGGGTCTGAGGTGACAGGTAACAGATGACCACCGTTTTTAAGGGGGGGGAGGTTGGCAAACAGTTGCTTAAGAAAGCACATCTCTCCCACAGGCCCAGGGGCCCTTGACCTCACCAGGCCAGATGGGCAGGAAAGACCCAGGCTGCACAGGCCACTAATGAGGCCTAGTCAGCACATCCTGGATCTCCTGGGAGCAATTTATTGTGTGTGTGTGTGTGTGTGTGTGTGTGTACGTGCGCGTTTGTGCGTGTGTGGGTGTGTGCGTTTGTGCATGTGTTTGTGTGTGTGCATATGAGTGTGTGTGTTTGTGCGTGTGTGTGCATGTGTGCCTGTGTCTGCATGTACGTATATGTGCCTGTGTTCGTGTATATGCGTTTACGTGTGTGTGCATGTGCTCATGTGTGTATGTGCCTGTGTGTGTGTGTGTTCATGTGTGTATGTGCCTGTGTTCAGTGGGGGCTTCATCAGGACGTGGGGGGGGTAGGTGGGGGGGGCTCAGTGTGAAAGGGGTCGACCTCTTCCTCAGCCACAAAGCGCCTGGCGCAGTTTCCTTCCCCCGGTCTTTTGTAGATAGTTAATGAGAGAGCCAATTACACGCTCGTTTATAACACGATAATGGATAATTACAACCTGAAGGGCAACAGCCTTTACGTCCCCCTTTCACCGACGCCATTGCGGCTCCATCACCGCGCGTGTGTGTCCTCCATGTCGGCTCTGTTTCACATTCACGGTGACGGCCCTGCTGGCCTGACCATTTCGACTACGACCGAGCAGCGCACACAAGTGGACTGCGCTGGAGGTAGAAAGCGTTAAGTGGCATGTCTAGCGTAACGTTAGTGGACTACGCTCACAACTCCAGGGCTGTGTGTTAAATTTCCAGGTTGGGCTCAGCTGTCGAACCCTTGAGCAAAAGGCACCTGACCTGAATCACTACAGCTAATATCCAGCCGTATGAACGGAAAGAATGTAAAATATCACGCTGAATAAGAGCATCTGCTAAATGCCTGAAATGATGCAAAATGAGGGAAACAACGAACCACCCTTCCCAGCCGGCGACTACCCAGAGCGCAGCGGCGGGAACTGATGCTACCTCCCGCGAGCGAGCTTCAGATCCCCCCCCCCCCCCGACTGCGGACAAGCCAACTGGAAATGGCGGGAAATGCGAGAACCGCTAACCCGCGCGCGGAGTCCCGGGGTTCCATCCGGTCAACCGCATCGAGGAAGAGGAGGAGGAGGAGGAGCCGTTACAAAACAGAAGCCGCTCCGCACAGGACTGAGAGAGTCATCCGAGCCGCTCGTTACCGTGACGACCGCACCGGTCAGCCGCGAGGCAGGGGGGGGTGGGGGGGGGGGCGGGGGGAGCACTTTTTGAACCCGCCGCGGGGACTGTACGCAAAGGTCACGCGTGTAATTCAGTACACGCGGGAGGCAGCGAAGAGGAGCAGGGTAACCATTAGAAGGGCAAGGTCACGCACGTCTGTACTTAACGGTACCGAGAAAACGCCTTCATCGCATATTAAAGCGTTTCTCTCCCGCGACGGAGGAGCGTCTTCGGAGAGGCGAACAAAGCCCCGTCTCCAGAGCTCGAGCGGAACCCGACACCGACGCCGTCCGTATGCCGCCGTCTCCGCTGTCACCAAATCGGAGCCCCCAAAGAGCGTTTACAGAACATTCTGGAACGACACCCGAGACGACGTCTTCCACTTCCCCTAACCGGCCCGACGGCTAATCCCTCTCTTTTCTTGGATTTCCCTCTTGGACAATGTTACAGGCGTAGCCGCGTAACCGTACCCGCCTAATCGAGCCCTCCTTCGGTTACGGTACAAATTGTTGTTTGTTCGGCTAGCGTTACACTTATTGATTATAAATGGGCCCGCTGTGCCTTCTTGGTGATGCCGCAGTCTGCACCCCTGAGAGCCACGCCGATGTTCTCCACTGTTGCTCTGGATAAGAGGGTCGGCAAAACGACTGTAACGTAATGCTACGGCTATGAATTACTGTACAAAATGAGTGTTGTACCTTATCGGACCTGTGTTTTGTAGCAGTTCCATTGACCTTTGGTATGCACTTATTGTACGTTGCTTCGGATAAAAGCGTCCGCCAAATAAATAGATTAAACTACGTGGTCCAAGTTAAACTACGCGGTCGTTTCCTGCACTTGGTTCTGTACTTCCCCTCTAGGGTTTTCAACACACTTGTTCCTGGTTATGGTTATACACTTTGTTGTGCGGATAAGAGCATCTGCCAAATGCCTGTAATGTAATGGGATGTAATGTGATTTAATGTAATGCTATGTTATGGTCCCGCTATAAAAAGCTTTGGCTGTCCCAGAGTCGGTCAGTCCGGCGCGGTGAGGACCAGGTGACCTCACTGACCTGTGAAGAGGGGTCGTGCGAGGTCGTGGGGGTAGGGGAAGCCCGGAAACACCCCGGGGGCAGGGGGGCGGCTGAACAGGTCCAGCTTCTCGTTCATGTCCAGCTTGTGCATCTGCTGCTGACGAATCAGCGAGAAAAGGGAGGGAAAAGGGAGAGAAGGTTATTTCCCCCCCCAAAACAACAGGCCTGGAAAAGTTTTTACCTCCACCCCTCCCCACCAGGAGACACAGAAGCGAAATTAGCGGGGGTGCTGTGGGTGTGGCGCAACCATAGGGGGGCTCCTGAGCACTTAGACACTAACTTAGGCCTAATTCATGAAATATTATCACGCCTCATTGGGTGGTACTGTTAGTGTCTCCACCAATGAAATCCTAAGAAGATTTCCTGCTTGTTGTCCCCATGCTGAAGCGAGATCTACGTCTTTGCCAATAACGTCCCTGGCGGTCCGACGAAAAACCACACGGTGGCTCACCTTCAACTTCTGCTGATGGTGGTAGATCTGCCAGGCGATCTGTACGTGGACCGCACACCACTTCCCAGGTTTCTGGAGTCGAAGGAAAGAGGAAATGACACGCACATCGGTTAGGACGGGGCATTTCACAGCGAAACCCAAAGACTGATCAAAGAGACAGCAACGGAAACCTACTCTTACTGAGGTCCTGAAGGGGTCCGTTACCTGTGGATAAAAATATGACAATCAATGACAGAATCAATAACAGAAACCGCTACAGCAGAACCACAGAGACGAGAAGTCCATCGGAATGGAGGTCATTAGGAAATCAGAATTTTTGTAACTTTTATAGTGACATCAAAATACAGCAATTTTTAAAAAACTGGAATACTTTTGGAGAGGAATTGTAACTTATATTACAGTTATCTAATACAACCCCCTGTTATCTAATTCTGAAATCATTTCCGTTTTAGTTTTTACAATCGATAAGAATAAAGAGCTTTATAAGGTGTGTATTCTGTTTCTGGTTTACACCCTGTTCAGTTGACCGGTCGGTCTATAGCCCTGAGGTTCGAATGACGGCCGCATAAAGCAGAATCACAGACCGCGGGAGTCGGGTGTCGACTCGCTCTGCAGGTAAACGTCTCCACGGCAGCCTTTGTGGCGTGGCGTGGCGTTTAAAAGAGCATTTTCCAGGTGGTTCGGCTGCGACTGCCTCTAAGCTAACGTGTGTGTGTTTTCTCCCCCTCTGAAGTAAGATTAAATGTTTCCATTGAAATACAGGGGATCCGCCATTGGGCTGTTATCCGTGGGGAGGAGGGGCGGGACGGGGGGGGCGGGAGGCGGGGGTGGCGGTGGCTATGGCGACTCACCCGCGGGTCCTTCTGGAGGAGTGTGTGAGGGACGGCCCCAGGGCGGGCTGCTACATCAATGGGATTGGAGGCCTGGGAAATGAAGGGAGAGAGAGATAGAGGGAGAGTGGGAGAGGGGAGGAGGAGAGAGGGGGGGGAGAGAGAGGAGAGGGAGAGGGAGGAGGAGAGAGAGGGACGGAGGGGGAGAGAGGGGGAGGGGGAGAGGGAGGAGGGGGAGAGAGAGGGAGGAGGGAGAGTGGGGGAGAGAGAGGGGAGAGAGAGAAAGGGAGGCAGAGTGAGATTGAGGGAGAGAGACAGGGGGGCAAAGACAGAGGTAAAGATGGAAAGGAATAGAAAGAGGGAGGGTAAAAGAAAGGAAGAGAGAGGGATAGGACAAAGGAGAGGAATACAGATAGGAAGAGGTGGACAGAGAGAGAAGGACAAAAAGAGAGGGGGAGGTAAACATCTGACACATGCCTAGGCTAGTAAACAGCTATGAAAGATGACCATGGAGAGACACATTTTTTTAAAAAGCTGACAAGCAATAACTGTAAGAGGAGGAGAAGCAACATTCCTGAGTCTGGACAAATTATTGGCCCGGCATTAAATTCAAGGACTTGCCAGAAGAAGCTTAAATTTTCTAAATAAAATCACCCCAGGCCCGATAACAAATGAAACGCCAAGGTTTCCAGGACAAAGAGAGAGAGAGAGAGACGAGGGCCCACCTGCCAATCTTACGAGCACTGGGGCCTACTGCTTTCAAAAGGAGAGAGCCTGGAGCAGACCGTACTAATCTATCCCCGAGCAGGGCAGCGTTAAGGTGGATGAAAGGGGAGGGGGGGCAGACAGCAGCATCGCTGCCTGCTGCTTAGCGGTACTTCAGCTGCCGATCGGGAGCGCTAACTGCACCCCGGTCACCCGGAGTCTGGTAACAAAAGGGCCTAAACAGAGTCCGCGTGGGAGACCGGGGGACAGGCGGATTTAGGCCAGATTTGATTGGTGGCTTACAGAGGGGGTCAGAGGCGCTGGGCCAATGGCAAGCGCAGATCAGCACAGCTGCTTATCTTCCCCAGCCCTGCTAAAGACCAGGCTGGCTTACAACCTGGTTTTGCACCGCCCCGCTATGGGGGTGGGGGGGTTCGGGGGGGGGGACGGCAGGGGCCGGATTTATCAGGCATCAGGCCTGTTACACGTACAATGCAGCAGCCGTCCTGTACGCACACATGTACAGCGAGGTTATTAATGTCATCGATACAAAGTCCCCGTTCTTGAGTTTAAGATTGTGGAACCAGCTGAGAGATAGGGAGCACTACTCAGTCAGTTTGTGCTGTGTGTGTGAGTGTGTGTGTGTGTGTGTGTGTGTGTGTGTGTGAGTGTGTGTGTAAGTGTGTGTGTGTGTGTGTGTGTGTGTGTGTGTGTGTGTCTGGGTGTGTGTATGTGCACACGCGTGTGTCCGTGCGTGGCGGTGGGGAGGGGGGGGGTACCTTGGGCTGGAAGGCTCCCTGTAGTGAGCTGAAGGGTCCTGAGTGTGGGAGCAGGGGGGGCATGCCAGGCATTGTGGGGGGGTAGGAGGGGAAGAACTGAGAGAGAGAAAGCACAAACATAGCGCTAAATAAGGACCAACCACTCAACACCCCTAATTTTACACTCTGAAACAACACTGGCCCATCTCTGGCCCAGCCCGGCTCCACATAAATCAGTCACATGCAGAAATATTTCCCCAGTTCTTACAGGGGTTGAAGGACCAATCGCTCAACACCCCTAATTTAACATCCTGAAATAACAGAAGCCCATCTGTACCCAGCTCAGCTTCACATAAACTCCTCTCCCATGCAAAAATACTTCATCAGTTCTTATGAGAGATGAAGGAACAACCGCTGAACACCCCCTTGTTTCACACTCACGAGACGATACAGGGGTCATCTCAACCCAGGAAATTGCCCTCACATGCAAAAATACTTCACCAGTTCTTACACATCGTTAGCATAATTTGCTAGCAGAGTAGAGACGCTATGGCAACAAAATCCGGGAAACCGACAGGCGAGACACCGCGAACGGAAAATGTGGCGGTTTGCGGGGACTCACGTTCGAATGATGCCTCAGGAAGGGATTGTCCAGTTTCGGAGCGTACTTGTCGAACTGAGAGAGGAGGGGAGAGGAGAGAGAGAGAAAAAAGAAAAAGAGAAAAGAAACCCGTGAACAAGAGACCACAGAATCGCGACTCAAAAAATACCATCAACGGTGCGTCTGTGACAGGGGCGGCACAGGAAGACAGTTCAAACGTGAACAGAGGCATTATAACTTCACAGAGGGATGGAAACAGACGGCAGCATCGCTCGTTATCCATACAATAACCAAGCAACACAGTATCAGAGGCGCTGGGAACCGGACAGAACTCAGCATCTGGCAGCGGCAACAGAGGGTTCTCTGAAAACGGTGAAAAAAAAATCCCCCAAACGCCCGTTAACGCGACGGAATGTAATCACACAGAGCGAAGAGAAACGAGGAGGAAACCTGTCTCACAGAGAGGCTGCGCTTCGACATCAACGTCAAGAGCGGAACGCGGTACAGCCCTTCGGAACGTTCCGGACCTTAAGTCTCGTAAACGAGCCGTCGCAGCAAGCGAACGCGAACGAGGGGGGGAAACGTGTAAATGTCAAGATTTTCTTTGTGTACCGCGCCCTGGAAAGATAATTAACCGTGAACCAGAAGACGAGGCCTACTGTTGTAAAATCACGGTCGATTTCAGGCTCAAAAAGGCCACCCTTAATTAGGACCAAATAAAACGCTACATTCTCATATTTTTATGCCCTGAAACAAGCCAGTTTTTTTTTTTTACAAGGCCAGCATGAAATGAGAGAAGTTAATTAAGGAATCTCACAAGTAACGATTCATAAAAAAAAACGAATCAAATTTGTTATAGCCTCTGTACAGCTTTTTATAAACGTCTCTGCATGTGGGCATATCGCTGTAAAAAGCGATAAAACCGCACAGCCACGGATTTCGCTTTCATAAAGCTACGCTTTCAGACGCTTTGTGTTTTTACATCTCGGTGTGAAGACTTTCTCTTTTTTTCCCCCCGCTCTCTGCAAAAAAACACGGGATATTCTCAGAAACGTTTCATTTGATACGCGTGTTAGATCACTGCTGGTAGTTGGGGGTTGGGGGGAATTCTATCATAAATAAAAACGTGCTTTCTGAATACCGGGTCTGTTTTCACCAGTTCTGAAGGAGCACATTTAGGCAGACCACATCTGTAGCAAACACGAGAAACAAATTTTGGGACTGCTGAGTAAAGGAAATGCCTTCCTTTCAAACAGCCAATATCCAAACCTCCAGTTGCGGTTTGGTTAGGCTATTTTCTGGGATACTCGGAGATTACTCAGAGACTAATAAAATAATTCACTTTGGGTTTTTGTTTGTTGTTGTTGAAAATTCTTTAAGTAATCCTGAACCCAAGGCTCATAGTTTCAGGCCGTAACTTCTCTGTGAAGCAGGTTGGCAAGCGCTAGGAGAGGGAGAGAGGGATGGAAGCATTCCTGCTCATGAAAGGGGGACTTTGTGCCCAGTGAATCCAAAGAGCCAACAGCACTCTCCCCTTCTCAAAACCGGCTAATAGCAAAGGACAGTAACTTATTTCTATTACATAAACACACAAACCATTTGCAGCCACTTTTTTCCACCATGTTTTTGCAAGGACACTGTTGGAGGGGGGGCTGGTGGTGGAAAGGGGTGGAACGTGAAACAGTGACGGCCGTGTGTGTGTGCGCGCGCACGCGCGTGTGTGTGTGTGTACGTCTCTCTCTCTGGCGGTATGGGCAGGAGGCCTATAATTTTCTCACAACTGAGACTGCAGAGAGGGAGCTTTCCTTTAGCATGAAGTGGGGCCACTCACTGCTGGGGTGGTGGGGGGGGCGGGGGGGGTGCTCTATGCTGCAGTGACAGGTTCGCGGGTGATAACTGCCCCCTACTCAAACACAGGATGCCCCTACTGATGGGGGGAAAAAAAAGTGGCAAGCCAGCACACGGCCTTGTAAAACTAGAGTCTGTTTCATGTTTTTACACTGGGGAGGGGAGGGGGGGGGGGTGGAATTAATTTACAGAGCTTTATGATTTGTCAGTAAAACTCAGGCATTGTAATTTACAGGCTGTGTCTAAGGATTATTGTAAACAGCTTTGGATAATTAAAGCTACATATTTCATCTTTAAACAATTAAGGATATTCTTTTACAGGGATAGATGGGGGGGTGGGGGGGTGGCGGGGGGAAGAAAACTCAGTGTTGCCATTTGGCAAACCAGCTGCTTACGGGTGTATAACAATAAACAAATACAGAGGATTCATAATTTCATTAATTACAGCTATTAGCCAAAGGCTGTTGCACAGTTTAAATAACACACACTGCTAAATATATGCACATCTGGCCTGCTAGAGCAACTGTCTTTTTTTCGAGACAGAAACGCTGAAGCAACCACAAAGACATCATCGTTTCTGCGGTTGAAACAAACAGCCAGTGCCAGGGAGGCACGACCGTCACAGGGAGGAGGGAGGAACATCGGTTAAAATAAAACATACAAAACATTCCTCTCCCGGCGAAACATGAGGACGCGAGGAAGTCGTCTAAACATTTCCATCTCAACGATATTCCGTTACGGTAAAACATTTCAACGTGGGGGGAAAAAAGAGCACGTAACACAAACATCTTGATTCGTTTAAGTGTGCTTTCAGTAAAGCAAAGCAAAAAAAAAAAAAAAAAATCATAAAGTGGGTCATGACAGAAAATACATCACATTTTTTTCATTTAAATTACTGCCGTTTAACTTGCATTCTTTACATGCAATCTATTTATACAGCTGGATATTTACTGAAGCAATGCAGGTTAAGCACCTTGCTCAAGGGTACGACAGCAAGGGCCAATCTGGGCCTCGAACCGGAGTAACAATCCCAGCTCTCTAACCGCTACACTACACTACTACTAAACGTAGCAGAATAGCAGAATAGATGATTCTCACAAATGCTCTTTAGACATTAGCCGCAATCTGCACTCACTTCTTAGTTATTAAATGCTTTAAAAAAAAGAAGCTTTTCCTGCTTCGATGCATAAAAATGAGGGATAATCCTGCGGGGTCGCGGCACGCAGGACGAAGAGCCTCGCGCC
Organism: Anguilla rostrata; assembly: GCF_018555375.3. Lineage (NCBI taxonomy): Eukaryota > Metazoa > Chordata > Actinopteri > Anguilliformes > Anguillidae > Anguilla > Anguilla rostrata. The sequence continues at coordinate 6,877,715 of NC_057942.1, read as the reverse complement.
CGTTTTACCGGAGGTCACGACCCCGGCGGATTATTTTGGCGGGAATTCGCGCTGAAAGGCTGTTTCGCATTAATTTCTTACTGTAATCTCTCTGTGGCATCGCGATGCGTTTCGCAGATAACCCCCCCCCCCGCGGTTCTAACAGAAGCCTGTTTTTCCATGTTCAGCGCCTGGCGGGCAGCGCGCTCGCGAGCGAAACCACGCGTTATTGGAGCGGCGACGATGACATCATCGTTCCTTTGATCTGGGGCCGAAGTCATTTTCTCCGACTGCGAGGCTTTCGAAATCCGTCCCTTCGGCCACGAGCCCCGGCCTCTCCTCAGAACCGCGAACCGCGAACCACTCTCGACCGGCGTTCAGTCGCTACCGCAGACAAAGAAATCGGAAAGGTTTGTAAATACCGAAAACGACTTCAAACGAAAACATTCCCTCTCATTCGATTCATTATTATTATTATTTTTTTTCCCCCCCAAACGCCGTCTTTGAGGAGGACGAGCGGTAAGTTGAAAGCGCGACGACAGAGCGATGAATACATTAGCGTCGCTCGACGGGAGCTTCTCCCGAAACGCATTAGCGAGATCGTCGCCGTGCCGCGCTGATGAACACGCGGCTGCGGCGCTTCGTAGCCTATTAAAGGCTAACGCTTTTTTAATAGGCCGACAGCCGCTCGGAGAACGCCACAGGGAGACGCCGCGCTCTGGGACGTTGCCGGAACCTTCCTTGCTTCCCCTCGAGCTCCTGGCAAAGATAATGCAGTCGAGTAACAAGCTGCTCAGGCCATGGGATGTGTGTGTACAGAAACAAGATTTGTGACCGAGTGGATGGGGCAGCAAAGTCTTAAGAGGAGGTGCCATTTTGGGGGGTGGGGAGGGTGGGGGGGTGGATGGGGTCTGTGGAATCAGGGGTGGGATTGGAGGGTGGTGAAGGTTGTTCTTTCATTTTGGTGGGTGGAGGTGGGTGGGGGGGAGGTGGGAGTGTCTTTTTCTTTTAAAAAAAATGTTTTTTTATTTTATTTTATTTTATTTTTTTTACTTATCCTCACATTTCTGGCTGGGGTACGCACCATAGGAGGTGCAGTGGGCGGAGCAAGGACGGCCGCCGGGGGCAAGCCGGCGGGGAAGGGCGTGAAGGTGTGCTGGTGGGTGTGTTGGTGCTGATGCATGTGCTGGTGTTGGTGAAACTCGGCCCTCAGCAGAGAGACGGGGGCCAGCGGGGAGGAGGACGCGGGCGGCCCCCGGCCCCGCTCTGAACTTTGAACCAGGAAGCGGTTGTTCAGCTCCTGCCGCAGAAGGTCATGCTCTGCAAGAAAGGAGAGCGAGGAAAAGAAAAAACAAAAAAAAAAAAGGAAAAAAAATGGGGGGAGGGGGTGGGAGTATTGGGGGGGGGGGAGGGGGGGAGGGGGGGGGAAAGGAGACACAAAAAAGGCAACGGAGCGCCAGTCAGTCTTCACAACAGGAAAGAGAGAAGGAAAAATAGTCACCTGGCATTCCCTGTTTCTCCAGCTCATGCTGTGAGGGTTTTCTACGTGAGGACTCATTGGTGGTGGTAAGAGAGTTGCCTGTGACAAAGTGCCAATCAGAATCCCCGAATGAGGCTGGCAATACATGATTGGTTGGTTGAATGATATCAACAGGCTGGTATCTAAGGACAAGAAAGAACACCAAGAGTCATCCCAGCAGAAAACATAAGACTCTCTCTCTCTCTCTCTCTCTCTCCTGTCTAGCTCCACTGCCCTGGGCCTAAACTGTCGAGTTAATCTAGAAGATAGATGCGCTTTGCTCTAGGTATATATGAAACTCCCATTGTAGATGTTCATAATTAAATATTTGTACTCAGGCAGACATAAACACAAATTGCAGATGGTAATATCAAAACACAATCTTAAATGAAAGCAATCTTTCACATCTTCAAGTAGATAAACAATGGGATTTGTTTTTTCCACTAACAGGCTTGTAATGCACTACGCTACTATCTACCGCTATTGCTTACACAGTCATATCAATGAAAATACTCATAATGTAGTTCTCTCACCTTGCGTTAAAATAGTCTTTTACAGGTAAACAAAAGGCAGTTTCAAAAAAGAAATGTTTAGAATTCCGTGGCGTTAGTTCACAAATACGAGATGGTTCCTTTAATCTAATGAGTGCTCTCGAACTCCAGCCCCACAGAGCTGCAGTGTCTGCAGATTTACTGTGGTTTACTCTAAATCAGTAGCCACCTGAAGCTTTGTAAACAAGATGTGAACTCGACAGCCAATCAGTGGCTGCAACTAAACACTTCACTCTCGCACTTAACTGCAGAAACGCAGCAGAAATCTGGAGACGCTGCCGCCCTGTAGGACTGGAGTTTGAGATCCCTGGTCTTAACCCCTGTCGTGCTGGTGTGAATACTGTGAATACATCTAATGTCCCCCACCACCCCGCAAACGTTTCCTCAGAACTGTTGTAAACACCAGTTCTGCAAATATTTTGCATTATGAGACAAAAAACTTTTGACGCGCATGAATATGAAAATGCAATTCGGCCGGCACCTGCTCTCGCTGACGATTCTCCAAATTATCCCATTTTCTAGGTTCCGCAGATTTTTACGGATTTTTTTGCAAATTCATTATCCAGTATGATCAGCTGGCAAAACAGGCAGGCAGACCCGCTCTCTGTCGCCATATTCAAATCGCTTTAATTGACAGTAAGATGAATGGAAGTAGAGAGGGAGATTGAGGAAGGTTCACTTACCACAGTGTGAAATTCTAACGCTAAACGGGGTCAGGCAGACTCCCGAAGGAGCGCGGCTGAAAGCCTAATATTTCTCAAGCGCCAGGGAAAACATCGGAAACAGCTTCTATTAACGCACAGCTTAAAATATCAGCTTCTGAAATTATTACCTTAATTTAACCAGGTAAAGTCAACTGAGAACTTGGTTCTCTTTAGAAGTGACAAACCTGGGGTTTGTTAAATGTGGGCGGGACCGCAAGGGATTCGGCGGCCAATCAGACGTTAAGGGTGCGATTAGATGCCAGGATGTGAAGAGCCAGTTTCCCTGGGAACTAGGCCAGGACACTGGGACTAACGGCCCTGTTCTTTTAAGAAGGGCCACGGGATCTTCAAACAGCCACACTGAGGCAGTTAGTTTGTACTGGTGCTTTCTTTTTCTTTTTTTTTTTTTTTACTGCTCTCTCTACAACGCTGGTTGATCTTGGCAAGAAAAGTAACTTAATCATCGCTACTTTGGCCCAAGTGCTACAGCATTTCATACTTTATTATTTTCTCCACGCCAGCTCTGAGCTGCTGGATGCCTACCACCATGTTCAGCAAGGGAGCATTACACGAGGAAACAGATTCATTCGCTGTATTTTCTTTAACAATCTGTCAGCACACTGATTAGTACTGTCCAACCCCATGTGCGCCTGGCATGTAAACCTGTAAAATTAAAACTGAACATTTGCTCACTTTGTCATTATAGTTACGCAACTTTTTACTGTTTTGTTTGTACAAATATAATGATTTTCATCAACAGACCATTTTCCTTTTTGATAAACTGCCTTTTTCACCCCGATACATTTCTACAGATGCTAAATTTTCAAAAAGAAAAGCATTTTAAATTATTTAGTGAATGCTGAAAGTGTAAACAGGCTTGTTTTCTTCCAAAGCTACATTTTGAAAGCCCCATCAGATTGTAAATGTAGCCTGTTTTTGAACTGGCTGAGTATAGCAGAACTACAAGTCCCAGACTGCCTTGCTCCTACTCGTGGCTTCCTACCTGGGTAGGCGGTTCCAGTGGGGTGCCCTGGGACCACAAGGCCGTTGGTCGGTAAGGTGGGAGGTGGCGGCAGTGTGGCGGGGGTTGCGAACATGGCCGGATGGCGGTGTGCGGATGTAGGAGGCAGGGAATAGTGAGAGGTAGAGAGGTTGGCGATGGACAGGGGGAGGGCGGGGGTGGAGGGGGGGAGGCTGTTGATGTGGGGGGAGGGGGGCAGGTGGTGTTTGGGGAGGCCGACACCCGCTAGGCTGCTGCTGCTGCTGCTGCTGCGACTGTGGGGGGGTAGAAGGAGAGAAAGATGAGAAAAATGGGGCTGAGCTACAACACGCTAACATCAACACACCGATACGAACCAATATTTCTGCTTTGCTGCAGAGAACAAAGCCTTTAAATGGGTTCAAACAGGTACAAGACTGACAGATTAAAGAGGCCCCACCCATACTGAAGTTCAGGAAATACTGAAGTCCATGAAAGATTCTGTTTCCTGTCACTACTGGTCTAACATCAGTGCTTGAATTCTCATAAGGGGCTTCATAAGTTCATGACCCGGACTAACGTGACTAAGACATTAACCACCAGACACTGGACACAAGGCCGAATCTTACCTGATGTTGTGAAGGCTGCTGTACTGCAGCGGGTGATGGTGGTGATTGATTATGGGCGGGGCGTGGTGGGGAGGGGGCGGGACCCGCAGCTCCTGCTGAGGCTGCGATTGGGCCCTCAGCGGAGGTGGGGTGGGGATGGGCGGAGCCGCCTCCTTCTTGACGGGCAGCGGGGGCGGGGACGCGAGCCGGGGCCTGGGGGGGGCAGCCGCCGGGTCAGCTCGGGCCGGGGAGGCGGCGGGCGGGGTCGCCGGGGGGGCGGGGCTAGGGACGGCCGGGGCGAAGGGCGCCTCGACGCTCTGCTCCTGGCTGCGCTGGAGCCCCGAGACTTTGGTCGAGCTGCAAGTCTTGGACTCGCGAATCTCATTCGCCGTCACACCTGCGAACGCAACACACACACACACACACACACACACACGAGAAAATCAAGAGACAAGCCACTTCCTTTCCTCCTTTCAACTACGACTCCCGTGAATTAATCTCCCATTTTGGAGGGATAAAAGCACTTTTTTTTTTTTTTCCTTAAACGCTAAGCAATTCGGCGGAGTATGACAGCAGATACCGCTAAGCCTGCAGCGGCCGTTTGGCGGTAATTCGCCATGCGGAGCGAGCCGGGGGGCCTAAAAAAGACCCGCTCAGCCGCGAATTTTCTCCCGCAGCTGTTTCCCGCCTGGCCCCTCCAGTCCGACGGCCGCGCGTCCTACCCAAGATTCCCCCCTCTCTTCATTCCTCTCCCCAGATTTTATGAAGTGTTTAATCAGGTCATTTTCATGCTTGACTATAATCAGATGATCCAATTTCTGTGAGCGATCCAGTCAGAATGAATAAATCACACCTAATTAAAGTTAAATGCTGTTCCTATTCAGGGCTTTGCTGAGCACACAATCTGGCATGAAATAATTATGTTTCAATTGTACGGCGAAGGGAGACTGTGAGGCCCTTATCCCTCCCCCCCCCCCCCACCATTCTCCCCCCACACAGAGATATTTCCTGGGATTTCTCCGGGAACCGAATTCCCCCCACCCACCCACCCACCCACCCCCCGAAACAATTCCCCTCTCGATTGCAGTCATTCCAGCTTGCTGGCCACACAAGTAGCCAGGAATTTCAAGGACTAGGGAAAGCATTGCCATTCACAAACCTTGACTGCTGATGCGGAAAATGGTTCAAATTTATTCAGGGTGAGGAGGGGGTGGGTGGAGGGGGTGTGGGTGGGGGGGTAGGGGGGGGTAGGGGAGGGAGCATATCTCAAAACGCAGAGCGTAATATTTCTGACATTCGGAAATTTTATTCAGATGTATTTCTGGCCTTTAAAAACAAGCGCAAAAAAAACCCGGCCAAAGCGTGCGTTTCGACGGGAAAAAGAGCGCCAACCGTCGGTTACCCGAGACGCGCGGGCCGGCGGATGGCCCGCTGCCGAAGGCCGAGCTGGAAGGGCCGGAGCGAGATGGCGGGATCCGTGTTTTTGGAATTAGCGACGCGGGCGATTTTGAGTAATCAGCGTGCCCCTTCTGGAGAGAGAGAGGGGGGGGGAAATTGGCTTGGCTTGAGCCGAAATTAACAGCTTTGTGTCTGAAGAGAGAGAGAGGGAGGGAGAGGGAGGGAGAGAGAGAAAGGAGCCAGGAGAGAGGGACAGAATGAGTGAGAGAGAGGGAGATGTAGGGAGGGAGGGAGAGAGTGAGAAAGAGAGAGAGAGGGAGGGAGAGATAGAGAGGGAGAGAGGGATAGGGGGGTGGATGCAGGGAGAGGGTGAGAGGAAGAGAGAGAAAGGAGCCAGAGGGACAGAATGCCCGAGAAAGAGAGAGAGAGAGAGAGTGAAAGAAGCCAGAAGAGAGGGACAGAAAGAGCCAGAAAGAGAGAGAGAGAAGGAGAGGGAGATGGAGGGAGAGAGTGAGAGAAAGAGGGAGAGAGAAGCCAGAAGAGAGGGACAGAAAGAGCCAGAAAGAGAAAGAGAGAGAGAGAAGGAGAGGGAGATGGAGGGAGACAGTGAGAGAAAGAGAGAGAGAGAAGCCAGAAGAGAGGGACAGAAAGAGCCAGAAAGAGAGAGAGAGAGAGAGAGAGAGAGAGAGAGAGGGACAGAAAGAGCCAGGAAGAGAGAGAGAGAGAGAGGGAGAGAGAGAGAGAGACAGAACGGCACATTGGTGGCGTCTCTAATCTGTGCCTTTAATGCGGGCCGAATTCCAGACGGCTCACTCCCGCCTCAATTAAAAAAATCTCCAAAGACGCAGGCCGGCGGAGTAACGAGCGAGCGGCCCGAAGCGCTCAGGAGTCGGAGCGAGTTAAACTCAGCCAGCCCCTCAACGCCGCTTCCAAGACTAATTAGACTCCATTTAATCTTCCAAGGATTCACAAAAAAAAAACGGAAAAAAAGAAGTAGAAAAATAATATATTTTCATATTTTGCTTTACAGCTTTTATGGGACATGGGATTTGGGGGGGGTGGGAGGGGAGGGGGGGTAGTTTGTGGGTTCCTAACGAGCATCGGCTTCCCGAAAAAAACGCGTTGCCTCGAAACCGCAACCCCCTCGACGCGTTTCCGTAGGAGACCCTCTCTGTCAGACGGGCAGAAGGATCCTGTTCTCAAAAAAAAAAACGCCGCCCTTCGCCCACGTTGCCTTGGAAACCCCTTTTCTCCGAGACACGCCGCGTTTGAGACCCTGGCGGGCTGGAGCCGGGCCAGCGGGACGGCTGCCGCTGCGGTACTCACGGCACCCGGAGCCGAGGGGCTACCTTAATGATGACTCTAATGGGGCGTAATGGCGGGGAGAGGAGCGCTCCGTCCCTCATTAAAACGATCCGGCGGGTTTGGCGGGTCGGGGGTGGGGGGGGCTGGGGGGGATGGGGGGTGTCGGCGTGATACTCCTCTGCCGCTTTTTGCGACCGGAGGCGTTGATTTTAATCTCATTTTAATCAACGGCGAATCGCCAGAAAGGCAAGACGTCCTCGGTCGCCCGTTATACTTCATATCCTCTTCCCAGGGGCCATATCGTATGAAGTGAAGTGTCGTGCGTTCCTGCCGCCGTCCGCCCACCTGTGCGTACAAACGCCAGCGAGAGAGAGACCTGCATTCCACAGCAGGTTCAGCGCTAACGATCATTCACCAGTTAGCTTTCAGCTAAGGTGGATTTGACATGGTAAGCAAATGCCACTCCAGCTAGAGGTGTCACACGACCTTCTCAAAAGTCATGAGCCATAACTCATGAAGCAATGAGTCTGGCCATCATATATTCAGATGACTTCTGATTTTTGACTTCTTCAGGTCTTTTGAGTCTCCTACTGGAACAAGGTGTGAGTAAAGCAGAAAGAAAAGAAGAAGAAAAAAGGTTTCTTCAAAGTGCATAAAAGACTTCCACTGTATCACGTGTGCACCACGGATCTGGCTATGCCTGCCGTTTCTGCAGCCTGTATGTAAATCTGTGCAAAGTGATGGTGGCAGTTGGGGAAGGGGGGGGGGAGGGGAGGGGGTTGAGGGCAGACAGGCGGCAGGTTTCGCCCTGACCGATGCATCCTGAGAGGACCTGGATGACCTCTTCTACCGCCACACAGCTGTCCACCCCAATCCCTCCCGCCCCCCCGGCCTTACCCCGCCGACCCCTGTTTCAGCCGCAATGTCTCCAGCAACATCTGGACCGTTCAGGTCCAGCAACCGGGCCCCACGGCATGAGGCGAACAGCAGGCAGATGCCCCCCCCGCACTGACCTCCGCGCAGGTGATCAATCAGGGGGAAGACTGCCCCCTCCCTCCCCCTCCCCCCCGCCCAGCACCCCCATGGCCAGTGCGTGTGCCTGTCCAGGACATGCTCTTTAACCCTGGTAAGGTGGAAGATCACAAATACGTGATTAGAATGTTCTTAGCTGAACATTCTAATGCTGATGTCACAATCTCTACTGGTGACCGAAAGCAATGGAGGTCTAGAACACTGATTAGGAACATTCCAAAAACCCTACTCTTCAAAGGGTCAGTCTCCAAAACGCTAACGCTTGATTGACATTAAAACCAGTGCTGCCTGCCTGAAGGAAGTTTTTGAAACAGGCAGAATTTGTTTCCAGGAAAAAAGGGATTAAATTTTCACCCCCCCCAATGTTGAGGTCTCAACTTCATTTTCAACTGGGAACAGCAGTATGGCGATATCGTGAAGAGCTCACAAAATGAAGGAGCGCAAAGAAGCAAAGGTGAACCATTTAGCCCCCGCCATCGCCGCCATCATTTCCCCGGGACAGAGGCAAGTAGAGGAAGCTTAAAGATCCCACATCTAAATGTCAGATGTAAATCCTCCCATAGCCTAGGGCTACAGCGACTGCTACAGCAGTGCTGACTGCTGGTGTTCCCATTTACGAGGAAAACACTGCGGTTTGCTCAAATCATGGGTCCGCCAGAGCTTGCAAAACAAACCAAGACAAAATTATTTTTTAGTGATTTAGCAGATGCTCTTATCCAAAGCAACTTGCGGAGCAACTTGTATTCTCTTTCCAAACAACCCATTTACACAGCTGGATAGTCACTGGAGCAATTCGGGGTAAGTTCGGCGCTCAAAGGTACGACAGCAGCGCCCCAACCTGGGAATTGAACCTACGACCTTCGGAGTTTCGAGCCCAGTTCCCCAAACGCTGAACTACACGCTGCAGCCTTGATCCCGCTCCAGCCCGAGCGTTCCGCCATCGAGGGAGCTCTTCACCTGGGACGAGGAGTTTCCAAAAAAACCCCAGACCGCCTCTTCCCCCAGCCAGCTCTCGCTCCAGCCAAGGCCCAATTTAAAACACGGCAGCGAATTTAAGATGGCTAAAACAGACACGGGCCGCCTGGAAGCCGCCGTCCTGGTAATCAACACCTTCCGCGAACCGCCGCGAGGCTTCATTACGGAATTTCGGTTTTGGAAAAAGGGACCGTCTGATTCCGTCTCCGCGATTTAGGAAGACGGCGAGGACAGACCAGGCTGTGGGAGCTTCTCATCTCCAGCCAAGTCATCAGACTCGGCCAAAAAAGAGAAGCTAAATCTGAAACGTGGGCACCGGCTCCTGACAAAAAAACTAGAGCTGCCTTCCAACTGCTTTTTTCTTATTTATTTATTTAGTTTTTTTGCATCTTTTTTCTTTTGGGAAAAAGGGGTTAGACACCGAGCCTTGAAAAACAATTTATCCCTCTGATGCATGCGTTCAAACCAGGGAGATGGGGTGCAGGGGGGGGGGGGAGGGGGGGGGTTTTGGGAAGAGGATAAAATGGACAGAAAGAGGTGCCAGGGATATTCAGAAGGTTGGAGAGGGGTGGTGTGTGTGGGGGGGGGGGGGACATCTGGCACGTTTTAATTGGTTATTTCCAACGGCGCCAAAAAAAGATTTGATGGAGACGGAACGCGACGAGTGTAAAAACCGGGAGCGGCGTTTTTTTTTTCCTGTCGGAGCCCAATGTTCACTTCCGAAAGCTGGCAGCCCTCGCCTGGTGCGAATCAGCGCCTCCGAGCGCCGGGCACGGAGTCGAACCCCCGACCATATGGCGTGAGAGGCATATGCCGCCCTCTTTCCAGGCACATGTGGGTGTTGACGAAAAGAGAGGAGGGGGAGGGGGGGGTTTGGGAGGGGGGTGAGGGTCGAGCAGTTTAAGCACTGCTGTCCCGTTTGACAGGACTAATCTGATTAGGGCCCGTCGGTCCAGCTCCACACTGTATCAGCCATGGCTGCTGTCAGGGGGGCAGAGGCATTATGCAAAGTGCGCCTCATCGTTTTATTGCCTTAATTTGTCCCACTCAGTAGTCCCCACCCCCCCCACCCCCCTGCCCCCTACCTCCCCCCAGAAAGGGCAGGAAACGTGCCCGGGGTGTCTGTTTGGGGTGGACTGAGGCGACCCAAACTCTCTGTCTATTGTCTCACTATCCGTTGGGGGCGGCGGGGGGGTGGGGTGGGGGGGGTATGTGCGATGGGCGAGGGGCCAAGTTCGACTGACACGTATCGGGCCTGCCTCTGATTCGGCTGCAGGCGACCCGATCAAGTAAAGGTCAAAAGGTCAGCGCTGCCCAGCCTGAGGTAACAACCGCTGAAGACTGTGCCTCCACCAACCCAGAGACGCAGGAGAGAGAGAGAGAGAGAGAGAGAGAGAGAGCAACAAGAGGAGGTCAATTCACAAAAAAAGTGTGATCCAAGTCTAGCGCGAGCTAGATAGCCTAAAATCCACCAGCCAGCATATCCCTGCATATCTCACACAAATAAGAGATGGCTGGTTTTTTTTTTGGAATTAGGGGTGGGGCTGGCAGCTTCACGCACCCCATCGCCCCCCGGGGGACACCGGCAAGGGGTGGACGTGCGCCCGCAGGAAGCCTTCTGCCACCTCCCTCCCTCCCTCCCTCCCCCTCCCCCCTCCCCCTCTCCTACCCCAGGCCCGTGGGCTGCAGACCAGCGGGCCGAGGCGGAGGAACGCCAGGCTCCCCCGCCGCTCCATTAATTAGCGGGGCTCGCTCGGCTCGCTCGGCCCACCGGACCGGGAGCGCCGCGGCGATGGCGATGGCGGCGGCGGCGGCGGCGGAGGGGGAGGCAGCTGTCTCGATTGATTACTGCGAGACGACGCGGCCCCGCAATTATCTAGATGACTGGAGACAACGGCTGCCACTTCCAATAAAGGCCCTGCTGCTCCTGTTTGCCGTCACGGCAACGCGGGGGGGGGGGGGGGGGTTAGCGCTCGCGCTCTTATCCCCTCTCCTCACCGTGGAGACACCTATCGGGGGGGGGGGCTTTTTCAGGCCGAGCTCGCGGGGGGGCCGCCGCGTCGCTCAATACAAGCAATAATTCTTCAGCAGCGTGTCCTGCTTTATTTAGCCACATAATGCCCGGACTATTTCAACAATGCCTCTCTGTCGCCCTGCGGGGAAGCATCCTCGATTAGGGGCCTGCCAGCTGCTTTTTCTTTTTTTTACACAAAGATTTACAAGCCTTTGACAAGAAAGAAAGAAAGAAAAGAAAAAAAAAAAAAACACACTATCAAGAAAATATTGGCCGGCTTCATTCCGTACTCCTACAACCCAAAACCAAACGGACGTTTCTTTGTGTTTCGGAGTGTAAATACAGGTACTCTTCTTCTCATGCCTCCTCAGGCGTGTACATACCACGGCCCCCGCGTGACGGGGAGGGGGACGCGACTCGCGGCGCTCTCTCAATGGCCGTCTGATTGCTCCTGTCAGAATGGAGACGGCGGACTGAAGATCACTCCACGTGCTCGAGTGGCGTGACGGGGGCGCGCCTAAAAAAGGCCCCGTGCTTCCCCCCCCCCCCCCCCGCTACCCCTCCCTCTCCGTATCCGCCACCTGAGAGGCCAACCGCCATCGTCGCAGCCCTAAAAACACAAGGCCGCCATTAAGGGTACGAAGGCCTCTTACCGTTGGCCATTCATCACCCAGTCCTCTGACCCGCTGGCCAATCAAAACCGTGACAGGAAATGCTCCGAATACTTCCTGTCAGATCAAGTTTCCCAGGAGCGCTTTTCTACGATAAACTGTTTTGATACAGGTGCTGGGGTTTGTGTAAAAGAAACGCAACCAGAAAAATCTTCGCCACAGCAAACAGTCACCTGCAGAGGTCTGCTGAGGACAGATCTGGAACATCTGCTCAGCTAACACAAAACGTTCTCACAATGTTACGGGGATGTTTCCTCGATGTTGCACCGTTGCCACCGTGCGCTAGCAACACTGCGAGAAGGTTTTCGCGTTAGCTGTACTGGAACAAACCAGGCCGAGACGAACAAAACAACAGATCCCCGGTGAGCTTGTCCCAAGATCCAAGGCGGCAAAAAAAGCCATAAAACTGCGGTCAGCGATCGAACTCCACCGCGGGCGGACGGGACGGGGCGGGGCGGGGCGAACACCGATTCGGGGAGAGTTACAAATGGGCGCTGCAGAGTAAGTAAAGTTCAGCAGCGACCCGTCTCCCCGCTCTGAGAAACAGCCCCTCTCTCCGGCGTTTCCATAACTCAGGCGAGCCGGGCTAATGCGATTCAGGCCGCATCCAGGCGACAAACGGAGAGCATTTATTTCCACGCGTCGAGTCTCCCATCGATCCTCGCCGCCGCGCTCAAGGGGAGCGTTATTAATTGCTCTAATTCAAATGCAAACGTCTCCGTATCAACCACCTCCTCCTCCTCCCTCCCTCCCTCCCTCTCTCCCTCCCTCCCTCCCTCCCTCTCTCTCTCTCTCTCTCTCTCTCTCCCCTTTCGATAGTCGCAGAGCAATAACACAAATCCTCTGGAGCGCCCCGCCGGTGTCCCAGCGAGCAAACAGCTTCCACGGGCTGAACACAAACACGGGGCCTAATCGCGGACGCCGTCCGGAGGAAGCGGGGGGGGTGGGGGGGGGTGGGGGGGTGCTGACACACGGGGGAGCAGCCGCGCGAGCTCGCCCCAGCGCGCACCAGCGTGCGTAACCGGGACGCGGCTGAATCGATTTTAATTAAAGCCGCACGCGGGCCTTCGACAAGAATGAAATTAACCTGACAACTGGAAACTATTTATAAACGCCGAACCGTTCTCCCCCCCCCCCTCCCACCCCTCCCCCCTCCGCCCCCCATTTATTTTATTATTTGCTTCTGCTCATTTCTGGGGTGTTGTAGTAGGAGCTGTGGAACAGGGCTTCCTGGAACCCCTGTTGCCCGGGTGACCACCCCCCTCATCCCCCAAGCCCCCCCCCCCCCCGGGGCCTGGTAAAGCCCAGGGTGACGTTCTTCCTCACCACCCTAACCCCCCCCCCCCAGGAGCGAGCCGTCCTGGCGTACGAACGGGGCCTCCGGGGTCGACGGGGCCCTACGGGGCCCTCCTCGCCTACTTAAGCGGCTCCTCGCCTGCGTCACGCGTCCTCCGCGCAGGGCTACCCGCCGTTTTCGGCCCCGAAAGAGGCGGGGAGGTGAGTTTAGGTACGCCCGTCGCCCCGTCGGGAGCCCCCTCTCCAGCGCTTCGTCCCCCCCACGGGACTCCCGAAAACGGAGGCGCTGCCGGAGCCGTTAGCGGGGTGACGCGGGGGGGCTCGTTTAATCGCTCCGCCATTAAAAGGCTGCGGCTAATCGGCGCGGATCGCTCCCGCCCTTTTAACTCGCGACAGGGAGGGAGAGGGAGGTGCGGCTTCTGTTTTTTATCCACCCGAGTCCCTCTACAGGGGGGAGGGGGGCGGGCCGCAGTATTGGGTTAGCAGAGACACTCTTAGAGAGTCCCCTCCGCCCATCCATCATCCCTGATTAGGGGTGCGATTGGAAGCCACTTAGAGCGAGAGGGGATAAAGAGATACAAAGGGGGGAGAGAGAGAGAAAGGAGAGAAGGAGGAAGTTAATAAGGGAGAGGAAAGAGGAAGGGAATGAGGGAGGGCGGGCATCGAGGGGTGTCACGAAAACGAATGAAGACAGGACCATCTCCTGACCCCTGGGACTGCTGTGGGCTACCTCCTCAAACCCACCCTGTCCACTCCCATTTCCTACTGCCGGACAGCACACACACGCACACATAAACACACGCGCACATACACACACACACACAAATACACGCATACACACACACGCACACACATGCACACACAAACAACCACACACACACACACGCACACATAAACACACGCGCACATGAACACACACACACACTCAAACACACACACGAACGCACATTCACACACATACAAACAACAAACACGCATACACACACACGCACACACACAAACACACGCGCACATACACACACACACACACACTCAGACAGACACACACGAACACACGGATGCACATTCACACACATACAAACAACAAACACGCATACACACACACACACACACACACACACACACACACACACACTGGATCTGGGTCGAGCCCCGCAGCACAATCGCACAGTGGCGAAACGTGTAAACAGCGGTTTGTGGATTTCACCTCGACACGCGCACAGCAGGACTGCGCTGAAGTCTTCGCAGCGCGGAGGAGGACGTGACGAATCTGAGGATTTTTCGAAGAAAGAACGCCGCAGATTTTCTACCGTTTCCTGCCGTCTCCAATCAGGAGAACGCTTCACGGGGATTTTCCTACACAGCACACAAAACGGTCAAAAGGCGCGTGTAGCGCGCACCGCGAGGCAACATTTTACACGAGCGGCAGCGGGAACTGGGCTTTGCAACCTGAAGGTTGCAGGTTTGATTCCCAGAAGGGGCACTGCCGTTGTACCCTTGAGTCAGGTGCTACGGTACACCCAGCTGGATAAACGGATGTACTATGGAAAAATGAGAAAGCCGTGTAAGTCGCTCCGGATAAGAGCATCTACTAAATTCCCAAAATGAACTGTGCAAACTCCCAATAAAAAAAACACAGGATTTACGTGGTAATCTCCGCATGTGCTACATTTGATCGGACAACAGGGAGGATCCCTCTAATCTACCACATCAGAGCCTCGCTTCATTCATTAGCCAAGCTAAAACTGCTTATCAAAAGACCCCCCCCCCCCCCCCCCCGACAATAATCTCTACTCAAGGAGGAAAAAAAAAAACAGCAGATGTTCAGTTGGTAAAAGATCCCAGTTTAAGCTAAAAAGACTTAATGCTGGCGGTGGGGGAAAAAAAGACCAAAAATAATAAAAACCGTACGAAGAATAACGAACGCGAAGGACTCGCTCGCCGATGGCCGAGCCGGACGGGCGGGGGAGAAGCCGGGGCCCAGCAGGCGCGGGGGGGCGGGGGGCGGGGCCTTCTCGAACCCGCGCCTCCTAAATAAAACCCCCTCACCGCCCCCCCCCCCCCCGGACGGGGAGCAGGGCCCTCGGCCTCTGGCGGACGTGCCCCCGTGTAAACGCGTGCCTGTTAGCGCTGTCACACTCGCTAAACGTCTCTTAACAGTTTTAAAGGGGAGGCACAGATGGTTCATTTTCTCCAAATATTTCATCCCCGGCTCCTCTGCGGGCGGCGCACCTGCCGCCGGGCCCCGGGCCCCCGCCGTCGCCGTGTTCCTGGGCGGCTAATGCAGTCCAGCGCCGCTAACGCGATCTCCCGCGCTCTCCAGCACAGCCTTCCATTTACTGCTTATCACACAATCAGCGCTGACCTCCAAAACCTGAAATTGCCTTGCGGTGAGGAGGGGTTGGGGATGGTGGGGGATGGGGGGGGGGGGGATGAGGAGGGGGGGGGGCGGAAAAAAAGACAGGAAGGAAAAGCGAGGCTCTTAAGAGAGACATTCGGTCGATTCCTGTCTTCCGAAGGAGCCGGAAAAAAGAAAATGGCGGGCGAGTTTAAAACCGCGGTTGGGGGGAAAACCCGGGAGCTCGGGCGGGCCCATCGCCCAGCCAGGCGGGGGGGGGGATTATTAAATTACACCCCCGACGTCCTGACGCTCTCCGCCGTCATCGCCAAGGGCGGATTACAGCCGCTGAACCCGAGCCGCTCAGCGGAACGGAGGGATGAACCGGCGACGGCGTGTCTCCGTACGAAAACAACCACAGCGGCATTTTCGCAGTCGGCCTGAGCGCAAGCAGGCCTCCGCTGCTGCTGCAGACGGGACAGACGGTGCTCCTCAGGCCGACCCGTCCCGCACGGGGGGAGGGGGGGAGAGGATAAGCCCAAAACCCTTCACGGGTGAAATGGAACCCCTGCCCCGCGCCCTCTCGGTCGGCGTCCATGTTAAACAAACCTCAATCAAAGCAAGAGCCCCCCCCCCCCCCCCCACCCCGCTTCTCCCACCTCGGGAGTTAAAATAACAGTCTCTCCGGGCCACCCCCCCACCCCCGGACCTCTGGAGGGGTGGGGCGGGGGCCACGGGAGTGCAAACCCATTAATGGCCGTCCTCATTCCTGCAGGGCGGGGAGGGGGGGGGGGGGGAACACGGTGGAATCCAAAACGCCGGTGGCCAAAAACAACACGGAAAACAGACCTCCGTTTGATTAATAGGAGGCCACACTGCGCACGCTCCTTCTCTTTTTTTCTTTCTCTTTCCCCCCCCCTCTTTTCTCCGAGGCAGGGGCGGCGTAAGGCCACGCCGCGGCCGGTCTCTCGGCTAAAATCCGGTTTTAAGCGCAACTTCCTGTCCGGTAGAGCGCGCGTGCGTCTCCTTATTCGTTCCCCCGTACGCTGATTTCGGGGGTCGGCTGCCCGACCCTCCCGTAACCTCGGCGATGGAGACGGTAGAGGACGGGAAGGACGAAAAAATAAAAACAGGGGGGCAGATACTGAGGCAAGCGCAGCGCTAATCTGAAGCCGAGCTAGAAAAACGTTAGCATGACAAGTGGATTTTGGCAACGACGTGCGCGAACGCAGGCTTATTTTTATTGGACCTCCACAGATTTTTCCCTCCGAAGCGGTCTTCTTTCACGGGCACCATTTTGTTTTGTCATCTCCAAAAAAAAGATTTCCTTAACAGACCAAAGTAAACGGCTCGCGTTCGCGAAACGAGGACGTTTTTTTTTTTTTCCCGCCGTCGAGCTTAGCCGCGGATCTCGGCGCTAAGCGGCTGCGACGAGGTAAATCCATTACAAGCGCGCCGAATATCCATCCCGTCTTCGGGGCTCGCTCCCCCTGCCAGCGACTGTGCGCGATCCAGGGCCGACAGTATTTTTGGCCGCGTCTGCTCGCCATCTGGGCCCGTAACCGGATGCGCCGGCCGGGGCTGGCTCAGGAAGAGGAGCGGCGGAACACAACCGACTTCAAAAACGCAGCCCGATCCATTTCAGAAAGAAAACGCGGAGAAATCCGCAAAACAGACCAGCAAACGAAGAAGGAATAAGGAAAAAGACGGAAAAATAAATAAAGAAATGAACAGAAATAAAGAAATAAATAAACGCCGCTCGCAGCTGAAGCAGTGCGGTGTACATTCGCGGTCGACCGCGCTGATAAGAAAACTATCAAACCCTCCCAGCCAGAAAATGAAAACCACTCCTCTGACAACTGATTATCGCTTCAGCGGAAGGAGGAAGAACCCTTCGCAGTCTGGACGGGCGACACCAGGGCCAGACTCGCTCACGGAGAGAGAGACTTGGTTCCCAAAAAAAAAAAATAAAATAAAAAAAAAAAGAAGATGAAAAACGACTGGGTCTCTGGGACCGGGCCACCTGTTAGCGTTCGGCAGCCTGTGCGGGGGGGCGGGGGGGGGCGAGGGGGCGGAGGGGCTGACTCAGAGGAACCAGGGTTGGCGGGACGGCTAACTCCTCATCCCTCAGCCGGCTGCAGGGAGATGAAGAACTCGGAAGGTCTCCAGTCCGCTGCATCGGAACTCCAAACGGGAAAGCCAGAGAGGGATAGGGGCCGCAGTTTCTTCAAACAGCCCAAACCCACACACCCTGAACCTCCAAAACACACAGGGGTAACCCTGAACCCCCCCTCCCCAAAACACACAGGGGTAACTCAGAACACCCACCAGGCAACAAAATAAAAAACATTGGGTTCAAGGACAAGCAGATGGGCCCCAACTGCCACTGTAGCCCCAACTTGCCCCCCCCCCCCCTTGGGCTGGAGCGGAGCGCTCCTCTGGCGGGTGTTTACGCTGGTGTGTCAGGCACGGGCCCCGGCAGTAACGCTGTCCCAGCGAAGTGGCCCCTCGTCCGAGCGAATTGGCCCCTCGTCCGGCCTCATTCATCATCAACGGCTTCGCAAATAGAAATGTCAGCTGTGGAAGTGGGGGGGGGGGGCACCTGGGGGGGCTCTGGGACCAGCACATCTGTTTTGCGGTCGGCTTCGCCGCGGTGCTGATGACAGAAACTCACACGCGGGAGGTGTAAAGGTGTTGGGGGGGGGGGGGGGAACTGAAAAACACGAATAAATAAATATACAGAAAATGGGAAACAGCAGTTTGTCATCAAACACCACCCTGGTTAGGTCCTGCTCAACACTACACCGCCTTTTACACTACACTGGACTACAGGCAGGAGGCTAAAACAGCCCAGGATATTAGTTAGCCGCACTAACGTTCAAAATGGACATGCATTTAAGACATGGATTTAAATGCCCATCTCAACCAAGCACAGGCACACACACACACACACACAGGGATAGAGAGAGAGCAGGCCTGACATCTCCGTGTCCATTAAAGTCGAATTTAAGCAGCAATCAATTCTAACCAATCGCATTTCACGAAGCGGTGAGCACTGGGCGGAGTGAGTGATTACCGCTCATCATGGGAATCGATTGGCCGGAGTGTGCAGGAGCATCGTAAGGGCCAATCAGCGCGACGGCTTTTACAGCCCACGCCCACCCCCGTCCCCGCCCCCCCCCCCCCCAGGACCCAGGGGGACACGCGAGTGCCTGCGGTACTGCTGCACGCAGTGGGGCTGGGGGGAGAGGGAGTGGGGACTTCTGGGAAATGGCTTCCCTTCATGCCCAGACCCCTCAGCGCTGAGCAGCAGCTCTGTGTCTGATCGATAGAACATGGCGGAACCCAGAGACACCGCTACTGCCCATTACAACCCCCCATCCCGCGAACCATAGCAACGGGACATTAGAGGGGTGTGTGTGTGTGTGTGTGTGTGTGTGTGAGAGAGAGAGTGTGTGTGTGTGTGAATGTCTGAGAGAGAGTGTGTGTGTGCACAGGTGTGTGCGTGTGTGTGTGAGTGAAAAAGAGAGCGTGTGTGAGAGAGAGTGTGTGTGTGTGTGTGTGTGTGAATGTCTGAGAGAGAGTGTGTGTGTGCACAGGTGTGTGCGTGTGTGTGTGTGTGAGTGAAAAAGAAAGCGTGTGTGAGAGAGTGTGTGCATGTGTGTGTGTGTGTGCGTGTGTGTGTGTGTATGTGTGTGTGTGTGTGAGCTGTTGTGTGTGTGTGTGTGTGTATGTAGGTGTGTAGGTATTTGTGTGTGTGTGTGTGTGTGGTGTGTGAGTTGTGTGTAGAGTGTGTGTGTGTGTGTGTGTGTGTGTGTGCACAGGTGTGCGTGTGTGTGGAGTGAAAGAGCGTGTGTGTGTGTGTGTGCCTTTAAGCAGAGACAGTACGGTGTGGTGGGGGGGGGGCTGCTGTTGAGCTCTTGGCAGATCTGTCCCCGGGGAGCTCTGCAGAGTCCATGGATCTGCCCTCTCTAACACTAGAGCCCCACACAGGAAGCAGAGATTAACACGGTGTCACAGCTCAGCTGCCTCTCCCACCACCAAACTCACTTAACAGGGACAATCCCAACCAGGAGCCCAGCTGCATTTTTAATGCTCCTACAAGGAATCACACACACGCGCACGCATGCATACGCACACACACACACACACATGCACATGCATGCACACACCACACACACGCACACACACACAGCAACACTAGCTGTCACACAGAAGCAAAAAATCCCACTAGCTGTCGCACACAAGCCAAGATGCTTCTAAATGAACCGGCATTCACGTCTCTCAGACAGCTTTTAATGAATGGAGAAACAGACACACCCCCCCGCACCCCACCCCTACCCCCCTACTCCTGCCGTGCTTTCCAGGGGAGGAGCCTGTCGCGGTCAGGTACTACATCCCCGCACGCAAAAAAAACCAAAACCCCCCTTCGGAACGCCAAAAAACCCCAAGCAGCACGTCGACTCCGCCCCATAAATAGAGCATGACAATCCGGGGGAAATGTAATTTAAAAACGCCATAAATATTGAAGGCAGAATTAAAATAATTTATGGAGCGGGACGGGCGACGGGGGGCGCGTTCTCTCGCTCGGCGCACGGCCGCGCGGCGAGAGGCCGGAGCGGTGCATGCTGGGAAATTCGGTAATTGCTTTCTCCGTCCCCCAAGCCGGCTTCCTGCCTTAAATCAAAAAAAAAAAAGAAAAAAGAAAAAGCCAATCTCTGGCAGTAATGGCTCAATTAATAATTAAACACGCGTCTTATCTCCAGCACTCTCTGCGTATTTATCTCCCCTTCCCAGACAGGGACGACTGCACAAACAGCATTAGTATTATCAATAAAAAAAAATAAAGAAAGAGAGAGAGAGAAAGAGAAAGAGAGAGCGTTAATAATGGGAGCTTTCGCAGAACAACAAATCTCGCCACTCGCGGGCTCCGACACGAACACGGGAAAAAATAATAACAGCAGCGAGATTAATAAAGAAGTAAATGCTTTTGTTTTTTTTTGCTTGTGCTGATTTTGAAGTTCTTACGGTGAAAAAGAAGGAAGGAAAGGGGGGGGGGGCGGGGCTGAGGGGGGGACGCTGTCGCAGTCGGGAGAAGGGATGAATTAAGCGCCGTGCTCTGAAAGGATTTGCCACTGTTTAAAATTTAAATTCAATCAAGGAAACAAATAGGCTTCAGAGGCGGACTTGACAAGAACTGCGGCACAGGCGAGGAGAGAGCAGCTCCGCCTACAAAGGCTCCCTCCCCCTCCCCAACCCCCCCAGCCCACCCGCCCAATACATTATTTCCCCCTAACGGAAGGACCCGCACTCTGCAGTAAGTGCTCTGTCAATACGGGCCTATTGGTCTACGGAATGAAGGCTTTAAAAGGTACGGTGGCTGCACTAGCTCAAACAGAGCGGCGCGGGCAGAAAGGCCAGCTTTACCGGGGGGGCTTAGATCCTTCCGCAACGGCTGAGGGATTTTTAATACCCGCCTCTAATCTGGCAACCCAAAGCCTGGCAGTCGCAGCCTGTTTTCTTGCAGCTACACACCCCCCCTCCATCACCCCCCCCCCCCCCCCTCCCCATCACCCCCTCCCCACCCCCCCCACCAAGCCCCAGTCAGCCACACTCCTGTTTCTCGAATTCAACAACAGCAAAGCTGATTAGCTGGTCAGAAGGTCAAGCTCTATTCATTATTTAATGGGCCAAAGGCCACAGCCGCAGCAGAGCTGGAGTTAGCAGCGCATGACAACGGGGTCTGGACCGGAGGAGCTCCAGCCGACACCGAACCCAAAACCCGCTCTCGTCCCCGCAAACACCGCCCCCGCCCCCCCCACCCACCACCGCTCTGCCCACTTTGCTGCCCCCCTCCCACCGGCATGCGGGCGGTATGAGGGCGCTCTGCACGCCTGGGGGCTGAGTCGCCCCTCCTGCTCCCAGATTTAGGGCCCGGGGTTTTATTGGCCTGCTGAGAACGCCAGGCTCGGGAACAAAGGGGGCTCAGCACGTAGGGGGGGCACGCGGGGGGGGGGGGCGTTTCAGACGGGACCGCCCCGTTAGCCAGTCGTCACGGAGAGCGCCGCGCTGCGTACGTCGCGGTACAGAGCGGCCTGCGAGGCTGCGGGCCGGCTGCGGTCGGTCACCCGCGAAAATTCGTCAGAACGTCGCCGTTTGATCATGCTAACGAAGACGCGGATCCCCATTCTCACACGTACCTAATTAGCACATCTAAACCTACAATCATGCACTTACTCACACGTATGCATGTAAAACACACTGGAGCCTTTCCAACAGCCAACACAGAAACACACACAAACATTACACAGCTTAACGAGCAAAGCTGCAACCTTCTGCATCTTCATCAGGTGTTTATGTATGAATTAATGCGAATATCCACCCACACGCACATACAGAAATAACTCCACTAATAATAAATGAGCGAATAATATGTAAGGCATAAGATGTACTAACAAGCAGCTCTCCGCCAGCACGAATTGCCCTCCGACACCGCAAACCCTGACAAGCTTCCAAGCCCTTAGACTCCATTTCGCGGTCCAAACTCGCGCGGCAGAGAAAGTTAAGCGGCGACTTGGCGGTTGTTGTTTTCCTTCCCTACTCCCCTCACTCCCCCCCACCCCCCCCCCCCCCCCCCCCACCCCACTCCGCCTCGCAGTCCCTCTCCTTTTGTTCCGCAGGCTAATCCGGTGTGTGTGGGCCGGCGCGTTTAATGGAAACAATTTATTAAGTCCGGCTTAAAATGCCATCTGCCGCTAAGCCGCGCAAAGCCGCTAAGCTGCGGCTCCCGCCCGGAGCCGGCGGCGGCGCTGGCGCGGGCGCTAATGCGCTGTTTAAAAATGAGCACGGCGGGTCAAAATTAATCAGGATTACAAGGGCACAAATCCACTTCAAAAATGGGGTTTTTTTTTCTGCAGTCTTACTTTTCCTTCTCCCCCCTCTCCCCCCCCCCCCCCAAGACGCCCCTGGGTTTTGCTCTCCTAGACGCTGCACCCCCACCTCATACATATGCCCCCACCCCCAAAAAAAAAAACAAAAAAAAAAAACTCCCCTTTTCGAAATTTGGAAAAGTCTTCCACTCTGGATCCCCGGGAGGTGGCGGAGAGCCGGGTGGGACCTTTGTGTGACATCACAGGCATCATGGTGCTCGACGGACAGGCGTTCTCCTAGACCGGCATGGATAACCCCACTGTCCCACCTCTCCAGCCCCCCCGAAAAAGAAGTACACCCTTCTGTGTTTTCGAGTATGTGCGAGTGCCTGCAGTGCCCATCTTTCCCAAACCTCCACCGCCAGTGGGGTTCAAACACACCCGCTGGCCCTCAGAGTTCAGCCTTTTATTCCGCATCCAAAGAGGGGGAGAAAAAAAGAGAGAAAAGAACATCCGAAATAAACCCGCCCCTGAACCCGCTATTTTCAGTGCGTGCGCACCTCCAGACATGCTCTCCACATCCCTCTCCGCATGACACACACACCCCCCCTCCCCCAACCCCCCCACCCCCCCCCCCCCACCCCGGAATCAATAATTCCCCTAACTGCGCACAACACGAAGATGCCGTACGCCTGTTCTGCGGTGAGGCGGCGGCGGCGGGGGGAGCATTCTCGGCCAATCACGGTGCAGCGTTTCGCCCCGCGCGCTCAGGTTAGTCTCCGGGGGGACTTAAAGGAACAAGGAGGCACTGCACAGGCCTCAGATCCCTATCAAAGGGGCTATTTATACACGCTGCAGCAGGGGAAGAATTTCGGGAACACGAGGCTACGCTGCCTTAGCCCTCAGCAGAGACCAGAAGAGGAACAAGGATTCGCTGGTAGTTCCTTTGGACTTGATCTTTTTTTTTTTTTTGGTTGCTCTGTTCTTCCTGTTTAGAGGAAGACAAATCCCAACCCTTTACAGCAGCGCTGACACTTAAACTGGGGGGGGGGAAACAAGGGAAAGAAAGGCGTACGCTTACGAACGAAGAGATGATTAATGCATATCTCTACGAGCCCAAACATCTCTAAATCGTAATCGGCGAATCGCGATCGCCGCGGCCGTCGGAAGCGGCGGGAAGCAGAGGTGCTCGTTACGGCGGCCGCGCTAATTAACCGCTGACCACAACACCGCGCTTAATTAGCCAGCAATTAAAGACGCGGCCAGCGAGCGCCGCGAGTTTGTTTAATTCGGCTGTAATTCGCTGTTTTAATTCCTCGCATCTGAAGGCTGCCGTTTCCCACGGCAACAGGACTGAGAGACCGCCAGAGAGAGAGAGAGAGGAGAGAGAGAGAGAGAGAGAGAGAGGGGAGGGATTAAGATGGTGACCCTAAAACATTCGTTTGCAGCGACTTAAGACTGAAAAACGGTGAATTTACATCACGAGCCTGAAATAACACTCATCTTGCGTTTTAATGGGACTGATCCACGTAGCAAAAAAAAAAAAAAACTAATCTGATGGGCGGAGCCTTGGGTCCTGTCACGCAAGCAGACCCCACATCTGGGTTGGGCAGGGGGCAGGGGGCAGGGGGAGGGGAGAGGGGGGAGGGGGGGTCTAACTGGAACCAAAAGCGCTCGTGTGCAGATCTTTGATAAAACTGGGGCCCCAGAAGAGAGACGCACAGACTGGTAACGGCACGCAGAAAAGCCAAATGAGTCACTAGCCTAGGGCAGCCAATCAGCATCCAGGAAACACCAGAGGAAGGGCGAAGAGGAAGAAACAACAAAAAAGAACCCCAACCGTACTAAGTGCACCCTCCCCCAGCCCCTCCCCCCCATCCTAAACCCCCCCCCCCCTTTACCGACTACAACACTGACAGCCGATACTCGACGACGACCATGACAGGGATCAGGACGGCTCTGCCGAAGCTTCCAGAGCCCCTGCCTTTCACTTCATGTGTTTTTCCACCCCTCACTAATCCTAATCTGGCCCCTTCTAACAGGGCCGGGGACTAATCCCCTCCGTTTCGTGATCCACCCCACCAAGAACGCTGATGGGATTGCTGGGGCTTAATCCCAGTGAGAGGGGGTGGGGCCGGGGCCGGGGGGGGTTACTGGACTCACATTAGCAGGATTTCTGGGGGATCCTGTTAGGCCTGCTGGGAGATCTCCTCTTCAGATTACAGGGCGTGCGAAGGGAGGCGGGGGGGGGGGGGAGGGGACGGCGGTGGCGAGGTCCCAGAAGTCAGCGCGTTTACTGGCAGTAGCAGCGGCTCGGAGCCCGTTTTTTCGCGGAAACAGCCGCCGGTCACGACCTGGCCGCTGTCGAAAAACACGACCTCGCCGCTTCCAACATCTGCGTGCCGTCGCCCCCGGACGAACCCAAACCCAAACAAACGTTACCCCCGCCCCCCCCCGGGTCGTAGCGACCTCCCGGCTTATCTCCCGCACGCGGCCCCCAGCTGCGGCGTTGGTGGGGTTGCCGTGCGACGGCTCCATGGCGATCGGCGAAGGCTTCCTGCACTCTGCTCCCGCAAAGGCCCCGTCGTGGGCGGGACTTCCAGTAACTGACCAATCAAAGACGACCGGGCCCTCACCCAAATAGTGGGTGCACTGCCAAAGAGGGGGATGAACCCACACAGAGCCCCTCTGCCAGGATTACACGTCTTATACTCACGCCCCATATGGGACGAGCTCCAAAGGCGACGGACACCCCCCTAAAATGGCGGGGGTATGACAGTTATGCAGTTATTTTGGGAAATGAAAGCACTCTTTCCTGTCCTCATCGCACCCCCACCCCCACCCCCACCCCCAGCTTCACACTGGAGCGCAGCTCCTAATCTTCCCCAGCTGGCTGGCAGACGTCCGCGTGTCTCCTTTGGAAAGGGTCCTGCTCTACGCTTTAAACAAGCAGCCCTCCTGCACCGCGGCGTCTATTACTGATGTTCCCGGGACCACACAAACGAATGCGCGTGGGGTGGGGGGGGGGGGGGGCGAAGGAACACAGGTGTGTATCCGAGACGCGCCTCTCTCTCTCCCTCCGGACCCCCCTGTTTACGATCGACGAGAGGTGCGAACCACACCCCCCAACAACCACCGCCCGCACCCCACAGGCCGCCATTAGCGCCCAGCCTGCTGACGGCGGCTGGTGTCGCCTCAGGTGAGGTTTTCCATTTGTGTCAGGCGGGGGAGGGGGGGTGACGGGGGGGTGACGCACACGGTCACGGGCATCAGGGCTTCAGATGGGTTTTAACGAGCCGATAAAGCGGTCCCACCTGCTACACCGCCAGCCCAAAACGCGCAGGTAAAGACCGGAGCGAGGCACGCAGTGCCCCCCCCCACCCCCAGGCTATAAGCCTAGCCATCCGTGGAGCTTTTCATCGCTACCTCAATCACAACAGACGGGGGCGGCGGCGTAGCGCGACGGTTAGCGAATCGGGCTTCTTTTTCAAACTCCCAAGGTCGTAGGTTTGAATCCCGGGAGAGTCACTTTTCAGCAACGACCTTCAGCTGGTAAAACACCCAGCTGCACTAACGAACGTAAACTGCGCAAGCCACCCGGGATAAAAGCATCTGCTAAACGCATAAACACGCTGAGTTTAGTTTTACTAGCATTGTGATGCTATTAGTAATGTCCGATATGTTGTCATGTGACGGCGTAAGCGTCTCCTGCGGAAGGCGTGCGGGCGCCATGTTTGGCTCACAGGAGGAGGAGGAGGACCGTTCGACCGACATCGGGGTTCAACTGAGGCTGGCGGCCGGCGGACGGGTTTTCTGTGAGCGTTTGCACAGATGGCTCGGAGGGAGAGAGAACAATCTAGAAAGGCATAAGAAAAAATAAAAAAATCGCACAAGGCCTACCTTTGCTTGCTGTAGGGGAGAAGAGCTTCTCTGATCCAACATCAGAAGCCTGGGAGAGAGAGAGAGGGAGAGAGGGAGAGAGGGAGAGAAATGGAGGAATGTTAATGGTGTGGAAAGAGCGCAAGGTTTTCAGCATCAACATCAGAGCCACATTATGCATTTATTTAATCAAGGCACTAACGAGCGGAGGAAAATCATTTTTATTCTGTTTGTTTGTGTGCTTTTCTCACATTCCCTCTGTTGACGACACCGCCGAGCGTATCCGAGGGTGGGGGTGGGGGGATGGGGGGAAGGGGGGGGACGGCACAAAAACACAAGCGCTTCTCGGTTCCGCACTGATGTCCCGCCGTATACCCGCGGTGAGGACACAACGGATGTTTTTTTTTGGGCGAGTACAACCGGGACGCTCGCCGCCCGTTTCTCCGCAGCACGTGGCTGGAAACAAACCAGACCCAGTCCCTCATGTACCCGTCCCATCGAGCTCTGAAAGAGCACGGAAATCGTCCCACGTGCACCTCCAAGGCCCTGAGCCCTGAAGTATGCGTGGCATTTAAGAACCAAAAAAAAAAGAGCCCCCTGTGTCTACAAGCAAGGCCTTCTCACACAGGACCGGGTCCCTGGCCACTGTGATCCATCTTGTTTTTCTTTACGTTCGCCCTGCTGAGTTTTTCTGCTTCAGCACCTCCTCCCACAGTGTTTTCTCCTTCAGCAGCCTGGACAGTGGTAACAGTAGGGGGCACTGTTGTGCCACCCAAAACCACCCCTCTGCAGACGGCAGGCTGAATGAACAGAGCTGTCAAAAAAAAAAAAACCCCCACCCAGCAGGAAAAGGGGGCCCCTCGTGACTGTGGAGGACTACCCTCGAAAACGCGGAGGTCCACTCAGGATACATCGCCACGGTGACCACCTGGCTCCCTGTTGGGAGTTCAGCGGGTTGCTGAGGTAACCCTTTCACCCCCCCCAAAAAACCCCAGAAAAGGCTTAAAATGTTAAACTGAGAAGTGTCGCGTGTTGGCATACGACTAAAACTGCAGCACAGATCTGTGAGCCTTTGCAAACGAGCGTCAACGAGCTTTTAATGAATGTAACTTAGCAGTTTCATGGCTTTTCAAGTGAGGCTTTTAAAAAAAAAACAAAAAAAACAAACATTCTGAAAGAGATGGGGGTAGACTTATCACGGTTTTGAGCGGAAACATACATTCTGAACCGTGCGGGTGATACACAACTCAATCTGACTCAGGATGATACTCGAACATAAACGAAACCCTCTCTTATCAGGCAGAGCAGTAAATATCACATTCTGCGGTTTAAAAAAAAACCCCAAAAAAAACAGCCGTAGCCTTTATCAGTAACACCTGTCACTTCCTGTGGAGTTTTCGATGGTTTTCGCACGTACCTGAGAACAGTCTGACTTAGGCCAGCCTAAACTCGTCACAAAAAAACGATATGCTGCACACAGTCACGTATGGAGTTGTCCATTAAATAACCGTGCAAAATTAGCTGCTGCTGCCGTTAAACCAGAAATACTCTCTGCGGATTATTTCGCAAACCTTTTTTAAAGCGCACACTAAGGATATTTAAATTAAAAAAAAGAAACAGGAAATATTCAATGATTAGGCGACAGCAGACACAACTAGACCGGGGGGTTCTGGTTGGCATTTCCATCCTCGGCGTGGGTGCGGGTCTTGGCAGACCGTCTCAATAGGAAAACACACCGCACAGGTTTACGAAAATATACACCTACCAACCAGGAAGGCACGAAAAAGCCCTACTCTAAACACAGCCGCCGGGTCGTAAATCAGCCACAGACAGTGTTTGGCAGAAGTCGCGGCGCTTACGCACAAAAAGATAACGGTGACACCGCGCGTCTTCCCTATCGTACAGCGGATGTCTGGTGCGCGCAACGCGCGAACCGCGCTAGTTCGCTCCGCCGGCTCGTTCCCGATTGGCCGAGGCCCGTGCTTTTTCTCTCACGCGTTTAAGCAGTCTGGGCGGAAAGGTCCGGCCATTTCATTCACGCAGGGGAAGATAAAGACCCGCGAAGCTGGGGGCAGAAGAGTTTGAGCCGAAACATGGCAAAACTGCAACTGTGGGAGACGCTCAACTCCTCAGAAAATCTTCTATTCCCACTGTCCCCTGAGCTACTCCCTTACACACAGGGCTCTACCCACAGTGGATGTGCCCACCCTCCCCATCCCCATCCCCCCCCCCCCCCGAACCTCTGGAGGTGCTTGTTATGTTACGTGCTCGTTCCCCCATCTGTACAGCGAGACCCACCCACGGGACAATTACAGCTGTGATACCAGGGGGCGGACCACACGTCTTCATCATAGGGGGGGTGTCCATCCCGCAAGGGGATCTGGTGTTCCCCCTTATCGCCATCCCCCTCTCTCCCTATCCCAGAGCACCCCCCCTTCACTACCAAGAACCCAACTACAACCCAGACCCAACCGAGAACTCAACAAGTACCCAGACCCAACCGAGGACCCAACAACTAAGGGCCTTGGAGAGATTTTGAGGGCTGAGGAGAGAAATAAAATAAAATCGAGCTTGTAAAAACCGAGGATCTGGCAGGCAGAGATGGGAGAGCTTGTTCGCGGAACGGTACTTTCGCACGATCGCGGGGGACGGGAGTGAAATTTCGGTTATTAAACTGGAATGCTTTTGTAAAAAGGCGGTTTAATGCGCTTGCCTGGCATGAATAAGCGAGGGGGTGGGGGGGGGGGGGTGGTTCAGGAGCTCAGGACAAAGCCAGCGCCTTTAAACCGCTTTTAAAACAAGCGAGCGCGCTGCGGACACGAGTCCATTCACCACTCAATTCGTTCCCCGGTAACGGATACGCGGGTTGCCAAATAAAAGATTCCCCGAGTGCGGATGAATGAGAGCGCCGATCACGTAACGGAGGCCCGACCGAATGCAACTGTTCCCTGAGCCTGCCTTTCCACCGCCGCCGCCATTTTGACTGAAACGCTCGCGCTTTACCAATAAGCGCACGACCCGCTAAAGCCAGACGCTAAAGTTGGAGAGACACTGAGAGTATGCTTGCGTACGGTTCGCCGGTAAGTAAAAGGGTTTGTTACTGTCATACCGACTCACCCTCACTTCAAGTGGATTTTTTTACAGAATCTGTCGATACCGCCAAGTACGTCTTACCGCCCCGGCAACACCGAAAAAAGGCTCTGACCCCCCCAAACGGCTGAGAGAGCAGAACTACAGAAGCCGGTTTATAAAAAGCGATCCTTTTAAAAAGGCATGTCAAAACAAAGTCTGCCCTTCGCTGTGTTTCGGCTCTCTCCCTCCGCTTTCTTTCTAAAAAAAAAGAAAAAGAAGAGAAAAAAAAGAAGAAGAGAAAAAAAAAAGAAAAACGCGCGGCTGTTTTGTCGGCCAAGTTTACATTTTTTTCGGCGCGCCGCTCGGCTCGTAATCTCCCCAGCTGGGCCCGCGGCGGCCAGAGGTCGAGTAGAACAAATTCTTCACACTCTCTTACCCCAGGCGTGTGTGTGTGTGTGTGTGTGTGTGCGTGCGTGTGATAGAGAGAGCGAAAGAGAGAAGAAAAAGACCAAAGGCCAGGTTTTCCAAAGGAAATGCGAGGGGCTGGGAGGGCTGGGGGGTGGGGGGGGGTGGGGGGTTGGGGTGGCGTATAGCCATTTAAAAAAAAACGGAGGAAATTCAAGCCCACGTTGCTGGAAGCCAGGGCCCTTGGACCGGTCGGCAGGAAGCCTGACCTTTTGAGGACGTGTCTGCTATTTGGGCCCCGAGGCTTGGGGGGCGGTGGGGGGGCCCGAGGGCCCCGGCCTTCTCTCAGGAGGCCCGTCAGTGGGGCCCCCGGCTTCCCTTCCTTATTCCACTCATTAGGCATGCTTTATGATTCGGCTTCCTCTGAGCCACACAAGGGCTCCCCGAGGAAAGGGCGGGGGGGGGAGGGGGGAGGGGGGGAGGGGAGGGAGGAAAAAAAGCAACAACGAGGTCACGGGCTCGGGTTCGGCCTGCTTGTAGCAGCTGTGAAATCCTCCGTTTTTTTTTTTTTTCGCCCAGCCGTTTGGGGGCGAGAAGCGAGAGAGAGAGGAGAGAGGAGGAGGAGTTGGGGGGGGGGGGCGGGGGGCGTTCTCATCCCACCAACGGAGCGCTAACTTCTCCCCGAAGACCGAGCCCGCCAAATGCGCCGTAACTCGGGAGATTTAAAGAATGCCAAATTAGGAACTGCGCCGCTGTTTGCTTTAGAGAGCTCGCGACTTCCGCACGTCGAGGTGATCGACTGGCCGCATAAATCTCACAAAAACAACAAACACCTCTTCTTTTTCTCTGGGGGGGGCGGGGGGGGGGAGAAGGGGGATTGCTTTTCCTTTGTCTCCAAGGCTGCATAACTTGAATTTCCAGAATACAGCCTGATTACCAGTCAGGGTATATACATGACATGTAAATGAACACATAGCAAAATTCTTCAAATAGCGAAACAGCGAAAACATTTTCCCATTTCACAAAAAAAAAAATATATATATAAAAATACAAGCTACCGCCGGCGTTCTTCAAAGAGCGCACAGCCGAGAGCCAATCATCAGGATGACCCTGTGGCACGAATTTATGAAGCGCCATTGATCAGTTAAAGCCGTAATTTCGCGAAGGCGCGGAGAGGTCGGCAATTAGCCCGTTTCGGTTAACCTCGTTCGGCGAATGCGGCTGAGGGGGGATTTCCCGCGTCCGCTGCGCCGGGCGATCCGGGACGAGAGCGTTACCCTTTGATCTCGGATTCGATTAAAAAGCGTGTGCTCCGCGCTACGGCGAGAGAAAGGGGGGTCAGTCGTTCCCCCCCAAAACAGGAGGGGAACAAACCGGGGCGCGGAACAGGCCGGGGGGGAACGAAGCAGGAGGCGAACGCGACGCTCAGTGTCCATGACGACGAAGCGCCATGTTTACAGTATCTCAGGTGCCCAGACGCACACGGTTTATTTCTTTATATATTTCTATATATATTTCTTATATATTTTTTAATATATTTTTTTGCAGCGTAATGAATCACCGCGGCCGAGCGGGCGGCGTTATTACACACCAGCGAGTTGGGGAGGGAGGGAGGGAAAAAAAAGAAAGAAAGAAAGAAAAAAGAAGCGAGGGAGAGGGAGAGGGTGGCATTCTGTCACGGGCTGGATCCGGTCTTAATGGCCGAGGAGCCTCGGGGTTCTGCCGGCTATGTCCCCACGGGGAGCGATGCTGGAAACGGTCATCAACCACACGACAGCCCTCTCTCCCGCAGAAGGCCTTACCGGGGGGGGCAGTGGGCCGAACCGCACGGAGCAGGCACATAACGACAGGCTTCGCAAGACGCATTTCTGCACCGACGAACAATACTGTATTACTACCATTTTTTAAAAAAGGAGAGCAAGACAGTCTCTATCCTCCTTAGGTATTTTTCCACTGTACTTACAAGGAGGGGGGGGGGGAGGCAGAGGGTTACAGATAGAGATGGGATCACAGTATTAGAGCTATGTTGGAAAATCGATCCCCAGTGGCATGGGGGGGGGGGGGGGTTGTAATATAGGTTGAGAGCTGGCTGGCCTACAGGCTTCAGCACATGATCAAACCCTCCCCCTCTGGTCATCAATTTGAGTTTTCTCCCCCCCCGGTTTTGTTCAACAGGCTTATTTTCCTGGCAAATATTAAGGTGTCTTTGTAGGCCCCGATCAAAAGAGATGGGGCGTTTTTCGGAGACGCCCCAGGCCGCATATTTACCCCCTCTGAGGGGGGTAAGGCTCCGTGCAGGCAGGATGGCGGCGTGGGTGGAACATGACGAGGGTGTCGGTGGGGGGGGGGTGCTGGTATTGGCTGGTGGGGGGGTGTGATGCAACACTGCGGCTAGCAGCCGACCGGCCAGGTGGTGCCATTTATCAGAGAGAGCAGGCTGTCGGGAGGGCGGGGGGGCGTGTGGGGGGGGGGCTGGCATGCTGGCAGAGACCCCCAGGCTCTCCATTACCCTGGCAGGCCGCTCTCTCTCTCTCTCTCCCTCTATCTCTCTCTCCCTCTCTCTCTCTCTCTCTCTCTCTCTCTCTCTCTCTCTCTCTCTCTCTCTCTCTCCTCCTCTCTCTCTCTCTCTCTCTCTCTCTCTCTCTCTCTCCAACACTCGTGTTAATTTGTGGCCTGGGCCAGCGTTTCATCACTGTCTCCTCCCTCCTCCTGCTCCTCCTTCTGCACCTCCTCACACCTCCTCTGCCATCGCCTGGTGCGGCCCTGCGACCCCCGCCACCGCCACCGCCCCGACCCCCCCACCTCACCCCACCCACAGCCTCCTCCAGTTAAAGATACCGGACCGCGCCCCGGACCCACAAGGCCGTTCTCTCGCCGTCAGTCGCGTAGCAATCATGTGGAGAGCGGCGGCCGCTTCGATAAACACACCCCCGTCAGAGCCACCGCTCCGCCCGTGAAGGACAATCACACTTTCCTCTCCCCCCCCCCCCACCCCACCACCACGTCCTCCTTCAACGGATTCATTATGAGAGCCGGGCGGACCGGCCTGATTGGATCCTCATCTGACCCGCCACGAACCCCCCTTCCCACCCCGCCCCCCAAACACCAATGGCGAGGCGTGGAGAGAGCTGCTTTCCAATATACTTATTTCCTCGTTCCAGACAACGCAACCATGATGCAACCATGACGATGGTTAACAGCCTCCCAGGTGAGCGTCTGTCACGAGCAACGCAGCGTCCCGCGGCGTGATTATTAGGCCGTCGCGGGTGCAGGGCTCCTAGGCTAAAGGCTAACACGTAAAGCCAAGGTTATGGTAAGGGGGGGTGGATGAGCCCCCACAGCATGAAGTCAACCATAAATCAGCAGTCATTTGAATTTATCTGTATTCGCCCAAAAAAAAGGAGAGTGAAAGTCCCACTGGAGCGGGGTTCTTGTCACCCTTGGGTCTGGCCCACGAAGGGGCCATTTTCTCTGGGGGGGGCGGAGCTCCCTCCTGTCTCCTCCTCCTCACGCTCAGCAGCGACGGTCGCGGCGACGTACGGTTTCGCGTTTCAACCGCGCGGTTCCAGCGACCGGTCAAACGACAGAACAGACACCTCCCTCCTCCCCTTTCTCCCTCGGTTTCTCCCCTCCCCTCCTCTCCCTCTCCCTCTCTCCCTCTCTCCCTCTCCGCGGACGAGCAGCTGCTAACCCTTATCACGGCCGCCTGTCAGTTTAGTACACAAATTGGGAGTCTATCGGGCGCGAGCAGAGGCCCCGTTTCATCAGCGGGAAGGGCAGGGGAACGTCTCGCATTAAAAAGCCCCCTCTGAAAGGGTGGCGGGCGCGGGGGGGAGGGCGGGGGGGGTCACAAATCAGCGCCGCGGCCGCCTCCTGAGGCCGCCGCCCGGCCAGGAGTGACGAGATAAGGAGGGATGAGAAAAGCGGACATGAAAGATTTCGCCGAGCGGGAGGGAGGGAGCGAGGGAGGGAGGGAAGATAAAAACGTATATAAATAAATAATACAGGTGAGGAGGGGAGGGAGGGGGGGCGTTAAAATCACATTTCAACAGGCAGGAAATGACACGGGCCAGGCATGAGCGAGTAACCCCGATCACATGCAAATCAGCCTTAAGAAACCGGGACGAGGGTGTCGGCGAAAATCAGCCTGAGCGTTTAAAAACCCGGCGGCCGTTTCCCGCGACCCAATCCGCTGGAGAGGGCCGCCCTGCAGGCGCACGAGAACAACGCGAAACGCGCACAAAATAAACAAATCGAGCTGCCGTCGCCTCGTTTTCCTCGATTTGAATCGCCGCGTGTCAATTCAAATACCGAATGCAGGTTTCCCCACATTCCGGCGACACTGTGTGTCACATGCAAAGCGCCAAAACCCCCCCACCCCCCCCCAGTGAACGTATATAGCGATCATCTGGGCACAGGGTCGATCATCGTTCTGATGAGAACAATAATCCCCCCATGAAGCCCTGAGATGCCCAGAGTGGGATTTGGGGGTTGGGGGGTGGGGGGGGGGGTCAGGCGTGATATGGATGCGAATTGGATGGACGGTTCCAGCCCTTCCCTTCTGCTAACCGCTAGCCGACGGTCGACTAGCGAAAACGTGAGGGGGTGGGGGTGGGGGGAGATAAGACCTGATTAATCTGCCGGGGATCTGTCCTGCTCTTTATTACTCGCAAAGCAGATAGAGATCTGAGGGCTGGATTCTCCCCCATCGCTGCTGGCTGGGGAGGGTAGATACGAAGAGAGAGAGGGAGGGAGGGAGGGAGGGAGGGAGAGAGAAACAGAGAGAGAGAGAGAGAGAGAGAGGAACAGAGAGAGATAGACAGAATAGAGAGAGCTTCCATTAACTCCAGGTTCACTGTCCTGGGGCTGCTCATTGGCTGCTCACGCTATTAACATTCCACCCTGGGGATTCTCATTGGCCGCTCACGCTATTAACAATTCTGCCCTGGGGCTTCTCATTGGCCGCTCACGCCATTAACATTCTGACAGACAAAAACAGCCTCTCTCTATCTCTGTCTCTCTCTTCTGTTTATCCTCGCCTTTTACAAGGAGAGGAAAGAATGTTTCAACCACAAAGAAATGCCTCTTTTCTTTCCACCGAAAGATTTCTGTGCGTGTTGTGATGCTAAGAAAACGCGTATTCACAGCAAATATAATTGCTTTTGTGTTCCGAACGACATATTTTCTTTTTGCTTCAACAGCACCCTCCTATTCTTCAACCCGGTTGGCTGGCAAAAAAAACGCTGAAATTCACAGACGCCATATAAAAACCACCGGATGTAAAATTGAAAAAAAAAAACAAAAAAACGGCGTGGTTATGATAGCATCGTCCGCACTTCCCCGGGAAAAGAAAAAAAACAAACAATCATTTATTTTACGCACAAAAAACAAAACGAAAACAAACGAAACGGCCGAGCTAGCAAAGCCGTGGCTGACTGACACCGTGGAAATGAGTATCCTCGGTTTTCAATGTCAAACGCCCTCCATGCATCTTCAAGCCGCCGCGCAGCTGAGGGGGCGGGGGGCGGGGGGGGGAGGGGGGGAGGGGCATTCGGCAGGCGGTGCCACGGCATCGTCAGTTTGGAGGTGACTCAGAGGAAGACTGAATTCAAGATGGAGGGGTCTGCAGGCATCTCGTCTGTCTGCCGATTACTCTGTCACGGCTACGTTCCACCAAATAGGCAGCCTCCCTGGCCTTGTTGCCGTTGGAAACGACGGTGCGATTTTTACGCCCAGAAAATGTAGCATTTTGGCGAAATGGAACGCCACCCCTCTCTCTACTGGAAACGAAATAATAATCCGTTAGTCAGTTAAGGATGGGTTTCGTCTGTTTCGAAAACGTCCAGGATGCCATGTCATACAAACGAGACCAGAAGTTTCAGCTTCAAGCCAGTCTAAAACAACATTCCGGGTGTAGCGATCCATTATCGAACAGACGGACGGGCCAGCCTTGATGACATCAGCACACCAGGGGGCGGGGCATCCGTGGGCTGCCGGTCGCATCTGCCCGGAGACAGCCGCGGAAGCAGCCTCTGACACCGCGATCGCCGCCCCGTTTTCTCTGGACGACGCAGCGATGGCGGTGAGTCACGTCCTACCTCCAGGCGGGGGGGAAAAAAAAAAAAACCCCCCAGAACCGAATCGCACTTCACGATCTGAACCATCCAAACTCTTACAGAGTCGGGTGCGACTTTAAGACTTTGCAGCATTAAAAAAAAGAAAAAAAAAAACTAACAGCCTACGCATTTGGAACCAAAAGGATGTAGCGGTAAAGTAAATATATATAAATATAGTCGTGAACCTTCCCCCCCCACACACACACAGCATTTCCCCTGAAGCCAAGAGGCAGCAGAGAGAGAGAGAGAGCAGCGTTTCAGAGAGAGAGAGAGAGAGAGAGAGAGAGAGCGAGCCTATCCGACAGAGAGCTGAACTGCGTGGTCGCGCGCTGGCAGGCCCAGTCGGGCTCGGGTCATTTCGGCAGGAGGAGGAGGAGGAGGAGGAAGAGCACCTTCTCACCCGGGCGCGCACTGCTGTTAAACTGCACGAATCGTCTGCTCGAATACAAAATAACCGGCAAAAATAAAAATAAAATAAAATAAACCATAGCAGAATAAATACAGGTCTGACTGCTGCTTCTGTACTTGCCCGCGCAGAGTAATGTTATGGAAAAGAAGGTTATGGAATGGCCCATTGGGTGAAACCCTGGGAGGGGGGGGGGGTGAGGGGCGGCCTTGAGGGGGGTTTGGAGAACGGAGCAGGCCAGGTCTTTATTTTCATCCTTGAATACAGATGATGACCTTCATCATCTGAAAAAATGTCTCTGTCTCTTACTTTCTCTCCCCCTCCATAGGATGTTTTTGGGGTTTGGACTGAGGTGCGTTAGCACACGGGGTTCTTCAGAGTTCCAGAGCCGCCCATAGTGACTGCGTGTCCACCGCAAATGTTTTTAAAAAAACAGAGGGTTAGGGTTCTGTGGCCATTAACCTGACCTGACTGTCTGTCAAAACAGAAACTTAAATACCGTGGACAAGGCAGGCCATACTCCAAACACCCCCGCCCCCCACCACCCCAACAGTGCAAACGGAGACGGCATGTGCTATATTAGGGAGGCTCCAACCCCTGACCCCCATCGCCCCCCTCCCCCCCCAGAACCCCCCCGACCGCTTGCTGGCTACCGTTTGGAAAGAGATGCGACGCGTTAAGTGGAAGTTACTTTTAAAAAGTCACACGGAGACTCAGGTTACTGGCAGCTGTAACTCAAACCGCTCTGCCACAGCGACCGGGGGGCGAAGAATGCTCAGGAAGGCTTTTAAAATGCTTCCCCAACTCAGCCGTCCATATAAATAGAGGATGGGGGGATAACAACATTTTTTAACACCTTGCCAAACGCTTGACTGGACGCTATTTCCAAACGAGCTAAGAAGGGGATCATCCGTTAGCCTTGGTGGGGGGTGTGGGGGTTTGGGGGGGGGCTTTTGTTGTGGTCAGGTGGTGGGCCCTTTGATGACGGTGGGTCATAGGGGGGGGATAGGTTTAGGTATGGGAATGGAAACCAGACCCTAGTCACGGGTCAGACCTGCACCAGCGTTAAATCCCCCTCACCCATTCCTTCAGTCTTTATTTAGAGCGGCCTGCTAGCTTGTCTATCGACGTCTAGCTAATGAAGTTACTGGGGGGGTGGGGGGGGTGGGGGGGTGGGGTGGGAACGCACGCCAAGGTGCCCGTTCGCGGCGGTAGGGTAGCTTAGCGCAAAGCCCGCCGAAGAGCTCGCACCGACGACCTTTTTCGCGTACGTACGTCCGTCCCCCTTCAGCGATCTCCTCAGCACGTAGCTCCCGTTCTCCACGGTTCCCGGGCAGCGTCGGATTCTTGGAAACCCGGGACTCCTGAGGAAGTCGAGCGACGCGGGAATAAAAAACGCGCTCCCTCGGATCTCGGGTGTCGCGGCGAATATCTGGCGCCTCGTTCCGCGGATTAGCCGACTGCACGCGGCGCGTAACCGAACCCCGAAACCGAACCCCGTAACCCACCTCAGCACTGACCTTCTCAGTCACTACGCCCGAGCTCGCCGTTCCCTTTCCCGCCAACAAAAACCATCTTCGCCAGAGAAGCGCACGGGGGGGGCTTCACGGGGGCCAGCGAGCCTTGTTTCGATTACGTCCCCCCCCCCCGAAGAAACTTCCTTGGAGGAGGGCACACGAGTGCAGTCGCCCGCTCGCTTTCCTCGCGCGACTTAACGAGCTGAATCAAGCGACAGCCGATCGGTTGCGCTCCCTGATGGCCGCGAAGCCCGGCGACGATGGCGGCGACTCGGCTCCCGTAGCGACGCCTTCGCTCGCCCGTCCGCTCGCTCGCTCTTTCCTCCGCAGACTTCCCGTTAACTCCCCGCGACCCTTTTTCTTCGCCGACCCCGGGCTGCGAGCGGACGCGCGCCAATCGCGCTTCGCCGGCCCCGAAAGGCCGGAAACGAAAAGAGGAACTGCGTCCACGAACTGGATCTGCGAGGCGTCCCGAGTATAAAACACTTAAAAGCCTCCAGCGGTGGTCTCGCTGGGGAGGGACGTGGGGGGCGGAAGGGGGAGGGAGGGGGGGTGTAGGTTTACCGTAGGACCCTGGGAGAGCTCTGAGAGTGCAGTCGACCACGGCGGCTCATTACGTTAAACAAACCCGCGCTAGCTCCAGATTAAAATATAATGAGGCCGGTTAATGTAACTTTGTTTTACACGGTACACTTTCAATTATTCATCTGTGGCGATGGTGCGGGAGGTGGGGGGAGGTGGCGGAAGAGGGGGGGATGGAAGTGGAGGAACAACAACACGCAAACAGTTTCACCCCCGGAGCGGCGATGCCATTTCCGCGTCGGCTCGTAATGGTCTGCGGTGAATATTTTAGCGGGTGTTAAAAGCCACCGCTCTTTGGGCCACTCGAGGGCGGAGAAGCCCCCACCCCCCCCCCACCCCACCCCACCCCCCCCACCAGCAATGCGGCACCACGCAGTCACCCGCCAACGTCTCTCGCCATTCGGAAACCGCCTCCCCCCCCTCCCCCCCCCTGTCCGTCCGTCCGTCCCCACACTGCAGTTTACACGTGTCCATCATGTCCCGCATTGATCCCCTTCGTATTGGAAAGACCAGGTTAAGCGGCTAATTGCTCTGCGGCAGAACGGCCGTTTCCTGTCAATAAAAGGAGAGAGGGGAAAAAAACGAGCCCGTGAAGCTTTCAAAAGCCTCTTTAACGTCAAAATGATCTTCTTTTTTTTTTTTTACTGAGTGTCTATAAAAAGTAAGACAATTCTTTCCTTTAATTAGTTGCCTCATTTCCAAATCGCCTGATGGGGTTTTTTTTTTTTTTTTTAAACAGACCTTTAAGTGAAGCAATCCAGCGCCTGTTAACCGGTGTGGAATGGTCTGCTATTTCTGTCATTCCA
Organism: Anguilla rostrata; assembly: GCF_018555375.3. Classification (NCBI taxonomy): domain Eukaryota; kingdom Metazoa; phylum Chordata; class Actinopteri; order Anguilliformes; family Anguillidae; genus Anguilla; species Anguilla rostrata. Next base: position 6,838,694 of record NC_057942.1, on the reverse strand, counting down.
GCAGCTATTTCCATCTAAACGGAACTGCAAAAAAAAGAGAGACATCTGTCGCAGGTTTAAAGTCCAAGTAACGTGCTGCCAAAACCCTTCGACCGATTTCGGGAAAGGAGGTCCAGGTAACGGCGGCGAAGAGGAGCTGGGCGAAGCCCGCCATTCTCACGCCGTTTGGGGAGGATTACCGCCGTTGACTTCGATCGCTCAAACCGCCATTTTGCTTTCCCCCCCCCCCCCTCCTCTCGCAGAGTGGGACTAAAGCTGATTGCTGTTTTTTGACGCGTAGCGCATCTCGTCCGTTCAACGTAGAGACCCGTTTTGGAGCGGGAAGAGGCATCGCGGATTTCCCGCCGCTAATGTCCGCGCGATAAACGGCGGCGGCGGATAATCCGCGCTGGGCGGAGCTAAGCGCATCATCCAGAGCGAGAGCGCGCCCGAGAGGACGCCGCCTGAGCCCCAGAGACAGGCCTCGCCGAGCGGACTCATCCGCCTCAGCCCCGGCTCCGCTCCTTCCAGAACCTTCCGCTCAAAAAGCTGCACTGGACATGGGGTTGGGGGAAGTGGGGGTGGGGGGGGGGTCTAATCAAGCGTTAAGAGCTGGGGACAGCAGGCGTGGGGGTGGGGGTGGGGGGGGGACCCGCTCAGAGGGACTCTTTCCCTTCCCAGACGCACCCGATTCCTCTTTCTGTGGCGGGGTTCCTCCCCCATGGTGGAGTCATTCAGAAGCCGCCACAGTGAGACTGGCTCAATGGAACAGGCTACAACAGCACCTCAGTGAGAGCAACTGCCAGAGCTGGGCCAGGACAACACAAGCACACACACATGCAGACATACACACACACACACACACACACACAAACATACACACTCTGTCACACACACACACAAACATACACACTCTGTCACACACACACTCTCTTTCTCTCTCTCACACACACTCTCTCACACACACACACACACACAAACATACACACTCTGTCACACACACACTCTCTTTCTCTCTCTCACACACACTCTCTCACACACACACACACACACAAACATACACACTCTGTCACACACACACACTCTCACACACACACACAGTTTTTGGCAGCGTTCGTTCAGGTGCTCGCCGGAGGGTGGCCCAACAGGCCTCATTAACCCTGTACACACGCCCCCGTCCTCCCCCCTGTATAATTAGGGCCCCGGCAACTCTGTAGCAACCCCCCCCCCCCCCGCCAGCAAAGAGGGCCCACCCCAGCTGGGCAGGTGGGTACCCGACGCCCCCCCCCCCACCCCATCCCATCCCATCGGCCGTGATTGGCAGCCTGCCGACGCGGTTGGGGTGGGGGGGGGGTTAAGCCTTTTGGTGCTGTGGGGGCCTCTCTCTACGGATCGATACCTTCATGTACAATTAGACAAGCAAAACAGATGTGCACTCAGGCAGGAGTCATCCCTGGGGCTCCTCAACCCCCCACCAAAAAAACAAAATCACCCCCCACCCCCAGCCGCCCCACTCCAAAACGCAGCAGAAGGTGAGGGAAGTCAGCACCCCCCCGCCCCCTCCCCTCACACAGGGGGATTCAGCCCATCCACACGCTCCACACTGCTACTGTAGCTGGAGGGAGGATGTTTTTTGAATGTGCGCTCGGTTATTCATGTCTGCTGTGCCACCATCCTTCTCCGCCCACCCAAACAACCCTCGCCCCCACCTCCCCACCTCATCCTCCTGCCCCACAGACACGGAATGTTCTGGGAAAAAAAAAGCTAAAGATCTTCCCTCTAGCTGAGTGGCAGCCATCTCAGGAAGTGGGCCGCCTCCCAGCAGCGATGTGACGCTCCCCGCCTGAAGGCTAAAACCCGCAACCCCCAGCTACGCGAAAGTGGATCTGTACCGCACTATGCCACACGGATAACCCACGCCCCCCACCACACACCCCGCCCCACACACCCCCCCCTCAAGATTCAGCAAAAAGATCTACACACACACACACACACACACACACAAAATACATGGCAGAGAACACACTACAAGAGAGACAAAGAGACAAGTGAGTGCACATATAAGCATGTATATATTTATGTATGTACAAATGCATATGCATATGCACATTCACAAAACGCAAAATCATTTACGTGAATTTGCATACATGTGCATGTTTATATTTTTCCTTTTTTCAGTTCAAGTGTTCTTAGTTTTCTCTTCCATGTTTTTGAACAACACGAGTGTGTGCTTCACATGGCAATAAAGCGCATGTGAACTTGACGGAGAGGGAGAGAGAGAGAGGGAGAGAGAGAAGGGGGGAGGGGAGGGAACTGGAAGGAGAGTCGCGTGCGATCAGCGGCGAAGACGCGGTGAGCGCGGGTGACAAGTCACGTTTGGCACCGCTCGCCTCCAGAGGCCCGCCGGCCGGCCGCCCGCCTGCCGCCCGCGACCCGACGCACCATCAGCGAGAGAGAGAGAGAGGGAGAGAGAGAGAGAGAGAGAGAGCTATTCCAGTCTGCCCCCGAGCGAGGAGGGAGCCCGACCCAATTATATTACCTATCCTTCACCAGGCCCCTGCTCTCCCCCTCTCCTGCCTGTCTCACAACTCCTCTCCCTCCCTCTCCCTCTGCATCACTCACCCTTCTCTACCCATCCTACCTCTCTCTCTCTCCCTCCCAGTCTATCCATCTTTCTCTTCGTCTCTTTGTTTCTCTCTGTCTCTCTCCCTCTGCATTGCTCACCCTCTCTCTTCCTCTCTCACCTTCTCTCTCCTCCCTCTCTCTGCATCTCTCCCTGTTTCTCTCTCTCTGCATGTCTCTCCCCCCTTTCCCTGTATCTCTCACTGTTTCTCTCTCTCTGTATCATTCTCTCTCCCTCACTCTCTCTCTCTCCCTCTGGCTCTCCATCTATCTCTCTCCCTCCCTCCCTCCCTCCCTCCTTCCTTATGCTCAGAGGAGCCTCAGTCTCTCCACAAACCCAGCAGATAAACGAGTGACAGGCCCACCGGGGGAGGGGGGCGAGGCGGCGGGGGGAGGGGGGACAGACCCGTAACACAGCCTGCCTCTCCCCCTCGCCTTGCTGCAGACAGATATATCCATCTCAGCTGTCCTGGGGGGGGGGGAATGCAAAGACTAGAAATTTAGCAGGGTTCCTGGAGCCAGGCGACAGCCGCCATGTCTCCCCCCCGACAGCTCCAGATGTCTCTCGCTTGGCGGGAAAACTGGCGTGGGGAGGGCCGCCGTTAGCCTCCCGCTCGCCGCCACAGGGCCTGGTCCGTGGTCCCCCCCCCCGAATTCGGAGTTTAGGCTCAGGGACGAAGCGTCCTCAACACCGAGGCCAATCACGGACGCTAACCTGCGAGGCGCTACAAAGCGTTTGCGGCTTCCGTTTCACGCCGACAGCCTCAAAAAAACGGTTTCCTTGTTTGAGAGGATGCCTTGCGAGAGGTCTGAAATCCTCCTTCTTGGCTAAAAGTACCAAACTATCATGGACACACTGACGTGATTGGCTAAAAGTACCAAACTATCATGGACACATCGACGCGATTGCCTGAAAGTACCATAGACGCATGTACGTGATTCGCTGAAAGTACCAAACTATCATGAACACACACAGACGTGATTGTTTAAAAACACCACGGACACACAGATTCAAATTAAACGAGGCCATGCTGGGCTGCTGTATTGCTTGATACGTCCAATCCAGCTTCCACCGGCATTTATTTTCTTATAGAAGGAAGTCGCAGGCTTGTCAGAGCGACATCACGTCCTGGCTGACATTCGCACGTGAAAACTTTCAACGACTTTGTGAGGGAAGCGCACGTATTAAAAAAACTAATTTCAGCCGATTTCCGGTAAAGATGTTACAACCCAGAGGGAGCTCCGACATGAACCCAGCATTCCATTTTTCAATGCACGGCCATGTTTTTTTTCCCTTCCTTCTCTTCCACGGACCGTTTACCGCTTCTCCACGGAAAAAAAACCCTACAGCAGATGTTCGGGATCAGCGCGGATAAAAAAAAAAATGTTAAAAAAACGAGGGGAAGGAGGGCCAGGGCCAGGGCCGAATCGGTACGCATTAAACAGGATCAGAGAGGAACTAAACGAGGCCAGGCTTCCTTAATTACCCCTCGCATATAATTCGGGTTTTGCGGGGCCGAGACGGCCCCTCGCCAAGAACAGCAAGATGAAAAGAAATTTCGATTATACGGATACGAAATATAAAATAAAGTTTAGAAAAAACTGGATGCCTCCCCCTTTCTCCCCGGGTCCATCCGCGTTCCGAGACAGGGAGGCAGAGAGCAGCGGCCTCTCCTCAGAGAACGAGCCGGGGAGATGATGGCGGACGAGGCGGAGGGTGGGGAGGGAGCGCTGCGTGCATTTTTTCTACACCCCTGACACAACCGCAGTAGATTTGGTGGGGGTGGGGGGGTCAAAGCAAGTGAGACAGCCAGTCCCCCCCCCCCCAACTCCACAAGATTCATTCCAGACTTTTTGTACGTCTCATCACGTTGCAAAGAACCTCCAAGGTTTCCCCCCCCCCAGCACAAAAAAAAAAGAAAAGAAAAGAAAAACTGTTTTTACAAAATGGCCCCCAGGAGCCCAACTGCCGGTTTCCAGGGGCCGCTAGCGGTCGCGGCGCGGCGTTTTTCAAACGGGGGAGGGCCCAGGCCCAGCCGCTCCGTCAGGGAAACGTCTCCCTTGAACCCAATTAGTCTGGGCAGTCAGCTGGGCTGGGCGGGGCGGGGGGGGCGCGCCGGTCATGTTTAATTCAGCCGGGGATTTGAGCGAGCGGCTGGAATTCAGATCTGCCTCCGACAGACACAAAGGGAGGGGGAAACCGCAGCTGTACACACGCACGCGCGCACACACACACTCACACACACGCACGCACGCACACACACACACACACACACACACGCTCAACCACACGTACACACACGCACGCACGCACGCACGCACACACACACAAGCGCACGCACACGCACGCGCACACACACACACACAAGCGCGCGCACACACAGACACACGCACACATGCACACACACACACACACACACACACACACACACACACACACACACGCACACGCACACGCACACACACACACACACACACACACACACACACACACACACACACACACACACACACACGCACACAGACACAGTCCATATCAGCTAAGCAACTTCCTCTTTGGCTCGTGGCGCGGAACACAAGCATTTACTCCTATCAGTCAAAACCCTTCTTTAACGATAAACCGCAAACGAAAATAAAAATGCAGCCCTAGAACATTCACTGTCTGCAGCAGCTCAGAGTTCTTCAACAGTCCTCAGTCAGGCCCGTGAGGACGATCCCTAATCAGACACATCACAAAGTGTCCAATACGGATGGGTCACCAAACAGACAAACAAGAGTCCAGGACTTTAAGTGATATTAATAACCTGTTGTTTCTTTCTCTGTCTTTACAGAAAGAAAGATCGAGATGGAGAGGGAGTTACAGAAAGAGAGAGAGAGACAGTGAGAGAGGGAAAAAGAGGGAGATGCCCTCACAAACATCAGAGCATTTTTTTGCTTCTCGTGGCTTCCAGAAAAATCCGGCAGCCCAAAGCAGAGCAGCCGTGGCATTCCACTGTTTGTGAAGCCTCCCCCTCTCGCTCCCCTCCTCCTCCCTCCCCTCCTCCCCTGCCCCCCCCCTCCTGCCCCCCTCCCTGCTCCCCTCTCCTCCCTCTGCTCTCCCTGCTCCCTCTCCTCCTCCGCCTCTCCCCTTCTCCCTCCCTCCTGCTCCCCTCCCTCCTCTGCTCCCTCTCCTCTCCTGCCTCTCCTCCTCCCCTCTCCCTTCCTCCGCTCCCCTCTCCTCCTCCGCTCCCCTCTCCTCCGCTCCGCTCCCCTCTCTCCTCCTCCGCTCCGCTCCCCTCAGCGCGGCTCGGCACCGTTGCCACGGTGCTAAACTGCACAGCTGTTCCGCAGTCTGTGGCGGTGTTAATTACCCTAATGTGAGCGGCAGCTCGTCAGGCTCCTCGCTAACGAAGGGGGCCCGCTTTCCAAGCGCACCCCGCCGGCCCGGCCGTATGCTCCGCGCGTTAGACCCCCCCGGTTCTGACCCCCTCCCCCGCGGACCGCCCCGCCCGCCTGTGCGTCCGCGTGTCCAGAACAGAAACAGAAACGGCGTCTAATTAAACACCGCTGCCCCCCCCCCGAATCTGCTCACTCAGCGGGGAAAAAAGAAAAAACATGGCAGAGATTAAAAGAGGATTTAATGCCCTCGGACTGAAAGGCCCGCGGAGGAAACTCGAGAGCCGCTCGATGGCGGAATCTCCCACAATGCTTAGAGGAAGTCGCCCGTCAGCCCGAGCGCGCCGCTCGCCGCTGTCGTACGCGCCCCCCCCCGCGCCCCCCCCCGCGCGAGCGCTTCTGGAAACCACGGCAGCGAAGCTCTCTCCCTCTCTGATTTAATCTCCGATCCTCGCCGCCAGCGTCCACCTCCTCCCGCCGACCGCCAATTCATCGCCCGCGTATGGCAACTAATAGCGGCCCGCTTCGCGTCGTCTTCCCGGATGTTTACGTCGGACGCAAACGCGAGGAACCGTTTCCGCGGCAATAAACTGACGTAAAAAACCGTGAAGGAGGACGTTCCAAAGACAACGGACTTGATCAAGTTCAACAAAATGACGCAGCCGTATTTTCTGCTGGAACCACAAGGTTTGGGACGGTTTTGATTACGTGAGCGGAAAACCTTGTTGAAGACAAAGATTTTGTCCTGAGAAGACGGAATTTAAAAAAAAAATGTTTTCCAAAAAACCAGTCGCCAACAGGTGGAGATATAAAAATGATCTATTTTTTAAAATTTTATTATTTTGGCTGTTATTTGCACACACGACCTTGCCACTATTCTTGCTTCGAACAACCGCCCAAGCCTCTGGTGGAACACGCGACTGGGCACCAGGGCGGCGCGGAAGCTGGGGGAACGTTCCGGGGGGGGGAGACGTGAAGGCAGACGGAGTCCGCCTAACAGACCCGTGACGCAATGCATCGTGGGGCTTTCAGCACGCGACAGAGCGACGGGCCAATTAGAGGCCCCGCGCAGGTGTGACGGAGGGCTCCCGGGCCCCGTCTCCTCCTCCACCACGGCCTCTCCGTCGTCAGCGGCGGCGGCGGAGCCACATCTGGCTAATGGCGGCGGCGGCGGCGTGCGCGGGCCGAGAGTCACGCAGAGCGCATTTAATTACGCCTCGTAAAAACCGCAACAAAAGAGACGGCCCGCTCCCGGGGAGAAGCGGGGGGGCGGAGGGGAGGGGAGGGTCTGTGGGCCGGGGGGGGAGGGGAGGGGGGCGGAGGGGTCTGGGCCGGGGCGGAGGGGGAGCGGGAGGGGGCCAGCTCAGCCACCGAGGGCGCGGGGAGGAATTGCAGGTTGACCCGTGTCAGCCGCTGAAAAGGGGGGAATTTGCTCGAGTGTCTCCGTCGCCGTGGCGGACTCCGCACGGCGACGAGAGGGCAGGCGGGCGAGCTCGTTACCTTTCCCCGGAAATCAAACGCTCCCCCCCCCACCCCTCCTCACCCCCCACCCTCAACCCCAGGTCCTTTCCTCCCGCCCAATCCACGCGGCCCGCCGTGCGCCCCCCCCTCCCCAGCCGACGACGGCTAATTGGAGGAAGGGGCCACAAAGGATGAAAGGAGAAGGTCTCTGAAATATTAATGGAGGCCCACGAGAGCCTTTGAAGTGAAGGGGAGGGGGGGGGGGCCTCTTTTGTCGGAGCTCGGCCTTGGAGAAACAAAAATTGGGGGGGGGGGGCGGGGGGAGTGATGAGAAGACATGGGTCGTGACAACCAGCGAAGGACCCACGGTCCCCCCCCCCACTGGTTCTGAACACTAGGCCAGGGCACTGTCTGATGCCTGGCGACGCAGCAAGTATCCACGGCGACGCGAGAATCTTGCGCGTTTTTATAAACCGAATCCGATAGCGCTGAGGAGAGCGTCGTCGAGTACAACGGCAGTTTGCTGCGAGCGCTAAAAAAAACAACCACAAAGAACCCGTAAAATGTCAAAATGAGCAACAGAAAATAAACAAAAGCCTTTGAAGTCCGTTCAGCTCGCACACAATACATCGTCAACAAAGGAAACTGTTAAGAACGCGAGTTTCGGTTTGACACACACTTTCACACGTAAGACGACACCTCGTCGTTCCCATCCAGGGTAACGAACGTTTCGAAATCGCCGCAACGATGCAAAGATCACCCGAAAGTCAGTCATTATTATCTACGTGTATCTGCAGGGATATTTTCAGAATAGCCCTGCCGAACACCCCTATCGCACTGAGAGGCTGGTGCTCACATGCGGTTTTGAGCCACTGGTTTGCACTGTCCACAGCGAGCAGGGAGGAGGAGGAGGAGGAGGTGCACATTCATCCAGACAGCGCTGGGTGACCTATGACCTTCAGCGATACCTGAAGGCATCTGACAGGCTTTCTGGGCCGGGCTCTTTGAGCGGCGCGGGTTTGACATTTAGAAAAAAGGACACGTGCCTCAGGAATTGCACAAAGCAGACGCCCACATTTAGGAAATAGCATCAGATAGGAGGAGATGAAGGAGAAAGAGAAAGAGAGAGGGAGAGAGAGAAAGAGAAAGAAACCGAGAAAAAAAACTGGTGCGGTTCATTGTCCGGGGAGTCTATTGTTTGACAGTTTCAGAACCCGCCAAAGAGCGACAGGAAAGGTCAGCGGTCACTTCCATTTGGAAACGCACATAAATTCCACACCCCCTCTCCCCCACCCCCAACCCCCAACCCCAACCCCCCCGCCGTACACATACAGCGCCGTTAACAGTGTCTCCACATCGACGGAATCACAGCCGGGAAAAAGAAGAAGAAGAAGAAGAAGAGGAGAGAAGAAAAAAAATGTTTTATTTGTGCCAGCGGCTCTATGGCCCCGCCCCCACGGTGGGAAGGCCTCGTGCGATTCGCGGGTATTTATAACTTTTAATGTCAGAGACAGAGACGTCTCCGGGCCGCGCGTTAAACCCGAAACCGGCGCCCGCTCCGCGCCCCTCCGGCATCCGCGGCGAGCTTTCGGGCCGCAGGAACGCCACCGACGCGTTTTTTACATTTTTTTTTATTTACGGAGGAGAGATCCTTCCGCCCCCCCCCGATCGTAAATTCTCCCGTTTCGCCGCTTTTTGGCGGCCTCAGGGTTTCCAAAAGCACGATTCTCACCCCTACGGGCGTCTGCATTCAGCAACTTTTCGCTGGAAACAGACAAGAGAATTCACTTTCAAAGAAGAAGAAGAAGAAAAGAACACAGCAAAAGGCTGGCCCTTTCAGTATTGGCCTGGACGGCGTCCATCTTGGTGGGCTCTTGTGAAACCTCAGCAGGGTGCTGCGTGCGGGAGAGCTGAGGAATTCAAAGCCCTCCGATTCGATTCGTCTCCGCGTCCCCCTTCGAAGCCGACGGGCCCGGGCAGGCAGCCACCGGACGGGCCTGTACGATCCGTCCGACACCGTGCCGCCCCCCCCGGTGGTGCCAGGGCCCCCAGAAAAAACGGTTTGGCGCAAAGGCGCCTCCTGTGATCTACGGCGACGTACGGAGCGTCCCGGGACGCGGGGGGGGGGGAAAGCGCTGGGTCAGCGATTCGGAAACCGACCGACCGTCCTCCACCGCCCGACCGCTGCCGTGACGATAAATAAACCGCCCGGGCGGGGGGGTGGGGGGTGGGGGGGTCTTTCCGGGGTCGTAGGAAAAGAAGTGAGAGAGAGGAGGAGAAAATACAGCTATTGACCGTTCTCTGAGTGGGGAGAAAGAAAAAAAAACTACAAATCCCAGCACTTGTAATTATCATTTAACACATTTGTCTCTCGGTAACGGCTTAACGCTCGTTTCAAACTCGCTAACTGGGAAGGCTGGACGTGCCAAGCATCCCACCCAATCACGTGAATCCTTTAAAGGGTAGGCTGTTCGTTATCGAGGGTAAACGCAATGCACGTCCAACCGATTCATTAATCAGGGTTTCTGTCCGTTTGAGGACCGCTGTCTTCGTGATATAAGACAACTGCCACCCAACCGCATTCAGACATCCTAATCCACACTATCGTTTAGAAAATAACACGAACCGTCTTCTCTGACACGGCCTGTTCCCCCCTCTTCTCATTTTACCACCTGACAACAGAATTTTAATCACCGTCGACCGAAAATAGCAGGCAGGTCCTGTTACAAGCACAACCCGTTTGGAGATGTCCAGCGTTCCCAAGCCTGTATCTGTGAGACTAGGCTCATGTGGGCCAAGCAACCGAATCGACTGGAACCGAAGAATGTTCCGGTACGCTCTGTTCTGGCCTAAGCACACCTTTTACCTCAAAGCGCTATGATTTTTAAATCTCAGCTCTAGTACGGCAACGCTGAGATGCTGATAAATCCGCCACAGAAAAAACGCCGTGCTTTTTAAACAGCCACAGAGACGCCGGTTCAAACACCGAGGTCAAGGGTCAACGATGTGACGATCGAGGCTCGAGCGCGAGCCGTTCCAAACTGGCTCCTTTCCTAAATATTTGCCTTCCAGGAGATTTTCTGCCAACACTTATCTGGCACAATCCTTCAAATCGTAGCAGTTTTTTTTCCTTCTTCTTCTTCTTTCGTTTGAAGGGGCGCGAGATGCTAGCCCCCGCGCTGCGAGGTTTGTCCCATCTCCCCCGCACTAGCGAGCCGCGCCAACTCCTGCATTACCAATAGCGGGAAGATTTTTCAAGCAGCCTTATCGGCTTCGGCAACCAGGCCTTCCTCTTATCAGCTTTCCGCTAAAGATAAACGAGCTTTTGAAGATATGAATAAGAGCTGGTGCTTTTTTTTTCTTCTTCTTCTTTTTTTTTCTTTCTTGCAAGCTAATTCCAGAACTGCTTCGGCAGTAGATTAAAGATTAAGTTCTTGATTCAAGGAACTAAGCAAGATTAAAAAAAATAAATAAATTAAAAATAAAACGAAAGACGGTGGTCAAGAAAGGGAACTGTAGGAAACCACAGGGTGTCTTAGCTACAGAGCCTGCTAGATATGCTAATGATGTGTCCTATTTTGCCTTTAAACCTTTTGTAAAAACATCATCTACCAGAGGGAAAACATGCAGCAATACAAATTAGTAGCAAATGAATAGCAACATAAACTGTCTTCGGGGGCAGCAGTGTAGTATAATGGTTCAGTATCCAGCCGTATAATTGATGCTGTGTAAAAGATGCAGAAGCTGTGTAAGTCGCTCTGGATAAGAGCGTCCTGCTAAATGTAATAATGTGATGAAGCGTCTTATCAACCGCAATATGATGATAGTTATCTTGTGATTCATAAGTGGGACTGTTCAAAACCCCAAAAAGGAGGTGATAGAAGGGAAAGCCGGTCTAAGGAAAGCCACTTTGGTAGCATTTAAAAAAAATAAGTAACAAGCTCTGGGAACATGGACAACGCACAAGACCAAAAACCAGGCAGGCTAGCGTCCGACGCCCTCGAACACCGCGGCACGACGTCGAGGAGACATCTCCCCGCCGGCGGCGCGGTTTCACCGCGGCGGTGACACGCGACCCGCCCCGAGGGCCGGCCCCATCCCCCCACCCCCCCCCCCACCCCCCCCCCCCCCCATATCTTCGGTCCCTGTCGCCACGGTGAACTCGCGGACCTTCAGCGCTTAACAACAACAGCAGCCTCCCCTGCCGACTCCCCCCCCTGCGACAGCGGCTAGGCTACATCTCAGCCTGCAGCGAACTCACAGGATACATTCATACCTTTTATTTTATTAAATGCTTTTTTAATTAATTTTTTTATTCCTGACCCACTGTCATCAGAACTAAGCCCGCAGCCTCATCAGACGCCGGTAAGGCTCTACTGAGGAAAACAACGAGGGAAAGACAATCAAACTGTCTGCACACACACACGACACCTTGTTTACATCCAGCAGCGAGAGTCACTGCAAAAAAACATCGCCCGCCGCCGATGTCGTCTTCTCTTCATGACAAAACCTGAGGCCGTGTTGCACAGGAAATATTCTAAACGTCACGCGGAATGCACTGCTTAAAACAGGCACCTGAACGACATTATATTTCACTGCGAATAATGACACGTAAATGGAAAGACTACATGCCTATGTGGATGTGTGCATTACAATGTATTACCATGCAACAAATGTTAAGCTTGCATACCTTATTGCTTTTAGTATTTACATTTTTTTTTTTTAAAACCCAAAATGCACCACACTTTACAACCACTTTCACAAGTTATAATTATTATTTTTTTTTTTGATGTATTAAAATTTCACACCTCAAAGAATTTCAAAGAAGAGTAACATTTGGTGAGGTCATCTGCAAGCTCAAAAACAAAATCCAAAACCCTAACTGAAGGAGACCTAAAATGAGAATGAGCATGCTCCACCATAACACAACCCACTGACATTTGCAAGATTATTCAGACTTCATTAGGACGTCATTACAAGTACACCTTAAAACTCTGTATTTAAATATAGATTTAAATAATTATGGAGGTACCAGAAATAAAAAATATAGGTTGTGAAAATATTGTGAAATAAACGACCCAATTGCATCAACAAAAGGGACTGGGTGACAAAGGCAATTAAACACAAAAGTTTATAAATGCAGGGCTTTTAAAGAAAATTCTAATATATAATATTTAAATATATTTAGAAAAAAAAAATATTATGTCACGCATTTTTTACCAATGACATTTCGCCTGAAAATCATGAGAAAACTAAAGATAATTTACATGAAAATATGCGTTTAATCAACCTCAAAACTAAATTAGTCCAAATTTAGTAAATGTTTTACTCCACTTAAGGTTGATACCTCGAGGTTGCGGTTTAACAGATTGTTATTTGGTACACAAACACTTTGAAAATATCAACCGAGAGACAGGGAGGTCCAGACGCGCACAAAACACCGCTTGGTTGGAGCCGTAACTTTAAAATGCAGGTGTGCGCGTGTCCCAAGCATGTAATTTAGCATAATGTGTGATGTTTAACCTCCTGTTTCACCACAGGCGCAATAAAACACTGAGCTGGACAGTTGTTAATTCAGAAATGTCGACGCTGCAACGGAGAAATATTGCCATACATGTCTGGATGATATATTGAAATATTTTTGAATACGCCCTCAGTCGTTCTGCAAACCGCAAATGAATTAGCGAGTTAATCACAAAAGGGAACCGAGCTAGATGATGTATATGGTTCATTTCAAGAAGCCTTTCTATTAAAGTCTGCAATATTCTGGATCCTTCTTTGTTTATTCCCAGTGCCTTGTATAGCCACGATACACAAAAGAAGCCGCCTAGAATTTCTTGTAGAGTGATTTCTAATATACTCTATCCGATTGCATCTTTCACAATACCGAGAAGATCCGTCGGATATATAACCTTGAACGTCCACATTCTTTGCGCGCTCTCAGAACAAAAACTAATTAAACAGCACCACCTGCGGTGGTTGGGAACAAGCAACAATACAATATAAAAATGAAAATAAGAATACTTTATTATTACTCTTGAAATTAGATATTAGCCACCACTCCCAACAGCTAAACAAGTCAGTCAATGTAATCGACTAGGACAGACCACGTTAATACCAAAAACAAGCCCGAAGCCTGGTGAAAAATAAGGTCTTTGGATTTCCGTAACCAAAGACGCAGCTACTTTTATGAAGAATGTATACATCTTAAGAGGGAGGAAAAGTGAATAATGAAAATAAAAAATATATGTATTTTCGACGTCGCCTCGCGGCGGACAATGCAAGAGGGGGAACACCTCGATGTAGGCTACTTTTAACATTACAACCCACGATTATTTGTCTTTTTTTCTTTAAAGCAACGCGTAAAAATATATTATGCGTATGTACGCAAAGGCGTGATGTGCATACTAACCTACAGATAAAGAAAGCTAAATACAGTGAACCAATAAATGAAAAACACAGAATGAAATACATACATTGCATGACCATCTTACCGAAATCTACGAGCTGCGATCTCCACCGTGCAATGAAGAACATTGGACAATCTCAAAGACTTCACCAAACGGAAACAAACCCGCGATGTCGTTAAATCCAGGTCGAAAAAACACTACAGTTTAAAAAGAAAAATAACTGAAAAGCAGGCTGTGGCTTAAGAAATGCCAGGCAACAAATGGGAATCTGCTCTGACAATAAATCTTTGCAAGAGCTCCTTTTTCGGCTGCAGTGGCGAAAGCTGTCAAACCACGAGATAGATTTTCAATATGGAGTTTTTTTTCCCCTTTTCTTAAACTATTCGTCCCTTGAAAATAGTCAACAAAACACGTTCCTTATTCAGAAAACGAAAAACAGTGGATCTTTGTGTCTGCCCAGATTAACGTTGATATGAATCCAAGTCATATGAAAAACCCCGATGACAGATCATTCACAATAGATTCCAACCGCAAGTAGGCTATCGGATTATTTCGACTGAAAAACAAATGAACAAATGCAACGAAAAATCCCAAGGTACGTGGAGCCTTTCAGACGAGTTCTGTTTTTCAAGTTGCGAAATCCATTATATCCCGACGATTTTTTTTTTTTTAAAACAACGTTGGAAAAAGTCCCCGTTAATAGCAGCGCGCACACAGCGCTTGTGGAAACGCCGCTCTCCTAGCACGTAAGGGAGAGACTGAGCTTTGTAACCCCGTTCGCAGGCTGAGCTTCCAGCAGTCAGCTTTGCTGGGTGTGTTTAAAAAAAAAAAAAAAAAAAAGAGCAGGGTAGGACGAGACCAAAGCAATCAATGCACGAAAACGGGATCTTTAACTTGATTCACCGCACCGTCGTTCTCAATTGAAGGACCTGACAGCCCGTTAGCTCCGTGGGTTTGCGGTTCGTCGTGTAATGGACGGGGTGTGTTTTAGAAATAGTCGGAGAGTGAAAAACCCAACCTTGTATTTGTAAAACAAAACAAGCGCATATGCAATTTCTAGACTGTATAGGCTAGTACCGCAATGCAACATAGACATTATTCCATTCTACATTATACAGTACAATGTACTTCTTTTTTTATCGAAAAGGTAACGCATCTAAGTTTATAATGACACAATCAATTGTATATTAATTTGTGAATAGAACAGTGTTTATATTTATGATAAATCAGAATTACTATGCTATATTTTAAACGTTTCTTACAATATGACATCTTACAAATTTACGCATATAAAATAGAAAAAAAATCAGGAAACAATAACATCTCATGCACACATGCAGCAGATATATTAACTCTAATCTGATAATTATAATCGTCCTACAAGGCGGATCATTATTATTGTAAAACAACTCGATTTGCATGATGTCATAACAGCAGAAGTCCCCGGGGGTTTTTCATTTCTTTTCAAGCGAACTTGGTGACAGCCCGTGCGAAACGACCAATAGGACACGTTTAGCCAGCCTGCACAAAAGGCCCAAGGGTCCAGCGTGACAGCCTTTGACGAGGCCGCGGGGTTAGACGGGATTGTGACGTCACCGTCTGAGACCTCCATGCGCTCCCTCTTATCGCCTGCAGCTGACGAACAGCCAACAGTCGCAGCGATAAGTAGCGGTCATAGAGCGTATATGGGAGTTCACTGGTCACGGTACCATTGTGACTAGTGTAACTAGAGGCACTAGCAACCAAGACATTTTATCCCACTGGATAAAAACCTTAAGTTCCACCCAGGGACACAGACCAGCCTCTTATTGAAAAAGTCCTAGGGGCTGATTTTGCTGTCGAAATAGACACATGTACACAATAAGTCCCCCATTGCGCACTTTTTCCTGCATCTTTTGAAGAAGTCGAAACCCACTTTAAACGGAACAAAAAATGTGCTAAGAATTTGCCACGCATGTGTCTGTTTTTTTTTTTTTTTTTTGACAAATTCATATTACATGCCAGATGCTGTGGAGAGCATTCTTACTTTCGTTGGCTTTTATAGACATTACTTTTCAAACCCAGCGCAGGATCTGGGAACTCACTTGTTTTCATCTTTGACCTCTCGAGTCCGCGAGGATTTCCAAACTCTAAAATTAACAGCGGGGTGGGGAATTGAGCCGGCCGTTTGGGGAGAGCGCGGCTGTCCGTCTTCCTTTAAAGTCGGCTGATGTTATTGCAAACAGTACGATTTTACCAGTTTTAGGGAGAAGGCTTTGATGCCAAGTAGAAGATCCCTTCTACACCGTCTGCAGTGCTAGCCCAAGGGTTTATTCTTTTCACAGTTTTGACCTTCTTAAATCGCGTGGTTTTCCTCTGATTTAAAGACCTTACCCATGTATGGATAGGCTCAGGCTAAGGCTCACACAACCCATTAGCCATTTATCTGGCAAGACTGTTGCTACGAGAAGCAAGGAAAGAATTATTGTATAGTGGGTCTGTTTTTATAATATTTTTAACATGGCCACACTTGTATTTATTTATTTATTTTTTAACGCAATTTGCCCATTTATTCGAGGTACCGACTTACTAGTCAATCAGGACAGAACTGAATGTTTTATGCAATGAGTCAGTGCAACATTAAAAGATTACACATCACAGGAATCCTTAACTACAACTTGAAATCAAAATAACCGTCCCTACGTGGTACAGATTAAATCTACAACAAAAGGCAAGCAATTACTTTGTGAGAAACCAGACAATAAATCTAACACTTACTAAAAATCAGTTTTTATCACCATATGTTTCAGCAAATGAACAAATGAGGAAAACAGCAGGCATGCCAAAATTCCAAAGACAATTTGAATGGCAAAATGGCAGGAGACAGCAGTTCTTCTTTTTATAAATTTACATCCAATGTTCCTTCATTCTGAGTTTGTGATGATGTCACATTTCATGTTCTATGTTTAGTTCAAGCCAATAATGAAAACCAATGCAAATTTTTAAAACTAAACCTCGTTCACAGCATAAAATGTTTTCCTCACTAATTAGGCTACTCAGTTGAAGTGCATGCCTCATTTTTTTTTATATTTGAACATAAAAAAATATGGTGTATGTTTTAGTTTGATTCAACATTTGAATTTTGAAACCTAAAATGGGTGGAATAGCATCTTTGCCAATCCAGAACACTTTCAGCACAAATTCTTTACGCATGTCTCACCACTACCCTCAAATTCAGAGAAGCTGGGTAAAGATTAGATTTTCTCCTTAACTATTCGCCGGCTAAAATAACATAAATGAATAAATAATACGCATATTTTTCCCCAGGCCGGCAACCACCATATTGTATAATAATATGCGCCCAGCAGTTAGGCGTGCGATGCCAGTAAGTACGGCTGGTGGTTTTTGTGTCTGGAATGCGAGGCTTGTAATTATTTCCCAGCTGACTGAAATTACAGGTCATCCCAAACCCCGCAGACTTCCTATTAAAAACATGAGGCATCCAGTGAAAAACACCAAGTGGCGAACACACACTGCGCCCTTATGACAGCTTGTTTCAGGGGCGGTGCGCGTCTCCCGGGGCCCCAAGGCCCAGAGCTGGGAGTTCGTCAGCGAGGAGTTTAAGTAGGCCTCAGAGGGGGAGCCTGGGAGGAGTTTAAGTACAGTAGGCCTCAGAGGGGGAGCCTGGGAGGAGTTTAAGTACAGTAGGCCTCAGAGGGGAGCCTGCGAGGAGTTTAAGTAGGCCTCAGAGGGGGAGCCTGGGAGGAGTTTAAGTACAGTAGGCCTCAGAGGGGAGCCGCGAGGAGTTTAAGTAGGCCTCAGAGGGGGAGCCTGGGAGGAGTTTAAGTACAGTAGGCCTCAGAGGGGGAGCCTGCGAGGAGTTTAAGTACAGTAGGCCTCAGAGGGGGAGCCTGGGAGGAGTTTAAGTACAGTAGGCCTCAGAGGGGGAGCCTGGGAGGAGTTTAAGTACAGTAGGCCTCAGAGGGGGAGCCTGGGAGGAGTTTAAGTACAGTAGGCCTCAGAGGGGGAGCCTGGGAGGAGTTTAAGTACAGTAGGCCTCAGAGGGGGAGCCTGGGAGGAGTTTAAGTACAGTAGGCCTCAGAGGGAGGGGGTAGCCTAGGGAGGAGTTTAAGTACAGTAGGCCTTAAAGTACAGTAGGCCTCAGAGGGGAGCCTGGAGGATTTAAGTCAGTAGGCCTCAAGAGGAGCCTGAATCTGGTGAAAAGGACAGGGGAACAACCCCTTGTTATTGCGACCCGAATCCAGTTCGGCTTCGCCCCAATCCTGAGGAGTCCCGACCTCGAAAAAAAAACTTGCCCCCGGATCAGCAAAGGGGTGGGAAGGCACCCGTCAAATCTGATTACAGCTAGGCCAGGACAATTACTGCGCAATCCTTTAGCCTTCGTTTGGGAAGCTGACCCCGCGTTCCACCGACGAAAAAGCCAAAACTCAACGCTAACCAACGCCATTTAGCGAAGGAGCGGCTCCCCTGTCCCCAGAACAGATGAAACGGGCTGATCTATCCGGCTCCAAGGAAGGCAGACGTACAAGAGAGAGAGCCATTTCCCTCCACGCCATGAATAAACATGGAGGGCACCACAGGCCGGGTCCCACAGAGGCTACGCGCTCGCTACCACCCTGAAAAGGGGGTGTGTATATTTTACGCCTCGTAGGTCGTTAGGGCCCCGGCCTGTTAATGCCCCCGGCCTTAGAGCGCGGAGCACCGTTAATCACAGGCAAGCCCGCAGTCACGCAGCGGTCCAGGGAACGCGGTCCCAAATACCAACTCCGTGGAAAATAGCATCCGGTATTCCGATCCCCTAACGCCGGGCTCTCCTGCTTTGGCTTCCTCCGCGGGGGCTCAAAATAGGTGTGCGCGAGGCACTGCTCGTTTTCGCAGAGGCACGCGGGGGGGGGGGGGGGGGGGGGGGAGACGGGGAGGGAGGATCTGTTTAAGATCGACGGCGTTTCGGACGGCAGTCTACACGCAGGCCTTGGCCGGCGAAGCCCCGCGGCCTTCCGGCTGACAGGCCGCTGCGTTCCCGCCAAAACCGCGAGCAGCGCAGCGTCATTTATCTCCCCCCCGATGTTTATCTTTAGTCTCCCGAATCTTTCTTTTTTTTTTTTTTTTTGGAGAGCCGCTCGAACCTAAGACCTGTTTTAGCGCTCGAGACGAAGCCAAACGAAACAAGGAGGGAGGGAGAGACGGGTTTCGTTCGCCGTCCCGCGTGGAAACGCGTGCTCCCGAATTTTAATAACACGAATGGAAATGACGCGTTTGCAAAACGAGCACGAACGGCAAAAGGTACACGAAGTAATTCTCATCTGCTGGGAATAGCAGATTTAGTAGTCAATGTACTAAAAGTACTAGACAAAGTTAAATACTGATTTTTTGACTAACAAAAAGCAGCTTGGAGCTGACTCAGTTCCGGTGTCTTCAGGAGCTAAGGATTCGGCTGATGGGCTGATCTCAGTACTGTTCTCAGTGACTATGTACACACTATATATATATGTACATATATATATATATGTACATATATATATATATATATATATATAACGCATAACCTTGTTATAACTTTTGTTCTGGACTGGCACTGCAACAGCGAGATGGCCGAGGTTAAGTCTTTTCTTTTTTTTAGAGGTCACGCTCAACAGGAGAAGCCTGGCCCTGATTGATTGGGCTGGCACAGAGCACAAAGCGTGCTCCATCAAACGCACTGAAATTCATTTCCGAGGGACTCCAAAAGGCCCCACTTATCGGGGGGGGGGGAGGGAAAGAGAGAAAGAGAGAGAGAGAGAGATAGAGAGAGAGAGAGAGAGAGAGGCAGCTCGTCTGAGTGCTAGTTCGCCTCAGGTTCTCCTCCGGTTGGTGGTCCCAGAAGATCTATCCGTCAGATTTCCTCCAGCCCCAGAGGGGAGGGGCTGTTTGAAGGCTTTTTCGAGACACCTTATCCCGCGGCTTAACAATCCAATATTGGTTGTTGCCGAAGATAATTACTCTCCACTGATGACGGGACGCCCAATCCCCCCCCCCCCCCCCTTGGTCGAGCTGGGTAATTTGCATCTCCCAGCATCCTGCCGATCGATGGGGGCAAGAAGCCGTTGGTCCTGATAAGCGCGAACGACGGAGTCGCGTTGTCACCCGCCAACATCACCCCCCCGCCCTCTCCATCCTCCAAACCCACACCCACCTCCTCCCTCCCTCCCTCCCTCCCTCCTGCCCGCGAGGTGAAGAATAGGCCCCGCTGATAGAATCTGCAAGGACACTGCCATCTTTATTCTGGTTCAAAGACGCGGTGCGCGCACGTATGTCACCTTGACGTTTCTCTGCCTCCTTCGCGGCGGACGTGTAAGTAGGTTCTCTATTCAAGCCTCGACGCCTGGCTGTTTGCCAATGCTTTTCTTACAAAACAAATAAAAGAAATAAATAAATACCTCCAAAGCCATTTAAGAGAAGGTAGAGAGAGAGAAAAAGTATAAAAGATCTTCAACGGGTTCATATTCATCACACACTGAAAGGAAACAAAAATTCTCCCTCGTCAATATCGGTAATAACCCGTATTGTGGCGTTCACAAAACGTCCACAATCCTGTCTGTCGAGCGGTCTTTCTCCTGATTGGGTAAGAGACCGCACAGCCACGGACAGGCTTGGCGTCTGGCCTCTAACCACTACGCATCGGAGTCCACACAAAAAAAATTCCTCGGCGACAAGCATATTTGTGCGATGTAACTACAAGAGCCCGCTTATATGATCGAACCGAAATAATCGAAATAATCTAGCAACTGTGGAATTTTTGCGTTATCTACCCATTTATAGCGTTCTTTTTTTTCATCTTAAAGAAAAACCGCGCGTTTTATTGTGATTTTTTTTTTTTGGACGCAAATGTCAAATCAAGGTTAGGACGTTAGGAGTAAAGTCTGTGGGGGGGAGGGGGGGTGAGGCTTATTGGTGCCGTTACATTTCGATAATGAAGACAGACTGCCGTGTGTGCCCCCCCCCAAAGGTAGTCTCTCAATCCGGACCCCGCCACAGCAATCTGTTTATTAAGACCTCATCAGCTCGGGGCAGCAGGAAGTCCTTTATCAGCGCGGGCCGCTATCTCTTATCGCCAACTGGACTCGTTATTTAAAGGGGGGGTGGAGGGGGGGGGGACGGGGGGACGGGAGAGAGAGAGAGAGCAATGAAATTAGTTATTAATCTGCCGTTTCCTGCAGACGGGAGAAAGGGAGATAGCGGGGGCTCTTAGTAGGACGTCCGCGATAAACGCCAACCCGAACGCCGCCGCGGCGGTTTTCGTCCGGGCACAGCGGCGGGGGCGCCGTGGATCGAGACGGCTCGGGGGTCACAGCAGGAACGCTGCACGGGGGAGGGGGAGTCTATCCGTTCCCAATTATTTACCGGAGGATTCAATTATGAATTCAAGGTCCAACGGACGACGATGAATCTTCAGTGAAGCAGGATGGGGCGGGGGAGGGGGGAGGCGGGGGTGCGAGGCAGTAGGGCTCGGCGAATCCGCTTCTTGATGGAAAGAAGACATTTTCAACAAAGATCGGGGACACTGGGAGGCAGTACCCCTGAGCCAAACTGCACCAAATTCCCCCCTCCCCCCCCCACCCAAAAAAAAGAAAGAAAAAAAAAGTTCAACAAAAGACTTTGCAGCTCGTGCCAAACAGTTTAATACATCTCCACTCCCATTTATCACGTTCTCGCGTTTTTTTTTCTCTGCGAATAATAAGCTCCTTTCTATCTGCGGTTACGGCTATTACAGTTGGGTTATAATTCATATTTATGATATTCAAATTCATAAGAGATGCAGCACAGGAAATGGGGCCCACGCCATTACATTCCTGCTTTCCTTCACCTCAGAAAATGCATGTGTTTGTGCCGCACATTACGTTTAATGGAAATGCTGAAGACCGGCACAGGACCCCGTTTCTAATGCTTGTTTTTTTTTTCCCATCATGCCACATAAACAATGGCAGAAAGAAAAAAAAAACAAGGCCTGGAAGAACAGAAGAACGGATCTTGAGACTGGAGGAGTAAGGGTCAGCTGTGAGGACCACCTGGGGCGGGGGGGGGTGGGGCACCAGGAGGGTCTATGTGGGAGGGGTCTGGAGAACCGCGAGGAACGTCACACTCCAAATTTCCAGGAGTCGGAATGCCGGAATATTTCTTGCCAGGTTACCACACGGGACCGAGACGCGTCACAGAGAAGGGAAGGGAAGGGAAGGGAAGCGAAGGGAAGGGAAGGGAAGCGAAGGGAAGCGAAGCGAAGGGAAGGGAAGGGAAGGGAGGGAAGGGAAGCGAAGGGAAGGAAGGGAAGGAAGGGAAGGGAAGGAAGGGAAGGGAAGAGAGAAGAGAAGAGAGAGAAGAGAAGAGAGAGAAGAGAAGAGAAGAGAAGAGAGAGAAGAGAAGAGAAGAGAAGAGAAGAGAAGAGAAGAGAAGAGAAGAGAAGAGAAGAGAAGAGAAGAGAAGAGAAGAGAAGGAAGGGAAGGAGGAAGGGAAGGGAAGGGAAGGGAAGGGAAGGGAAGGGAAGGGAAGGGAAGGGAAGAGAAGAGAAGAGAAGAGAAGAGAAGAGAAGAGAAGAGAAGGGAAGCCATCTGGAAACTGTTTCTGTGAAATGACAGCCATTCGAAAAAGGACAAGTGTTTCGGCCTAACCTACCCCCCCTCACCCTTTATTGGGAAGGGGGTGGTGGGGGGAGGCAGATTCGAGAGAGACGGGGAAAGAGAGACAGAGAGACGGAGAGAGAGACAGAGAGAGAGAGACGGAGAGAGAGACAGAGAGAGAGGTATTGAGACGAAGAGAAACAGAGACGGAGAGAGATACAGAGACAGAGAGAGAGAGAGAGAGATAGAGATACAGAGACGGAGAGAGAGAGATAGAGAGACGAGGGTAGAAAGGGGAAGTGCACAGCAGCTTTAAGCGCTTAGGAGCTGGAAACGGAAGATGACAGAGTTATTTGTTATCGGGGGAGAGAGCGCAGGCACCGGCAGCAGAGAGGCTGGACTGAGATTAAATATAGGGTTACCAGAACAAATGCCTAATCCATTCAGAGAGCCACGCGAGGTCTCACGAGCGCATTCGTCGTGCAGCCCCAGGTTTAACAACTGCCATTATGACTCCATTTCTCATCATTAGAGGGGCTGTATCGATGTCCCCAACAAGGGGTCAGTGTTGGGAATAGAAGCAGGAGAATGGGGGAGGGGGGGGGGGGGGGGGGGGGGAGGGAGGTAGGGAAAAGCAAGTGTGGTAGTTTGTGCGCACGTGTGTGTATTTGGGTATATGTGAAATATAAGTGTATATGTGTGTGTGTGAGCAATCACGCTAGCAGGAGCGCGAAGAATTCTGCTTGCGTTTCAGTGAGTCCACCCTGCGTAAAACTCGCGGGGCTGGTACATCTGCAGCTGCGCACCCAAGTTCGTTTGTGAGAGTGTGCAAAGAGAGCGCGCGCTCTGGACCGCACGTGTGCGTGTTATACGGGCATAAGGCTACGCGTCTGTGAGTGTAAAAAAAATAAAATAAAATAAAAAAAACCCAAAACTGGCGTTTGCTGACCGTATGTTACAGGATTTGACGGGGAAAGACTGCAGGGGGACCTGAGGGCCTCGCAGCAGCCTGGCGGCCTGCAGTCAGATATGCAGATCAGCCCGCGGTCACGAGCGACGCGAGGACGCTCTCCAGCCCCGGCACGTCAAAGGATTCGCCAGGCTGGAGTCGGCAGATGCTCTGACAGATTTAAAGGGAGCCAAGAGCGGGTTCACCCCCCTCACCCCCCCCCCCCCCCCCCCCCTCTTTTTGGCTCTCTGCTGCGCCACGCACACACGGACTTCTCTGGAGTTTCACAAGTGTGTAATAAGGCCCCTTGAGGAAAGAGCGGAGAGAGGGGGGAGCTCTCCACGCTGCGGGGAAGGGGAACGGCGAAATCCGATTGGACGGCGAGGCCCGGTCGGCATAACCCTTCCAGCAGGCGAGGGCTGCCGTCGGGTCCGACCCGGGGCAAGGCGCAGCTGCCGGGGCCCGAGAGATTTTCCCACTTATCATTCAACATGGCCGCCGACGCCATTCCCAAGACGACATTAAAAAAATGGAGTCATCGGCATCTTTTTAGACCTAAAGATGGGGAAAACGGTCTCGGAAGAAAAGGAAAGAGCGCAAAAATCCCCCCAGGCAAAAAAAAAAAAAACATCAACAGCAAGCAAACGAGACGGACTGAGTTAGGAATATCGCATTACAATCAATAAATTAAATCCATGACTGTAGTTTTTAAATTGGATTACCGTCCGCAGGACAGCTGCTCGCGCAGTTACCCTCTGCAAGCCGTCGCTACACTTGGGTGTTGACTCAGAGCTACAGTCTACTGCACAGACGCAAGGTCAACAAAACCAAAACCAGCTAATCCAGTTCAGGTGAGTGGAGGAAACTTGACAGAAACGGAACAGAAATGTTAGACTTACAAGCTCAGCCCCACATTGGGTGCCAAATTTATATTTAAAAAAATGTTAAGACTTAACACTGGCAGGGGTTTAAACACTTGTAGCCAGAACACAGGAGCCATCTGCTCCAAGACGGTGTGCGTTGCCTTTAAAACAACTCAATAATTGTAACTGAGGGTCAAGCCAGCGGCTTAGATCTCCAATTTATGGGTTTAATCTTTTCACACAAACCGTATGAGGTAGGCAGGTTGTGCTTGACATTATATTTCATATATGATATTTAACGTGTGTGTGTGTGTGTGTGTGTGTGTGTCCGTGACATCATGAAGCCTATGATGATCCCTGAACAGAGATTCCAGAGTGCTGAATGTCCAGAATGTCAGCCATTTTGGCTCCTGCCCTCGTTGGCAGCAGCATGGTTTCTTCCAGCTCGGTCTCTGATAGCTCAGGGACTACAGGCCAGAGAAGAAAGACCACACCCCTCACTGCAAATCTTAAAACCAGAAAAAACCCCAAAAAACTATGCAGAATAAACAAAAAAAAAAATATTGAATGGCAAAGGGATGCACGTGCGTTGCTCTTGCTCTAGAGAAGAACAGAAGTGAATCTGAATGAACAGACACCTTGTGAAAGACGGGGGCGGGGCTAGCCCAGAATACCCGCGCAGACAGACGGCGACAGAACGGATGTCGAGCCCCGCGGGTGACAGGGGACCGGCGGTATTTCAACACTGCGACCCGTCGACTTCAGCAAAATGGCCGCCGCTGCAGGGCTAAGCAGCCTCAACCAAGACATCTGAAACCCTAGCGCCCGAGAGGCCAAACCTCCCCAAACAGCCCCCCTCTGCGGCCCCCACGCCCCTTCAAGTTCTGGTAAAGCCCCTCGTCATCCGTCTGGTGTACTTGCCATCCCCCCCCCCCCCCCCACCCCCGGAACAAAGTTTTAATTCAGTTTTTAAGGACGACTGCTAATCTCCTGTGCCTCAGCGCGGCTAATATGGATTAGCGCTTTAGCTTGGGGGGGTGGTGGGGGGGGGGAGGGGAGGAGGGGGATCAGAGACGATGCCAGAAAAAGCCTCTTTTCATCTCCGCCTCCATCTTCCATCTGGCCAAGGGCCCATCGTGACTTTTACCCTCTGCCTCCCGTCGGATAGACCCCCCCCCCCGGGGGACTCTGCCCCCCCCACCCCACCCCACCCCACAAGGGACACTGCTGCCAATCCACAGGCCTTACTTACTTCTAGCCAGAGGGAGGATGGGGAGGAGGGTAGTTTGCATTTCGGGGGGGGGTTGATATTGAGGGTGGAGGTTGGAGCTGATACTGAGGGCTAGGGCCTTTTGGAGCCTTACAGAGTGCCTAAGCCTCATACATCAGGTTCTTATTCCCCTTTTGTTCCCAAACCCCCCCCCCCCCCGCCCCCCCCAAAGCTAGAGTGAGCTTGTGCTGGTGCGGCGTGCTCGATTATAAGACCCCCGAATCCAAGCCGAATGTAATTTCTAATCTGCTCACTTTCCTTGACCTCCTTTTCCCGACTCCAGTCACAGCGTGGGGAGAAAGTGAAACACCACTTTGTCTGGTTTAAAAAAAAAAACGAAAAAACCCCCCCACACTTTACAGGTTATTTAAACTCAATAACCCCGGAGAAATCCGGTGAGTAAGTGCCCGCACGCCGTGAGGGATTAGGCCGGGGGCGGAAAAACACCGCGGAAGGGAAAACAACAACAACGGGCCTCGCACGTCGCCGTAGAAACGCGAGACCGCATGACGACGCGCGTCTCCACGCCCGCGGTACCCCGAAGGGCGAGAGGGTCCAAAAAAACGGCGGACCGTCCCGTCCTGTCCCGCCTCGACGTTCCCCTGGTTGAACTTTCGGGCGCTTCCGCTTTTAAGCCGAAGAGGTTTAAAAAGTCCAAATCCCCCCCCTCCAGCTACCCTGTCCGGAGCAGAGGGGCCTGGCTGAGGATTCTTGCCATTCCTGAAATCCCTCAGTTCATTAAATGTAACCTTCAAAAGCGTCATGACGCCTCACGCCAGTCATGGGAGTCCCATCAGCAGCGTCCTTCGCTTTTCCTTTAATAAGTCTGATGACATTGAAGAGGCTGGAAAAAAGAAATGTACTCCTTGTTTTTTAAACTTTTTTTTTTTTGCAAATGGTTTTCTTGGAAGGTGGGGGGGGTGGGGGGGTTTGGGTAATTTATCCCAGAGGACCACATGGATAAAATTTAAACTTGTAATTTAAACATACAATAATTCAAAATGTCCTCTCTTTCTAACTGTCCTTATTTGAACTGAAAACTTCACAAAGACATAAAGAGCAGAGCAAAGAAGGGCAAAGCCCCAACAACAACATCCAAGAGAAACAGCCCAGCCTCCGACTAATAGAAAACAGAAAAAATGGGAGCCTGCCGAACCCCGAACTCAAAGACAAACGAGCGTTAGCCGGGACGCTGAAAAGCAAGAGGCTTTACTTAACGTCCTAACCCTTCAACTGACGACGGAGTTCCTTCTTCTTCCGCAGACTCGGTAACCGTAGACCTTCTGTTTCCTTAGCCTAGCCTCTCGAGGGGCTACTCTCTCCAGAGGTCCACGTCTGTGATCTTAACCAATTGAGCTCAAGTGGGTACTAGCCCCCACCCCCACTCCCTCCCCTCCCCTCCTCTCTGAGGCCTTCCCCTTGCCTCTTGACAGGACTGCCCCCCCCCACCCCCCCAAATTGTGCCGGGAGCCTAATCGAGCTGGAAGGGTCCTGTCAGCCCCTTCATCCCGAGTCACATATGGAAGTGACTAGGGCTATTCCCCCCACCCCCACCCCCCCACTTAACCCGGAGTTATTAATAAATCTCAGAGCTGTTTCCTTGAGCTAATTGGAGAACCGCCCTCCCCTGAGCAGAGTTGTGTCTGGCCGTGTTATGGCACCTATTTCGCCCCCCACCTGCCCCCCCCCCCCCCTTCCTCTCGGCTCTCCCAGGGTCCTGTCAAACAGGAAGTGGAAATCACTGCTGACAGAGCGGGTCACCGAATTGCATTCCAAACAGCCCCAGGGTCCGGGGGGGTGGGGGGGGGGGGTGGTTGGGAGGTCTCCTGGAGTCTCGCGAGCCGCAGGAAGCAAAGGCACCAAGTCCCGGCAGCGCCAACCGTACTGCGAAGAGTGGAACAGCCGAGGGGTATACGTTCACCCGCGCAACGAAAAACCGTTCGCTAAATTGTGAAACATTTCGCTCACGTTTGAGTTTTGTGGTGTGATACAAACCACGTGTCGTAGGTCCAAACCTACTCCTCTCCCTCTCCAAGACTCCCAAGAGTTACCAAGACTGGGTCCAGACCAACCCTCCTTCAAAAAAGCATCCAAAACGTACAACAATAACACGGAGGTAAAAGAGAGAAATGAGAACGGGTGGAAAGAAAAGAGGAGGGTACCCATGGTTACTTTGGGAGGGCGGCTGGGAAAACGAAAAAGGAAAGTCGGGAGATTTAGAAAAAGGACAAAAAAAAAAAGCGGGGAATAAAGATTTGCAACTGCACGCACTTTCACAAGCCTCTGGCTTCAGATTTATGTTATTAGCGGTTTAGGGGGACCCGGGAGGGGCCTGTAACCATGGGAGCCCCATTCAGCCCGGCTGCAGCTGATTTACGTCTTTCAGGAACACAAACAAAACTCCCCTTTTTAAAGGAGGATCCCAGCTGTGTGGGGGGGGGGGGGGGGGGGGAGCTCTTTCGGGGTGCGACCTGGAAGCGAGTGGGGTGGCGGGGGACGCGGGGGGGGGGGGGGGTGCTTTCAGGGGAGTGTCTGAGTTCCCGCTCCCAGCAGCCGAATTGCAGGGGGTTGGGGGGGGAGAGGCCTACAGCTGACCAAATAAAAACGCTTCGCTGGGGAGCATCGAGGAGGAGGAGGAAGAGGAAGAGGAGGAGGCATTCCACTTGTCAACGTGACTTGTCAGGAGGGCAGAGAAAATGTAAATGATTTCAGAGTGGGGGGGCAAAACCTCCAGACCCAGAACACTCACTGAGGCTCACCGTACAGGGGGGCGAGGGGGGAACAGGATTAATGGGGTGCGGTCACTGGTCTCAGCCCCCTCCGTCAAAGTCAGCCAGGTGACCCTTTTTACCAGGCCCGTTGCGAACAGCGAGGCCAAGTAACGTTCCCCGAACCTCACGCCTCATCCGCCCCCCTCCCGTCGTCTACTGAGAGACTAGCGGAGGAGCGTAGCACCGAATCGGGCCACAGGCGGCCCGGGCGGGGCCCCACCTACCCCCGGGCTCAGCCTCTCAGGTGCGGTGTCAGAGAGAGAGAGGCTCTTTATTAATGAGGCGGTGCCGCCGGCGTGCCGGTCCCGGGCCGGTCACCCTCCGCTGGAGAGGCCGCCGCTGGAGCGTGAGGGGACTGCGGCCCTGGCGGGACGGTGGGATGGCGGGTGACGTGCTCCCCCCTCCTCCTCCTCCGGCGGTACGCCGCTTTGACAAATGGACTCTTTCAGAACCCCGCCCCCGGGGGACCCGGCTCCCCGCTCACGGCTGGTTTACCTGCCGCCGCGCTCACTCCCTCTTCCTCTCTCTCCATCCCCCTCACTCACTCCCTCTTCCTCTCTCTCCATCCCTCCTCCCTTTCCTCTCTCTCTCCTCCCTCCCTCACTCCCTCTTCCCTCTCTCTCTCCCCCTCCCTCACTCCCTCTTCTCTCTCTCCCTCCCTCACTCCCTCTTCCTCTCTCTCCCTCTCTCACTCCTTCTCTCTCTCTCCCTCCCTCACTCCCTCTTCCTCTCTCCCACTCCCTCTTCCTCTCTCTCCCTCCCTCACTCCTTTTCTCTCTCACTCCCTCTTCCTCACTCCTTTCTGCTCAAGCTCCTTCTCTCTCCCCTCAGCCTTTCTAACTCTCTCCTTTCTCTCCCACTCCTCCTTTTTCTCTCACTCCATCAGCTTTCCTCGTAACAGTCACTACTGATAATTGGAAGCAACAGAGTTCTACAACATTGATTTAGAATTTTGAAAAAAAAAACATCCTAAAAAATAAAGTCTTCAAAGGGTCAAGCACTCCCCGGTCAATGACAGGACGCAGGTCAACAGACCCGTTGCCGTGACAACAGGACTGCTCAGCAGGCAGTAGAGGCCTGCTTCCTAAGGCGTAGTTATAGTGGGTATAGCAGGTGGAGGTTCACACCACCTTTACACAAATGATCTTGTCTGTGTGCCTATGAACATTCGAGAAAAAAACCAGAGGTGCCCGGGCCCAAACTACATCTGTGTTGTCATAGAAACTGATGGTTGTTTATAAACCCAGCAGAGGAAAAAACGCAAGCGTTTGCACTTCCTTTTTGTTTCCGTATTCCAAAAATCATAAAACACTTGTTCCACTTGTTCACTTGTCTGTCACGTCGGATAAAAACCGCGACATCTCCTCTGATCTGTAAGTTTTTCCGCGTTTCCCCCCCGTTTCTAAACATAACCGCGAATCGGAGCCTGCGTTTTTGGACAGGTTATTTCGCGAGAGTGCCTTCGACAGCCGTCCGTCACGGCGGCGTACCAACAGCCGTTAATTAATTCCTCGCCTGGAAACTTTTTTTTTTCCCCCCCGTTTCAGAGCGTTCCCGCTGACGTTGACGCTTCCCAAGTTGGCGGGAAGGATCTGTGGGTGTCTAAACCACGACGGATCGCGTCAACGAGACGTTTCCTGAGACGCGGGACTGTGACAAATTTCCCCTCCGCCGCGTCTCTGCCGAGTCCGACTCTTTTACGTGTCACCGCCGCACGCCGCTGTCTCTTCCTGACGGAACCGGAGAGAGAGAGAGAGAGAGAGAGGGGGAGAGGGGGGGAGAGGGGGGAAGAGAGGGAGAGAGAGATCGGAGAAGGGACTCCTGGGACGATCGCGGAACAAGATGTCGCCTGTCAAGCGCGAAGCGTTTGAAATAAATAACATCAGTGATGATTTCGGTTCGCCTGTCACAAACGCGCGCGCTTTTGAAAGTGATGCCGCCGCTCCTCCCCAGGGAGAGTGCCATCGTTCTTTCCAGACCAGTGCCCCCCCCCCCCACCAAACCCCCCTCCTCCCCCCCCCCACCCCCCCACCACCACTTACTTCCCTTACATTTCTCCCGTATCAGATTCCCGCATAAAAGCTGTCAGAGGATGTCGATATTAACCCAAACGAGATCAGGTGACGTCGAGGAAATCCACCGTGATCCTTCGGAGTCGTAACAGCGACGGCGTTATCCACGAATGACACGTAGGCCCCAATATTAGGGAAAACGGGTCTCGGGGCGCCACCGACACAATGGGGCGCATGTTATCGTGTCCGCCGGCGGACTCTCAACACCTCATGAATATTAATGGGGCGATCTCGGGGAAGCGTGGGCCCCCCGATTATGCACGCGCGGCGATCGGGAGCCGATTGTTTTCGGTTTCTCGCAATTACGCTTTAAATAGCGGGCGGAAATAAAGAGGCCCAGACGAGCGCCTGTCACGCGGAATTTAACGCGATTAAGCGCGCAGGAGGAGCCGCGGATACAGCGACACGGTCCATCGATACGCACGCTAAACACAGAGAGGCTAACGGGAAACACAATCGACAAACGCCTCGCAAGGTAGACGCCGAAAGCCGCGTACGAAAATAAAACCAAACGAAGCAAAGCGGCTAACCGTCAGAATTTACCGCAGCGTCCTGTTGTTCGGCTTCAAAAAAACATTTAAAAAACTATTTACTTAAACTGTGTGCCATAAAGCCGACATAACACTGTCATAAGCATGGGGTAGCACCTGCCATAACAGGCCTGCATAATACAGATTGTGAAAGACATAGTCATAACACAATCATAATATATGAAACAAATATTTTTCAGCAGTTTGTAAAATTCACCACCAACATTATAACAGTGTTATTATATTTGTCCTGAGCGGCAATACTTTGTTATGGCTAATTACGGCAGGTGTTAGGTCATGCTTATGACAGTGTAATGTAGGCTTTAAACAGTGTATAGTTCCAGTAGAGTGTTACCAGATGTGTGTTTCTGAACACGCAAAGCTCCACCGCCTCTCACAGGCGTCGTTGCCGCCGTGCTGAACACTCATCATCAAAATGGCGCGTCATCAATATTAAGAGCCCGGGGATCTGAACCGGAGGGCGCCGCTGTGCCTCTGAAGTGCGCAGCGCGGTATATATCGCGGACTCCGCGGGCCGCCGAAGTAATGGCCGCAGTGCATTCTGGGAACAGGAGCTTCCTGTAGGAGAAATGATGGAGGCGTCGTACGAGCGTCCGGTGGTCAGTAAAAACGCTCACCGCGTGTAAAAACTACCTCTCCACCGGCGCGCTGTAAAGATACACTTTTATCACTTCTGAGGCAGACTGCGCAGAACACAAAGCGTATTTTTTTTTCACGCCGCTCGGTCTGGGAGCGGACGGCGGCCGCAGTTTATCAGAAACTACCGCGCCCGCGCGTGGTTCTTTAGGCCCGAGGCACGGCCCGAGCCACGCCGCTCGTAACGATGGAGGCTCCTCCCCCCCGAACGATGAAGTGGAGCATCTGCCCCGGCCTCGGAGTTCAGTCAATATCAGGTCAATAGAGGGGGGCGGAGTGTGTGTGTGAGTGTGTGTGTGAGAGAGAGAGCACGTGGTGTGCGTGCTCTGCATGTGTGTGCGTGCATTCGTTGTGTGTGCTTGTGTGCATGTCTGTGTATGTGTGTGTTTGCGAGCACGTTGTGTGTGTTGTGTGATGTTGTGTTGTGTGTGTTGGGGTGTGTGTGTATGTGTGTGTGTGTGTGTGTGTGTGTGTATGTGAGTGTCAGGCAGTTTGCTGAACACACTTCCTACTCGCAGTTCATGTGAATTCTGACAGGCTTCTAAAGGAAGGTCTGGAAAAGCGAAGGTGTGACGCGGTCTTCTTCAGGAGAAGGAACTCATGAATACTTCTGCACTCTGAGGTGGGGGGGGTGACTTTTGGGGAGGGGGTGGGGGCAGTAGAGGTGAGGCCACGTGTATGTTGGGAGGGGGGGGGCAGTGTTGGTCGATCAGAGAGGATATGTCAGCACACCTGGGGCCTACTTCCTATTCCCCCACACCCCCCCCCCCGCCCCCTTCCCCCGGCAAGCGTGGACTGGGCTGCCCGGCTCGTAACTCTTTCCCCATTGGCTGACTGGGAGGCAAACGGGGTGGGGGGGTGGGGGGGGTGGGGAGAGGAAGCAGGACTGCGGCTAATCCATCAGCCCCGTCGGTCCTGCCGGGACCCCCAGAACTCT
Organism: Anguilla rostrata; assembly: GCF_018555375.3. Taxonomy (NCBI): domain Eukaryota; kingdom Metazoa; phylum Chordata; class Actinopteri; order Anguilliformes; family Anguillidae; genus Anguilla; species Anguilla rostrata. The sequence goes on along the minus strand of NC_057942.1, from coordinate 6,806,207 downwards.
GTCAGCACCAGGTGGTCCGCCCTGACGGAGAGGTTCCACGGGGGGAGGGGCGGGGGGACGGGGTTGGGAACGGGGGGGGGGGGGGGGGTCGGGTGGTAGACGATCACCCATCACATCGTATTGCCGCACACACGACCGGCAAACTCATTTTTGCGAGCACCGCCCGCCCCCCTCCCCGCTCCTCCCACTCCCGCTCCCCCCATAATCGCGGTCGCGGTGATGTAGCACCGAGTCGAAATGTGTTTCGCATTTAACGGATATCTGTGTTTCATTTGAGCCCGGCCCCGTAATCCCAATCGATCACAGTTTAAAGGTCCCCCTTAATCAGGACCAGGAAGGAGCGGGACGAATAAAATCATATATCACGCCCCGGACAGCTCTCCTTGGGGTGCTACTCCTGCTCCTCTCTCTCTCTCTCGCTCTCTCTCTCCCTCCCTCTCTACCCCCCCCCCCCCCACTCTCGATGTGTAAAGCGCCCAGGAGTGCTGAGAGCAGCTCTTTGTGCTTCAGTAAAAAAGAGGCAGTGGGATTTATTGCGGGGCAGCGATAAACATTTCACGGAGAAGGACTGGAAAGCAGACCCCCACGTCGTTTAAAGGCTGGCTGATCCTTTTATCTAAGCGCTCCCAGATTGAGCCGTGTACAGAATAAATGGGAGGGAGGGGGGGGGGGGGGGGGGGGGCCCCGGGGGGGGGGGGGGGTTAATGAAGAGCATCGACTGCTATCAACCGAACAGCACACCCTGGCCTTTATAAAATAATCATGTCCTTTAACCTAATTAAAAGGCAATACTTTTACCTGCCAGGTGACCCTCCTCTGAACTTCTCTCTCTCTCTCTCTCTCCCCCCCCTCTCCCCCTCCCTCGCTCAATTGTCTGAGGATCCACCCACCATCCACTTTGCCGAAGGGAGAAAAGGGGGCGAAACCAGATCCCCCCCCCCCACCCCTTCTAAAATGAATAACACATCAAGGCTACAAATCACTGTATGCCTACATGGGCCACAACAAAAAAAAAAAGAAAAGAAAAATTTGTCTTAGTCGCGTGCCCCCCCCCCCTTCCGAACCCCCCCCCCACCATCCCATCCCTATCGTTTGATTTGGCTCCACCCCCCCACCTCCACTTGGTCTCTGAGTAATTGACTCTGTGCTGTGCTGTGGTATCAGACGTTCATTGCTAATTTGGAGGCCTGTCTTATCACATTACTCAGTAAGAGCAGAGCACCCCCCCCACCCCACCCCACCCCCCGCTCCCTTATTTTCTCTTTAAGGTACGATGCAACAAAATAGCTACAGCAGGCATTATTAATGAAGTGGGTGGGGGGGGGGAGGGGGGGTGTGGGAGTTCATTCCTTATTTATGAGAAGCTAACCAACTAGCGCGCTCGCTGACAGTGCTATTAATGATCTTTAGTGCCCCTCAGGCAATTCCACCCCTCTATCGCTCCTCCTCCCCCCTTCTCTCCCCTTCTCTTTTCCTCCTGTCCACCCCAATCTCCTCCCCTCCCTCCTCTCCCTCCCTCCCGACCATTCCCCCCCCCCCTCCCCAGCACAGTCGGCGGTGTGGCACTGTAATTTGTATGGAGGATTTAGACATTATGGAAAAGGGGGGGGGGGGGCTCTCCAGGGAGTAGGCAGTTGATCAGCCGAAGCCCTGCTGGTAGGAGGAAGACAAATAACGAATGACAGGGCTGTGATTAAATCAAACCTTCTACTTTAAGTGTTGAAGTATCTGCCTGTCACTAACAATCTAGGGCTTGTTAAAACAGTCCCAATCCCAAACCCCCCCCCCCCCCCGCCCCTTCCCTGGCTCACCCTGCGCCACCGCCTCTCCCCCCCCACATCACTCACCGCAAACCCCCACCCCCCCCTTCCCCAATCCCCCTGTTCCCCCACCGCATACACACACACACACACACCTCCTCCAAGACCTCAGTCCTCCTGAGATTGTGTCGCAGAACCGCAACATAAAAATTCCCCCGCGCGCGACACGCAGACACAAAGGGCGGGAAACTTACCGAGGCGGCAAAAAAAAAAAAAAATAAATAAATAAATAAATAATAAAAAAAAAGTACAAATAATTAAAAAAACCCACCCACAAACAAGAGCCAGTAAAAGAAAGGATCCATCAGGATTTGAGCGCCCCTCTGTGTGGAACAGGCTCCGAGGATCCACCTCGTTTTTTTTTTTCCCCCCAGACGGGACGCACGAAACCCATCTCCCCCCCGTGTTCTTTTTAAACCCCCGTGGCTAATGCGGACAAACACTACATCACCCGGATCTGCACCGGTTTAATCAAGCTTGTAGGAAAGGCATTAAAGACAACGCCATGTAAATGTGGGACGTTATAACGGTCACGGTCGAATGAGAACATCCATTACCCGTTAGTTAGTTAGTCAGATAGTTTCTGAGGTAAAATTGCTTCGGGAAAGCGAGGCTAAGAGGTCCGATACGCAATGAGGCCGAAGGAAAAAAAAAAACGAGAATAAAGGACGATGTAAAAAAAAAAAAAAAAAAAAAGGAACGATAGAGAAATGACCGGAACTGTTCGTCGAATGACTCAAGAAGAGATTAAGGCTACGATGCACTGGGGGGTGGCAGCTGAGCGCGGCCATAATGGAAGGCTCTAGAAGGCTCTGCCTGCGAGAAGGGGAAGCAGAGGGACGGCGAGCTGAGGAGAGCCGTGGGCCAGCAGCCGTCTCGCTAATCCTCGTTTTACAGTGAGGACATTCCGCCGGCGGAAGTCTGGATTACCAGCCCTCTTCCTAAAAAAAAGGGGGAATACACATAGTCTGCACAGAGAGGAGCCACACTGGGAACACTGGCTAACGTTAGTTTCATTTCTCTTGGTTAGTTAACTTCCAGAGCTAAGGTTTACAGCTCTCTAATGCTACCTAGCTAGTTTTTGTTTTGGTTGTCTGTTGTTTTCAGAACATACAGGAAACTGGTCTAGCTACGCGTCACTTAGTAGGTGAGCGAACAGAACTTTAGCGGATATTTGCAGTTTTGTTTCTTTCAGTTTTCAGACCCGGTGCAATAGATGAAAAGGGTGGACCACTTAACATCTTCTCACAGGAAGTATGTCACGAGACGGACGGGGAGCGTTGCAACGAGAGCCGTCCCCAGAGGCCGGACAAAAATGGACACCGTCGCATGCGGCGGACAAACCACATTAAACCAGCGTGAGTTCTCTCTCTCTCCTGGCCTTTTCATGCCACATTACAATTATACCCCCCCCCCCCACACCCCCGCCCACCTCACACACACGCACACACACATACACACACACAGACACACACACACGCACACACACACACACACACACACACACACACACACACACACACAGACATGAGACTGGACCCGGTACGACCAGACGATCGGGGAAGACGAACCGCTCCCATTGACGGCTTCCGTTACCCGCTAAGATTACAAGGTCGGCCGCCGTCTGAGAAGTTCCCGCCAGGGGCATTTACGGGCGGCCCACATACCGTCCCGCCATTAACCCACGGGTGTCTGCGGCGGGGTTCGAGTTAACGAGGGCAGTTAACGGTCCCTGGAAGAGCCGACGTTTACAGGAAGTACGACAACCAGACGGTATAAAACGGAGGGGAAAGTAGTCGTCATGCCGGGCCAAACCAAAACCACTTCGGATCACCGCGACCTCATAAAACAGTCAGACTTGTCCCGCGTGTGTACCGACCGCTCAAAATGGCGGAACAAAGGCCCGCAATTACAAAACACAAGATAAATAATTTTCGTGTAAACCCCCCATGACAGATGATAGACGATATTTTAATCTGTCGTGAAATGGCACATAACGATTAAGACCGCAATTATAAATGCGCGAGCTTTGCTTGTGCATGCAAACTTTCCTCAGAGAGTGCACTTCCTGTGAGGAAAGGTCACACGGATTTATGGCCTCGGCTGCATTACGCACTAATAAAAAGCTATTAATAGCGAGGCGCGGATAAAAGGTTTGTTTGTACGACGCAAGCATCTCAATAAGAACAACAGGAACCTTTAAAGTGGACTCTCAGATCAGACAGGTGTGATGTGTTAACAGAACCCGTAGTCAGTATTGATTGCCTTCTTGCCCAATGTGGTTAAGAGCTCTCGAGAGCTCTAATGTGCCAGTTAATGTCGTACGTTAATGTCCTCCAAAGCCGGCGAATAATCACCATGCGCTCGCAACGCCCTTCCCCACACAGCCTCTCTGGAGCAGCCGCTGAAACAAAATGGCCGCCGTGGTTCAGTATCCAGAACAGATGAGCACTATTTAACCGGTCAGACTGCACAACCAACAGGCTCCTTTGCCAACACACTGACCGAGTCGCCCCCCCACGCCCCCCGAATGTAATATTACAAGCCCCCCCCCTCGTCTCCCGCTCCGACATCTTAAGAGGAGCGTCTATTAATCTCCGGCAAATTAAGACGGCGAAAGATCAGCTCCCCCGGCGCGCGGGCGGAACCGAAATGGCGTCTGGCCCGGGAGGGGGTGGGTTTCGCTCTGGCCGTCGGGCCGAATCCGCTCGGCGACAGCCGTTGCCGGGCGCATGAGCGGAGGCAGACCTCTGGATAGAGCAGTTAATGGAGATGAACCCGCCGTGTAATTCGCTGCCCCCCCCCGTCTCCGCGCGTCGCAGACACGAGCCTTATTATCCCCGTTAGAGCGTTCGGTGGAGGGGGGGGGGGGGGGGAGGCAGGCGCATGTCTCAGTCTTTACACGAAGGGACGGACTGGCTCAAAAAACCAAGTCTTCTGTTTCTTGGATCAGCTGAACCTTCTATAATTGTGCAGATATGTACAGTAAAGTGAAGAAATGCAGAGCACACAGAGTCCATCATTTTTTTCCGTAATACAGTTATGACGTGTGTGTCTCACTGCTGAGCCTGCTGGTTTGGAGCTGCACCGACTCCTTATTTTCATTTCACTGCATCCATCAGAGAGAAAAATTTGGGAAAATTAGCCTGGAAGGGTGACTGTGCTGCTGAATAACTACAGTAAGAGATGCCGTGTCTTGGCTTGAAGGGGTTGGTCTCTGATTGGGGCAGGAGGAAAGGAGGGAGGGAGAGTGAGAGGAAAGGAGGGAGGGAGGGAGAGTTCTCAGACGAGTCTGCCGTACCGCCTGCGGGGTTAGGGTTAGGGCGGGCGGGCGGGCGGGTGAAACGTCCCCCGTCCCGTGGCGGGATGCCGTCAATAAGGCTTGGGGTTTGACGGCATCACGCGGCGAACGAGACTTCGGCATGGGAGAGGGCCCGGGGCCACGCCCCTCTCCTGGGACCCTGTCCACTGGCACCTCCGCCCCGTCCTTTGGGTGCCACGTTAGCTGAGGCCCAGGGGCGTTTATCTTTGAGCTTGAGAGCCCCCATGAATTACTCATGGAGAGCCCGCGTAAAAGTTTCTCCCGTTACTAGACCCCTATTCATTTTTAACTGTCCCAGGTGTCCCCCCCCCCCCCCGACCAATCCTGCACCGCACGCACACACATACACACTCACACACACATCACACACACACATCACACACGCCATGCGCATGCACACACACACACAGCCATGCGCATGCACACACACTCACACACCACACACCACATCACACACACACACACACGCCAGCATGCCACCCACACACACACACACACACACACACACGCAGGCATGCACACACACACAGCACGCACACACACACACACACACACACGCATGCACACACACACCACACACACACACACACACTCACACACACACACGCACACGCACACACACACTCACACAAGCAGACTGGAGTCCCTCGTACACTTACTGAAAAGATTCGGGGGGGGGTAGTTTGGGGGCACATGACAGAGATCACAGCTTTGAGCAACAGAGGTTTGAACTGAATCTAGCCCCCCCCCTCCCCCCACTCTGCTTCAGAACAGTAGCATTTGAAAGAAAGAGGAATAGAGGAGTAGAGGAATGGAGGAAGAGAAGAATAGAGGAACAGAGGAACGGGGGGTGGGGGTAGGGGTGGGGGGGGGGGGGAGTAAAGTTGGTGGAGGCATCACATTCAAAGCTGCCAGTCTCTGTCAAATTATAATGCGTCCAACAATTCGTTTCTCCTCCGCTTGCAGTTACAAATTAGTCCATTAAGCTGTCAGTGGCGGTTCCTTTTCTCCTTGGAGTTTAAGGGGGATGGTGGTGGGGGGTGGTGGGGGAGGGGGGGAGGTGGTGTAGGTGGGGGCCCTCAGAGAATTCCCATCATAATCCTGCCTCCGTCGGCACGCTAGCAGATGTGGAGAGACCTTTCGAGGCGGGAGACGGGGGCTTTTTTTTTTCACAGGGAGACAAACGCAACAACAAAACAGCTGTAATTTCTCGACGGGCTGTCCGCCGCGCCTGACGCTCAACAGAAGCTGACAGTGGGGGGGGGGGGGGGGGGAGGGGGGAGAGACAGTGGAAGGAGAGGAAAGGAAAGAGGATCTCGATTAGACCAGGAGGAAATAGTTTGCGGCTAATTTTGGAATCAGCCCATATGGCTTTTTCTGAGGAACCCAGTCACCGCCAGAAGCTTACTCAGACTTTTAATGCTCTCAACACGCTGGGAGCCGATGCGTGGACTGAATACGGACCGCAAAATGACCGGGGAGGGCTAACCGGGCCAGGAAATGGGTTCGCATTATTCAGCAATCCTTCCTAAAAAAAAAAAAAAATAATAAAAAGTTCTCAGACATGCTGAGAACTGGCACGTGGGCCCGGCGTAAAGCGTTTAAGAACTCAAAAAACGGCAAAAGGGCGCGAGGCCAAACTATCGAGCTTCGACGCCGAGACTGAAGGGAGAGCGAGATTACGTCACAAAAACAGAACTCGAGCCGTTCAGCATACCGCCGATCGATCTTTAACAAAGGGGGCAGCGGGGGAACACAGAGAGATGGTTCAAAAATAGCGCGGAGGCCACGACACACACAAGGGTGACCCGGAAGGAGACGCCGGTGCAACCGGACACAACCCGAGTCTGCAACAACGACAACAACATAAAAACAGAATATCATCTATTCTCGTTGCAATCAACCTTGTCACAGGCCCTTATGGTCCTGCTAGAGTCAAGTGGCCTTCTCTTGGGGCATCGCTCATATTTGAAAAGAATAACGGAAACTGAAACATACAGAAATGACACACTAGCAAAGAATGAAAAATTACTCCTGATAGGACGATGGCGACTCTGGCCGCTAAGCAGTAGTTAAGCACCTCTATGTAACATCAGGGCCTGACCTGGGCTTTCAAACTCAAAAACAAGGGCGAAGGCTCAGGGAAACATGAGCAGTTGGTTGGTTGTGATTGGTTGGAGGTGTTTAGTCAATGTTGGTGCTGGTGGTTATTGATTGGTTGGTTGGTTGGTTGGTTCTTTAATCAATTGGTTGGTTGGTTGGTTGGTTGGTTGGTTATTTAGTCAATTGGTTGGTTGGTTGGTTAGCTAGTTGACTGGTTTGTTGACAGCAGAATACAAACTGTCCTTTTTGGTCTCTACTGGTGAACACCCCCACCTCCCCAAACCACCGCCCCCCCCCCCCTTCAGTCTCTACTCGTCTTATAAAGAGGGTTCTATGTTTGTTGGCGGCCCCCGTCAGCCTGACGCAGGAGGGGGCCCCAGCGATTAATCAGGCTCAGCTTTGCGTCAGGAGGAGCGAAACGGCTAATGAAATCACGCTGGAATTAAGCTGTTAAGGGGCCTAAACACTGGTTCTTGCTTGATAGTAATGAGCATGAAAACCAGGACTTCCCCAGCGCCCCCCCCCCCCCCAAAAAAAACCCCCCACAACCCCCACCCATCTTTCCCTTCGCTGTCCCTTCTTCCCAAAGCCAACCCGACATCTTTCATCCGGGGGAATCAAAAAAACAAAACAAAAAAAAAAACTGAAAGAGACTGAATTAGGAAGAAAGAGAGTCAGGGGTAGGGGGGCTGGGGGGGGTTTGGGGCAGCAGACTTAACAAGCAGGGCCCTCTTGCAGATTTAAAAGGCGCTGCTAAAAATTTATGGGCGCGCGTTTGGACGGGGGCCACGGCGAACAGCTTGGCCAGCTGAGGAGGAGCGCGGCGGGGCGTCTAATAAGCCCCCCACGCAATTTTTCACCCCATATTTTTCCAATAAAAAAGCAGTTAAAAAACCCGACCGCAGCCGCTCCGCTCTGCCCGCCATCTGGAGCCCCCCCCCAACCCCCCAACCCCACAACCCCCCCCCTTTCTCTCTCTCTCTCTCTCCGTAATCCAGCCGTCATTAAAACGCTGCTTGGCAGTTTACAGCTCGTTCTCTCGCTGCAGATGTGGAGCGGATCTTCAGACGCCCCCCTGATCAAAGCGCCCTCTCGTCGGCGGCAGACAGGCGAACCCCCCGCCCCTCGGGCTACCGGCGTCCAATCGCAGGCTCCCGCCCGCCCGCGCTCGCTTATTTATTTATTTATTTTATTTATTTATTTATTTATTTATTTATTACTACTTTATTTATTTTTCCCGCCTTTTTAAATTATATTTATTTATTTATTTATTTATTTATTTATTTCTTCCGACTTTATTTATCTACTTATCCTACTTTATTTATTTATTTCTTCCTACTTTATTTATTCATTTTTTCCTACTTTATTTATTTATTTTTTCCTACTTTATTTATTTTTTCCTGCTTTATTTATTTATTTTTTTACCGTCCTCCTGCCAGAGCCCGGGTCAATGGGAAAAGCATGCGTCTCTCGCCCTACTCTCCCCCCCTCCTTGCCTCTCTCCATCCCTCGCCCTCCCCCTCTCCCTCTCCCTCCCTCTCTTTCTCCCTCTTCAGCCATAATAGTGTTCTTTTCAGTGGGTGGCTGAGGACAGCCTTGAGAGCTTTGTAATCTCTGCCGAAGATCTCGGGGGTCTCCGTCCCCCCCCGATCCACTTCCAGTAATTTATGTGTCACTGTCTGAACAACTTGGGGGGAAAAAAAACGCCTATCTTTATTCTATTTTATTTTGTTACCGTAAGTATTCAAAAACACTAACGACCGAAAAAGAAAAAGAAATATTAATAGAGTAAAAGGCGGCCATTTTATGTAATTCTGGCTTTGCATCAGACGCCGGAGCGCGCCCTCGGACGAAATTGAGTTACCCTCCGACGGGCCGAACGAGCCGTCCGTCTACGGGCCTTCGGTCCGTCCCTTTCAGCTGAATTATTTAACGGGCTTCTCCGGCAAATCTTCGGCGGGGAACGCAAGCGGGCGGGGAAACAATGCCGCTCGCCGGGGCTGAAGCAGGCGTGCTAAATATTAATGGGGCATAAAAGCTTTTCAATAAAAAAAATTGTCTGCCAGCAAAGGAAGAAAAATGGCTACCTGAGGAACGCCGGGTGATGTAACGTTTCATTCACGGGGGTTTAATGCTGACCCGAAGCGTGTGGAAATTCTTTTAGTGTGCGAGCGATCCGGGTTGGCACAATAGAGGTGCTGAACAGGGAAAACATTATGGATGGGCACTTAGAGAGTATCGATCCAGTGACGCAAAGCCGGCATCTTTATTTTATATACATGTATATATATATAATGTATAAAATGGTACATAAACCCCCGGTACATAAATACAGCTTAGCCACAGATGGAAACACAGAGGCTCATCAAATATCGTACAATGCAACGTAAGACAGGATTCTCCCGTCTTATTCAATCTCTCTCCCCACAGCCGTGTAACAATTACTGCATTTCATTGTTTTGGGATGTTACTGAAGCGCTGAGCTTCAAATGCTCAGCCCACTGGCCAAAGAATAAAGCTTTTATTCCATCGACTCGAACCCCTGGGCTTGGCGACTCGCAGCGGGGCTTCTCCTGGAGGGGATCGGGGCGCGAGCGGAAACGGGGCGTTCTTAGCCGCGGAGGCTCACGCCGTAACGCGAACCATGTGCCTCGGCTCCGGCCAATCGGCACGGAGCGGCCCGCCGTGAAAATCATGTCACCGCTCAGAGAGACGAGAGAGTGTCAGGCGTGCCACAGCGCCAAAATCCAACGTGAAAGGAGAGAGAGAAACAGAGCGACAGAGCGATAGACAGAGATATAAAGAGACAAAGACAGAGAGAAAGAGAGAGAGAGGAAGTGAGACAGTGTGTGTGAGAGAGAGAGAGAGACAGACAGGGTGGGAGTGGGGTTTTGACAGAGCTGATACAGGTTGACACCTTGTGATATGACAACAGCCCGACAGAATAGCATTGACCGTGAAGGGGACGAAGTTGTGCCAGTTTTTTGTTTTTGTGGGGGGGGGGGCTTTGAAAGCCTGCGAGCTACGCGGTGCGGCATTCGCCCCTGAGCGCCGTCCCTTAACACTGAGTCACACGCGGTGTTAATATTTCGTCTAGGTGTTGATTGAGCGTCCCCAAACCCGGGTGACGCACGTCCCGCCAGCTCGGCAGCCGTCCCCGCCGCGAACGCGGGGCGCATACTCCGCCTGTCACGGCCATGTGTTGCCTCTCCTCAGCGAGCCCGGGGGCCAGCGCTACCCAATTCCCCCCCCCCGCGCCATCGCCACGGGAACCCCGACTGTAGCAGGTTTGTGCTAATGAAGTAAAATTAATTTAATGGGAGCCCCCCCCCCCCCTCCCTGTCCGCGGGGGCTGGCGGGGCGGCGGGCCAGCGCCAGAGCGCTGCTAACGGCTCCTCGTCTCCAGCTAGCAGCTCGGCGGCCATGTTTCACTGAGACACACTCATGCACACACACACAGCCACACCCACACACAATGCCACACACGCACACACATCACACACTCATTCAGCCGCACTACACACATCAGCACACACAAAACACACACGCATACACACAACAGCACATAGCAGCACACATACAGCACACAACCCCACAACAGTCATGCACACACAACACAACACACACACACACACACACACACACACACACACACACACACACACACACACAGACACAGACACACACACACACACACACAAACCCACACTCGGACGGGTAAATAAGCATAAATCACGTTAAACGAGTTCTGCAGATGCACCCGCACACCGAACTATTTAAAAACACAGCGGCACTGAAGGCAGACGGCAGGGGAGGACAGCGAGACCATAACACACACAAACAGAGCTCCCTTAAAAGGCCCCGCCTTATTAGGGCTGCCGGGAAACCAAAAACCTGGCAACCAGGCAGCCAAGGCAACCGTGAGTGACAGGCGTCGTTAGGGTGCGCTTCCCCTTACAACCCCCCCCCCCAACTCCCCTAAATCCTCATAAAATTTTATGTAGGCCTCTTTGATACAATAATTATTTTTTCCTGTAATCTTTCAAGCACGTCCCCACCCCCCCCCCACCCCCCCCCCCCGCCCCCCCCGCCCCTGCGCCCCCCCATCCCCGTGGAGGATCAAAGCCCCGCTGGCGTTCGCATTAAGAGCTCGGTCACTGCATTTTAAGTTAAGTGAAGGCAGCTGGGCCTGCGTGTTTTTGGGCCTTTCTTTGACGCACGGTGGGTTGCCCTCCCCAGCCCACAAAACGTGAAAAAAAAAACAACAAAAAAAACACCTCACCACATCACACACACACGCACACACACACACACACACACACACACACACGCACACACACGCAGTAAAACCCCTGTGGAGAGGTTCCCTTTGGAAGCATCAGTGATTCCAGCCCAACGTTCAACTTGAGGTTTGGGATTTACTCTAGTCCGACCCACAGCTGAGAGGGGGGGGGGGGGGTGGGTTTGGATTTTTTTTTCTTTTCCCAGAAAAGGCATGTGGGAGCTTTGGCAGAGAGGGCGTTTTTCTTTTGGGGGTGGAGGGGGCTGGGGGTGGGGGCAGGGGTGCTGTGATCTGCATGTAGCACCTGTGGGAGGGTGAGATTACGGGGGCGGGGGCGGGCGTTCAGAACCATGGGGTTTTAACGTCCACTTGCTTCGCCATACCCCCGGTTGGCCTCACAAGTCTGGGTCAGTTTTGGCCCCGCTATAAAATCACGGCTTAGCACGAACGCAGCGGCGACCGCTCCCGTTTTTCCGCTCTTACAGGCGAGGCGTAACGACGACGTCGTCCTTCGCCAAGTCGACGGGGAACGCGGAACGATTTGTCAAATTTGTCAGAGAGCCTCAAAAATAGGCCAAGTTTTCACTGCAGCGCGACGGGGGAAAACAAAGGACAAATTACACGGCATCGTTAGCTAATCACAGGGTGATGTGTCCTCCATTAATGCCTGTTTATTTTCTCGGTTGATGAAAAAAGGAAAAAGGCACAAGTGATACATCTGATTATATATATTTTTTTAGCTCGTGCCTTATAAACATTACGTTATTGTGGGATGTGGCCGCTTGGCCGTCTGACTTCCTGATTAATAAAGTTTTTCTTTTTTTTTTAAAGCTCACACACAACACGGGTTCCGTTTCAAACGTTCGACAGGCTGAGAAGAAAGGCGCGTTTATTTCGGGTGGGGGGGGGGCACGCCACACTCGAAGGGTGGGGCCAGCAATAACAGCGGGAGCTAATGCGAACTGCATGCGTCAGTGACACAGAGCGCCTTGGCCCTTTCCTGGACGGCAAAAAAAAGAAAAAAAAGCGGGAATTTCTGTACGAAAGAGTTTGCGGTCTCTCCAAACCCGGTCTCGGATTTGGGACAGGTCCCGGGGCCTTGGAGAGCACCGGTTCCCAAACGCAGGGAATACCTCCCGTCCCCAGCCAGGGAAATGTGAAAGCGATTAGGCCCCGCCGATGTTTATTGAATGTGAGGCGCTGGAGCAGTGTGTTTATGCAGGATCAGAAACGCTGAGCTGCAGTGTAAAAACACCGCAGAAAGAAGGACATCTGCAAGCAATGTGGACTCCATTTGCTTTCTTTTTTTTTCTCTCCCTTTTTATAACTGAAGTGGAAAAATGTTTATTGCGCTTGGCTTGTTATTCAAACGCTGCCCTTAATAAAAACAATGATGGAACGAGCGTGACGGCCAAGGAGGAGGCAAACATGGGGGGGCGGGCGGGCGGGCGGGCGGGGGGATAAATTTGGCTTTAGGGTTTGGCCCTGTCGTTACAGGACTTTAAAATACGTATAAAACAGCGCCTTTGTGTGTGAGTGTGTGTGTGTATGTATGCGTGTGTGCATGTGTGTTTGTGTGTGTGTGTGTGAGTGCACGTGCGTGCGTGTGCATGTGCGTACACATGCATGTGTGCATATGTGTGTGTGTGCATGTGTGTGCGTGCATGTGCACACGTGTTTGTGTGTATATGTGTGTGTGTAGGTGTGTGCGTGTGTGTGTGTGTGTGCTTGTGTGCATGTGCACACGTGTGTTTGTGCAGATACGTGTGTGTGTGTGTGTGTGCAGATGTGTGTGCGCATGTGCCTGTGCGTGTGAAACGTACAGCTTGGCCCTACGCACTCCCTACGCACTGCCTGACCTGCTCTGCTTTAACAGGCAGGTGAATTGGCCGCGCGGCCTGACTGGAGGGAAGGATCTCTTGCAGAAAATTGTAAAAATCGACAATTTGGCCGGCCCTTGTAGAAAACTGCACGGGCCATTACTGAGTGCTGCTCTGGAGTAGGTAATTTGTACCAAAACGGGAGAGGGAGAGAGAGAGAGAGAGAGAAAAAAAAAACAACCTCAAAGTGGACAAGTGAAAATGGAAGAAAATATTCACCCAAGCCTCGCGCCGGCCAGACGAGTAATCAATACCATCATGCCCGGGGTCACGTGCTCCGCGGCGAACCGCTTCCTGTGGCGGCGGGAGCCCGATCTTTCACGGGCAGCCCCCCCCCGATGTATTATCAGGGGGGAGAAAAAAAATATCACGTTTTTACAAAAACCCGTTAAACAGGGGGGGGGGGAGGGGGAGAGGAGGGGGAGAGAGAAAGAGAGAGGCAGAGAGAGAGAGAGAGGGAGAGAGAGAGAGAGAGAGAGAGAGAGAGAGGGAGGGAGAGAGAGAGAGAGAGAGAGAGAGGCGTTCTCCAGCTCCGGTACTTTCGCCTGTCTGCCGATGGCGGGTTTCTGTTTTACGGGCGGTGGAGGCGCCGCTGGGCGCGGAGGGGGAAGCGCTGCCGCCGGAGGGGCGGCTCTGTCCCCCGTCTCGCCTGACGGAAACCGGCGGTGACGCGGGTTAGAGGAACACCTTGCGGTGTCGTTAGCCGGGGACCCCCCCCCGTGGGAATTCGGCCCCTGTCGCCATGGCAGTCGACACTGCCCGGCCTGTCCGGTTTTCATGCCTTCCGTACCTCGAAGACCCCCCCCCCTTTGAAGGGCACAGTCATTTGACGGGTTCGGAATCCTATCGGAAAAGGTCCCTGCCTGTACCAAACACCAAAAGTCCCAAAAAACGAATCAAAACAAAACAAAATAAATAAAAAAAAAACAAGATGCGCTCAAAGAACCCGACACACAATGTGCAACCCCCCCACCCCCTCCCCCACCACCACCACATCTGGGCATCAAATGAATGCCAGATGCATTTTAAAAAAAAACAAAAATAACAACAAGTGACAACAAAGCCGGGGAAGAGAGAACGTGGCGATCAGCCTCGTAAATTAAAGAGGAAAGCGTTTTCAGACCCGCTCAATCGCAGCAGAGCTGCCGCCCCGATGATGGCGGCTGACAAAACCTCGGGCCTCTTAGCAGCCCCATGGAAGGGGGGAAAGAGAGAGGGAGAGAGAGAGCGATAGAGAGATAGAGAGATGGAGAGAGAGAGAGAGAAGGAGAGACAGAGAGTGTGTGTGTGGGATGGGATGGGGGTGTGGTGGGGGGGGGAGGGGGAGAACCCTGATGAGAGAGAAATGACATCTCCATATTAAAACCTGTGTCGCGTGTGTCAGTTATGATTTCACGCCGCCTGTGGGAACCGGAATGAAACGGTCCGCTCCCCCCCCCCATTCTCCCCCCCCCGTCCCCGGCGCAGAACCCGGGCCCGCCGTCGCCAGGCTTAAGAGAATATTGGCCCCGCAAATTGGTTTTAAATTAAAGGCGGTGGCGCGCCTATCCGCTTCCCCCGAACCGTCCCAGGTGCACCTAATCTAATTTCATTAAGGAGATGAGGACGGATGATCGCTTGTGTCCAAACATTAAGTCCGTCTATTCTTCCCCCCTCGCCCCCCGTAAAAAACTATTAGGGGCCGTCGGGCGGGGGTGGGGGGGCGTGGGCCGGGGGGGGGGGGGGTGTGGGTGTGGGGGGCCGGGGGGGCTGTTTGTTATTGAAGATGAGGGACAAAGGCGGGAGCAGTGGAGGGGAGGGGAGGGGAGGGAGGGGGGGGCACACCACCTTACACTTCCCTGGTGAGAGAGAGAGAGAGGGAGGGGTGGGGGTGTGAGAGAGAAATAGAGAAGGAGAGAGAGAGAGATAGAGAGGTGGTAGAAGGAGACAGAGGAAGGAGAAAGAATGAGGGAGAATGAGAGGGTGAGAGAGGAGAGGGAAAAGGGAGACAGAGAGAAAGAGAAGGATAAGGACAGAGCCAGACAAAGAAAGGAGAGATATATAGCAGGAAGGAGAGAGTGAGAGAGAGATAATGAGAGACAGAGAGGAAGAAAAAGGGGGGGGGAGAATATGGAATAAGGGGTGTCTGATTTGCATACACACGCCTCACACCCAGTACGGTCGCCCACGCAGAAAAAAAAAAAAGAAAAAGAAAAAAAAAATCCCCCCTTCCGGATACATGGCCTCGGAGGACGGTACCTGGCGCGTCGTTGCAGATAAGCTCTCAGGAAGGCGCGGCGGAGGCGATGCGCCATTCACCCCCCGCCGCTCCCATAAGGGGGGGGACGAACGCGTCAATCAAGCAGGCGCGTCGGGCCTGTCAGCCGGCCACGGAGACCATTAAAGAGCGGCGGGGGGGGGGGGGGGGGGGGCGCGGGGCGCCGTTAATGGCCCCGGCCGCTTCCCGGGGTGGGGGTGGGGAGTTGGGGTGGGGGGGCGGATTCGGTTACTCGCCGCCGACCGCCGCGGAACAGAACTAAATGGAATTAGGCGACCTTTAGCGTACGAGCGTGCGGCGTCTGACGCAGGGCGTTACGGAGAAGCGCCTGACAGCCCCCCCCCCCGCCGCGGAGCCCCCCGGGCCGGGCCGAGCGGAAAAGAGAGAGAGAGAGAGACATCAAACCGGGAGAGGGGGATGAGAGAGAGAAAACGTGTGCAAGGGAGGGAGGGAGCCAGAGAGATGGGAGAGAGAGATGGGGGAGGGAGGGGGAGAGAGTGAGAGATGGGGAGGGAGGGGGAGAGAGTGAGTGAGATGGAGCGAAGGAGAAATGAGAGAGAGCGTGAGAGAAAGATGGAGAGAAGGAGAGATGGAGTGAAGGAGAGAGAGATGAGGGAGGGAGGGAGAGTGTGAGAAAAGGAGGGAAGGAGAGAGAGAAGCGCAGTGCTGAAGGATTCTGGGAGAGGCAGGCGAAGCGGGGGATGGGCGGAGTGACAGACACTGGATCACACTCCTGTGGAAGGCTCTTGAGGAAGGGGAAGCAGGCCAATCTTCTCACTCGGCGAAAGGGAAAATGAGCGCCTCTTCAGTGGAAGTGGGTAAAACACAGGCGTGCCGAGCAGGACGCGCGTTCGCCCGGAAGGGCTGTCGAAGCGGGGCGGTGAAGAGGCCAGCCCGGGAGGAGGGAGTCGCGTGGCGGACCCAGCCGAGCCCGCGCGCCGCTAGCTAGCTAGCTGGCTGGGTTACCGACCGGGCCCAGGCAGAGCCAAACGCTCCAGAGCTCAGATCGCATACATCAAAATCCTCTCTCCACTTGCGACGCAATGTTGGAACATAATTGCGCTACGCCGCACGTTCTAAGAAAACTTCTTGGTAAATGGTAAATGAACTGCATTTATACAGCGCTTTTATCCAAAGCGCTTTACAGTTGATGCCTCTCATTCCCCAGAGCAGTTAGGGGTTAGGTGCCTTGCTCAAGGACACTTCAACATGCCCAGGGCGGGGTTTGAACCGGCAACCCTCCGACTGCCAGACAATCGGTCTTACCTCCTGAGCTGTGTCGCCCCCTTGGACCGAGGCCGGTCCCGCTGCGGTCAGACAGCGGTCTCTGAAGAGACGCCGGCAACAAAAACGGCAGAAACGAGCAGCGAGGAACCGCCAATTCCGCGGGCGCGCCAGAGCCGATAGCTTACGACGCGACGAGCACCAAAACCGTCGTGCGTTCAATAAGGTATCTATCACAGACGGCCACACAACACATTTCTGCGAACCTTCGGGCAGGGCCTGCAGCCGACTGGAACTAATGGATGACAACAGACCCCTTTCTTTGTGCGATTGACTCAATTAGATAATTCTGTTATGTCGTTTTTCTTAAAAGACGCGGAATTCCGTGACGTCGTCCCGAATCCAGCGCTCAAAAGAGGTCGCTGTGCGCAATTTTCATTTTTTTAAAATCAACGCAGGATGACGCCGAACTTCAAAGCCGGTTTCGTAACGAAACGCAGGCCTGTCGCCGGGCTCGCTGACGTGCGGACTGCGCGAGTGTCGCAATAAATCTCTGCAGCGGAATTCTAAAAAAAGTTTTTTTTTCCAAGGGTGAAACTTTAATTCCAGAGAATTTAACAGGAAGCCACGCGGAGCATCATATATTACACATAGCTGGTCTCCTATTAAACGAACGATTTATAAGGACGTCACGCTGCTTCCGTGCGTTCAGCGGGCTGCCTGAACCGAAAGATGCAGAAAGAAAAAGAGCATGTTTTTATTTAAAAATATATAATCCGGGCTGCTGGGTGGCTAGCCCGGTTAAGGTGCTGATCTAGTGCATCGATGGGTCCCACAGTCCGGTATCTGTTAAGACACAGTTCCAGTGCATGGACGGGCCCCATGGCCTGATATCAAATCCAGACCAATGCCAGCGTTGCCTGTGGCCACACAACCCCCAAGTGTGATACACAATTGGCTCTTGTCCCGCCTAAAAGGGGGGTTTCAGCTGACAGGGTTGACAGTGCCTCATCACACCTGGCAACCTCAGCAAGTTTGGACAACCTCAGAGTAACAAGGTCTCATTGGTGTACACGACTGTCATAGACATATTACACCCTTTATACAACACCAATATTTATTTTTCATATTTTAGACAACAGGAAGAATATTCCATTATTTTCTCTTTAGTTTCTGGCCATTTCTTCTGCAGACTGCAGAATGGGTAGTCCTTGCATAGGTGCAGGAACAAGAGAACAAAATGCATCATGGGATACTGTGCTAGTGCTAGCAAGCTGAACAAGAACAATTGTTTGTTTTTGCTTGAATGACGTGGACAAAATTCCCCTTTATTTGCAGGTCAATACAGTCTGAAACTATTAAAAAAAAAAAACCCAAAACAAATCACAACTGCATGAACTAGTTTCGGCACAATGTTGGGATCAGAAGTGGTATTTCACATCTGTGACACATCAAAGGTCTTTGTTTCCAGACAACCGCTCCGTTGTTAATGGGGAGATTAGGACCCGTGTGGCCTGCATCTCTGTGCGTACATTTAATTCGGCTGCTTACGCATAAGCCCGGATGTTAATTCGTATTCTGAAAGTTTAACGGGGCGAGGCTAAAACTTTCGGCAAGCCGCGTTAAAACCTCTTCCTGGAAGGGTCTGGGCAAAGAGAGGCCTTGAGCCGCTTAAGAGGGGAAATAGGGTGAGGCGGCCATTTTGGCTCTTCAGCCACTCTCGTTCTTCGATAGGTGAGAGTGAAGGAGTGTGATGAGAAACACACAACACCGCATGCGGTCTAAGGCTTCTTCTCTCACAGAGGCAACACTCTGTAAGAACACGCAACGCGACAAAACACTTTCAACGGCGTAAGATAAAATACAACCCGACGAGTGCGCAATTTTTAATGATCCATAAACAGTTTTTTGATTTCTTTGTTAACATAAAAAACGGCGGACAATTCCCTGATGACCCTTTCAAAGCGCATTCCAAGAACGTTGTTAAACAGCTGCACTCGCTATTTAATGAATGGAAAAGCTCGGCTAAATCCTGACGATAAATTTCACGTCGGTACTGCTGGCGACGGCTTCCGTGTGCACGGGGGCTGGTGCAGCCTGCGAGGGGTTGAGTGCTTTCACCTTTTTCTGCTTCCTAACGGCCTCGTCAGAAGCGGGATCCAGCTCGGAAAGCAAACTGCCAAAAAAATTCAGTTATGGTGACGCTACAAAAGGGGCCGGTCTGTTTAAAAAAAAAAAAAAATCACAAAAAGAAAAAGAGTTCCCCGTCACCCTGCGTTCGGCTAACTGTGGCGCTACGAGTGAAACTGTTTTATTCAAATTAGCGTAACTGATTACACCTGACGGCCACACCTGCACACAATATTTTAATTAAGGTAATCGGTAAAAAATCCTGACAGGGTGGGCGTTCAGGCGCCGTTTGATCTGATGTGAAAGGCGCGGTCGGGCTTCTGGAAACCGAAGGAGATCACACCTGTTATTTCCCTGGTACTGGGGGGAAGGGGGGGAAAACCAAAAAAAAAACACACAGTCGGTACTCCCTTTGGTGAAAAGGCTACCGTGACAAGCTTGTAGAATAAATGACGGAGTTTTCTCCCTAACCATCCGAAAAAAAAAAAAGATAAAAAGGTATTTCACGGGCTGCGGTAGTTTTCAGATGGCGGTATAAACGAGGACGCGACTCAGGTTCGGCAGAGCCTCGGATTACAGGGAACGTCCGTCGACGTCGCGGACAGGGTGGCTATTCAGGCTATGCAGTAACCGTCCCTTTGGGTGTTTTGGTTTTCGATTGACAAACTGCCACGATCTCAGACGAGATGACCTGAGATGGCCGACGCTGCTCTCCCCCCGTCCCCTCTCCCATCTCCAGGCCAGGAGGCCGCCAAATAACTAAAAATAAATAAAAATAAATAAAATAAAACCAGCTCTCCCTGTCACGGCGGCCTTCTGAACGGTTTCCCTCCTTTTTTTTCTCGGTCCAATGCAGAGATAAAGGCCCTTTTTCCACCGCCCCCGCCGTTAATGCAAATCGCGCCGCTATCGACGCGTTCCTCACGCGCCCGACCGCAAAAACGTTTCCAGGGAACTGGAAGGCGGGCTCGCGCAAGATAAGGGACTCCTATCACTTCCGCTTTTTACAAGGTGGCGTTGTGTACGGCTGTCATTGGTTGGATCCGCGGGGTGAGTCGCCGCCTTCTGAAAAACCAGCCGTTCTGTGTCTCCGTAAAATACACAGACCTTTCTTTTTTTTTTTAAAGCAGGTAAACTAACGCAGCGAGCCGTAGTGCGGTGTAAAATGTCAGTCTCAGGAACCTTCATTGTAATGGCCCGCTCCATCCATTTCATTTAGAACCAATTTGTTTGTACCAAATGTAAAGTACCGGCACCGGGTTTTTTTGCATAATATTTAATACATATTCATTCGAGCACTTACGAAGTACTTACCAGTGACCCTTCTCGAGAGTTCAGTGCAGCCAATAGTTTCTGATATTTTTCTTCCCCCCCCCCCCACACAACAACATACCATCGCTTTAAGTTGAAGAAGCGTATAAAATTGGGACTGGAGGTTGACATTTCCGTGCGTGCTCTTAAATACCATATTAGATTTTGCACATCCGCTCGATCTGCATCCCCCCCCACTCAGCCGTGCCTCGCTGGGTTAAATGGCAACAGGATATTATTTGATTCAAATCTCCCCACAGCCAGCTGAAGCAAAACCGAGCGACTCTAAGTAACGTTCAGATCAAATTTTGTACAAAGCGGCAGTGCCTGCCTTTAACTGATAAGATTTGACTGATTCAGGCAGATTTCGCTTCCCGAGACTGCAGCCCCCTTTTTGGCTTCTGTGAAACGTGCGATCGGTGGGGGACGGCAGCACGGGGGGGAAGGACCGGCCTTCTCTGTAATGACTTTGTATTATCTGCTTAAAAATACATCTGCAAATGCACCTCAGGATTTCAGACCGGCCTTTTAACCCAGGAGTAACAGCGGCATCGCGCGAGATGACAGTTAATACAGCACTCAATCAAACATCACTCTGTGTAGCACTGACAAAGATAAGGTTTCAGAGATGTCTCAAGTGGGACTATATTTTTTTTTTTTTTGGGGGGGGGGGGGGAAGGTAATTTGGGGGATAGAGCATAGTTTAAAGACAATAAGGTCTGAGTTAGGAAAAGTTCCATCCAAAGGGGATTTTCAACATCACTAAGTGGCTTACAGTAGGTTATAGAGTTGTGCTGAATTCTGTATGAAATCAGAGAGCCATAACCCTACTGTAAAACTCACTTTTACAGTGATATGAAACCTGTGGAAACTGTTTTGTTGTCGTTGCTTGCCATTTATAAATCTGGCTTTTTAAGGGCAACAGGCCTGGTTTGTGTGTGGAGCATCAAGCTCCAAGTTTCTCTGGTGTTCATTTTAAACAGTTGACCCAGGTATCTTAAAATACTGACAAGTTGACTGGGATGTCATCTTGCTCATAGGCCCCTGGGAGGAGCTATTGGTTGAACATACTCAAGGATTATGTTCAACCAACAGAAGAACACCAATGGTCACTGAAGGATACTTTCTGGCTTTACTTATGGGATCGATGACCAAATGACCAAACAGTGGCCTGAAAGTAACCACCAATCACCATCGCCGTTGTTAACTTTCTTGTCATCAACGTACTCCACGATTGGTGGAAGAAGTTCTCTCTCTGCCTAGCTCATCCCTACTATATTATTTCTGACACTTCTCAGTAGAAGTGGAAGGGGGGGAAGAAAAAAAAAGGAACTAATTTGAATCTCCACTTAGACATACGTGTTAGACACACGCGATGCCCGTAAGGGGGAACACAGACGATGTTTCAGAGAATAGCCTCGGGCGCCCTCAGATCGAGTCCCGAATTACCGGCAGGCGATACCGGTTAGGAATCAAAAGCCTCTCCAGTCCCCCTGATGTTTGCGTATGTCGGAGATCCCACCAGTGTGAGCGCACTCACACACACACACACACACCTCCTTCTGAGAGGTTTTTTTTTTTTTTTTTTTCTCTCCCCCTACTGGTTTCTTTCTCTATAAAATGCAAATGATCAGCAACAGTGGCACTACAAACATCTGCCTGTTACCCCTGCCGTGTCTTCACACCGGCAGCAGACACAATTTTTTAAATATATATATATATATATATATATATATTTTTTTTTTTGGCAGAGAAACTCACGAGCGAATTGATATTCACGAGCTCTCGCGGTACATGTGGCGGCAGAAATAAACAGATGAGAAAAAAAAAGTGTCTTACCCTGTCATCGATGTCACTCTCGCTGTCACACTGCAAGGAAGGGAGACAGGGAAAACACAAGGAATTATTCATTTCGCCCTTCTCATTACCAGTACAGATGTTATTTTTATACAAATCTTCTCCTTCAGTGACAGCTTTCAAGACAAACGAGGGAGGATAACACCGTGAGAAGGTGTTGTGTTTGTGAATGCTGTCACGGCTCAAAAGCTATCTACCAGACGACTCTTCGCCAAATTTCCGGGGGAATATTTTTTTTTTTTTTTTTCACGGTAGCTGTAACACTTTACAATCGCTGGGGGGAGGGGGGAACATGAATATACTGTAAGAACGACAAATAACGAACCCGAAGCAATTTCAGCGCGTTCGGTTGAAAAGATTTTCATTAAACCGTCTCTTGAATTAATTTTTGTGTGTGATCGGCCACCGCGCGCGTTTCACAGAGCTGGCCCTGTCCGTCACTCACAGATACGCCCGGAAAAAACACAACAAAACAAAAACAAAAGCAGCGAACCAACATACAAACACTGAAGGATGCAAAAGAACGGATCTAAGCACTGGGGATGGCGGTAGGCCTACCCACCATCCAGACACACATTCAACACAGAAAACAGTGGCTCGCATTTGCTAATGTATAATTTGGAGCAAACTTTTTCCTGTGCATCACATTCCATAAAAATCTGAAAATTTTGAGCAGAGGACCAGAAAATTGGCCAAAGGGAAGAACACGGAGAGAAAGTGCGAGCAGACAATCGCTGTGCGGTAATAATTAAAATAATTAATTGCGTTGTTCTAACTTTTTTTCTGAGAAATCTTGTTAAATGAATGTTATCGCTCACGTGCGCGCGCAAGACCAGGGAATCTATCCCAGAGCAGAGCAAAGGCCGGGAGGGCTTCCGTAAATAAACGCGGAAGGAAAATAATACAGAAGAGAAAAGCAGAGGAGGAGGAGGAGAGACGTCGTTCCCTCTCTCTCGGGGCCTGTGAAGGACGAGGCCTCGGGTACCAGGTCCTGCGGCGGTCTTATAACCCGGAGAGTGCCGAAAAACACGAGGCGGGGTTTCTGGGTACTGAAGCGCTTTACGCGGCAATACGCCAACACTTCCAGCGAGCTACTGGTGGTAGCAGAGCAACCATCAACCCCCCCCCCCCTCCCCTCCCTTAAAACACCGCCCCCCTCCCCCCGCACCGCCAACCCGCAAAAGACGCGGACACAAATCCCTGTTTCTGCTCCACTCCCCCAGCCGGGTCCCGACTGTCGGATGTTTTAAGCGGTTAAACCGAAACGATTCGGAGCGATGCGCGCCAGCCATCGCCGGGCCCAGATGTTTATGGGTGGGCGGGGGGGTTGGGAATGACTCAAAGTCTAAGAGATGAACTGATGTGTTGAAAGCACTAATAAACACAGATCCCCTTCTCTCTCTCTCTCTCTCTCTTTATCCCCCCCTCTCTCTCTCCACCCCACACACCTCCCACCGCCGCCATTTCTCGTTGCACTTAAGAATCGCGCGTCCGCATTAATATTTCATGGCGGGCCATTATCCCGCGCTCTTCTCAGCCGTCCCCGCGCTCGCCCGGCTCTGAATAACGCGCGGCGGGTCCGCCGGTGTAAATGGACCGCTAATTAGCGATCATATAAATGGAGATCGCTGCCGCCGCGCATTTGCACTTGAAAGAAAAAAAAAAAAAAAAAAAACGTTTCTTGTGCTCTTACACATGGCTCAGAAAAGGCTCACGAACGAGCTGCATGCTTTTCCTGCAACCTGCCCCCCGACACCCCCCTTTTGCCCCCCCCCTCCCCCACCCACCCTGCACTCTGTGTTTGGAAAATAGGTGGGGAGAGGGGGGTGGGGGTGGGGTAAAGACCAAGGCGTTCCCCAGTTCCTCCCTATTAAAATCAAATTGGATTTCGCTTGCGGAAACAGGAGCGGACCGGGCCAGCTCTCTTGGACCTCACAGTAGGGGAACAACAGGAAGAGGAAAAAAAAAAAGGCAATTCAACCGAACAGGAGTAGAATGGCTTAAAAAAAAAACAAAAAAAAAAAACTGCCTTCAATCTGTCAATTAAGTTTCTGTGGCAACATATTTAAGTGGCTCTCTCAGTTTTGTTTGACTCCCTTTCAGCCCCCCAACACAAAGGAGAGCGCGGGGTCAGTGGAGGCGAAGGCAGCCCCCTTTGAGAGCGCGCGGTGGGTCCAAACGGGTAATTAAGAGAGGAGTAGCAATCACCACCGCGGCCCGGTGGCCAGGGCCTCTGAGGGGGGGAGGAAAAGACCCCCTCGATCCCCCTTTCTTCGGCTGAAAGGAGGGGTGAGGGAAGGATCCCTCTCCATCAGCGCGCCATGTTAAGTCAAGAGACTTTTTTTTTCTTTTTTTTTTCCGCTCAGGCGTTGCTGTCTTTTGTGCTGCGAGTGTGTCCGAGCGGGAGCGTGTGTGTGTGTGTGCGCCTGTCTGTGTGTGTGCGCGCTTGTGTGTGTGCGCACTTGTGTGAGTGTGCGCTTCTGTGCGTGTGTGTATGTGTGTGCTTGTGCGTGTGTGTGTGTGTTTATTTGTGTGTGTATATGCTTGCACTTATGTGTGTCTATGTGTGTGCTTGCGTGTGTGTGTGTGCGCGCTTGTGTGAGTGTGTAGTTGGTTCGTGTGTTGTATGGTGTGCTTGCACGTGTGTGTGTGTGTGTATGTGTGTGTGTGTAGTGTGTGTAGTGTGTGTGTGTTTTGTATTGTTGTGTTGTGTGCTGCGTGCGTGCGTGTGTGTGTGTGTGTGTGTGTACGCGTATACTCTGGGTGGGAAAGGCGCTGTACAGAAGCACAAAGCGTTAGACTGGAGAGCCCAACCTCCCACGTAGTGCTGCTGAAAAGAGACAAAGACGTCCAAACGAGGGGGGGGGTGGGTGTGGGGGGGGGGGGGGGTGGAGAGAAATGCGAAAGAAAGCATTTAGTGCATCGACCGCCTGTCTTTACATCATCGCATGATCACTATTTATGATATGAGCCGTGCGGAATGTGACAAAGGGGAGCCAGAGCAGAAAAGAGAGGGAGGGAGGAGGAGAAAGAGGAGAGAAAGAGAGACAGACAGATAATCAGCAATCCAATTGGCCGCTGCTGCATTCGCAAAACAGACCTTTGATTAACGATGGAAAGAGAAATGTCTGTGCGTGTGTGTGTCTGTGTCTGTGTGCGCGTGTGTGTGTATGCCCGTGTGTGTGTGTGTGTGTCTGTGTCTGTGTGCGCGTGTGTGTGTGTGTACGCCCGTGTGTGTGTGTGTGTGTGTGTGTGTGTGTGTGTGTGTGTGTGTGTGTGTGTGTGCGCGCGCGCATGAGCATCTGTGTGTTCAGGATTAGCGGAAACATTTGTTTGCACACCATCTCCTAATTCTCCACGGAATGTTTGTTGAACAAATCCTAATTGCCGGGCTTTGCCTGTCACTAGACTTCCATTATAGGTGAGGGATGGAAGCGGGAGCGCTAGCTTTAGCCCCCTGCCAATCAACTTCCCATTCAGCCCAGAAATCCAGGCAACCCCCCCCCCCTCTCTCTTTTACAAAGCCGGAGTAGTTATAATGCACTCCCTCCGTGAATAAACCGCTCGCCTTTCCACACACAAATTTATGATGTTTTCTTCAGGGCGGAGTCTGACAGAGAGAGAGAGAGAGAGAGAGAGAGAGAGAGAGCAAGTTATCGCCCTGTTAGTGCAGCATCTGCCTCTCATTAGCACAGCGCTAACATCTGCGCTGCTGTGCCGGCGTGACTGACGCGCAATGGCTTCCCTTTTCAAGATGGCCGCCGCCGCCGCGTTCCACTACTACACAAAAAAAAAAAATGGTGTGAAGTCGCTAATTAATAATGAAAGTAGAAATGAATGAGAACATATTCATGCCCATATTCACTAAACCAAAAATAGAGAGAGAGAGGAAGAGAGAGAGAGAGATGATCTAGTACTCCATCCAGCCCATAGCCTAACCTTTAAAATGCACAGGCTAGGAGCGCGAACGTGAGAATAGGCTTTCAAGGCCAAACTGATCCTAGATCAGAGCCATGGATCTCAGAGGCTTTAGGAGATACAGTCCCTGGTCTGGACCTAAGTGCTGGCCGCTGGGCGGGGCGGGGGTCACCCATGCCAAGTTTCAGTCCCACGTTCGACGTATTCAAGTGGGGTCAAGCTGAGGATGGAGGACCAGGAGGGATCATCGCCGATTTCCTGGAGAAGTCGAAGACTGCCGGGGCAGACAAGCTCTGATCGTGCCGTGGAGCAAGGGATGCAAAAACAGAACCAAAAACCCCACAAAGCTAAAGGCTGTATTTCCCAGAGTTCACAGGGGCATACCAGACAGACTCATGGTATGACGAGGAGGTTGGGGGGGGGGGGCAGACCCATGGCAGGTTTGGTGCTCCCTGACCCGGATCAAGAGTCCAAACACGTCTTCAGCCTCATGCAATCGTGGGGCACAAGTGGAGGGAGGCCAGGCAGGACAGCGCCGAAGATTTGGTAGAACTCCGAAGCTGCCCCGAGAAGGAGCAGACAGCTTGACGTGACGTGAGCACAGGGATGCAAAAACAAACAAAAAAAAACTCACAAAGTAAGGCTGTAAATTCAATTACAGTGCATACCAACAGATCATGGTATCCATGTGTTCAGGGCGACCAGGCAGGTTCTGGTGCCGACCGGTAAGAGTAAACCAGGACAGAGGTACCAGTGGGCCTAGTGTTTCGCATGTGGGAAACATCAAGCTGAGCGAGCCCAGTCCAGAACAGGGCGCTCGAAAATTTCGGTTACATTGGCTGACAGTCCTCCTCAGAGCGCAGTGCGTGATTGACAGGCAGTCAGGGGCTCAGGGAGGGCCAGAGAGAGAAGCTTTGCCAAATGGCGACTCGGCGGCGGTGGCGGCAGCACTGGAGACATGTCACCGAGCCGACAACTCCTGGCTGCGGGACAGCGCCAACCTCCTCTCCCCCCCACCCCCAGGTGCATTCTGGGAAAAAAAAAAAAAAACGACAACAACAGAGAGGTCCCTCCAATCTCAGCCAGCCCTGAAGCTAGCTCTCTCTCGCTCTCTCTCTCATACCCCTCTCTCTCTCTCTCTCTCTCTCTCCGTCTCTCCGTGTGATCCCCGTGTTCGGCTCCAGAGGAACCCTCCGGGGCGGCGAGGGCTGAGTGCTCGCAGTTCAATTATTCATGCTCCGCCCGTTTCTTCCGGCACGTTCCGTCCGTGTCGCGCTTGCCAGCGCCGTGTCAAGTGGAGAAACGCGCGAGTCACAGAGCGAGGGAACAGGGGTGGGGTGGGGTGGGGGGTGGTGGTTGACATTAAAAAATAACCACTCAGGACTAACAGAAGAGATGACGATGCCAGGCTCCCGTCGAAACTACAACAGAGCCATGCGCAAGAAGGAGGGGGGGGGGGACCCAGCTGTACGAAAATGCGTCATTACCAAAACCGAAACTGGGGGCGACACAGCTCAGGCAGTAAGAGCGGTTGTCTGGCAGTCGGAGGGTTGCCGGTTCGATCCCCGCCCTGGGCGTGTCGAAGTGTCCCTGAGCAAGACACCCAACCCCTAACTGCTCTGGTGTTTGAGGCATCAACCGTAAAGCGCTTTGGATGAAAGCGCTATATAAATGCAGTCCATCTTTCGTACCCCCCCCCCCACAAAACACCGCGTGTTAGGGGGGGCGAGAGGGAGGGGTGAAATCTCATCTGGATTTACGGAGAGGCTGGAGCCGGGATTCGCTGACTAGGGCCGGGCCCTTAAGCCGCTGTTTTGATTAAAGCGCAGCGTTTATACAGCGGTTTGACCTCCGACCTTCCCCCGCCGGGCCCTCCGGGCGGTCACGTGACCGACACGGGTCAGGTGGCACCCGGGGAGCCCGGCGGTCTATCGACCCGGAGGATAAAGACGGCTTCAGCCGACGGAGGAGGAGATGAGCACATTTGGCGGCAGGGCGCTGAGGTAATCATCGAATCGCACGGCCGATGCGATACTCGGCAGGGATAGGTCGAGGTGCCGTGACCCAGCCCCTCTTGGCAGACCGGAGAGAAAGGGCCCAAAGGAGCAACCGTTTTGTAGGAAAGGAGGGAAGCAGCGGATGACGCTGGAGGAGGTCTCCAGTTAGAGAAACACAAGGGAGGCAGAGCGGATTCCGGAAGATTCCCCGAGACGACAGCGCGTAAATCAGACCGACGCGGGGAAAACAATAAAATAAAATAAAAATCACGCGGCCAACGGAGACCGCCCCAAAGACAGAGAAAACGGCGTCAGACTCTGGGGCTGGTGGGACGGCCTCTCCCAGCGAAGCTTGTAGCTCGTTTTGGGATGGGGGGGGGTGCGCAGCGGGTTCTCTGGAAGCGTCTCTCCCCACCTTTTGACTTTCCGGCCTTCACACCCCCCGCCCCCTGCCCCCCGCCCCGAGGACTAGGGGGGCTCGGCCGCATTTGGCAGTGAAAGGCCTGCAGGGATCAGGGTGGGGGTATTTATTCACCAGCAGAACCACGGCCAAACACGGCTGTTGACGGGACGGGGATGAGACATAAATATTAGGGGGGTACGATCTGTGGGGGGGATGGGTGAGATTAAAATTATAAAAAGAGTATCTGCCAAAACACACGAGAAGCTGATTTATGGAGCCCATTTCAACAGGCCATCTTTTACCAGATCCCCTCGGCCCTGTCTGTACTGCTTTTACCTCACCAACTGCCAAAGACTACCCTCCTAACACACACACACAGATATACACACACACACAACCACACACACCACACACACACACACACACCCCCCCCCCACCACACACACACACACACACACACTCCCCTCCACACCTCCCCCCCCCCCCCCCTCCTGGTTCTGACAGCGCTCGGAGGCCCCAGCGCGGAGCTGCGCGGCGGGCTCCGGGCGGTGGAAACTTAACTCTGGTGCAGGAGAGAAATTAGCCGCGGAAGGAAGGAAATGGGATGTTGACTTGAACTGGCCCCGAGGGCAGCCCCGAGCCTCCCCGCGCTGCTCCACCGCCCGCCTGACAGTTTGATGGAGCGCGCCGAGGCCTCCCTGCGGCCCACGCCGCCGTCTCTCAGACTGATGCGCCTCAGCGAGGAACAGATTGAGCCTGCGGGCATCGCTCTGTACAGCTCTGCTTCCCACACTACACACACACACGGGTACTACACATACACACGCACACTACACACACACACACACACACACATACTACACACACACGCACATATACACACCCACACTACACACACACACACCACACACACATATACACCACACTACACACACACACACGCATACACACTACACACACACTCACACATCCACACACGCACACACACACTACACACACACACACACACACGCATACACACCACACACGCACACACATACACACACACCACACACACGCACACACACTACACACACACACACACACGACACACACTACACACACATACACACCCACACTACACACACACACACACACACACACACTATACACACCCACACTACACACACACACACACACGCACACACACACACCCACACCACACACACACACACACAAGCATACTACACACACACACACACACACACATATACACACCACACTACACTACACTACACTACACACACACACACACACACACACGTACTACACACACACATACCCCATATACACACACCCCATACACACACACACACACACACACACACGGGTACTACACACACACACACGCACATATACACACCCACACTACACACAGACACACACACACACACACGCAAGCATACACACCCACACACACACACACACACACACACGCGCACACACACACACACACGGGTACTACACACACACACACACACACACACACACTCACACACATATACACACACACTCACACATCCACACACACACACGCATACCACACACCCACACTACACTACACACACACACGCAAGCATACTACACACACACACACACATACACACACACACATATACACACCCACACGGGTACTACACACACACACACGCACATATACACACCCACACTACACACACACAAGCAGTACTACACACATCACACACACACACACACACCACTACACACACACCAACACACACACACACACACACACACACACACACACACACGCATACTACACACACACACACACACACGCATACTACACACACACACACACACACCCACACACATGCATACTACACACGCACACACACACACACACACAAACACACACACACACACACAGCGTCTCTCTGGGATGGTGTAGGGATGAGCACTACAGAGGCAGTTTACTGAGCTCCAGCCTACGCACAGGCGGATGGAGGGAGGGAGCTAGGGAAGAGGCGAGGGTGTAAAAGGGAGGGAGAAATAATGAACTGAGTCTTCCTGGGGGGGCGGGTTTGGGGTGGGGGGGGGTTACTGCACGCTCGTCATGAGAAGCATGCGCCGCCGGGGGGCTCAGCCGCTAATTTCGGGGAGCAGCGGAGCGTTCCGCGCCCGGCTTGTCATTCGGCCAGAGGGACATTCATGCTGGGTGACAGCGATTGTGAGGAGAGGGGCGACCCCCCCCCCCCTTTACCCCCCCTTCCCTCCCCTCTCCCCTCTTAAATGATCAAAAGCTGTCACACGCAGGCTAAAGAATTACAAATGAGTATCCCTGTGGCACACGGGCTGAGTCTGGATTCCTGTCCTCCCAGAGTCCCCGATGCCCCTGAGGTACTCCTCTCCCCCCTGTCTGTTCGGACGGGGCTAGCGAACGTCGGGGAAAACGCCGGAGGCCCCCCCCACCCCCAACAAACCTCCCCAGACACCCCCAAACCCCACGCAGTTTCAAAGACAGCAGACTGCAAGATCAGGTGAAAATTGGCAAACTCTAACGTTTCAGATCGTTCATCAAGGGGAACCTGAATGTGAGCCAAGTCCGGTTGACCGAAAACGGTAATCTGCTAATACTGTTACTGACCCCTTTAAAACCTTTAAAACCACAGCTGCTGCAATTACCTCTCCTACTGACATGACAGCTACTGCTGCTGCTACACAATGTTACTAATATTACTCCTACTGCTACTGTTACTACTACTACTACGACTGCAACTATTCTAACTATAACTACTACTAGCACTGTTACTGCTACTACTACCACAATTACTACTAGTAACAGCTGATGCTACCAGTATACTAAGCTATACGCTAATAACTACTACTAGCTACTTACTACTACTACACACTATGTACTATAATAACTACTACTATCATGTACTACTACAGTTTACTATACTACTTACTCTACTACTACTGCTAATACCCTACTATATACTATAATAATAACAATAACAATAATAATAATAATAATAAAATCCAGAGCGCTATAGTCAGCTCTACCACAGTATTTTCACACTGCCTGTGTTCTCTGAACCTCTCTTTTTCGGGGCTGGGTGTTTCGGGTCGAGCCCTTCATCGGGACGTGCCCGGGGGGTTCCCCTGATGCACGCCGTAGAGGTGAAGCCCCCGGTCGCCCCGTCTCTAATCAGCCCGATCGACCGGAAGAGGGCTCGGCTCGCCCCCCGGTCATCTCTGAACTTGGAGATAAATGGAGAACAAAGGCATCGGAAATCATTAAGGGGCGAGAGCCGCGGAGAGAGAGAGAGAGAGAGAGAGATAAACCCTCTGTGTCTGCGGACCTCTCTCGCCCTCGCGCTGGAGGAGAACCGGCCTCGGGCGCCCTCAGCCCCGCCTGCACGCACACACCTTCAGCGGTTTTTTTAGGGGGGGTGTTTCAGACAGGACGTCTTAGCGGTAAAATGCGAGAACGAGGAGAGGACTGCAGTCCTCTTCGCCGAGCGTCCCGGCAAGAAAGGGGGGGAAGAGGCCAAGAGAGGAAGGTTTTGGTAACGTATGAGCGTGTACCCGACCGAGGGTGAGAGAAGGGAATGAGAGGATGGAGAGACGAGACAGAATGAGAGGGGGGGGCAGAGGGAGGAGTGAGAAAATGAGAGGTATAAATGGGAGTCACGACAGCGGGGGGGGGGGCTTCTGTAATCTCTCCAAAGCAAGCGTTGGGAGGAGGGGAGGAGAGGAACCGCGGCGGCGGCGTCCTCGGGCGCCTGAATAATTCAGAGGAGCGGCGGAGAAAAGACGAAACGAAAGACGAACGCAAAAAAATAAAAAAACGAAAGAAGAAAAAAAAAACACCGGCAGCGTTCTGACCTGCGGCGGGGGCTACGAACGCCACGCATCACACGGGCCTCCTCCCCCCCGCCCGCCGTCTTCCCTCTGAACCGAGGAAACGGCTGCGCTCTCGCTCTTTCTCTTTCTCTTCTTCTTCTTCTGTTACTTCCTTTATGGTTTTTTTTTCTTCTCTCTCCCGCCTGTTTCTCTCCCGCGTTCCCCAGTCTGAAGAACTTTGCCGGAAACGTCTGACAGCTTCGGCTGATTCAGTAACCCCCCCCCACTCCCCCCCCGTATTTCTCAACCTTCTCTTGTATGTGGAAACAAAAAACGCAGCCCCCCCGGGTGAACGGCGAGGGGCCATGGGGGGATTTAAGGCCGGGCCACCCAAAAGCACAATCGCTGGAAGTCCTAGAAGTTAAAGTTTGGAAAAAAAACAAAAAAAAAGTGTGGCTTTGACATGCCAAAAAAAACCAACCCAGGGAAACACTGGCTGTACCAGCCTTTCATAAACTAGCCTTGAGCACACTATGGACAGGCTTGCAGTCCCCTCAATATAAACACTTACCCCAGTTGGGCAACTGGAGTGATTTTCCACAGTGTACAGATTTCAACAGTATGCACAACACATTAAACAAATTCACGTTAAGCTCACTTTTAGATAATCTGACAGTGAGGGCCAACCACCAATAACTTTCCAAAAAACAGCCCTAGGTTACTGATAAAAAGCCT
This sequence comes from Anguilla rostrata, assembly GCF_018555375.3. Taxonomy (NCBI): domain Eukaryota; kingdom Metazoa; phylum Chordata; class Actinopteri; order Anguilliformes; family Anguillidae; genus Anguilla; species Anguilla rostrata. The sequence continues at coordinate 6,773,119 of NC_057942.1, read as the reverse complement.
GTTGGGATGTGGGTTTTGAAACACTGAGGATACTGGAAGTTCAGCTTACAGAGCCGTCCATGGTAAAAAACATTTGAACCTTTTAGACATGATGAAAATTCCTTTAGATTACTGAAAACGTTTAAAAGAAGGATCTATTTTCAGATCAGAATTCGGTGGTTAGTATGGTTATGGTGAGTAACCGTGCTTTGCTGAAGGTTCTCAGTGAACTGCAAGCCAACGTTTTTGAGCTTCACCTGCCTCTTAAGGAGTCGACCTGTCTGAAACGTGGGCTCGACCCCGGGGCGGTGCGGGGGCGACGGCGGGGGTGGCGCTGCCAACACGCGGAGGAGGAGGAGGAGGAGGAGGAGGAGGAGGAGGAGAGGTTAAACGGAGCGGTTTCGGTCACGCGCGTCAGCTGACCCACGGAGGAGCGACTCTAAACGCAGCGGCGAGGAGCGGAGGCGGCGCCTGGTGGGAGGGGCTAAGACACGCGTGTCAGAGGGGGGCGGAGCCGACGGAGAGCGCCTTTCATCGCCGTAATTAATGAACTTCCGCGAACGCCAGCCAGGAAGCGGAAGTCTGGTACCGAAACGCTGGCCTTTTGTTCGCCGGTGAGACAATCCATCCAAAGAGAAAGAGAGAAAAAGCAAAACAACAACATAAATCTGCCAATGGAAAAACAGGACTCAAAGGAGGAGGTGAAATGTAACATGGAGTGGCAGGCTGTTCTCTCCTCTCTCTCACTCACCCTCCCTCCGTCTCTTTCCCACTCTCTCCATCTCTCCTGCCCTCCCTCTTTCCCTCTCCCTCTCACGCCCCCTCCCTCTCCCTCTCTCCTTCTCTCTCTCCCTCTCTCTCTCTCTCTCTCTCACTCTTTCCCTCCCTCCCTCCTCTCTCTCTCCCTACCCTCCCTCTCTCTCTCTCTCCCCCCTCCCTCCCCCCTCCCCCCTCCCCCCTCCTCTCTCTCCCTCTCTCCCTGTCTGTCTGCGTGGCGGATAATAATGGGACGCTCCTTGTTTGTAAACGTGCCAAGTTGTGCATCACCGCAGGCTGTCGATTACAGCCGGCCTCTGGGGCGGCGTTTCCATATGGTGTCACATATGGCTCCCAGCAGCATCAATTAATGTTGTTATAATACTGATTTTTATGAGCCGTGTTTCACTGAGCCCTCCAACCCGCCCCAGCCCCAGCCCCTCTCAGCCCCTCCCCCACATGCCCCCTCTCCGCTCCGCTTTCGGATTCGCCCCTTCGCGACTTCCGGCGTCTTCCGCTGTTACCGTCGCCGGGGCCCGCCAACCCCGCCGATCTCGGACCAGAGAGGTGCGGAGGGGACCCTGATGGCCGCGAAGTCACCGCTTCTCATGGACGCCAATCAAGGAGACGATTCCCGGCTTTTCGCTCTTCTCTTTGGGCCTTTCGCAGCGAACCGCGATCAAGCGCCTTTCTACTCACGAAGAGCGGGAGCGAACGCAGAGCGGAGGATTTCCCAGCGATCAAACAGAAAGTGGGCGGGGAGGCAACAAACAAACAAACAAAAGAGGAAATCACGTTTTTTGTGGAGGTGCACGCCTGGCGCGGATGCTCGCGAGGCGTCGGCGGGCGCCGTCTGAGGGCGCGTGAGGCGGGGCGAGGGGCGGGACTTATGAGTCGCGTCTCTAAAACTGCTCAATCGCAGCGCAGCGAACACAGGCAGAGGGAGATGAAACGCCTCCGCCTCCAGTCAAACGCCCCCGAACCGCCGCTCGTCAAAAAGACGCTACAATTAGCCCGAGATCGCTACGACAGAGGAAGCGCGCAACAAGGGCCCGAAACAAGACTCTTCAGAGCGCATGCTGCAAGAGGAAGTAATACAAAAAAAACGCTTCCTCTAAAGCTCACGCTCGCCAATATCCCAGAGTGAAACTAATCATCTGAAATGGCGCTTGATTCCGTGCTGTTCTGGAGGCTGTTTGAAGGTTCGAGCTCTCGGCGTACGCAGCGCTTGCTTTGTAGCAATGCCTTCAGAAGCGCAATCTAATTACCGCCGCGTACAGAACGCCGTCGTTGTCTGCTCTCTCTCTGTGTTTCGGGATCCCTTCAACCGAACGGATACGACGACTCCTTGATCTCGTATTCAAGAACCCCCTCGAAAGTACATTCGCGGTATTATGCGGTCGGCAATATCACATTTTAATACCGAGAAGTGCCCTTTTTATTTTTATTTATTTATTTTTCTAAAAGAGAGCCTGTTTACATTCGTCCAATCTTCAATGTCATCTACGTATTTTCTCCGAGTGTTCTTTCAAGGCCCGCGCCCACGATAAGGTATAATTTGCCCACGATAAGGTATAAAGAGCGGTGGCCATTTTTCTTTAAATCTCGTCGCAAGTTTTCGACCTCTTGTGCGGTCAGGGTACCGCCACTTGCTTGCATTCCGCGGTGCCTATCGCCACGGAAACAACACAGAGGCATGTTTTTTTGTGTGAGACCATTTTGTCGAATTCCTGGTACCCTTACGTTGGACATGACACCCACCCCCCCCATCCCAACCCCTCACCCCCTACATCTCACCCCCCCGACAACTCCTGGTGAACTTTGGCAAGTTCGGAGAGACCCGCGAGAGATTGATTAAGGGAAGCGCTCGGTTGCCATGTGAACCCAGCCGGTCGCCGGGGAGACCACCACAAAGTGCTTCCTGGGTAATTTTCAAGGTCACCGGTTTGTGCACATCCTTGTGGCCCAGATGGGCCCCCCCCCCCATTCAGGGCACCCCGGGGGGGGGCACTGAATACCCTCATTCATTCCCCCTCTCCTGAATTGGTCATGCTGCATCCATACAGAGGAACCCAGAGTGAACTTCGCTCTCTCTTTCCTTTCTGGCCTTTATTCTTCTTTCATCCCTCTATTCTGAGCGCCAAGGTACGCCGGGCTTTCCCACCAGCCTCTCCAAACGACCTTTCAGAAATATCGCACCGTCACTCACACACACACTCACACACACGCACACACACTCTTATACAGACATACATACATACGCACTCTCACACACACGCACACCCTTATACAGACATACATACATACGCACTCTCACACTCACACACACACACACACACACACACACACCCTTATACAGACATACATACATACGCACTCTCACACACATGCACACACACACACACACACACACACCCTTATACAGACACACATACATACGCACTCTCACACACATGCACACACACTCACACACCCTTATACAGACATACATACATACGCACTCTCACACACACACACACACACACACCCCACACACCTATACAGACACATACATACCACTCCACACACACCACACACACACACACACACCACACACAGCACACACATCCACACCCTTATACAGACTACATACACCGCACTCTCACACACACGCACACACACCTCACACACCTTATCGACAGACATACATACGCAGCTCCTCAACACTCACACAACACACCACCACACACACAACCCCCTTATGCAGACATACAAAATCGCACTCACACACCCGACACCACACACACACACACACACACACACACACACACACACACACACCCTTATGCAGACATACATACATATGCACTCTCACACACACGCACACACACACACACACACACCCCTTGCTACCCAGCCAGTGAGGGCTAACATGGTTTCTTGCGTTCAATCTCTGTAGGGTTGATGGCTCACAGTCGGTCGGGCGATCGGATCCCTGTCCATTTCTGACCCGGCTTGCCATCCGGGGCTCGAGAACACGGTGCGAGCGAATCACATGCAGACGCATGGCTACCCTTCCAACGGGGGCGTCGTCACAGAGACCGCGAGGCGCCATGGTGACCAAACCCTCCTCTTATAAAAATAAAAAAATCCCCCACAATCCCTGTGAAATCTCTCTGTTAGGTCCAGGCGGCGAGGCCTGGCCAGCTCGTTTCGGCTCTGAGTGAGCTGCAGGGCCCTCGTTTCGGCTCTGAGTGAGCTGCAGGGCCCTCGTTTCGGCTCTGAGTGAGCTGCAGGGCCCGGGCAGTCAGAAGTGACTAACTGCGGCAGGCTGTTAGCGCGCGGCGGTGAGCCCGCGGGCTCTGACGGGCTCCGGGAGCCTGTCCCCGCTCCCGTTCCCCTCCGCCGGGTTTTGGGCCGCCCGCCTCCCGGCTCGCTGGGCCGTAAAATTGAGCCGCGGAGGTGCGGGGCGGGGAACGAGCCCTGGCACCTCCGACCTGCTAACCTTGAGAAGCCCCGCAACTCAGGCTCGGCTAGAGCTGCAGGGGGCTTAGTCTGGGGTGGAGGTTGCCGTGGTGATGCCACTGTGAAGAACAAACCCCTCTTGTCGTCGTCGTCCCCCCCCCCCCCCGATGCAAACTGCACTTCGCACAGACGTGTCGTGGGGACGAGGCTGGGAGAGAGTCCGCCAACGAAATGACAGAGCAAAGGCAGGAAGGAAAGACAGAGAGGAGAGAGGGAGGGAGGGAGAGAGAGAGAGAGGGTGTGAGAGAAAGAGAGAGGGACGGAGGGAGAGAGAGAGGGTGTGAGAGAAAGAGAAGGAGGGAGGGAGAGAAAGAGAGGGAAAAAGAGACGCAAACAGAGAGATAGAGAGAGAGAGAATGAGAGACAGGGAGACAGAGAGAGAGGGAGAGAAAGAGAGGGGGAGATACAGAGAGAGAGGGAGAGAGAGAGGGGGAGATACAGAGAGAGAGTGAGAGAGGGAGAGAGAGAGGGGGAGATACAGAGAGAGAGTGAGAGAGGGAGAGAGAGAGGGGGAGATACAGACTGGGAGAGAGAAGGGGAGATACAGAGAGAGAGTGAGAGAGGGAGAGAGAGGGGGAGATACAGAGGGAGAGAGAGGGAGATACAGACTGAGAGAGTGAGAGAGGGAGAGAGAGAGGGGACAGGTCTGATTAAGACTGGCCGCCTGCAGAGGAATTCCAGGCCTTTTTCTCCTCTGTGATGTGAGGGCTGAAAGCTGAATGGCTGACAAGCCGCTTTAGAAATCCGCAGAGAGACGGAGAGCCTGACAGGGGAGAGTGGGGAATTTGTCCCTCTTCATTAGTGCTGACAAGCTCTCTCCCCTCCTCCCTGTCTCTCTGTACGCCATCTCCCGCCATCACCGCCGCCGCCTGAACCAAGAATGCGTGTCCCCTCCACCCCCCCCACCCCATCACCACCCTCCCGCCGCCCCCCCCCAGCCCCTCCAGGGACCCACGCTGCCAAACCCTTCTTATTCCTACCCCAGGGCATCAGGAGATCAACATTTTCCTACCAGAAGAAGAAAAATAAAACAAATAACCTCATTGCGCATCTACTCCTGAATATATGTGAGAGCTCCTACACCGCTGCCCCGTTGTTTAGGAGGTGTCACTAGAATTCTGTAAATACACTACAGTGTTTTTATACCACCAAAATCAACCGATCAATTGTTTTACACAGGTGCGCGATTTCAACAATACCGCCAGAGAATGTCTTCTTTGTGGTTACTTTGAAAGCCGCACGCGACTAAAACGAAAAATTATCCTTACGCTGGCTTCTTTCATAATCTGTTTCTCTCTGTGAAAAGGCAAGAAATGTGTTTTTGCGTCGTCTCTTTCCCTCAAAAGATTTTTTCGGAATTGCGTCGAAAACAAAGGCTTTGTAAATTTGCGAGCGAAAGCCAGGCCGGGCTCCTTCAAAGCGCTGTTTAAAATCCGCGTTTCTGCCTGAAAAACATCGCAATTCCCACAAATTATTTGCTTTTCTAAACGCGCTTAAAAGCGCCCGCCAGCACGAACAGGCTACTGTGACAGGAAGGATTTCATGATTATGTGACAAACGGGACAGCGAACAAGAGGAATTTCATGCGGTGTTTAAAGATATGAAAACACGCGGCAGAAAACATTTTTCAATCACCTGAGAATATCCCTTTAAAAAAACAAAACAAAAAAAAAACTAAAATAATTCAAAGAACTGCCTGAAAGGAAACTAACTGCTTGGACTAAATGCAATAAGGTACTGCTCAAAATGCAGGGAAACCTCAACCGTTCTTGTGTACTTAAGAATCAATTCTTGATAATTAAATGTAAGTTCCCACTTGAGAAAAAGGAAGCCAGCCTCTGACATTACATTTCTGTGCCTGAAACAGACCAAAAGCCTCTCAGAATATAAAAAAAAAGAAAAAAAAGAAAGAAATAAAAAGATTAAGCAGGTTAAAAGTCCCTCGCATTCTGGAGGGCCGTTCCCCCCCCCCCCCGCGGCTAGTGGCTATCATTTGCAGGAAAATGACTTCAGTAATGAAGAATCTGAGCCATAAATCCTGAAGCTCTCACCTTTTCTCTTCCTCCAACTCGGCCGAACAGCCAGTAAAAATTCCCTTTAAAAAATTCATAGTGCAATTTTGCTCAAATCCCTCCCAGCAAGTACAATTATGGAACTTTCATCTCAATTGATTTATGTTCCGAGGCCTGGAAGAAAAACAGGCAGTAAATCATTTGTTTTTTTTTTAAAAGAGAGTTCTCTGGGCCTCCATAGCAAGCTCGTGCATTTCTGTTGCAGGGGAGAGAGAGAGAGAGGGAGGGAAGGGAGGGGTGGGTAGGTGGTGTGTTGGGGTGCAGCGAGGGCGGGGGCATTGAGGGAGAAAGCAGGGGTGGGGGGTGAGGGGGGGCATTCCACTTGATTAATAACACTAATCAAATTATACAGAGTTCCAGTGCGCCCTGAAATCTGGGACTATAATGTGTTATAATGGCGCGCTTCATGGAGCTAAACTTCAGGGGGAGAAACAGGCGTCTGACTGCAGCGCGTCTTAATGAAGGCAGTAAAGCATTCATTTCCAGCAGCCGCGAAATGAGAGCGGGAGGCTGCAGCAGTACAGCACACCCCCTGTTCCCCGTGGCAATCACCGAGAGCCGTAACAAAGGAGGGCGCGAGTGTGTGTGGTGCGCGTGTGTGTGCGTGTGTGTGTGTGTGTGTGTGTGTGTGTGTGTGTGTGTGTGTGTGTGTGTGTGTGTGTGTGTGTGTGCGAGAGAGAGAGAGAGAGAGAGAGGGAAGAGGAGGGGGTAGAAAGAGAGAGAAAGATAGACATGGAGAGGCAGTGAGACAGAGCAAGAGAGACAGAGGGGCAGAACGAGAGAGATAAGAGAGAGAGAGAGAGATAAAGGGAGAAAAACAGACAGAATGAGACAGAAAGAGAGAGAGAGAGAGATTGAGAGAAAGCAGAGGAAGCACTAAAAAAGGGAGGGGGTGTGTTGGCATGCTCAGAGTCGGGGGGGGACGGGGGGGACGGGCGGAGAGGAGTCACCGGTCCCTTTCAGGCGTCTCGTTTTGGGCCAGACCCCGCCCCGCTCCCCGCCCCGCCCGGGCCCCTGGCTTATGTACGAGCTGAGCCGGCCGCCGACGTCCGTTATCCTTACCGGAGCTGACAACGGCCACATTTCATTACCGCTTAACTGCCGCTGCTCCCCGCCACGGCAACCATCCATCTGAGCACCGCCCGCTGCCCGCCATACATCTCCCGGCTCTCCCTCTCGCTCTCTTCCCCTCCCTCACTCCCTCTATCACTCCCTCTCCCTCCCTCTCTCTTCCCTTCCTCTCTTTCTCTATAACCCTCGCTCCCCCTCCCTCCCTCCCTCTCTCTCTCCTCCCCCTCTCTATCACTCTCTTCCCTCTCCCTCTCTTTCTCTCTATCACTCTCTTCCCTCTCCCTCTCGCTCCCTCCCTCTCTCCGATCGCCCGGCCCCGGCCACACAGCGGCACGGGCCCCACTTCCTCTTTTTTTATTACCCCCTTTTTTTTTCTCTCCGCCGTGAATTTATTGATGGGGTACGCGGTCGGTGGGCAGGAACTCATTTTTTTTTTTTTTTTTTAAATGCACATATCAATAATTTATGACCCGCAGGGTTATTCTTCATCCTTGAGCCCCCTCCCCTTTTCCACGCCCCCCTCTCCCCCCTCCCCTCGCCATCTCTACAGCTGGCTTGCTCCATGCGGGGAAGGTCACCGTTTTAAACACGTGCTCTGGTGATACGCATTCTCAGGTAAGCGCGCTCATACGCAATAGGGTTTCCCAAAACGATATTTCCGTATGGTTCACACCCCCCTGTACCCCCTGCTGAGATACCCGCACCTCCACCACTGCGATCAAAGCTCACAGACACAAAATAACTCCCAAATAAACGCATTTTGTTCGACAAAAAGTCTCACTTTTGCTGCATTTCCTATTGTGTCTGTAGACTAAAACTGGTCCTACACCGTAAGGAGCGATGGATAGCCGTGTCTGCTAGTGTGATGTAATGTGCCACCACTTCTTTCCTTCCTTCACAGTGTAATGGTAAAAAAAAAAAAAAAAAAATACTGGGTTTGTAACCTGAAGGCTGCGAGTTCCATTCCTAGGCTTAGACTCTGCCGCTGTGCCCTTGGGCTGTATAAATGAACACTATGTTTAAAAATAAATAAATAAAAAATGGAAAAGCTGCATACTGTAAGTCGCTGTGGACCAGAACATCTGCTAAATGCCTGTAATGTAACTCCAACTGAAACACAATCTCTGGAGGGAAAGAGTCACTGTACAAATGGTTTTTGGCATTACCTGAAATACATTTTTTTTTCCCCCACAAACTCCCCCTCAGGCCTGTGAATACCTGCCACTGTACAGCTGGCTGGTCGCTGGAAGCTTCTACATTTCAGCAAAACTGAAACGGTCTCAAAAAAAAAAAAAAAAACCAGGAAGTGAACTCTCCCTTTAAGAAACCATCACCATGGAATTGGGCGATGGAAGAGAACCCTTCCGTCAGGTGGAAGGGGGCCAGGAAGGTGGCGTTCCCTGCAAAATGTTCCCAAACAGGCGCCGATTCCTCCCTCCCTCTCTCCCTCTCTCCCTCCCCCTCTCCCTCCCTCCCTCCCCCTCTCCCTCACTCCCTCCTCCTCTCTCCCTCCCTCCCTCCCTCCACCCTGTTTTCATTTAGATTTTTTTAACGCCGCGGAGCGCGATTGGAGCTGATTAAACACCGCGTCGCGGCGAGGCCCGCCGGCCGCCTCGCAAACATTCGGCTGCCTGGCGGCGCGCGTGTGCGAAAAGTTAATCAAATAAAATTACTTTCCTATCAGATAAAAAAAAAAAAAACGTAATTGATTCGAAAGCGGACGTGATATATAACTACATTACCGCAGAAGAGCCACTGTAGGAAAGGCTCTGCTGGGACCAGCCCAGAGGGAACTCATTAACGCCCCGCTCTGAATTACCGAGCTCTAAGCCGGTGACATTGAGCAATAGGAGCCCACTGTAACAACTTCTTAAGCGTTTATATCAAAACTTATGCCAGCCCAAACCCAATGCCCCCGTACTGCAATATACTGTAGGCATACAGGGCTTATGTGAAATACATAATACACATGGGGAAATATAATGATAAATATTTCCCACGTGAGTGTATTTTTAACAAGCACATATCACACACATACATATATACACAAGGTTCTATATCTCTTGTTCTGTGTGTGTGTGTGTGTGTGTGTGTGTGTGGGGGGGGGGGGGGGGGGTCAAGTATACGCGAGGTTGTAATCCGCCCATGCCCTCTGAAACCCTGCGGGGTACGGGCAGCCATCTTGTGCCAGCGCCTCGTGGGCACTGCAGCGTAGGCCTCCTGTGCAGGTGAACATAGAACTTCAAGCTCCACAGACAGCAGATCTGTGGGTGCATCCTCCCATCACAACCACCCCCCATACCCCATAATCCCCCTGCCCCGCACCCACACCCCCCCAGCTCACTAACCCCCACCCTCCACACCCCATAATCCCCCCCCCTCACTAACCCCCTCCCCCTCACTCCCCAGCTCTATCCCTCAATTCCCTTTGTTTCCCGAAAATGAGGACTCAATTAATTCAAGGCAAATGAAAAGGCGGGGGTGGGGGGGGGGGTGGGGTGGGGTGAGGGGGGAGTGCAGGCAGCCGTGGGACGTCGCCGAGGAGTTCTGTGTCAATTTGTGGCCTGGATACGGCAAACAGAGCCGGGCTGCTCAGTGCCCTGGAAGCGGAGGGCGTATTGAGTCTTTAATGGACTTAATCCTCCCCTCTCATTCAGACGTGTTTGACGAGCACTTCCCATTAGGGAGCCGGGGAAACGCGGACGATAACCAATTATAACGAGGCGGTAATAGAAAATGAGCCTTTTCCTCTCCCCCCTCCTCACCCCCGCCTACCCCCCCCCCCCCCCTTCATCGGGAGTGACCTTGCATCCCGTTCGACCGAACAGAGAAGCTGAACTGAAACCTCATCTCTTTTTCGTGCGAGGACGAAATAAATGAAAAAGAGAAGAAGACCCCGCCTGTTTCGGATCTCGTGCGTCTACAGAAAGAAGAGAGAAAAAAAAAAAAAAACCAAAAAAAAAAAAAAACGGTAAATCTGTGTTTTTACACGACTTAAAAATGTGCCTGCCTTTGACTTTTAAGCATTTAAAAAAAAAATTTTTATGAACCTGCCTTTAACCACAGGAAGTGGCTTCGATGTTCTCTTCCCCCCGCCCCCCCCCCACACCTCCCGCTATCTGCGCAGTCTGGTGAACTTCTCCCCGTGCGAAGGGAGGCAGCGTAACGTGCTCCACACACTGTACGGGCGTGTGAATGGGGCCTAGTGTCACGCCATCGTCTGGCTGCGGAGATCGCGGCGCAGATACCAGGGCCGCGAAAAACCACGTCCTGCTTTCGCTGCGTGCGACATTTACGCTTTTTGGGGTTTTCTGTCTCTGTGAGCGTGGGGGGGCTGGGTCGGAAAAGGTGTTAAACGAAGAACGAGCGAGCGAGCGAGAGAGCGAGCCAGGGTTCGCGACCTCAGCCTCAGACACACACCCCACACACACACACACACACACACACACCTCCAGGCCACGCGATGCTTTTTAAAGAACCAGACTCCGACAGCGAGAGACAACAAACATTAATCTGACCGGCCCCCCACACCGGGGGCCAGAACTCAAACTCAAAGCCCAAAGCCTGAGCTCCACAGAGAGTTTCGACTTTTTCGGGCCCTGCAGGGGGAACGAAAGCCAAGAGTCAGAGCTGCAGTCAGTGAGCGATTAACACGGTCAGTTATTAAAACCGCTCTCGCTATAAATAAACATCCTCAGTTCATTTGTAGTTCTTCTGTTCATCGGTTCGCTTTAAAGTTGCTTCAGAGCTACTGGAAATGTATTTTCTTTGCTTTAGATCGTGAACCCAAGAATGCTTCTGTAACCAGACATTTAAAGGACTTGGCGGTTCTCCAAAACGAAAATGTCCTTCACTGCACATAAAAACTGTCTGGGACAAAACGAAAATATACACTAAAACTAAAATAATACAAAAAAAAAGTTGACTTTCCCTTAAAAAAACTGCTTGTTAAAGCTACACCACGTCGACTTTCCCTGCTCTCCGCACGTTGAACATGAGAATGAAGACGTCGGAAAAGTCAAACGACAGTTTTTACGCAATCCAAACCAATAATAAGAAAACTGAGCTGGACAGCAGCGGACTGAGCGTCTATGTTCAAGCCGCGATATCGAGTTTCACCAGAACGTCGTGGTCATGGTTACGACGGCGACGCCAAAAAAAAAGGCCAACCCCTTCACTAAAATGATTTCCTCTTCCAAAATTCCCGCACTTTCATTTGACATTTCCCGTTTAGAGAGATCCCAGTTTTTCCACTATGCTAGTTTTTTTGGAAGCTATGTTCTTCGTATCCTGTTGCGCACTCTCTCTCTCTCTCTCTCTCTCTCTCTCTCTCTCCAAGTCCTTCAGAGCGACGATGATGTCAGTTTCCAGGGGATAACCACGGAAACGCAGGCCCTCAGGAGGAGGACGGTCGACCACCAAACGCGGTCGTAATGAAGACAAACCACCGCGGGGAACGGCCTCTCTAGACCTCCTGGTGCACAGCATCCATTTACGCCACTGACTAAGAACAACAACAACAACAACGACGTATTACAACCCAGGCCGCACGCGGTAAAGTGAGGCCAGACTTCACACTTGGAAACTGTTGCTAAGACGTAGCGGGCGGTGGCGTAATTTATCGAAAGCCTCCTCTGAACTGCTCACGTCAGCGTCTGAAAAAGAAAAGCGATGCGGAAGTGTCCGCTTGCTCATTTTGGCACCGAACAAAGAGAAGGTGTGTTCAGAAATTCGATTTGAGTCACGCTTGTTTAGGATTCGTTCAAAACCCAGAAGTGTATAAAGTAACCGTTTTTATGAAACCATATCACAGGCCTCAGAGCTGCAGAAACGCCGTGACAGGCATCGCGACGCTTCGACGTCGGAAACAGGAAATAAGAGCGAGGGAACAAAAATACAAATAAATATAAATATAAAACTCGCGCTCCTCGAACCCAACGGTTTTTCAAAAACGCTACGAAAGCCCTTTTCGCAAAGATTAGGGGCCATCCTCTCTCTCTCTCTCTCTCTCTCTCTGAAACACCATAAATGTGCGCATGGGCAGTTTATCACAGAGTAAATCTATCAGCGGTCCGTTGCTGTATCCGCCATCTTTGTTTTACAACGCTCTGCCCCCTCGCGCCCACAGGAAGAGCCCAGTAAAACAGCCCATTCTGGACGGTTGCATATTTTCTCGCGCGATAAATAATATGTACGCTAAGAGCCAGGGGGAATCGCACAAGATGCGGTCCCAAGAAAATCAGTCTGCAACGGGCACTTAAAAGTGATTGAATGGCCAGTAAACAGAAGCTGGTTGGCCTTCCTGTTCTCGTCTCTCCTCTAGAAGATACTAATAAGGTTGCGCTTCGAGCAACAGAGAGAGAGAAGGGGGGGGGGGTAAAAAAGAAAAAATAAGTTCATGAACCGAGTAGTAAAAATTGCAGAGACTTTGCAAAATTCCTCCTTCCGTTCTGCGCCGCGTTTCAGAAGCGAAACTCCGGCCGAAACCGCACGACCGACAGAACCGAGAGCGTCGAGTCAGTCATAAGACACCCTCGCTGACCGAGAGCGTTCTTCGCTCTGCCCCGCATTAAAATTAGATCTGTCTTTAACGCAGTAATAAAAAGCCATCCCAGGGTACTTCTCCTTCCCCATCCCCCCCCGCCCCCCCCCGAACTTTCGTCTCTGGCTTCAGAAGAATCGATTCCCTTTTGCTCCCGTTAGAACGATCCTTTGACGGCGGGGCCCGCAGCTTCCTGTTCTGCGAGTCCAACGGAACGCGAGCAGAAGCTGAGGTCGTAGACGCCGACGCGCGTTAGACCGTGAGCGGACGGCTCAGCGTGCCTCCGTCAACCAGACAATCTAACGCGAACCTGAAAAGGTCGATGGCTTCAAAAAACGTTTTGAAAAAAACAAAAAAAAAACCCAAAACACAAAAACAACACAAAAAAAACTACAAGAGCCACTCATCCTCTATGTAAAAGCGATTCAGTTAGGAGGGCGCGGCAGTGCAGGGGCCTGAACGTACAAGAACTCGCTTTCGACGGCGGCCGTTTCCCCTGGCGAAGGCCCTCGGACTACGAAATCTGGCTTCTTTTGAATTCGCCTTCCGCCGACAGACGTTACTGGAGGACGCGGGCCAGAGCGGGCGATGGTGGTTTACCCCGCTTCTGCAGGCCGTCTGGATGAATCGGTGGGCCTTGGGGGGACGTGGGTGGGGGGATGGGGGGGGCGGGCGGGACAGGACGCGGGGCAGTTGAGAGCTGCCGTTTGATGCTGCAAGAGACGCGAAGCGAGCGCCAGCAGCAACGAGGGCGGGGCGGGGCGGGGCGGAGGGGGCGAAGAGGCGCCGGCAGCGGTTGTGCCTGCGGTGGGTCCCGGTGAAACCGAAAAACATTCAGCTCTAGGTGTGAAACAGACGTTTGGGTGGGAGGGTGTGGGGGGTGGTGGGGGGTGGTGAAGGAGCCTGAGCTGAACTCTCAGGGCGCGTCGCTCGCTTCGCACGGCTAACGGATTTTCAGTTTCCAGTCTCGCAATGAGGTCTGCCTGCGCCAAAACCCGAAACCCAAAACCCAAAACCAGACCCTGTGAGAACGTTCTCTCATTCGCTTGCTCGCCCCCCCCCCACCCGCCAAAAACCACCGCCTGCCCGAGGGCCTCTGCACCTGCAGCGAACGCGAGACGCGAGTCTGTTCGCGAGTCTGTCGCAGTTACGACACTGCGGTGGGAAACCCTCTCGCTAACCCTGACCCAGCCAGCCAGCCAGGCCGTGGCAGGAAACAAACAAAAAGGGGGCGGCCATTTTAATTCCTGTTTCCCTCCGACAGTCTAAACTCGGCCTCTTTTCAAATCCTCTCGGCCTTAGGGCCAGAGAAAGGCCTTAATCCCCGGCAGAAAATATGTTCGGCTAAAATGACGAGGGACCTTGTGAATGCTACCTTTGTCCGGGCATCTGCAGAAAGGCTGAAAGAGGGCACTTCTCAGCTAATTTAATAGCTCTCCCCCCCCTTCTCCCACTGGCCCCCACCCCCTCCTCTACTCCCCCCCCCCACTCCCGCTACCCTTGGCCTGGGAGAGAGCGCTGTATCGTCTTACTTCCCGCTAGTTGTCTCGTAATAACAAGCGCAGCAACAACTAAACAAATTAAATTGAGTAGAATTTGACACGGTTCACTGCCTCCTCGGCCCCGGAGAGACCGGGGGGGGGGGGGCTGGGGGGCGAACGACAGCGGCGCTCGAGTCAAAACATCGCCGGGGCCAGACTAATAACTCACAGGGCCGGCCGCCCCGCCGCGAAGCCGCCATTTAGACCTCACAAAACATCAGTATCGCCTTTCCCGTGGATCAGAAGAAAGAAAGAGAGAGGGAGAGAGAGAGGGAGAGGGAGAGAGGGAGAGAGAGAGAGGGGGAGAGGGGGAAGCCAGTTAAAAGCGAGGCCCCGCCATGCGTCCCACCAAAGTGAAACGTACGAATTACCCGTGCCGCTGCAGAGGAGCGTTAACCGCTCCGGCTGAAATTAAAACAAACTGTAAAAGGGGGCAAACAGAGGCTTCTTAATAACGGCCCCCTCCCCCTGCCCTCAGCGCCCCACGCACAACACACCAGCTTGAATTTCCTAATTACTGTGATTGTGAGCTTGACGAACAGGCCTCCGATGTACCCGCTCGCTGGAACCACGCGCACGCACACACACACACACATGCATGCATACACATACACACACACACACACGCACACACACACGCATACACACACGCATGCACACACACGAGGCGTGACAGCCGCAGGCGGCCAATCAAACTTGTGCCGGAGCAAAGCCTCAATTTGCGCGTTGTGACGGCGACGCGAAGCCACAACGAACACCTCCCCCCCCCCACCCCCGCCCTCCGCCGAAGCAGAGCCACCAACATCGCTCCACAGTGCTAATTGACCTACACGCAGTCCCATAGAGCAGTGTAAACAAACACACACACACACACACACACACACACTCACTCGCACACTCACCAGCTTGCCCCCCCACACACACACAAGCGCGCAATACAATAGCCAGGAAATTAGCGGGTAGACGGGAAAGAAGACAGATCGGTTACAGAGTTGAGTGTTAATTACAGCGTTCGGCGGTGGCAGAGAGATAACGAGAGCGTTTTTCCTCCTTTTTTTTCTTTTTTTTAAACTGTGAGACGCGGCTCCAGAAGGGGAGGGGCGTGAGCGCTCATGAGACGACGGGACGGGGACAAAGAGCCGCGGCGGCGGCCGGCCTGCCGGCCTGTCCTCTCAGCCGGAGCGCGCCCCTCTCTGTCCTGACGGAGGGCGCAAATTAATTAATCTCCGATTCCGCTCGTTAAGGCACTGAAACGGGACCAGTTAGCCGTCTCCGGGGGGGGGGGGGTGCGGCCCGAGAATCGGACGGACTCTCTCTCCCGCGCACGGGTCAGCCTCTCCTCAAACGAAACGCCGGCTGGGTCTCCGCGACTCACTTCGGTTTGGCGGATAGAATTTTAAATGTCTCTGCTGCCGACGCATTTGTAGTAAGAGGACACCCTGGACCAATGGAAAGGGCTGTTAATTATCAGAGGCCCTGATTGGTTGCTTCTGCTACAAATAAATACGTACAGGACAGCGGGAGTTCTCAGACCATTCCATCTCCAGACCCTCAAAACACCCGCCCCGTGGCTAAGAGTCCTCAGCTCTATAAAATATTTAATATTTAACATCTTTATCCCACACCTGCTGTCTCCAGTACAACGGATGCTAGAGCGTGCACTACATAATGTCATATACACACAACTACACACTTACACACACATGCACACCTACACATACACACACACACCATACACACATGCAGCTACATACACACACACACACACACACACACACACACACAGCACTAGCCCAAATAAGCCTAACCTAACCACTAACCCAAACACCACCTCCCCTACATCAGCCACAACAAATCAGGCTCCTGCCGTTGCCGGGGCGACCGGACGCCGGGCCCGGTGGTGGAGGTGGCAGCGAGGCGGATGATGTAACAGCGCCGCGCTGAAGCGGACGTGCCGCGTTGCAGCCAGGCCCGGCGGGCGGCGCGCGCGTTAGCGGTAATGCGGATGAAGGGATTCCTCCAATCCGGCGCTTAGCGCAGCCGTGGGGGGGGGCGGAGCCGGCTCGGGGATCGGGGGCTAATGGCGGGCGGTAATGCCAGGAACGCTTAAGAGGGATCCGCACCTCGCGCTCCAGCCAAATCCCGCCGCCGCCGGACTTCAGAGTTTCCGCGGCGACCCGGACCGGACTGCCGCGATTCTCCGCGGGCGGGAATTTGGGCTCCGGGGATTTTCCCGCTCTTAAGCCGCTTTTACGGAGAAGAGCTGAACCCTCCCTCGCTCGCCCCCGCTCGCCCCCGCTCGCTCTCGCTCTCCCTGTGAGGCCACGTTGGGCTGACCCAGGCGGGCGTCGACAGTCGGGTCCCGCCGGCTTGTCCCCCCCCTCCCCCAGTCAGGCACGGCCCCCGCGCTTTGCCTAAATTCAAACGCACCGCCCGTTTATTTCGGTTAGAGAGGGGGAGCGGCTTTGGCAGGGGGGCCGGGTGTAAACCGATTCCGGCTGGAAAAAAGGCGGTTGGGATGGGGGGGGGGGGCGGGGGGGGGCATCGTTTGAAAACTGGGGGGGGGGGGGGTTAGGCAGGCAGCGTTCCTCTGCTGCTCTGATGTCAATAAAAACAGGTGTTAACCAGATTAGCTAAGATGTTAAAAGCCAGGCTAATCCTCGCTGAGATCCAACAGTGATCCCCTCTACGAAAATACAAATGCAAAGCATGCACTGCTGTTCATTAATTCAGGCCTGCTCTTCAAAGCGGTGGGGGGAGCGGCGGGGGGGGGGAGGGTGGCGGTGGGGGGGGCACACATCCACAGCCCTGTGAGAGAGCAAGCCCCGGTTCTCACAGCGTAAAAAGAAAAGAAAAAAAAAACGGAAGAGACAGAAATAAAAAGAAAAGAAAAACAACCACCAGCGAGACTGTGCGGGGGCGTCCCGACCTGCCCCACCTCCTGCCCTCCCGCCCAGACTCCCCCGCCGAAACGAACGCTCCCGATAACCCCCCACTCCCGCCCCACGCCCACCGCGACTCCCGCCTGCACGTCCTTTCTCCGTCCCCCCCTCCTTCCCACTCTCTCCCTCCCTCCGCATCCTTTCTCCTCGTCTCTCCTCCTCGCATCTCCTTTCTCTTCTCTCCTCTCTCCTCCCTCCGCATCTCCTTTCTCTCTCTCTCTCTCTCTCTCTCTCTCTCTCCATTGTTACCATCAGCAACATCGCGTCTTTAAGCGACGCTCGAGTTTCTCCTCGCTCGCCGAAGATGTCGGCGGAGTCCCCGCCTTCACCCCCCCGGCCTTTCGTCCGCCCTGGCCCGACTCGATCTCGCCCCTCTCTTATCTCCTTTCCGATTGGCTGATTCCGTCCGCGTTCGTGATGTCACCGATCAGCAAATGATCGAGTACCTTATCTAGTTGATTTCCCTGACTATGCCAGTTCATCTGTAAAGGGGTGTGAGTTCCAGAGCCAGATTTAATGCGATAGAGTGCTTCTGTAATGTCAGCTCATTGTATGGAATTCTCAAAAATATGTAGATCTAAGAGACGTAAAACCTTGAATCCGAATTCGGGCTCCAGCTCCGCCCACCGCGAACGGGGACCGCCTCCCTTCGCCGTCGGCCGCTAATCGACTCGGGGTGGGGGGGGGGGGGGTTCCTTCTCGGTTCCTCTTCCGCGAACGCCAGCTGCTCGTCGGCGGATCCCCGCGCGCTAGGCGGGATTAGCGTGAGCGTGAAACGCGATTTTTTTTTCTTTTTTTTTCTCCTTTTTTTTTTCGGCGTACGGCGAGCGAGCGAGCGAGAGAGCGCCGCCTCGGAGCAGATCTGACGCGATTCGCCGTGAAGAAGTTACGAATCTCCCGGTGACAGGAAGAGGCGGTAAAACGCGGATGAGTAGTCAAGCGAAGGATAAAAGAAGATGATGATGAAGAAGATGAAGAAGAAAGAAAAAGAAGACGCTCATTGTGATTCAAAGCGCAACGTACGGCGAGGCGTACGGAACACGCCGGAATCCTGTCATATGACGCCATTGATGTTGCCAGGCGAGGAGAGCGTTCACCCAAGGCAGATTACACAGTGTTACATTCTGCATGTGATCCATTTGTGGTACTGGGTACTGGGGGGGTGATGGAAGGCGTTCGGGGGCTAAGCATCTTACTGAAGGAGGACACAGTGGTCATGCCCCAAACTGGGAATAAAACCTGCAAACCTTCCGGTTAAAGTGGATTAAAGGATCCGAGTCTGTGTGCTTTTTTGCGCGCATGCGTGCATATGCATGTGTGTGTGTATGGTTCTGTGTGTGTATGTGTGTGTGTGTGTGTGTGTGTGCGTGTGTGTGTGGTGCGTGTGTGTGTGTGTGTGTGTGTGTGTGTGTGTGATGTGTGTAGTTGTGTGTTGTTGGTGTGTGTGTGTGTGTGTGTGTGTGTTGTGTGTGTGTGTGTGTGTGTGTGTGTGTTGTGTGTCTGTTGTGTGTGTGTGTGTGTGTGTGTGTGTGTGTGTGTGGGTTCATGTGTGTGTGTGTGCTGTGTGTGGTGTGTGTTGTTGATGTGTGTGTGTGTGTGTTGTGTGTGTATGCGTGTGTGTGTGTGTTGTGTGTGTGTGTTGTGTGGTGTGCGTGTGTGTTGTGTGTTGGTGTGTGTGTGTGTCGTGTGTGTGTGGGGTTGTGGCTGTTGGTTATCATCGTGTGTTTGCATGCATGCAACCTCTATCCAACAGCGCTACATAGACCTCCTATCACCAGGGATAGATCTAGAAATTTTTTGTGCAGGAAGAAAAAAACATGAGAAAGGCAAGCGATGCTGCTGACGTCAATCCATCGGCTCAAGGATTTCCAAAACAGGCAGCGACAAACCAGCTCTGCCTTCAACAGAAAACACCTGCTGTACCCTGCGCCTTAGCAAAATTAGGTTTGTGTAGCAAAACTGCTTTGCATTTCCTGTTTGGGCCAAAAAAAATGGTGCTGGACAGAAATGCCCCCATCTCACGCACAACCGAAACAGCATACGCTTGACAAAACCAGGCTGACAGGTGTATCGTCTGTTTAACGGGGCACGTCACCTTTAAGATGCCGTTCCCTCCATCCTGAATGTCAATAAAGGTTTCGCGGGAGAGTGAGAGAGAAAGAGAAAGAGAAAGAGAGAGAGAGAGAGGGGAAAAAAACACAATTATAAACCTTCATTTCTTCAGAGAACCATAAAGTCCTCTCCCAGAAGAATGGCTGAGCACAAATCAATTTCTCTCAGTCGATTACAAGCGCCGAGGTTCTAACCTTCATTTGTGAGTCTAATACTCAAACAGTTATGTAGAACACATACCAATTAGGCAATTCTGCTAAAATAAGAAGGCCGTGAACTGACATCATTACGAGGGCTATGGCCCAAGGGACGCTGGGTTATCAGCTCTGGGGGGGGGGGGGGGGGAGAGAGGGAGGAGGAGGAGGGAGGAGGGGTGGGGAGAGAAAGTAATTTATTAGGCTTAATGCTGTGTGAAATGTTCCCGTGATAATCAGTCCTGGAGACTGCGTTAATATCAGGAGCGCGCGCCGAAAAGGTCACTCCTCGCCCGCTACGCCCACCCCGGGCGCCCCCCGCGCGGACGGGAGCTGTTCAAACACATCCCATAATGCCCTCGCCCCGATCAAAGGCAAACGAGAGGGAGGAGGGGAAGGTGCAATGCGAGAGCAAATAAAATAAATTAAAGAACCTAGACTAAAAATCAGCTTCGTTTAAGGGAAATACGCTAATTTCTCCTACCTAACGCAAGGGTTTACCACACGTAGCTAACTCTGAGAATGCGAACGCCAAACACGTTTTAGTAACCAAATGAGCGGAATAAGAAGTTTCGGTTAAAAAAAAAAGGCTGTTCGCAATAGTTATGTTACTATAGATCAGGGCCCGTATACAAGTTAACAGTTTAATCCATGGTTGTGGACAATGACAACAGCACATTTCAACACATACCTGCAAACAGCCGCTCACACTATTTTTATGAACTCAATAAGCACATAAACGAGATGGTTATTGTTAAACCGAAACGATTTTAAGAAGGTAATGAAGCAAAGCGTAAGTGGCTGAATGGCTGCTGTGGTCCGGGTTCCCTTCCCATAATTCCCCCTGCTCATTTCGGCTCCTCAGTAACCGGTTCGTCGATATTAGACGGACGGATCGATGCGTCTCTTGTTCCTGCCATTTCTGATATGATTTGATCAATCCGCGGGGGCCCTCGCCTCTCAGAAGCAGCGACTCCATCATAACAACGAGACGTCTAAACGGTTTTACTATCGGAAATAAATACAAAAAAAAACTACAAAAACAAAAAAAAACTAAAAAAAAAACTACAAAAAAAAAAAACCATATGGGCGTGTAAATCAAGGTCGGTTTACAGATCCTGTTGTCACAGTGTGTGTCGGTACGCGGTCACATCGGTGTTCCGTCGCGTCACACACAGCACACGCGTGCCGCGTGCGATTCGAGGCTGGAGGAAGAGGAGCAGAGGGCCTCTCCTCCGGCCCTCACCAAGGCCTTTTAATGCCTGGGCTCCAGCAGGCCTATCCCACAATCCTCCTTGCCCCGCAGGAGGAGGAGGCGGAGGAGGAGGAGGGGCCTCCGGCGTCACATGCGCGATAATCTTCTCGGCGGTGGCGGAGGAGTACAAAGCGAACACATATATTTGACGCTCGTTTCCACGGCAACCCCCCCCCACTCCCCCCCCGCGCCATTTTATAACCTTTGCGTTCCACCGCTCTTTGTAGGTGGAAGTCTCACCCAGCTTCATCTTCAAACCACACTGCAAATGCAGATAGTGGAGGGAGAGTGGACACAGATGCTTTCTCTCTCTTTTGCTTTCTCTTCCTTTTTTTAATGTCACCTGAACCCCCTCCAACCCCCCTCCCCCAACCCCCTCCCCCTCCCCTCCAACAAGGCTGGTGAGAAACTCACCAGTTAAACTGGTAATTGGTTGATATGAATAACAAACAAACATGGGTGGGGGAGGAAAAAAAAAAAAACTGCCCACATTTACATAAACAGTTTAGCGCTTCATGACAGCGCACAATAATTAATGCAGGGGGGGCTGGAAGTGACGCCGCTAACCGTCACATTTTACCCCACAGAGTTTAGCGAAAAGTGAAAAATCTTTTCTGAGCGACGTCGTCATTACACCTGTCAGTTAGGGGGTAACGGCGAAGGTCTGAATCAAGGACTCAGAAGCGCATCCTGTAAAGCTTCACCCTGAAAAGGTCAGCGCGTTCCGCCCGTGTCGAACCCGCGTCGGTTGCGTTAGCAACGCTGGCTACGAGACGGAATAATCG
Source organism: Anguilla rostrata (assembly GCF_018555375.3). Lineage (NCBI taxonomy): Eukaryota > Metazoa > Chordata > Actinopteri > Anguilliformes > Anguillidae > Anguilla > Anguilla rostrata. Next base: position 6,751,366 of record NC_057942.1, on the reverse strand, counting down.
CGCGATTTTGTGCGGCACAGACGAAGCGTGGCGCGCACTGTTTACACCCCACGGTGTGCGGTATTTATTCTCCTCTGATCATTTTTGTGTGTAATTGCTCATGTGAGAGACTGCTTCTCCACCCCCCCCCCCTCCTCCCCACTGTTCTTGGGACTCTCGTTTTATTGGTGCGGGGGGGGGGGGGGGGGGCTGCCATCTTTTAACAACCTGGACTCCTGGTCCCCGCCCCCCCCGTGGGTACGTACAGTACTAATGTGTGGCCTCCCAGAAGTAACAGCCTGACTAACAGGCCCAGCTGGTGGGCGGGGCATGCAGAGCGCTTGGGCTGAAGATACTCTTCAAGCTCGTCCAATTGACAAGCTTCGCTGCGCCGTGCCTGCTTCCTCATTGGTCGGGGGCAAAATCTGCATTTAACAGTTCTAGAACTTGAGACACTTCTGTTTTTTATTTTGATTTTTTATGAGGTCATTTCAAAACATCACAACACCTACCTACACGGGCCTGCGAAGTTTCCCACAGTGCATCTAGAGCCCTCAAAAACCACACCGCGTTAGCAGGCGTGTGACGTACGGAGTACAGCAGTGCCCGCACCCTACATAGCACCCAGTCCCACAGTCCTCACACGTAAACACACACCGCATGCGAGCACACACACACACAGTCCTCACACACACACACACACACAGTCCTCACACACAGTCCTCACACACACACACACACACAGTCCTCACACACAGTCCTCGCATACACACACACACACACACACACACACACACACACACACGCATGCAGTCCTTACACACACACACACGCACGCACACAGTCCTCACACACCACAGCAGTCTCACACACACACACACCACACCACACACACACACCACACACAGTTTCACACACGCAGTCCTCACACACACACACACACACACTATTTCCTACGTGGGCATATATTTCTTTTTCCCCTGCCTGCTCCATATGTCGGCCATCTGCAGCTGCCGGTAGCTCCACTCTAAGCTCCCCCTCCCCCCCACAAAACGGCGCTCTCTAAAACCCGCCGCTCGTAAAAACGCGGGATAACGACTTCACCGCGGCACGTAGCCGCTCGCCTTACGCGCCGCGCCCGCTGCCGCTTCCTTCCCATCATCCCCTCCGCCCGCTACCGCTTCCTTCCCATCATCCCCTCCGCCCGCCACTTCAGGAGGGGCTCCGGGTTTCACTCCGTCCGCTACGCTTGCAGGCGAGCGCGCTACGTTACGTCGCGCCGAACGCGCGGCTACCGCTACGCTACGTGACGAAACCGCGGCCGCGCGTCGTCAGAATCCCCCTTCGATCGGACGCAGACAGACAGCTTCCGCTGATTGAGATTTCAGACGCTGCCTCTCAGAGCCCCACGTTCTGTCTGCACGTATCCGTCAGAGAATTCTCCAGGTTCGGCTCGTGCTTTCAGACTAGCGAAATATACCTCGAGCAGCAGAGATAATAAATTCCGATAATGTATTTATTCATATAATTTATTTTAAAAAAGGATCCCTTGCAGCGCTACCGCAGAATGCATTCATACATTGCGAAGCACAACATTTAAAAAAAATTTTTTTTTTTGGGGGGGGGGGGATTTTTTTGGTGTGTGTTTCCTGAGAACCCTGCGTGCTTTCTGGCCTGATTCTCCTTCCTGTGCTGCAAACCAGAGCCGAAGGAGCCGGCGAGAGCGGTTAAGGTTAAACCGCGCGGCTGCATCGCGCTGTCTCTACGCCGAGCAACCCACGCATCGCTTTTTTTTTTCTTCCTCTTTCCACAGGGCAATAACCACGGGACAGCAACGTTTATACTCTGCAGCAAGACGGAGAGGGAGAGCGAGGAGGGAGGGAGGGAGAGAGAAAGAGGGAGTGAGGGAGGGGGGCAGAGGGAGGGAGAGGCAGACAAAAACAAAGCACGGCCCTAATTACCCAATTAACGAGCAATTAAGTCGGTACAGCCTAATAGCCTGTGTGGCAATTTTTTTTGTTTTTTTAATGGTCCTTCCGGAGAGAGAGAGAGGGAGAGAGAGGGAGGGAGGGAGGGAGGGAGGGTGAGAGAGAGAGACAGCTATTAAACAAACAGGACATGCAGCTGTGGCACAGCCTGTGAGGTCACCATCAATCTGGCAGCGGGTGCACCCCGAGGGGGGGGGGGGGTGGGATGGGCGTGGGACGTCCCCCACCAGCCAAGGAACACCTTGACAGGACGGTTGGGTAACGAAAAAGGCACCGGGCCTTCTGACTGCTCACCAAGACCAGCAAACGGGTACCCAGGTTCCATCGCCTTATGTCACGTCCATTACACTACACTACCTCACATCCATTTGGCTCTGATCCAGCAACATACAACGACAAAGATCATAAGTACGTCCACATGAGCTATGTGAGTACCAGTGGCATACACCCGGATGACAGCACACTATGACCAGAGCATGCCGCATCACCATCTCAGGACTACTACTGTCCATTACCTTAACCAAGCCAGAATCACACACAGGCACTATGGGATAACAATACTGCCACCACCACCAAAACTACTGAAGGAGAGACATGTGCTTTACAAGCGAATTAATATCCGAGCAGCGCCGAAAATTAGCAATACGTGTTGCCTGACGTATATTACGTAAAACTTCAGTTACTTGGCTTTCCGTTTCCTTTTATATCAGAGCTAATTGTTATATCAATGTTAAGACACGCACACATAAATCAGCAATGGCATGTAGTAGTGTTGGGGGTTGGTGGGTTAGGGGAACAAAAAAAAAAACTATAATGATCTCTCTGCTAAAAATGTTATTTTAACTATGCGCGTTATTAGCTGAAACTAATTTCCATCCTTAATTAGATCCACTTGCAGGGAAATTATAGTTCAATTAATAAAGCACAGCGGCATAATTAGCAACATAAATATTTATAAAGTGCTGGGTTTCGTTCTCAGATGTTGCAAGGTTTATGTGCAGGGAGGAAATGTATATCCTGGCACAAATTCATTGGCTGCCTCCGTCACATGATGCCCGCCGTGTTTCGTGGGACCAACATGTCTTGTTGCTAAGGAACATGGCAGAATGCGAAGAAACAATGTGCCTTCCAGGCGCACCTCGTTCTCCTTTGAACCCCCAAGCCCTAACCCCAACCAACCTGTGAAAAGCTATTGGAGGGAAACAAAAAAAAAAAACCTAAAAATAAAACAAGTAAAAAAACATCATTCCTGCTAGAGATAAAATAAATAAATAAATAAAACTAAAATATTCTACAAGTCCAAGGAACCATTTCCTATCATGGCAGCTTAGACTAACCCCGTGCTGATGCAGAGAAAGTTCACGCCGTGGGCAAGCGCACACTTGTGTACTTCTGTACTGCACTTCTATGCTCTCTTCGCTGTACACGGATCCTTAAATCTGATTTAGTTTTGACGCCGCGAAATCCGGGCGTGGGACAGGTGGACGGCGAAACCGTCAGGTGGCGGTGGGAAAGGGGTGGCGACGGCGGACGGAGAGGGACCCACGGGTGCACCGGGCCCGTTTTCGGGAATGTGTCGTCCCGCTGGGGAAAACACGGCCCCCGGGTCCCTCAGCCCGCGAGTGCAACAAAACTCCAAAAAAAACAAAACTTGTGGCGTCCACTCGTGAGGGGCTGCCAGTCAGGCACCGCGTCTCAAAAAAAACGTTGAGGCGGACGATCCTCCGCCACTCGCGCTACACCGCTACCCCAACGCGCTAACTCACCCTAACACCGCTATCACCGCTATCAGAACACGTACACTGGCTATCGCGCCGAGCGCTACGCTAGGAAGTGACGGCCGAGACGACGGGACGCACTGAGCGCGCTCAGACACCTGGGATGGAGTGAGAGAGAGAGAGGGGCGAGCGCGAGGCTCCATTAGCCCCCCCTTTACCGGCGGCGCCGCGACGAGCTGTCAAGCGGTGACAGCGAAGCGCGGTTATTCTGTGAATCATCGAGCCCCTCCTCGTCCTCCTCCTCCTCCCATCACTTTCCAGCCCTTCTGGCTGCAGACAGGTGAGGACTAATGGCGCGGCGTCCGCGGTTAACGGCGGCTCCTTCACCCTTGAAAGATGTTTTTTTTTAATTTTATTCCACCGGGGGAGGGGGGGGGGGGGAGGGAGAGAAGTGTACCGACCGCAAAAACCCAACACAGTTATGCAAACAGGCGGGGGGGGGAGATTGTGTCAGCGGTCTGGGGATAAGACACTGGAGTCTTACACACAAAGTTACAGAACCCCACCCACCCCCTCTTTGTGCGGATAACGGGCTCGCTACACCACACCACCGTCGGCAGGTGCGGCTATTGTGCCAAGACGATTCTGCTTTAGACGCGATCTCGATTTAGCAGACGCTCTTATCCAGAGCGACTTACGCAACGTTCTTACAGAGCATTTACACTGCATCCATTTATACAGCTGGATAAACATACTGAAGCAATGCAGGTTAGGTACTTTGCTCAAGGGTACAACGGCAGTGTCCTACCTAACCGGGAATCGAACCTGTGACCTTTAGGTTACAAGACCAGCTCCTTACCCATTACACTACACTGGCCCCCCTAAGCGCAAGTTCAGGTTCTCCGCCAAAGGGCCGGCGATAGCCGAGGGCAATCAGGAGCCGGAGAGCCGGCCAATCAGGCCCACATCTGCGGGAGAGGGGTGGGACGGGGGGACGGGGGGGGGCTAATCGGAGTTCAAGCGCTACGCAATCGACTGGCTCCGTCTGAGGGAGCGGCGCATTGCTAGACTGAGTCCCCGGGGCTCGGTCCAATAACCGCACGCCATCTGGAGCCGATCTCTATCTGCTTCACCTTAAATTAAAAACACAAGAACAGCAGTCCTCCTCTCGCTGCCCTGCCAGGGCCCAGGTATGAAAGCAATTAGCCGCATTCTTCCCTGCCATGTTTCATACATCTCTCTGTCCGTTGCCTCTAATCAAGGCAGACCGTTTTGATTTTCCCTTGGCTCTTTGCTTTTTAGGTGGAGTTGATTTATGCTAAAATAAGCCGTACCGTTTTTTTTCTTCTTCTCCTTCTTCTTCTTTTTGGCTTTTCAGGCCTTTTTAACTTAAGTCATTCCCAGATACGTATGGAAAGAATGGGGGGGGGGGGGGGAGAAAAATACTAAAACACTAAATGGCATTCCCACGAAACGGTACCCTACAGTACCTGACGAAGTGCGGGGCAGCAAATGGCGCGTGTAAGCGTGCTGCCAGGAGAAGGGTTTACACAATTTATGGCGGTTTTTGAAATGCCTCGACCTGTCCTAAATGACAGATTTCAAATAACAACGGTTCAATAAAAGAGGTCAGAGACGAAGGCCCCGCTCCTGGCACCGGCCGCTAAAACCGCCAGCCAAGTCCTGCGTTTTTTTGTTTTTTTGAGGATGGGGGGGGTGGGGGGGGGTGGGATGGGGGGGAGGAAAAAAAACGTCCCTGGCGGCGTAGCGGAGAGCTCGCGGCTCGCGCCGGTTACCTAACTGTTTTTAAATACCTCTCGCAATGTGAATCCAATTACCGGCGGCCTTTGTTTGTACAGACAAAAGGAGTCATGTTCAAGGTCTGTGTCTTTCTGAGTTTAATCAATCCTCCGAGGAGAGTGTGGGAGCTGCAGAGCAGGTTTTGTCACAAGTCAGTGGGAAAAGATGCGTGTGCGTGTGTGTGTGTGTGTGTGTGTGTGTGTGTGTGTGTGTGTGTGTGTGTGTGTGTGCGTGTCTGCTTGTGTGCAGGCGTGTGTGTATGTATGTGCCTGTGTGTGTGTGCCTGTGTGTGAGTCTGTTTGTGTGTGGTCTGTGTGTGTGTGTGTGTGTGTGTGAGGACTGTGTGTACATGTGAATGGACCTTGTTTGCGAGGGGGCGGGGGAGTGTGCAGAGTGAACGATAAGGCCACTGAGGATGGGAGAGTTTGTGACCTTGTGCTTTTACATTTGCACACAAAAGTCTTGATTTCTTTATTTGCCGGAAGACGTGAGGGCTTAGGAAAGGCGCACAAACACTTCCAGCAACTTGTGTGGGAGGAGAAAATACAGAACGCGCCAGTGTGTGTGGGGAGGAAGAGAGAGAGAGAGAGAGGGGGGGAATATAAACAAGCTGTAAAACACAATAACATGAAACAAGCTGATTGGAAACAGAGAAATAACGAATCTGCATCCGTGGCAGGGCCCCGACGACGGGAACGGCGGGCGATCCGGGCTCCAGCTGTTTCCCGCAGCCGCCATCATTAGACAGGCACGACAGCTGCCATCTGTTCTCCGCGGCGGGAAGCGAGCAAGAAAAAAAAAAAAAAAAAGTACCTGTCTGACCGCGGCCATCTCGACGCGCGGGCAAAAAAACGCGTCCCACGCAATGGGAAGAGGAGGAGGAGGAGGAGGAAGAGGCCGGAGGAGGGAGGGAGGGAAGAAAAAAGGAGAGAGGAGGAGGAGAGAGACGAAAGTCAAGCGAAGGGCCTGCCTCGTTTTCACTCCTCCCTCTTCTTCCCGTCCGCCGTTGTTTTTGTTGTCGTCGTGGCGGCGGTGGCGTTTTAAAAAAAATTTCTTTTTTTTTTACCCCTAATGAATTCCAAAATGTTAAGATTTGCATTTCAATCTGGAAACCTCCCTCTCAAAGGCGATAAAAGGCTCCCACCCCCCCCCACCCCCCCACCCCCCCAGCACTAAATCACATTAACCATGCAACCATCTTTTGTAAGTCCCTGCAACAATGTAATTGCGTTTCCCTTCTCCATCATTATCCCCAACGCTTTCGGCAGGGCCCTGTTTACAAGCTAAATAAATAGCTACACAAAACATCTGGAGCCACAAAAGAGACTTTAAGTGGGGCTCTTATAAAAGGAAACTCCAGAGCGCCCGGACTCTGTGAAGCGTTTAACCCTTTTTGGGATTACCGCGGGAAAAGAAGAACCCGCCGAACGACCTGAGGCGGGGGGGGGGGGGGGGGAGGGGGGGGGGTTTTAATTGTCTTTTTAACTATTGAGACAGCAGCGGTTTTTAATCAAGAGCACTCCATGCGTGAAAGCACCCAGGAACACAATTCCTTTGAAGGTGTTCTGGCACTTAAAAAGAAAGAAAGAAAGAAAAAGAAAAAGAAAAAGAAAAAGAAAAAAAAATCTTCTAATGTGGGCCACCGTTCCTACACACCTTTTGTCTTCCACGCCCTCCGTAACCTGGGCAACCCGCGGGTGAGTTTTAGCAGCTGCTCAGAGGCGAAGACACATAAAATTAGCTTCTTTAGAAACACAGTTATTCCACCATAACCCGGAACGTTCCATGCCAGACCAAGAACTCATAAAAAGGGTTTTGAAAACGGCGTGCAACCGAAAGACGGCAGTTCTTCGCTTTGTGTAGCGTGTTCCGCAATCCAGCCGGGTAACAGCTCCAGACGTCGCCTCCGTTTCTCGAACCCGTTCGTCGGTATGTATACGCGCTTCCTGGGCGGAGTGGACAGAGGTTAAAGCCGTTTCTCTCCGGGGCTGAAGGAACGTCAATAAAAGCTCTGTAGAAGGTTTAAGAGTACAGTGCCGCTGGACAGGCATATATCTGCTGACTTCGGACTGCCAGGCGATTAAATATGGAGGGGGGCGGAGATGGGGGTGGGGGGGAGGGGGGCTGTGAATTTAATATAGAGTGTGTGTGCGAATTTAATGGCCCGCGACCCATTCCTGCTTTCCCAGCCTAGAGGTCGCGCCCACTTTATGGGGTCACCCTCCCGAAATTTATGGCGACGGTTCCCCGTGACAGGGGGCCGTTTCTCCGGGAGGAGTGAGGCCAGACCAAAAGAGGCCGCGGGTTTGGGGTGGGGGGGGCGGATTGGTGGGGCGGGTAGTGGGTCACTGTGTTTTTACGGAGAGCATACGTTTTCTTTTCGCGCAAAGGGGAAAAGTATGCACAGAGGGGGGAGGGGTGTGAAAGTATGGGTCGTGTAAATGTTTATCCTTTTCAAACCAAAAAATGAGGAGAAATGGCAGGGTTGGGTTGGGTACTTCACAGTTCTATAATACTGTAACTATTTGACATAACATAACTATGTTATGCGATCCCCCCGCCCCCCCCCCCTTCAAAAACAAACAAAAAAAAATTCATAAATGACAGTTCAATAAAAAGGGAAATGACTGTGGGAGAATTCAAAAGGTGTCATAAGGGTAAATATCTTAACACACAATGGTAGTTGTAGTTCTGGACCAGTAGGTAGATGGTTTGAATCCTAAAGAGGGACGTGACTACTGACATCCAATGCAGTGTCTTTACTTAATTGCACAAATAAAATAAATAAATAAATCCAGTACAAGTGAGTTGTGTAATGCAACATATGCATGTCACAGATAATCTGGTTAACAACCAGGTTTTACACGCAAACTGTAATACAGTTCCTGAGATGCCAGGAGCATCTGCTTGTGTTGTCAGAGCAAGGCTGGCAACCTAATCTACATATCGCATAATAATTTAATTAATTTCAATCACGAGAACATCCGAGATGCAGTAATGCCGAAGAAAAAAAGCATCTCCCTCCATCCCTTCGCAGAAATCATCATCGCAACCTTCGCTATCGTCGATTTTCTAAGACGTTACAAGCACGTTCGTGCACGCGACAGGTTCGACTGTCACTTCCTGCGGATGGATCTTCCTTTCTATAATTGAACCTCATCATGGCCCATGTCAAGCTCCTTAATCCAGCTCCAAACCCCCTATTTCCAATTCAGCCGACGGGAATCACGGAAAACTGCTCGTAAACGGAGCGCGGCGACTGTCCGGTCGATGAATCACAGGGCAAACATTACCGAGGGAAGGGGGGGGGGGTTGGAGATGGGGGGGGGGTGGGTAGAGCCAGACGTCGGCAGTTTAAATCACGACGCTCCGGGCAGGATTACCGGGAACATGGGTCTTCCGGGGACAGTATCCGCACCTGCCGCCCCGTCGCCGTCCGAGTCGGGAGGGAACGAGGGAGCGGCCATCCGAAAAGGAGCGAAGTCGCTCCGACGGAATGTCATAACCGAGCCCCCTACCCCGCCCCCCGCCCGCCACCCCCGCCCCCACCCCCGCCCCGAACGGGCTCCTTTATGAAGTCTTAGGGTTCCCCGAGGTGTCAAATGGCAATAAGCAGAACGCCCCCGCTCTCCCCCCCCCCCCCCCCCACGGCTCGCTAGCTACCACACGCTAGCGCGCCCCCCTCTCTTTCTAGCACTTTACAGAGAGAGAGAGAGAGAGCAGGACATCGTGTTCTATGCGCAAACGGCACGCCCACTCAAAGCGCTGTACCGCTCGCTCGTTGAATGTCACCGCATGCAGCTTGGAGCCAGCAACCTCTGACTTTAAGCAAACGAGCCGGCTTCTCCTGAAACAGCTCCGATGTGCAAAGCCTCACTGAGACGCATCGAGCTCGGAGAATAAAAGCGAGTATTACGTCAGCGTGCGGCTAAATCGCTGAAAAGAAAGAGGAAAAAAACGCTCTGCCATGGATTCTGATGGCTCTCTCTCTGTAGGAGGCCTAGTGGGACCCAGAAGGACATATTAACAGGAGCAGTTTCACATTGAGCCACATCATATCACACAGAAAAAGCTGGACTGAGGCCTAGCCCACGCAGCACGCAGAGCGGGCTCAAAAAAAACAGCTTTCATCAGGAGCCATTTCCGAAAAACACCGGAATTACGCTCTCTGGCGGGTGACCTGGCTTTCAGAGCGCGGCTTAAAATCAGGAGCGGTCTCTGACTGATCAGGCACGGGCTGAGATAAAGAGCGGGATCGCAATTCCGGTCACAAGCCGAGAGAAAACAAATCGACATCGGCCGCGTCGAGGCCACAGGCTGATTAACACGTCTGTGAGTGAGCGAGTGAAGGGGTGAGTGAGCAAGCGAGTGATTGAGGGGGTGAGAGAGTGAACGAGTAAGTGAGCGAATGAGGGGTTGAGTGAGTGAATGAGGGGGTGAGACAGTGAACGAGTGAGCGAGCAAGCGTGAGCAAGAGTGAGTGAGTGAGTGAGTGAGTGAATGAGTGAATGAGTGAGTGAGTGAGTGAGTGAGCGAGCAAGAGTGAGTGAGTGAGAGTGAGTGAGTGTGAGTGAGTGAGTGAGTGAGTGAGTGAGTGAGTGAGTGAGTGAGCGAGCGAGTGAATGAGTGAATGAGTGAGTGAGTGAGTGAATGAGTGAGCGAGTGAGTCACAAACAGCTGAGCAGAAGAACAGGTGCATTTCAAACGAGCACAATGTCTCCAAACAGCGCATCATGAAACCAAGAGGCACAGACGCTCAAAAGAAGCTGTGAACAGATAACAAACGACTCGGGGACCGGGTGACGGCAACAGCCGCTATCAAATAGCCTTTTTTAGCATTAATGCGGATTCTATTACAGCACGTTTGAAGCTACGGATAGAGGTCGGGAAGCCCATTATTTAAAAAATAAAAGGTATTTATACTGCGGGCTCCTTCAAAGGGCCCGGCCGGTGAATGACATTGGTATGGAGCTTCTGCTTTTCAGCGTCTAATGCAAAAAAAAAAAAAAAGGATCCAACAGAATCCATATTTACTGGAAAAACCGAGGATCGCGTTTCAGCCTGAGCCTGTACACTCCTGCGCAGCACCAGGGTGGATCTGACACCGGATGATGCACACATTCAGTAGCCTGTTATTCAGACAAGGGGGAAAAAACCCTAACCCCCCCCCCCCCTTCTATTTACGCAACTGGGGATTGATCAACTTTGCGCAAGAGAAAGAGCTTTGTGTGACTCAGTCTCCGCTTCTCCAGACGTGTTAGAGGATATGCCCTCTCTCCCTCCCTCTCTATCCCCTCCCTCCTCTCTATCCCTCCCTCCCTCCCTCCCTCCCTCCCTCCCTCCGCCAGGCTCGCTCATTTACTCCTGCGGTCTCTCTGCGTGAGGTTTCACGGGCGGGCAGAACCTTCTGGAACCCGTTTAGTGACGGGAAGTAAACGAATACGTGCTGCAGATCTGAAGCCTGACACTAAACTGTCATTTTTTTTTTTGGGCATGTCTGTCTGGTCTTGACCTCTGTTAACTTCCTTGTGCGGCATAAAAGGCAAAAAAAAAAGTATTGGGGGGGTGGGGGTTGGGGAGTGTTGTAATACTCGATAAGAGAAAACGTAATCCATCGCCGCCTGAAGGGGGCAGCCCATTCGCTCACGTCCGTGACAAGAAGGTCACGAGAGTGGGCGGGGCTCGGGCCGGGAGCCAATCAGCTAGCGACGCGTCCTCCCCCCCCCCTCAAAACCTACAGCCGCCCTTACGCGCCCGAGCAGGGGGATAATGAACATCGTAAACCCGCCTCGTAAAGACCCAGCGTCCCGCCCATTTCTGGCGTGTGTGTGTGTGTGCGCGCGTTGTGTGTGTGTGCGCGTTGTGTGTGTGTGTGTGTGTGTGTTTGTGTGCGCGTTGTGTGTGTGTGTGTGTGTGCGCGTTGTGTGTGTGTGTGTGTGTGTGTGTGTGCGCGTCGTGTGTGTGTGTGTGTGTGTGTCCGGGCAGGAAGGGCGGGGGGCGAAAGCCTTGGTGCTGTCTGTTTCTGTTGCGACCCCGCCCACAGACGGCCACCGGCCTCCAATGGCCTCTGGCGGGGGGGGGAAGGGGGGGGGGGGGGGGAGAGCGACATCATTAACGAGCGCTAATATTTCAAAAGAGGGGCCGCAGAGGCGGAGTCCTGACCGACATATTAAACCCCGAACGGCGTGACCTTGTTAAGACGGATGGTCGCCTTTCTTCTCCTCCCCCTCGCCCCCCCCACCACCCCCTCCCTCCCGCGCGCAGCCGGAAGAGACCGCAGCGCATTAAGGTGGCCCCTGTACTTTACAGCGCAGCCACAGACGGGCAGAGCGGGCGTTCAGCGCGGCGTCTAATTAAAGATAAGCGAGCGGACGCTTTTACGGACTGGCCGGCTCAGTCAGGCAGCAGGGTTCGGGCGAGTGAGGGGAGGTGAAGACGGCGTAAATCCAACCCCGCTGCCCGTTTAACCTCCGTGCTGCCAGAGAGACTGTACGCTGTCTGAAGGAGACGGCTTTAGGCTGAAGATCACCGCCGAGAAACGAGTCAGACGCACCCTACACCTAAATCCGCCCATTTTGAATTACGCCGACGTGGCCAATTAGGAAAACAAAACCGCGTGAAAATTTATAACAGATATTTCCCGTACGGCAAACTTGCTCAATCGCACCAGTCTGAGCGTCTGATGAGAAACCATGTCACATTCAATGTGGCTTTATGGACATGGCAAAGAAACGGAAGCATTTTCAATGGGGGGGTGGTGTTAATCCGGTGTAGTTTTTGGTTTAGCCAAGCACTAAGACACTCAATTCGACTAATTAACTAATCATGGTCTTCAAACAAGACCGTGACAGGTAGAATCAGGTGTCGTAGCGCTGGGCTAGCACAAAAACCTGCACCCCACACCGGCCCCTGTTAGCCCCGTTAGCATCCATGCTATCAGGCGCAAACCACCTTAACGCTGGTTTTTTGTGTGCGAGCGCGCTTCCATGCAGAAGACCTGCCCGGGTCACTGTTGTGATTAATAGCAGGGTAATTACCCTCAGAAGCCTGTGATAAATGCGCTACGCTAACACCTTTGCAGGCCGCCTTGTTAGGGAACACCTGAAAAGCAAAGCAGAGCTATCATTTAGGGGGGGGGGGGGGGCTCTTAATTACCCAGGCACCGTTTTACGAATGCTCTACAAACGAACGCCCAGCTGTTTTGATGCGCCGTACAGGCGGGCGCGGGGGGGTTTGGGGGGGGGGGGAGACGGCCGCCGCAGAGTGCCTCGCAGATGCGCGGAACAGATAGCCCCCCAGCCCCCCCCCCCGCTCAAGGACGTTCTTTTGCACCGGAGGAATAAAATAAAGCAATTTTGTCCGGGGAGGTAATCAAAGCCGGGCCGGGTCAAAGGTGTAAGAGTCGGAGGAGGAGGAGGATCAATGTGCCACGGAGATAAAAAGGAAGAGGCCGTTCCCCGAACAGAAGTCAAGAAAATAAGCTCTGGCTCTTTTTATTTTTATTTTATTGGTCTCGCCTCACAACAGTATCTCCAGTAATAGAGGAAGCGGATAGGTCAGTGGGCCTGTGTGGAGGTTGTGGCCTCTTCTCATTGGAGAAGACGAACCCACGATTGACAAAGATCCCTCCAACTCACTCACATCCCCGCCCCCCCCACGAAATCCAAACGGGTGGCTCCGCCCCCCAAGTTTCGGAAAGGAGGAAGCCCGCACGGGCACAGGGAATCCGAGCAGAGGTCCTGATTGGGCTCGCTTCCTACCAGAAGGAGATGCGATTGGGCGCTTCCTGCTCTCTGAGGGTGCAGGTCCTGTTTGACAGACAGCATCCTGGAGCGGGAAAAAGCTCAGCTCTGGAAAGAAAATGCACAACCGCCAACCCCCACCCCCCCGCCCCCCCCACCCCCATCCTGCCCCGGGGGTCAATAGGACCAGCCTGGCCTTCCCCTCAGGTCTGTATTTGTTTTCATTCTTATTAACCCCCCCCCCCACCCTCCAACCCTCCAACTGACACCACCCCTCCACCCCCCAGCTCGGTTTCTTCAAATCTCAAATTAGTACTTCCGAAAAGGAAACGAGGCTTGAATTGAAGTCTCCCCCTCTCTGAATATTTGGAGGGCTGGTCATTTGCTTTGTGATATGAAATGATTTCCTTTGGAGTTAAGGATCAAATAATGACTTCCATCCGACCGCATTCCTGAAATTGAGTGGCATTTTTTTTGTTTTTTTCCTCCTCTTTTGTTCAATGGGAGGATGGAGTGGAGACGGAGGGCGGCAACCCCCCCCCCCCACCCCCTCACCCACCACCAGCGTGTGCCAACACAACAGTGCCAGCCGAGGACTGCCCGGTGGGTCACCGCCTCACCTCAGCCAATCAGGAGCCACGATACTCCCCGAAGGAAAACAGGAAACGGGCACTGTTCCATTGTGCACATTAAGGCTCCATAAAACGCATCATCATGAGCATTCTGACTTGGAAATGATCCCTTCAAAAAATAAACTCTACGAAACGGCAGGGTATTTTCGATAGGCTGTTTACCCGTATAAAGTCAAGTCCAAAAATATTATTGGGTAAAAACGCAGGAAATTGCTTCGGTAATAAAACTAGCATACAACAACAATATATTGCCATTTGGTCGCTGCCAGACCCAACGATGCTGCTTCCCTTAACAACTATAAATTGTTTGTCTGCACAGTCAAATGCGTTCGCACCGTTTCCCATTTACATTTTGATTGAAGCCGAGAAAATACATACAGTACGACCGCTTTCGATTTGCATATTGTTTCATAAACATAAAAAACGTATATATATAATAACGCTCTGAATTTCAAACGGAGTAAAGTTCACACAGTGAACGCGCTCGTCTCATTGTGTGAGTTGGACGGGTCTCTAGTGTGTGGGAGTATTTTAAAGATCTTTTCAGCGGCACTTATAATGCCAATCAAGAAGCAGAAGTACAAAAGAACACTTATATATAGCGCGCGCTATAGGGGCTGTAGAATAGGTACACACTCGCGGGAGAAGGGTTCTTAATTACACGGGGTTTGACACGTCGTTAAGGCCACGGAAACGGGAAAGAGCAGCAATTCCGTTATTTATGGCGGGGGAAAAAGACGTTAATTGGGCCGAAAGCCTGTTCCGTCTGATCCCGCCGCGGACGTCGAAAATTACACCCGAGACACCCGGGCGAACGGGTGGGGGGGGGGGAATAACAACGGAAATAAGCGGCGACAGAGAAGCCGAACAGCTTCGCGTATCTTCGGAGAGGGCGTCGATGTCAGACGTTCGCGGTTTCCGGTTTGTTTTCCGCGCATCGAGCGGCCTGCCCTCTCGCGTTCCCGCCATCAGGGACGCGGCGTCGAGCCGCCAGGCTACCGGATTCCAGGCTTTCGCGGGAGAGAGAGAGACAAAACGAAGAGTCCAAAATGGGCGCCGTTGACTCCCCTCACTGAGGGGAGAATCTCCGCTCGACCGCCAACAACGCCAAACTCATTCGCGTGGAGCAAATGGCCTCGAATAGAACAAAAATCTTTTACCGCCTCCCATTTCCAAGGTAACGTTTAATAAAGCAGTCAGCGTGAAAATAGAAAATTCCAGAAAAGAACAAAAAAAAGAAAGAAAGAAAGAAAAGAGCGCCTTTGGAGAAGGGGGAAGAAAAAAAAGAGCGCCTTTAGAGAAGGGGATGAGAGAAATAAAAAAAAATTAAAAAAACAGAATAGGTGTAAATTCCAGCGCCGGGGAAGCGTTTGACGACTGAGCGTGTGTGTACGCGGCAGGGGCGGGGCAAGCGGGCCTTTCCCGAGCAGCGGCGCGCGTTTACACCGCGTTCAGGCGCCGGAGCCGCTGTCACGGAACGACGGCGGGCCAATAAATAACAACACTTAACGCGGCTGGAGCGGCAAGCGCGTTAATAAATGTGCCGCCGCTGCAGCGGCAACGTTCAGGTTTTTTTTTTCTCTCTCTCTCTCTCCCTCCCCTCTCTCCCAGGGTGTGAATTAAAAAGAGAGATTGCTTCTGACAGGGTTTGGCACCACCGCCGCCGGTGCGTTTCAATTACCGAGCGCGCGTATCCGCTCCTCTGCCGCCGTCGTCGTCAACGACGACGCTCTCGCGAAGAGAGGGTTCGGTCGCGCCGGCGTTGGGGTTAACCCCTTCCCCCGCCGTGCTGCGGCCTAGCGTCGAAACGATGGCTTGCCGCCATCTTGCTTTTTTCCGATTTCTCCCGAGGCCTGTCCCCCAGGTCTCCGGTTCTCCCGTCTGGCATCTTTGTGACAGCGTCCGATTGGCCAGACCCAGCAATTCTTAGTGGTTTCTTGGCAGCAGAAAGGGATTTGATTGGATTTCAGCACGCAGAATTACTGAGACTCACGGCTGCCTTGGAGCACAGGATGGCTCTGTCGTAGATTTTTAAACACGCCTTCCAGCCCCTTTCCGCGCAAAGACGAGCCGGTTTTCAGCCGAGATCACAAACGAGCCTCACCAATCGGCAGGAGCATATTCCCGCCCCTTCCTCCCCTCCCCTCCCCCCCCCCCCCCACGCCGTGAAAATGGCTGGCCAAACAACGGACGGCCGAGGGGGCGAGGGTGGGGACGGACGGACGGCCTGTCGTTTTTAAAAGCGCGCCCGTGTGTCATTTTTTTCCCCGGCGACAGGACCCCGCGGGCGTCCGGGGATAATGCCCGTCTCGCTATCGCTTGGCCTGTCGTCGGTGTCTTTGTGCTCGTCTCCTGATAAGCGAGGCAGGGGGAGGCGGGCGGCGGTGGTGGGGGGGGGGGGGGGGCAGGGGGCGGCAGGGACCCGCTTGTGATGTATTGCCCTAACCGGTAGTTAGACACATCTCCTAAATACTGTGATCATTCCTTTCGTGAGCGCATCCCCCAAATGGCTCTGTGCTTTACTCTCTGGTCCCTAATTATAGGTGTCCCAGTGAAGCCTTGGGGGGGAGGGGGGAGTGGGAGGCAGGGGGGGTGGGAAAGCAAGTGTGTGTGTGTGCGCGCGTGGGTGGGTGGGTTGGTGGGGGATAGTTGCAAGGAGAAGGGGCGTAAAAAAGAATAGCAGGACTTCTGGCTGGAAAAGTGTAAATGGGCTCTCTCCCTCTCCCTCTCTCTCCTTCTCTCTCGCTCGCTCTCTCGCTCCCTCCCTCTCGCACTCTCTCTCTCTCTCTCGTTATTTGCGATGCAGTAATTTCTGTGCCGGCTCCTTTGAGCTCATCTTTTCTCCAGATAAGCCCCGGTATTAAATTTGACAAAAGATTGATAAGCATGTCGCTGATTTCATAACCACATGAGGGGGGTTTGGGGGGGGTATTGCAGATGTGGAGTTGATCTCATGATCTGACACTTTTCCCCACAGAGGACACAAGCGAATCGGGGGGGGGGGCCATTTTAAATATTTCGTGCGGCACTTCCGATTGCGGGCGAACTCCCAGACACATAATCAAAGAAGCCGCCACACGTTCGTCTGGACACTCCGGATTTTATGGCCGCCATTTACGCACGCGAGCAAAGCCAAGTGCGCATCTTTAAAAGGGGGAGAAAGGCAATTACGCCGCGTTAGTACACATAATTTCACAATTAGCATGCGCGCGCGCTCTCTCCGAGAACATGTAAATTTAGCCCCGCCGTCTCCGGTGTATGATATTAAAGAATAATAACCCAAAATGAATGCCGAACTTAATTTCCAGCCCTGGTAGGATAAAACAATAATGGAGCATTTGAGAGAGAGGGAGAGAGGGGAGAGAGGGAGAGGGAGAGGGAGAGGGGGGAGAACTGAAGCCATGAAAATGGGTGATACCTCCGCTTCCAATATGGAGGAAGCGGCGCGTTCACACTTCATTAACGCCCCCCCTTCCCCTCGTTAATAAAATGCCGCGCGGTATGAATGTGTCAACAGGGATGCGTTTTCGTTTACACAGACCATGAAGGGGGAAGGAGAAGAAGAAAAGAGAAAAAAAAAAAAATTAACGAAATTTACCGGCTAAGTCATTTAGAAAGGGCCTGATACTCAGCCTGATTGGATCTGAGGGGATGGGGGGGCGATATGGCGGGGGGGGGAGGGGGGGGGGGGGAAATCGCCTGTGTTGCAGCTGCGAGTATTCGCAGGGAGCTAACAATCATGAACAGAGGTGGGGGGTTGAGGGGGGGGGGGGGGGAGTAATGCTCAGTCCACAAATCAACTTTCATGCCGCTTCGCTAGAGATTAGACGCCAGACGATTTCATTTAAACTGCAAACGAGATCGGGCGGGGGGGGGGGGTTGGCGGTGTGTGTGTGCGGTGCGTGTGTGTGTTCATAGGTAGTGCCACAGGCAGGAGGGGTGCTGCCAGGTAAGAACGCCGTTAATGCGATCTGAAGGCGCCACTGACGACGGATGCACACCCCCATCGGCTGTTCCGCGCTCCAAAATAAACCCGTCCGTCATCTCTGACTCTCTTTAGAGTGAAACACCCCGCGTGTCACTCTTAGGTAACGATAATCTGAGGGGAAACAAAAAAAAAAAAGCTGTCAAAAAAAATAATAAATAAAAAAACTCTGGGATGGAATTATTTTCAGCCAACAAATCATGCCTTGGGTGTTTCTATGAGGAGAAAAACACATCCCAGGGAAAGACTTTGTTTGGCCAAGCCGACAGTTTATACAGCAGCATTGTGTACGGGTCACTGTGTGGGTGGAGGAGCTCGCTGTCCTTCCAGACACATGCCTGGGAGCTGCTTTCCAAGCACATCTGAACTTAACTCAACGCAACCGCACACTCGGTGGAGGCTAAGAGTGCGACGTCTTATTCGCTGTTTACGGAGCCGTGAAGGAGAAGATACTTTCGCCCGTTTGAATTGCCTTACGAAGAATAAGGAATCAAGAGCGAGTCTTTTTATAACGAAGACAGTAAGCCGCACATGCATAAAATCTGTGGCTACATTTTTTGTTATTAGAACTGAATGATAATAAAAGACAAGTAAACATATTGTTACCCTGAATAGTTCTTTGGCAGATTTTCTTTACACAATACTCCAGTTCCCGGAGATCTGCCATCCTGTAGGTTTTCATTAGCAGCTCAACAAGATCACTAGCTGTTGAATGAGGTGTGTTTTGTTAGGGTTGGAGTGAAAACCTATTGTAGATCCACTGAAGTAAACCTACTGAAGTTACAGACAGTAGATCTCCAGGAACAATATCCCATTTTTTTTTTTTTGGAAACATATCCAAAAATATTTTTCTGACCACCAAAATAATAAGCACGATGGAGTTAAAAATATATCATTTCTGACACTGCTATAATAAAGACAATGAGATCAATCCTTTGCTATGTCCGTTTTCTGTATGTGAGCATTTCCGTTTTAACTTGCTGAGATGTGTACGTCACGGGAGGCCTCAAAAAAGCCATACATCACCTGGAGAACCAGGTACAGCTAACAAAGAGTCATTCGCTCTTCCACCTTGTGTGAGGTGTAATCTCAAAGAAGGCCCATTTCCGATTACACCAACATCATCAGCGTATTCGCCATCGCTGAGCAGACTCAGCCCCGCGCAGAAAGCAGCCGCACCGCGAGCAGTTCACAAACCCGCACGCAGGACGGAGGACGGAACTCGAGGTTCAGAACGCGGACCTCGAAGCGTGCTGTCATTCCAAAGAAACAGTCGTTTAGCCGCCCCGCCGCTAGCATGTTTTCATTCTATTTAAGTTTTCTCTCCGCGCAAGGTGGCTTCGAGATTAACGGACGTTCAGACGATGGGACGCGCGTTTTCGAATAACGACGGCGAGGCAAACCGCAGAGTTAAAAAAATAAATAAAAAGTTTCGGAGCGCGGCGCCAGGTGCGCTAACGTTAGCGATCGCGGGCGGACGCCGAGCGGGTCCGCTGTTATCCTAGCGCGCGAGCTCCACGGCGAGCGATAGCTACGGCGTTAGCTCGACGCGCGTCGTTCTCGCCGCGCTGCTCCTCGCTGATTGCGTGCGCGCGTGTGTCAAATTCGCAAGCGGGCTCAGATATAAAAAACCTGCTTATCGGTGACACCGCTGTCAAGCGATGGAAACGAGTGGATGAAACAGGAAACTGCATATGGGGGGGGGGGGGGGTTGGGGGTATAATCCTCTTTAAAAAAAAAAAAAAAAAAAGGAATCCGATACGCGATAGGTGCACATTAGAATAAGCGGCTGGACTACATCGCCGGCAGACTGCTGCACACTTCATCCAACTTAAGAAGTGGGACAGGGGAGGATTACGAGTTTCCCCTCTGCTCACACGCGGGAAGGAACAAACGGGACGCTTCTTCCTGTCCAGCCCTTTGTCGCTGGGCCGAATGGCCGTTCACTTACTTACTTCCTGCTTCGTTTCTATTATGACATCATAATTCCAATAATTTCACTTTGGACCCTCTGAAGAAATGTCCAAATGACACATGTGTGGCATCTTCCTAAGAACACTTGGTATTGACTGTATGAACAATGGTTGTAAGGCATTGAGAAATACTACCAATATTACTAAATTAAAGTGGGGGGGCGGGGGTTACACTCATGCAATTTGACTGCACGCAAAACATGAGTCCAGCACAGTGATCAGGGAGGGGCACTCCCAAAACCTCTTCCCCTGTTTGTCTGCAGATGAGGATGGTTGGCATGGGAGATTTCTCCCCCCATCCTCCAGAGGTTGTCTTCCCAGCCGCCTCGTTTATTCCCCCCTCCCCCACCCCCACGATCCCCCCCGGCCTGAAAGCGGGTGAGAAGCGGGCCTCTCATTAATCTGTGTTCGGGCCTGGCCTCAGGCCTGAATGAGCCAGCGTCCCACCGAGGCCTCCTCCTTATCTCTCTCTCTCACAAAGGTGGACGTGCTTCTATCCGTTTCCACGCTTTGTTGCCCCCGTCTCCCCCCCGTCTCCACCCCCTCACTCCCACCCCCACCCTGCCGCCCCCCCCCCCCCCTTTCACCTGCTTTCCACATCAGCCCTGTCTGTGCATTGTGCTGACTTCCCCCCAACAATTAGGCCAAGGATTATGTTGCTCTCGACAAGGTTAGTATGCGACACCGTCGCCCCGACGACGCAGACCGTTTGTCCTCTTGGGCGGTTGGTGACCTCGCGTAGCACGTAGCGACCGAAACCTTTTTTCCCGCCATCGGCCGCGTATTTAAAGCAGGCTCGAAATTAGCATCCGTCAACAGATTTAGGCAAGAATGCCCTCCTGAGCCGGCACCCCGTGACCTCTACCCCCGAGGAACCCGCTCAACGCTAGCAAGCGAACGGCGTCTTCCGACCGGAGACAAGTCCGCCTTTACAACTCTCAGAAAAAACGGAATCGCTGGCGACCCATCAGAGGTGAAAGACGGCCTTTATTGTGTGAAGACGTTTACAGAGCGACCCGGGCGAAAAGCACCCGGCAAAATAAGTGAATAAAACCGAGACCCGGAGGCTCCTAAAATTGATCTTAAAAGGCGACTGGCTCTTCAGACATCTTTACCGGCAAAGTGGACTGCCACTGCTGGATGGGTTGAAAGCGCACCCCACAATTTTTAAGGGGTGCTTCTAGCCTTCCGCCTGGCCGTGCGAAACTCAGCAGCGGAAGCGTCCCCGTGTTAAATCTGCGGGTCGCTCCCCCCCCAAATAAATCTGCCCCGTTTCCCACCCTGCCCGGTGGAACCGTTACGCCCTGATTACTCGCTGGCGGTTGGCAGGTTGCGGATGCGCTGCCCCGGGAGCGGCACTTTATTTTACAACTCCTCGCTAATTAGCAACCATGGCAACATGCAGCCATTAAAAGACACAACAAGAGTGTCTGCCGAGCTAATTTGTCTAATTACATCTTTGTAACTTATGAAAAGGCCCGGCGTTGCCCTGAAGGCTTCCAGCTCTCCGGCGCGGGGCGGGCGAAACGTTAAAAAGCGAGAGACCTCGCAGCTCTCCTTCCTCCTTCCCGCCGGCGTCGCCGCGGCCGCGTTCCCCGACCAGGAAACGCCTGTCAGCAGCAGCGCCCCCCCCCCCCACAAACAGCCCCAGTGCAGACTGAATATTCTCCCCTCCCCCCCACCCTCACCCCCCCACAAACAGCCCCAGTGCAGACTGAATATTCTTCCTCCCCCCCACCCTCACCCCCCCACAAACAGCCCCAGTGCAGACTGAATATTCTTCTGTCCCCCCGCCCCCAAAATGCAACAGCGCCGACTGAATATTCTTCTGTGTCCCCCCCCTCACACCCCCAAACTGCCCCAGCACAGACTGTTATATTCTTCCTGACATCCCCCACTCTCCCCCTGCCACACCTAACTGCTATATTCTTATCCTTCCTTCATGGCAACTGCCCCCCCCAACCCCCACAGTAGACGAATATTCTTCGGAATCACCTTTCTCCCCTCCCACCCAACGGCTCCATACTCACTTATCCTCTCCTTAATTGGACAAGCTGACATTTCTCAGGACTCGATATTTTGTGCCAATTGGGCGCGGCCTGGTGGCGCAATGGAATCGACGGAACGTTAGCGGGCTATGGTGGCCTGGTGGCTCTACCGACCCAGTTCCTGACTTTCCAGGCCCAAGAGGAAGACTGGAAAAAAAACAGACATAGGCCAGAACGGGAGGGGGGGCGGAGGGGTGACACCTCCCCGACATCTCTCACTTCGGTTAATGAACCTGCCGGATTTTGGGAGGTAAGAGCTTTACCTGCGGTCTCAATTTCAGAAATCCGGGGGTAAGGCTGAACTGCCTCCGCGGTGGAGATTTAATTAAAGAGGGATGCTCGCATCTCAGGCTCCTCCGTGTACTGATACAAAGTCGGGCTGTCAAAACACTGATCGTGATTAATCACGAGAGTCACAATATTAATCGAGATTAATGACAATTAATCTTCTTCGCTGCTGGAATAACCGGTGTGGGCCCGAAGAGTGATTGAAGCAAATTTAGCAAAAAAAAAAAAAAAGAAAAAGTTATACGTATCGAGTGATATTAAAAACAAATTTAAAAATATGAGGGACTCATTATTTACCAGCGAGATGATCTCGCTCACCGTAATGAACGTGCGAATGAGAATTACACCTGTTCCTGCCTCAACTCAAAAACAAATCGCACCTCCTTAAGAGTTCCGCACAGGGGTGCAACCGAGAGGCACGGGGGGAAACGTGACGGGAAAAGGGAGGTTAAAGTTCAACGGCGTTTCCCAGGCGACCGTAGCGACGTCCCCCTCCGACAGTAAGCCGGCCGCCGCGTCTCGTTCCCGCTCGGCCTCGTCAAAGTTAAACGTCGTTAGATCCAGCGCGGCCGCGGCGGCGGCGGAGAGAGAAAAGCTGACGAAGGAGCGTTTGAGACGCGGGCCGCCTCGCATGGGAACGGCGAGGTTAAAAAAGCGCGGAACCGCGCAGAAGATGGCCGCTCTGTTACGTTGGAAAGCCGTCCGAGTTCGACGGGTCGCCAGAGACCGGGGCAGGCCGCAGCGAGCTCAGGGACCGGCGGGCTTCTCCGCTCGCTCGCTCACGCGCTCTCTCTCTCTCTCGCTCTCTCTCTCTTTAAAAAAAAACAAACCAAAAGAATGGAGCGAGATCCTATCAGAGCGTTCTGTCGGCGGCCGCTGTCGGCGGGGAGATTTCAGAAGGCCGGACGGGTGGGGGCGGCGCTATCGGGCCGGCCCATCTGAGGAGGACCTTTACAGGCGAGAGGGGCGGTCTTTCAAAAGGGCGAGAAACTTCACAAAGGGCGCTTCTGAATCTGATAACGACAAACCGGCTATGGAAATAGCCCCCGCCCCCACCCCCGCCCCCACCCCCACCGCACCCTCTCTCCCCCCTCGCTGCAGTTGTTTGTTTTGTTTTTTTTGTGTTTTTCAATTTTTTTATCTCACCTTGCAAGATTGCGCTGGCAGACAGCGAGATCGATTTACAGCTTTGAAAGTAAGCGTGGTGCGAGACCGGCGTGCGCGTGTTACAGCGAAACGACGGCGGCGTTCGCGGTTTTAACATTCACAGCGGCTGCATTCGCAACGCCGCGTAGACAAAACGGAGAGGGGAACACGTGACCCCCCCCCCCCCCTCCCAAAACTAACCAATGAGCCGCGGCATTATCTTTTCCTGCAGGATAGATCAACCCTCCGCATTGAAATACCAAAATCAGAGCCATCTCTTTCAATGCTTCCAATCGTCCCAACCCTCACAACCCCCCCCCCCCGCCCCCCCCCCACCCATCCCGCAGCCATTATTAGATTTCCCCACCGCAGAACGCTCGGGCGTAAACACTGCCGCTGCCCAGCGATCCCTCATCGTTGGATTACAGGAATTCCCGGAGCGCCGGGGGCAGAATTCCGGCTCTGATGTGGCGTGCGGCGTCCTGCTCCTTATGGATTTCCAGATTGTTTTCCGTAACTCCGGGGCGGACGCTTGACGATGCTCGGCGGCCCCCGGTTGGATAACAGCCCAGCCCAGGTCCCGCCCACCACAGGTGCCACTCAACCTCGCCCCCTCCCCCCTCGCCCAGCGACACTCGCCTTCCCGATCTGAGGGCCTGAACTTGGGCTTTAACCATTTCTGGAATCCCAGGTGAAAGGGATTCTGGGTAATGAGATGAAAAGGAGAGGTGTATGTGGGCCACCACACAGAGCTGAGGCGGAACATACCGGAAAACTGGGTGTCCTCGGGTGACTAAGAGCAGCACAGAGAACCAGACCTCAGAGGAAACTCGCACTGAGGGATACGGACAGGGAACGGCTGCCATGCTAAGCGTTAATGAGCCTGCGCACCACACGCTCGCACCAACGCAGAACTGTGCAGGTGTGTGTGAGGGTGTGCATGTGTGTGTGCGCGCGCATATGCATACCTGCGGGTGCCTGTGTGTGTGTGCACGTGCATATGCATGTGCCTGTGTGTGTGTGTGTGTGTGTGTGTGTGCATATGCATGTACCTGCGCGTGGCTTCTGTGTGTACGTCTGTGTTTCCCTTTCCTCGCCCGTGACCTGATTAACCCACAGTGAGGCCCAGAGGCCTGGTGTCCTTTAGCACCTGACGCAGACCTCGCCGCAGCCTGGCCTCCACACGCATTAGCGTTAGCGTTAGCGTAGCTGGCCGCGCGGAGGCCACCGCTACCATCAGCGATGTCACGGGCACTTTAACATGGTGAGACATGCCGTGACCTATCGGCATGAATAATTCAAATTACCAAGTAGAGGTGAAAGGGGCGGGGGGCGGGGGGATTGACTTCAGTTTGTGAGCGGATACAAGATTTTATTTTATTTACGCACACACACACACACACACACACACACACACACACACACACACATATATGTATGTATGTATGTATAATCTTTTTAAAGGATGTGTTGCCTCTGTTTTGAGCGAGCGAGCAAATTTAATTTAATCTGATATTTCTTTAAACTGCCTGCGCCCCCCACTGAAGCGCGGGGGGGGGGGGGGGGGCCCTTCGTCTTTCCGAAACAATAAATTTGCGAGTTAAAACAGAGCCCCGCTGCGGTGAGTGCACTCGTAAAACAGGCATCCATCACGGCGGCGGTCCATCAGCCGCGGCGCGGACACCTGCAGCATGAATGATCGCCAAATAAATATCTCTGACTACATCCATCTTTCATGGTTAAAGATATAAAAACCGCGCATTAGAAAAACCGGTATCATCCGGTCCTGGAGAGTCGCTAGCTCCACACACACACACACACACACACACACACACACACTTACTGCTTTTTTATTTATTTATTTATTTTTAAGATGAGATGGTTTTCAACTCCATGCACTCACCACACACCTCTGCGCTGGCACATAAACTGCTCTGTTTACTGTATGAAATATGCTACCTGTAGTAGCCATAAAATATTTGAGACCTCATTGTGAGTATAAAAAAATAAAAATAAAAAAAACACGGCTTGGTTTCACACTCTATCCCCTGCTGAAAGAAATCTGTTCTGAATTTCACCCCGCAAACGAGCCTGACCTCCTATCGGATTGAAAACCCAGGTCAAACAGCCACACCCAAGATGGCACTGTACCTCAGTGAAACTTCTGAGGAAGGAAAAAAAAAAAAAAGGAAAAAAAAAGCTACAATAGCTACAATGTCAAACTAGCTAGGAAGCTAATTTACAGTGTGTGAAAATTACAGTTTACCTTAAAATGCTCAAATTTCCGGAAAATGCGCAAGGAACACATGTGTTTCGCAATTATTTTAAGAAGAAGTTAAAGAAGAATTAAACTTCTTTAAGAGATCAGCACAACTTGTGCCATTAAATGATGAATTGCAGCTGACTAGCTTTCATCTATCCAGTCGCTACAGTTCTGTTCAATCCCACACTAGCTTCCTTCTAATCATACAGAAAACTGGGTTGTGCCTTGTCTCAGATTCGCTAAAATCTGTCGAAATTCCTTCTACTGACGAGAGACTGCGCGATGGGATTCTAATGAGCCGAAACAAGACGAAAACAGCGCACCCAAACACTAAAATCTGATCCGTTCCAGCGTCAGCCATACCACACCAAGGCCTCGGCAGAATTAAACCACCCCCCCATCTTTCGTTTTTTTCCCCCCTAATCTGTGTTTTCTTACTAAATAGGTTTAAACCAAGAACAATGCGGTTTGTGTAGTTCAAGGACCTGAACTTGGCATCGCAAGCGGCAGTCTTATTGAAAGAGTCGCACAGGATAATGGCTTGAGGGGGACGCTGCAGCGAAACTCCGTATTTTCTCTCCTCACAGTGAGCCCCAGCGAATAAGGTGCATTTTTCTACATTTGCTCAAGCAGACACGGCGATAAATATGCGAGCGGGTTCCGAGCGCGTTCTAAAAGAAGAAGAACGGCCTCATGAATATGCATCCGTGCGCAGTCGCGCTTCTGGCTCCTTAAAGCCAACGCAAGACGTTAACGTAAACATCTGCATACAGCCGGGCGGGAAAGGCTTTGTGCAGGATTTAGAGAAACTGCGTTCCGGGAAAGCCGCACGCAATCCGTTTCCACACCGTCACGGGGTCTTCTGGAGGCGAACAACCCCCCCCCCGTTAATCTCTCCAAATCACACTTAAGCATGAATGTTTCATGTGGTGGATTCTGGGCTGTAGCTCTGGAAAAAGGGGCTTTTTTTTCTCCACCACGCCCCCCCGCCCCCCCCCACCCCCCACCCCCGGGATAACCACGTTGCGCTACTACGGCATGGACCAGGAATCCCATCGGTCACAACAAAGATTTTCTGCGGCGTAGCACCCATACATGAACGCCACAAAACAAATCCCCGGCACGTAAGAGGCTGTGGGGATGTGGGCTCCCGCAGCCTGGGGCTAAATCGCACATTTAGCTCAACACCCATACCTTACCCACGTTGTTCTAAGACCTAAAATGGCGATCAGACAAAAAAAATCTCCGGACGGAGCCAATTCCATATAATTCTTCTTAGCAACAGATCCTCGCTTGGTAACAGGGCAATATGCGAATGGCTGCTTATGTCGTGGACGTTCGGAACGTTTGTTTTCACAGCCGAATAACGATGCCGCATCTTCCTTGAACCGCAACGCAATACAGTATCGCAAAAGGCACAGAAAGGAGATCCATGTAAAATATTGCACGCTTAAAAAATAAAAAAAAGTGTACTTCAGTTACTGTCAAACCGCCGTACCTGGAATAAAATCTCGTCGCCGCGGCGACAAATGTTTTGACGCGGCCCGTCTTCGGGTGCGGGAGACGAAAGTTCGTTCGCCATCTGCTCGCCGCGCCGCCACGCCACGCCTCGGAGGCGAGGCAGAACCCAACCCTACGGCGAGCGCGTCTGGCGTTAGCGCTTCCTCGCGCTAGCGTCATCCCCCGCCGCGCGTCGCCTCTTTCCCCCGCTGAACTCTGGGTAAAAACACCGCGGTGACAGATTACACGGGCAGGGAAAACGCGTTTTAGACGCGTCTGACGCGGCGGCGGCGGGGAGAGCCTTTTCTCCCTCTCGTCGTTACGATCTCCCGCGTTCGTTAGCCGCGCGGCGCGTTTCCTGAGGGCGAAACGGTCGCCGTGTCAACAGATCGAAAAAAACAGCGGTGAAAAGCAGTGGGCGGAGCACCGTTAAAGCGGACGCCAAGCGCGGTGGTGAATCGGTGGAGGAAATCGAAGCCCGCAAAACTAAAACAATAAAAATAAACCAACATTACCGTCTTACAAAAGAGGCGACTCTACCAGGGACACAATGCAGGCCAGCTACATGTCAACACTTTCTGTGTATTATTGTTTTCAATAGCGAACAAACGAATGCAAACAAATACCTGCCACGAACCGTTAGGAGGAATGGTCTAGATGTGTATATTCAACTGAAGATTTAAACTGGCTGATGCTGAGACAACAGGGCCCATATTTACATAGCATTACAGAGTGTAATTACTGATCTGGTATCAGGCTTTCCCCCGTCCATAACCACATCCTTATCCATTACGCGCTCAAGGGCAGAGCTGATCTGAGATCAGATGCTTTATGAATACAGGTCCCATGAAATACAGATGCTTTATGAATACAGGTCCCATGAAATACAGATGCTTTATGAATACAGGTCCATGCGTTAAGCGGAAAGACGGCTCGGTCAGGTGAAAGGGGGCAGATTCGACCGAGAAATGAAAGGATTTTCGAACCGTAACAGTGGGGGGGTGGGGGTGTGTCAGGGGAGGCGCCGGTTCTATTAAAAGCCGGGCCAGAAAGTTTCGCCCTCGTCCGATCCGCGCGACCACATTTTCACAAAGAGCCGCTTTCGATTAAGAGAAAGGGAAGATGATAATGGGAGGAGGGGAGGAGAGGAGAAGGGGATGGAAGGGGAAGGGGGGGGCTCATATCCTCTCTCTCTCTCTCTCTCCACCGCTTCCCCTCCGAAGCGACTCGATTTAACCTTGAAGAGTAATGAGATCTGACTAGCTTAAATGTTAGCATTCTTAAATCATCAGGAAGCCGCCTCGAAGGATCCAATAATCGCCGTGCCAAATTGCTGCGCTCGCTAATTTCATTTCTCCCCAGCATTCGCTAGCAGTTAGCGTCGATTATTCAAGAACAGCCATTTAATGCTCCCGGGTCCCAGAGGTGTTACATTAAAATGTAATAACTTGCAATGTAAATGAAAACAAAAACCATTACTTCCCCCCCCCCCCCCAACCCCACACCACCCCGCCCCCATGCACAGCCCCCCCCCCCCCCCCCCCCGACGCCCCTTGCCGCACGCCCCCTCCCACCCCCACCCCCCCCCTTTCTCCTCCATTGAGGGAGTTGGAATCTAATTCTCAGCCCATCTGGCTGCCGTAATGAAGCCAGTGCCAGCCAGGACGCCCTGTCTGCGGGACGGAGCGGGAGCGAGGGAGAGGGGGAGAGGGGGAGGCTGGGTAGCAGATTGGCTTTCTCCAGGCGTGGGGGGAGTCGGGGAGGCCTGCGGAGATACAGCAGGACCGGGTTAATCTCCCGCACGCTCGGGCCTGCGCAGAGTAGTGGGGGGTGGAGGGAGGTGTGTGCGTGTGTGTATGCATTTGTGAGTGTGTGTGTGCGTTTTTGTGTATGTTTGTGTGAGTGTGTGTGTATGTGTGTGTGTGTGTGTATGCGTTTGCGTGTACGTTTGTGTGTGTGTGTAGGTGTTTGTGCACATGTGTACGTGTGTGCGTACAGTATTTGGGGGGGGGTGGTGAAATCGAAAACCAAATACGATTCCTTCAGGCCTTTGAAAGAGGTTTGAAAGAAAAAATACACCAAGCGCTCAGCCCATTTCTCTCCAAATTTAGGGGTACCAGGAGAGACCGGGTGTGGCTACGTCTGCAGGCACCGCTGGAGGCCGCTTCTGGCCGGGTTCCCCTTGCGTACGGAGCGAAGCGGACGTATGGACACCTCCACCAAGGTTTCGGGGCTGTTAGCATCACAGGCTACGGTCCCGCGAGATGCTGCACCACTGATGGGATTCGGCTGCGGCCCCATTCTAACCCGACGGAGCCGACTCGCGGGAACACGAAATATAAATTCGCGATTCCATCGTAACCGTGCCGACTGGCGGCTAAAAACGCAAAAAGCTGCAGACGTCGCCGACGAACAGCAGGGGCTTTTCAAAATGGAGGCCAGATAAAATGATGCCGCTGTTTCCCATGGAAAAAGTCTACAGTCTAAGGTCAAGTCTCAAAAAAGAATAGTCTCAATGATTATTAGTGCATCAGTGCTACTCCACTACATTTTAATCGGACAGAATAAATAGGCAATAATACAAGGCATTCTGTGCCATGAAACCGACTCATTTTTTGTAAAAAAAGCCTACAAAAGTCAACAAAAACTGGGTTTACAAAACCGAACACTGTGTTCCTAACACAAAGGCCCCTTGTTTTTCCACCACTGAAATCCAAACCGCGCACTCTTTCCAACTCTCGTCAGCCACTTGCCGCAAATCAATTGTGATTCCTGTTGGGATTCATCAGAGAAACGGCCGAAGGCATTAAGTTAATTGAGTGAGATTCCTGGGCTGATCGAGCATAGCTGATGAAGGGCCTTAAAATAAATCGAGATGCTTCTCGGTCAGTTAGCCAGGGGGGGAGGAAGAAACGGAAAAACAGGTGGCCGGGACATCAACAGGTGCACCTTCTGAGATGAGGCGGGGTGGGGGCGGGGGAGGGGGGGGTTGGGGGGCAAAAAAAAAGAAGCGAAAATAAGAGGCGGCTCTCGCCGTCTGCCGGATCGAGTGACTGAAACACAACGGCAGCAGGCTGCCATTTGCATAGGAAAACGAGGCTAAAAGGGACGCGCTGTATACGGAGGGAAAGGGCCATTCCGTCGGCCTGCGCGGACGGGCGGACGGCTCAACTGCCACCCTCTCGAATGAGCCGAAAGGGCTACGCGATTAGCGACCGGGAACAGGGCTCTGGGTCAGCGACCGGGATGCAATTATGCGCTTTCAGCTAACCGCGCACTTTCTTTTTAACATAGCATGCTTTAACATTGTGTGTGTGTGCGTGTGGAGACTCGTGTGTGTGTGTGTGTGGATCTTCAAGGCTAAATGTAGCCTACACTAAAGGTAACCATGCTAAAGATAGCCCAGGCTAAAGCTACCCAATACTAAAGGTAACCATGCTAAAGATAGCCCAGGCTAAAGCTACCCAATACTAAAGGTAGCCTACACTAAAGGTAACCATGCTAAAGATAGCCCACGCTAAAGCTACCCAATACTAAAGGTCACACTACAGGCCGCCCATGCTAAAGCCTCGACAGCCTCAGTTTCGCTAACTTGTCAATGTGTGGCCAACCCCACCCAACCTGAACCCGCCCCCCCACCCCCACCGCCCAAAAAACACACGAGCTGCACACGTAGCTCTTTCTCGCTACCGAAAGCGCAACAGGAAGTGGGTTGTACCTACTCCACTCCGCCGCCCCCGCTGGCCCCACATAGCGCTTTAAAAAAAAAAAAAAAAACCCGCAGCGGGGCCCGAGGTGCGAGGGAGCGCGATGGTGCGAAAACCACAGCGAGACGCTCGCTCTCGTTTTGGCGTTCGCAGAGGAAAACGGAAAAAAAAGAAAGAATAAAAAAAAGGTAACAAAAAAAACGATTAAAAAAAACGAGGTAAAGTAGCTAATAAAGATGGTGGGTGCGCGCTCCTCTGGCTCCTCTGCGGTTTCCACCGAGAGAGAGAGCCCCCCCCCCCGCCCCCACTCCCCCAGGGGAGGGCTCGACGCTGTCATTAACAGTTATTTCTCTCATAAACAGGGCAGCGTCAGCTGGCAGCGTAATTACACCCACTCCTTCTGTAATCCGCCACCTTACCTGCCACTCAGGAGTGGGGGGGTGAAGGGAAAGGGGGCAAGGGGGGGGGTGCTTGTCACTTGTATATTCTGTCAGAGACGAGAGGAGGGAAAGGGAAAAGGAGAGGAAGAGGAAGAAGAGGGTGTAAAAAAAAAATGAAATGAAATGAAATGAAATAAAATAAAAAACAACATGAGTGAAAATCAAATGAGCGACAGTGGTGAGGCGGGAGTCCCAGAAGCAGGGCTCGGGGGCTTGTGCGCGCGAAATCCAGCGTTTCGTGAGTCATTAGAAGACGAATGGCAGTACATGACCTACTTAGTAACTTTTATTGTCTGTGTGTGTCTGCGTGTGTGTGTGTGTGAGCGTGCGTGTGTGTGCGTGTTTGTGAATGCACATTTAAACAGAGGAAACTTTGGAATCAGCTTTGGAGAGAAAAAAAAAAAAAAAAGATTAATTCCCAGTGGGGGAGATTTCGGGAGGTAGGTGTGTGTGTGTGTGTGTGTGTGTGTGTGTGTGTGAGTCAGGAGGGGTATTAGATGAGCTACTGTCTTCATCTTGAGCTCTTCAAACCACAGCATCCCAAAACAATTGTAGGCTGACCGAAATACGAAGACACAAATTGCAGAGAAATGTAATACCGGCATCGCAATGCGTTTTAGGGATATGGAGGCGATCTTCAGAGGTGTTACAAAAGGTGAGAAAATCTTACGAAGTACGGAAGTGTGCGCGTTTGTGTGTGGGTATGTGTGCGTGCGTGTGTGCGTATATGTGTGTCTATGTGTGTGTGTGCGTGTATGTGTGCATGCGTGTGTGCGTGAGTGCATGTGCGTATTTGTGTGTATATGTGTGCATGTGTGCGTGTGTGTATGCGTATGTGCATGTGTGCGTATATGTGTGTATATGTATGTGTGTGTGTGCGTATATGTGTGTATGTGTGCGCGTATATGTGTATATGTGTGTGTGCGAGCGCGTGTGTGTGTATCATCTCTGATACCGCATTTTAAAAAACAGCCGCATACGTGCATCTCATCCCATCGGCGAACGCGGCGGCCCGATCCACCGGGGCCATTAAAGAAACATTTTAGCTGGAGCGCAGGAATCCGACAGCCTTGGGCGGGCCTCTAATTTCGGGCTTTGTTTACACTGCGACGGGGGGCTCCGGGGCCCTCTTCCGGCCCGCGGGTCTTTTGTCTCGGCGTAGAGGAGAGCCCGGCGGCGCCCGCGGCAATCTGTCGCTCGCGCGTTCTCTGTTCTCCGTCTCTCCCGCGGAGGTCGGCTGCGGGTCGCGCGTCACACCGAGAGGAGGAGGAGCCGGCCCAGGTATTCCCCCCCCCCGATCGCTCCGTTCGCTCGGTCGCCAAAAAAACACACGCCCGTCTCGGGTGTGGGGTATTCGAGGCTAAAATCCGATGACGAGCGTGGGTCTTGGGCGGGGCAGATGTCAGCTAAGCTTTTTTTGTTTTTTTTTTAATGTTAAACGTACCCTGAGAAGAAGAGAAGAAAAAAAAAACTAAAAAACGACGCGATAGATCTTCGCACCACGGTGAGGCAGGCCCGAGGCCTCTGGGCGGAGACAGAATATTTAACGGGACTCGCGACTGTGGGCTGCTTCTTCCGAATTTCCGCTTTCCGACCGGATTGGAGGGGGGGTGGGGTACCATGACGCGCCTCTGTCCCTTTAAACGGGCGGCGGCGGCGGGGGCGGGGGCGGGGGCGGCGGCTCCGTCTCTCACGCAGAGCGTGCTGCTGAATGAATAAGCGGCGGGGTAATAAATCGGGGTGATTTATCGCGCGCCCCGCCCGGTGTAATCAGGTTGCAGAAGAGCGCTGTCGAGGGGAGAGGGAGAGAGGAGTGCCGCGGGCGAGAGAGCAGGTGGCGCCATTTTTAATACGAAAATACTGCTCTTCCATGAAGCCGTAAAAAAAAAAAGTACCCAGCTTTTAAAAAAAAAAAAAATAAAAAAAAAATTTTTTAACGATATTGAGCTGTACATGCTATTAACTTCCACCGTTAAAAAAGTCAGCGGCGGGCGAAGCGGATGCGGGTTATATCAGTTCACGTGGAAAAACTCCTCCTCCTCCTCCTCCTCCCCTCTCCGCTCTCGACGCAAGATGGCAAAGTCAGCTTAACGAGCTTTTAATGTGCCTTTTAAACTTGGGAGGGGGAGAGAGGAGAGGGGAATGAGAGAGAGAGAGAGAGAGAGAGAGAGAGAGAGAGAAATAGAGAGAGCAAGCACCCTGATTACACAAACAAACACCCTCGCTCAAGCAAAGTCCCCAGCCAATGGGAAAAGAGCGTCTCCTTTCTCTCACACCGGCCAGAAAACCACTGCCCCCTACCAGCCACTCTGCAAACAGAAACGATTGTAATTGGAGGTCTAATTTATGATTAATTTTTCGCTTATTTATTTATTTATTTATTTTCTCTAGCCAGATAATGATATCAAGTGTTGCAATTTGCTGATGCAAATTGTATGCTATAATGGGTCATAAAAAAAAGAGCAGTAAGTTCTCTGAGAACTGGAGAACACCCCGGGCATTCATTACCGCGTTCATTAGGGCGTTTAAGCCTGCGTTTAAAGGTTTTACACGCGGAAGTGGTGTGTAATTGAGGCTTGATCGTGCCACGCGTAAGCTGACATCATCGATGTGTTTGTCTGGAGCAAGAGAGAGAATAAAAGAGGTTGGAACTTCTTGCTTCACAAGACCATGGGCGGTATAAACGATATACCGGTACAAATATGTACCACAATATGAATTTGCCTATACTGTCTATACTATTAGAGAATGGATTTTGTTACATTAGAGTGTCATTGCAAAAAATTTTGTTGAGGAAAAAAGGCTTGACAGTAAGGAATGTTTGCTGGCCCAGGGCTACTATGTGATTGGTTCAGGCCAGTTGATTGACTTGCCATTGCCCAATCGGGACAGTACCCTAAGTAAAGCTCTGAGCTGTTTTTACTATCCTGATAGCATTGAGAGTTTCAAAGAGAAAGTGCTAAATCTGAATGAAGTCGCTCTAGCAAGCTTGCTCAATATGAGTACATTAAAACAGAAATTGTTCCTTGGGGGTTTTTTTTTTTATATTAAGAGAACTAACTAGATATTAACCGACTATATTATTTCTGCCATAACTGTTACATCCTCAGTTAAATTGCAAGCGCCTTGGCTTGAAATTCAGAAACCCCAGGAATTCCAACATTTGGCATCACCGTTTGGTCAAAACCACTCAGAAAGATGAAGCTTGTCTACGATTTGGTGGCGGAAATTGGCAAGTTCATATTCAATGAACATTTCTACTACATTTCTACAATTTTTAATTCAAATAGTCCGTTTAACCTCCTTTACAAAGTGGTTATATTTATTTTGGCAGTTGGGCCAGCGGAAAAGTACCTGAGGCGAGTAGAACACTGAAGAAAAATCATTATGTGGAGCCCTGGAGAAGATACAGCTCATGCTGATTACATCACTCCCCGCTAACCCTCGCGGCTGTTCATTCAGGCAACATCACTGATAGGCCAATGAAAACACACGTGGGCGTATGCTTCCCTTTTACATGAAAACAACAATGGTTAATTAATAACAACCAAATAGTTAACTCCAGGTCACTAGCCTTGAGTCTTGTATTCCTTTTAAAGCATGTTCTGTCGAAATTACGAGAAAAAAGATAAATATTGTGACATCGTTACTGTACAAAATATAATATTTAGGCTATATCACCCAGTCATATTCTCTAATAAACAACAACAACAACAACAACAAAAGACTATTTCCTCCCAGTGTAATATTCTCTCTGTGCCAAACGTACTTAGAGTGAAGCTGTTGAGCGTAGAGGTGTGTGTGTGTGCGTGTGTGTGTGCGCACGTGCAGAGTTGTCGAGGCAAACAGGAACCTGACACGGGACGGGCGGTGGGTGAAATCAGCACCTGTCACAGGCACTTTGCATAGGCAAATCTAAACAGCCTCTTCGTCAAAAGCGGGGGCGTCCAATCTTACCCGAAAAAGGGCCTGTGTGGGGTTTATGTTTTTGCTCCACGTGACTAATCAAGGCCTACAGCCCAGACCTCGATAAGCAGAATCAGGTGTCCTCCTGCTCGCTGCTACAACAAAAAACCTGCACCCACATCGTCCCTTTTCCAATAAGACTGAACACCCCCGGTCAAAAAGATCCAGTGTATCTCGGGGGCTCGGAGACACCATCACACCCTCAAGGTTTAACGGTAGAAAATGAAAGAGAAACGAAACTTCGTTAACGGGTATTCCGATAAGACGCACAGCGCCCGCCCGTCTTGTGTTGCGTTTCATCCTGGATGAGCAGAATGATGCAAAGGTGACTCAAATGCATGTAAATGGACTCAAATGGTCTATAAAAAAGTGCTTGGGACAGGAAAATACCACCTTAACGGGTTACAGGCACAACTGGGATTACACTGATCCCGCATGTCTGAAAGTTTGAGATGTGTGCAGTCGCATTTTCGTACAACGCCCTTCCGTTGAAGTGCAAGGACCACGCATAAATTATCCCCCCCCCATACAGGATGTCGTAGATCTGTGCTGTGCAGAAGCACGGCGTGAGTTGGAAGTTAAGAGGTGGGAGTGTGACTGGGAGTGAGCTTTCTGTGGGTGGACCGTACGGGCAGGGCTTCCTCCTAATTTACCATGTCGCTCTTTTTGATTCAAATGGCCTGGCCCAGAATAGCCTTTGTGTTAATGGACTTTAATGTGCCCGCCCCCGCCCTCGCCCCCGCCCCCGCCCCCCCCCGCCCCATCCCCACGTCCCTCCTCCGTCAAAGAAAAAAAAAAAAAAAGAGAAAGAAATCAAAGGTGTCCGGGGAAAAAATAAAGCCCCCCCCTGCCCCCCTCCCCCCTCGCCCCCCCGCCGTCCCGCCATAGGGTTGTGCAGTCAGTGGAAAGGAGTTTCAGAACCGCCATTCAGGCGAGCGCGCGGAAGCCCGCGGCCTCTATCCGGGGCGCGTGATTGATGTGCTGTGGACCCTGCTGTGGTTAACAGCAATTTTTATCTGTTGCCAGCGGCAACGGCGGCGGTCCCCGGCGCGAGGGGAGCAGCGGGTCCCGCGGCCCGACGCTCGGCCCGCACGCGGGGATAAACAAACAGGTTTTTCGGGCCTCCGACTGCCCCCCCCCGACGGCCCCCTGATGGTGCGCGGCGGAGAGGAGCGACCCCCGCCCGGGCGGGGGGGCGCGGCCGGGGTTCTCTGCTGCTAATTTTCACCGTGTGTGCGGGGAGGGGGGCGGTGGATACCCGCGATCCAGCCCGAAAAAAAATCTAAATAAAAAACGCGGCTGGGGTGTACCTCGGAACGGATTAGCGGGCCGGATGTAAAGTGATCTGGGGGGGCGGGGAGGAAGTGGGGGTGTAAGGGGGGGTTAGGGGGTCTGTGGAAGGGGTGAGTTTAGAGGCCTAGGCTTCCCAGGCCTGACTCTTGCCCTGGCGAGAGTCTCCTTGCATGTAAACATTAAAAAGGTTGGGTTAGCCGCACGAAACGCAGCCCGTAAAACCTGATGCACTGCGGCCAATCCAATTCTCTTAAATGTACTGTGACATTTTAAAGAGCGTGCGTTTTAACTGTGCGATTTAAACGGTGTACTCGATTAAGATCTCTGAAAACATCTTTTCGGAACAATGACTGCATTTTATTTGATTGGCGTTCATGTCAACGGTGACCCTTGAACAAAAGGGATTCTCATTTATTTATTTGTTTTCCTACACGATATGCATTATGCGTGAATGAACCGCCATTTTGAAAGCTCACAACCAAAGGGAAAGGTTATAAAGCGAATGCGATGAAGAGCCAATGTTGGGCAGAGATATCTGCATCCACAAGGGCTTAGAGTCGACCCTCAGAGGACGGCCTTGACAATTTCAGGCCTTTGAGCACCCTCAAACGATGCCCGCTGGGCGTAGGGGGGGGCAGGGCCTCGCTTATCAAAAAAGGGCGGTTTATAGCCGTCGCCAACGGTAACCTGGGGAGGGCCCAATCGCTACCATCTCTGGTGAAAGAAGGGGCGTTTATTGATGACCGCTGAGCGTGGGGGCGGGCCCCCGCCTTATCGACAGAGAGCAGTTCGCGGCCGTTGCCAATGGTAACCCGGGGAGGGCCCAATCGCCACCACCTTGGGCGAAAGAAGAAGGAGAAGAAGAAGAGAAAGAGGCGTTTATTGAAGAGCGCCTCCTTCCCCATTCCCCTCTCCTTTCAGGCCTGGAGGAAGAGATCGGGTGGCGGATAGCTCTGCCGGTGGCGTTTGACATTTCCCTGCCGCTTTCAGGCACGCAGATTTTCTCGTTTGTCGAGGGTCCCGGAGAGGAAGATAAGTCAGCTTGGGGCCCCCCCGGGGGCCTTGTGGTCCCATCGCCGTTAGAAACGGGCAAGGCACTGGCGCAGGGAAATGGGCCCCCCGTTTCAAGATACTGATGCCGTCTCCCAAAACTTTGGGCAAAGCAATAACGCTGACAACAAACAGGAGAGAGAGGGAGGGAGGGAGGGAGGGAGGGAGGGAGAGGAGTGAGAGAAAGGGGAAATGGGGAAGGAGAGAGGAGAGACAGAGAGAGAAAAAGGGAAACGGAGAGAGGCAGGGAGAGGAGACGTGTGTATATATAGAGACAGAAGGAAAGAGAAAGACGGAGGGAGAGACAGAGAGAGAGAGAGCTGTAATAAGCAGTTCCCCATCCGTCCTTCGTCAGACAGACTGCAGCGCGCTGTCTCTCACTGAGTCAGCGCTCGCGATTCCTCCTCGTGACGCCCCCCTCTCTCCGGCGAAGGTTACCCGTTTTTGCACCGCCTCCCGCTCGAGGACCCAGAGGGCGGGAGCGCACCCGATCTTGACCGTCCCGTTTCAAACGTATGGAATGCTCAAGACCGCTGTCCCGTTTGACGGTGACCACACGCGGACCCCGTAAACCCGGAACCGCCGCTCCAACGCACGCGTGTTCCAGATCCTCCAGTACCGACGGTAGAACCACAGCGGGAAGAACCCCTTGTCCCCCCAGAACCACGACGAGCTAGCCAACCACAGTGCCCAGAACCCCAGAACCCCAGAACCCCGAGCTAGCCAACCCCAGTGCCCAGAACCCCAGAACCCCAGAACCCCGAGCTAGCCAACCACAGTGCCCAGAACCCCAGAACCCCAGAACCCCGAGCTAGCCAACCCCAGCGCCCAGAACCCCAGAACCCCAGAACCCCAGAACCCCAGAACCCCAGCGCCCGCCGCCGCGGCTTTATTCAAACCGGCACGCGTCTCCCGCCCAACTACCGCCCCCCCACATCCCGGCGAGGGTGTTCTCCCTGGTCGGTTTCGTTTCGGACCGCTGGCGACGCGTGGGACCCTCCCCTGCACCTTCAGAACGGACTGATTCCCCGCGAGCGATAAAAGGAAACGAAGGACGACGGAAGAAAGCAAAGGCATTAAAAGTTACTTTCAGCCGTTCCGTTTTTACGATCGCGCCCTAAACTGAAATACTGTTTGTTTTTTTTTCTCTCTCCCCCCCCAACGTCTCTTCCTCTGCTCCTCCCAGTGTAGGTGTTTTTGGTGTGAACCCTTTTCTCGAACGCGACAGCGCTCGCGGGCCATGCGGGAGACGGAGTGCGGCTGAGAGCTGGCGGAGGCGTTATCTTCCACAGGAGAGGAAAACAAACCGTCAAATCAGATTCGCTTTCCGTTTTTTTTGGTTTTTTCATCCTGTTTGTTTTGCTTTTTAGTGGCTGGTGACAGATATAAAAAAAAATATAAAAATAAAAAAAAGCTCCCTCCCGTCGACGACGGGGGTTGGGAGATGCTGATTGGATCTCGGAGGTGGGGGGTGGGGGCCATCAGATAACCCCCCCCAGCTTCCTTCTGCTGGGTGCTGCTGTATACACACCTCTGTGCCTCCGCCCTCCCCCCCTTCCCCCCTTCCTGCCAGCGTGCCCGCCCCCCCCATCCCCGCAGCACCCAGGGCCCGTGCAGATTAGGCCCTCGCCCCTCCAGAAGCAGGAAGGCCTGGGGGGGGCAGGACCCTGCTCTGCCTTCAGACGCCCCAGGATGCTCCACCACAGAGCGTGGGGCGCGATAGAGCGGCGGGCACCTGGCAACCTCTGACTTCCTGTCCCAGAAACGTCTTCTCTCTCTCACTCTATAAATCGCTCTCTCTCACTCACTCACTCCATTTCTCCCTCTCTCTCTCTCCATTTCTCTCTATCTCTCTCTCTCACTCTATTTCTCGCTCTGTCTCTCTATTGCTCTCTCAGTCACTCCATTTCTCCAGCGCAGAAAAAGGCTTCCGACAGACACTTTGACAAGTCCCGGTGAAAGTGTTTTACTCAGTGCGGCCACATCGAGGGTGTCAAAGCCTCAATATTTAACCCCCCCAAAAAATGACAAGATAAGCCTGTTTGATGGATAAAGAGGGAGATCGGCCAACCGACAAGAAAATGAACAAAATCAATAAAATGGGTAATTCCAAATGAGAAGGACAAGCATGATGTCCTGGGCATACTGTCTGCAGACTGACTACGGGTTATCTACCTATCTATTTATCTATATATATATATATATATATATATGATGAGCTGAAGCAGATTCTGTGATGAACACTTCTATCTGGTACTTCTATCTAAAACACAGCAGGACATTTTTTGCGCAATTCAATCAGCCTGTCATCCGATAAGTAACGTCCCTAATATCACGATTTCCCCATAACTCCGTTTAACGGAATTAAAATGTCCAGCGTCGAGGCCGTAAAAAACGCAAGAGAGAGAGAGAGAGAGAGAGAGACCGTAACTCTGCCGTTAAAAGCGATAAAGCAGGAAAATGACTACGAATAGGTAGAAGCGAGAGACTGTAGGGAGAGAGAGAAGAGAGAGAGAGAAGGGGAGAGAGGAGAGAGAGAGAGGAGAGAGAGGAGAGAGAAGAGGAGAGAGAAGAAGAGAGAAAGAGAGAGAGAGAGAGAAGAGAGGGAGGGAGGAGGGAGCGAGGAGAGAGAGAGAGGGAGAGGGAGGGAGAGAGGAGAGGGAGAGGAGAGAGAGAGAGAGAGAGAGGGAGAGAGAAGAGAGGGAGGGGAGGAGGAGAGAGGAGAGAGAGAGAGAGAGGAGAGAGAGGAGGGGAGAGAGGGAGAGGGGAGAGAGAGAGAGGGGGAGAGAGGGAGGGAGAGAGAGAACAGCGGTGACCTTTAAGAACGGCTGGGCTCTGTGCGCGGGCAGCAGGGACATGGCGGCGCGGCGCGGTCTTAATATCAATATTCACGTTAACCTTTCGCATCGCGCACTTCATCTGGCCTCGTCCGGGGGGCCCGGCCACGGGATTTAGACGTTTATTTTAGCAAATGAAGGTGAGGGGGTGGGGGGGGTGGGGGGTTAGAACGTCCGCAGTTTCTACGGAAACACACATACATGAATATATATATATATATATATTTTTTTTTTGAAACTCAGGTTTCATTGTAGCTATAGCAACCCAAACACCTTGGACCAGTAAGTGTGATAATGGCGAAAGTTCTTTTTTTTGTGTGAACGTGATGTAATGCCGGCCAAATATAACAATAAAAAAAAATAACTTTCTGCTGCTTTTTTTGCACAAAACATTTACAGAACTCGTAACTATTAATGAGTTAATTAAGCTAATTAATAAATGTGGCAGGATGATGCATGGTTGATACAGATGCAGTTCTTCCAACAGACTGGGGCTACATGCAGAAGGGTTGTAACCCCCCCCGGCCCCCCGGCCGCCCCCCGGCCCCGCCGCCCCTCCCCCGGCAGGTGTAAAGAGAGCTGTGATTTAGTCACCCTGGATTTCAGTCAGAGCAGATCTCCAAATCGCCCCCCCCCCCTCCCATTCCCCCCCAAACCCCCCCCCCCCACTTTACCCCTCTGCTCGCCTCTTCGATTGCCAATTTCCACCATCGTCTCAGGGGGTGTCTTTTCTGCTAGACCAATTTTAGTTCTGCCTTGAATTCAATCCCCCAGCCCCCCCCCCAACCCCACCCCTCGCCCCCCTCTCCTGTGCCACCTCAGTGAGTCAGCCCTCATCAAGCAGGACCCCCCCACCCCACAGACTGCCCCCCCCCACCGTGACAATTAGGGCGGGATTCTCAGTGGAAGCAGAAAGCCGGCTCGGCGGGAATCAAAAAAGGCCCTTCCCCACATCATTCTCCACCGCTCGCCCCGAACACAGCGGGGGCCACGACGGAGGGGGGGGGGGCAGAGTGACGGAGGGAGAAGAGGGGTAGAGGCGGGGTGGAGGAGGAGGGGACAGAGGCGGGGAGGAGGAAGGTGAAGGAGAAAGGAGGGTGTGTGTGTGGGTGTGTGTGTGTTTGGTGGCAATGGGGCTACGGTGCCAGGGGTGCGAGCGTTTGGAATTAGCCTAACTACGCGAACTCATCCGAGTCGGAGCGTCTTCCATTGGGGAGGGAGTGAGGGGGGGGGATGGGGGGGAAAGAGAGGCTTATTTAAATGATAATGAGGGACAATCCATTGGATTTAGTGGGGTGAAGGGAAGCACAGTGAAGATGGGGAGAAAGGGATGGGGTGGGAGGGGGGGAATCCATTAAATCTGCAGTGGCCCGTAAGCCTGGAGCTCGGGACAGCGCTAAACACTTTCTCTTAGAAGCCATTATACACGGCTCTACAGACTTCAGCTGCGCTCACCACTTCAAAGGGATTTACAGGCCCCGCCCACCAATCGAACAGAGGGGTTGGGGTTGGGGGCAGAGGGGGAGGTCTGGGGTTGGGGTTGGGGGCAGAGGGGGAGGTCTGGGGTGTGGGGTGAGGGGGGGGCAGAGGGGGAGGTCTGGGGGGTGGGGTGAGGGGAGGGGGGGCAGAGGTAGGGCTGGAGGGGGTGGAGGATGATGCTGACGGCTTCTCAGGGTTAACTAAACAGCCCAGGAGAACAGAAATGTTGGTCCACCCGCCCCCTAATCCTCCCCCAATTGCACACACACGCCCCCCCCCCCACGTCCTGAGTTCTCAAAGCCGCAGTGAGAAGTGGGGCGGGGCCGGGGCAGACTGTCGGGAGCGGGGACCTGAAAAAGGGGGCCAATCGGGGTTCAGCGAAGCGTGCGGTGCTTCCCCAAAAACAGGCCCTGGCAGGCACTGCAGCGGGAGTGGGTGGGCGGGTACAAACCTTTCAAGGGGGGGCAGGGGGGTCACATCTTACCCTAACCTCACAACCTCCCCCCCACCCCAAAACACTCTCCCTGGGTCACCCTCCCTCTCACGCACACACACACACACACACACACACACACACACACACGTACACACAGACCCTCGAAATCCGCTTACGTTCCCCCCCCCAATCCCTCCACCTATTGATTTCGCCGCCCAGCTGACCCGCCGGCGGATTTAACTTGTTTTAACGAGCGAATACAAGGCGCTGTTTAGTGTAGCGGGGGGGGGGGCCGAACACGCACCGCCCCCGCGCTTTATTTTTTCTAAGGTTGACGGTAATTGACGATGGACGGCTGTCTTTGTTAGCGGGAAATAAATTATTTTTAAAAAACGTGAGATTGATCTCCGTTTCCAACTCCGCGTTGCTCCGACAGAAATTCAGCCGAAACCGTGCTGGCTCCAGCGGGCTCGGAGTGGGTGGAAGCCACGGAAAGGGCCCTCCAGTAATTAATTTAGCTTTTCCGGTAATTAACTCGCACCTACCGACAGCAGAAACGATCTCGACGAGTTTTTACAGGCAGTCGCTAATCACGTTTAAAAAAAATAAAAATTTTAAAAACACCAACGGACGAGCTTTTTCAGTTTTTTATTTTCGTTTTTTTTTTTTGGACGAAACCGCAGCGGTGGCAAGCCTCGAGCAGAGGCAGACAGACAGATAGAGACGGCACGGCCGCGGGGATCTGCTTCTCCCCCCTCCATTTATTTGGCAGGAGATTAGAGGGACGCCATATCGAACACCGTCAGAGATTACGGCGCGCAATTTTCGACGTTTTTTTATTTTTTAACGTTTTTTTCCTCTAACGCCGTCGCATTTCCCTGTCGGAGCTGTCAGCCGCCATCTCCCTTTCATCCGCCAAGACCGCCTTTTTTTTACCCACCGACTTTTTCATTAAAAAACAGGCCTTTTTTTTTTTACACGGATTCGTGAGAAATAGCAGGGGGAAGAAAGCCAGAGAAGAAGAGAAGATGAAGGGGGATGAAGCAGGAGGAGGAGGAAGAGGCTTCTCCCATCTTCTTAGGAATTCTGAATAGCTTAAACAACGCGTTTAATAAGTTCATTTAAAAAATCTCTTTTTTTCTCTTCTTCCCAGAATCTTTTTTTCTTAGCTGGATTGCTCTCTCTCGCTGAGAAGCCAAGCTTCTTTTCTCCCTCCCTCCCTCCCTCCCCCCCGCCTCCCAGCAGCTAAATGAACTGTCTGATTGAATTTACTGAGGTTTTGGGAGGCCTGGTTGACAGGCGTTCGTTAGGAAGCATATTCCACATTCATTTAAAACCAGCCACATGGGATTGTGCATAAATTCTCATTACTCCCATGTATCTCAATTGCCTTACCTCATCTTTTTGCCAGCCAATCCACCCCCCCCTCCTCCTCCTCCCCCGCCCTCCTGCTCATATTTAGCAGCAGAAAAGAAAAAAAAAAAAACTCAAAGGTCATTAGCATATGGAAGAAAAGACAAAGAACAGGATTGGTAGGTCTTTAACCCTTCGCTGAGAGGGTCAGGAGGTCAGATGCCACCCAGGAGGCCGTCAGGTGACCTCAACACATGACCCAGCAGAGAGAGTG
The DNA here is from genome assembly GCF_018555375.3 of Anguilla rostrata. Taxonomy (NCBI): domain Eukaryota; kingdom Metazoa; phylum Chordata; class Actinopteri; order Anguilliformes; family Anguillidae; genus Anguilla; species Anguilla rostrata. The sequence continues at coordinate 6,707,469 of NC_057942.1, read as the reverse complement.
TGCGCCTCACGCGATGCCTGCTGTGCTGATTGGTCAGTTTCTTTGAGCGCCCCCCTCGATTTCCCATAAGCGTCAGACGTCGCTGGGTGTGCACATAGACTCAGAAGAGGCGAGCAGTGGAGGTAAGAACCTTGGTAGGAGGGATGAGGGCTCTAATTTTAACTCTGATTAGCATTCAAATTAGCATTCCTGCACTGGCTATGCATCCCCCTCCCCCCACTTCCCCCCCCATGACATTAAGGGACACAGGTCTCTTTTTTTTGGGTACCTAACAAAATTAGGTACCGGAACGTGGAGCTGAGTATCTGTTGAGTTTCTCCTGGATGGAAAGTCCAGGGGTCAGAAAGTAAAACTCCTGCCATGTGTTTCTTCCACCCTTTGAACACAACCAGCTGATTTCACCAATTAGTTCTACCTCCTGGGTGAAGAATTGCACCAATTAGCAAATCCAGGCGGTTGGAACAAAATCCAGGGGAGGACTTTTACTTTCTGAACCTGGATTTCGGCCCGGTGACAGGCTGATCCAGTGGGAGGAGGGATGATCTTACCTCACTGAAGTGCTCTTTGGAGTTGCTCCTCTGCGGCCTGCTGAGTTCCTGCAGGGCCTCCTCCTCGCTGTTCCTCCCAGACCTTCCCAGCATCCCTTTCACCTGGAGGGCAAAGGCACAAGAACGCAACGTTCTTTCAAATCACCCGTAAAAAAAAAAGGCTATCCCTTTAAATCTCGCTCGCGTAGTTTCTTTTTTTGTTGTTCCCGTTTTTTTTTTTGGTTATTGTTTACTTTATCGTGTTTTTTTTTTAAAACCTTAAATGTAGGCGAAATGCAAAGCGTGCGGTCAGGTCCAGGGGGAACACACTGGGGGGAGAGAGCCTGCCAGGATCCACAGTATCTGTTTGAGCTTTGAATACATGCAAAGCGGGGCTGACACCAACCCAACAGTTCACCTGCAGGTGACGACCTTCACATTTGCATCAGCAGTCTTCTTTTTTTGTTTTTGTTCTCTCTCCGCGCCGATGGCAACATGCCGATAAGACACATGAACAACAATAAATGTAAAAACAAGTCAAAATAAACGTTTTTTATTTAGTTTTTTTTTTTGAGCTGAGCGGAGCTGACCTCTTGACCTTCGGCTGCCAGGCCTGTTGGCAGAGTCTCGTGGTTTGGGACTGGCCTGCTCCTGAGAGACAGCCCAAAAAACCCACGAGCGCGCTACACTACGACCCCGCGGCGCGATCCGTTTGAAGGACAGCCACCGAGGGTCGGTCCCCTGTGGGCGGAAACGGTAGTGCCACACCACGCGCCCCCCCCCACCCACCCCCCCCTCCCCAAATCCCCCCCCCCCTCGCTCTTCACTGTAAATTAGGCAGATCGCAGTCGCAATTAACCTTTCCTGGTAAATATCAATTACAGCCTCTGGCGGGCCAGAATTAAAAGGGTCATCAGCTGATCTGACAGGCCCTGTACGCGGCCACCTGGCTGCCGGGGAAAAAAAAAAAAAAACGAAAAAATGACGGGGGCGGTTAGCCCGCCCCTTCTGTCCACCAGCAGTCAGCCGAGCGGACGCAATTCCCCCCCCAAAGTGCTCTGAGCCAGCCCGGGACAGGGCCTGCTCATCGGGGGTGTGAGTTACTGCTCTACCGCGGCCTGAAGTAACTGTGCATAAATAAGAATACATAAAATTAAATAAATTGAATGAATGAATAAGTAAATAAATATCCAATCACTTTTATTCGTATGGCGCTTGTTACAGAGTACTGTCACAAAGACGCTTTACAGAGAAACAGCAGGAAAATTGGGCAAAGACCAGGTCTGAACCCCAGAAAAAGCTAGCAGTGGGAAGAAAAAACACTCAAATGGTGGCAAGAAAAGACTTTCCGATGGGAAGAAATCTCGAGAGGAACCCGGCTACAGAGGGGGAAGCCCATCCTCTGCTCACCGGCCTGGTGTAAAGTAAGGGGAGAATGGATGTAACAGGAATGTAATAAGGGATCTATCACAGCGAATAATCAAATGGGTTGCGCAGGTTACGCACGGACAGGTTACGCAGCCGATCGTAATTTTGGGTTTGACTGCGGCTTCCTGTCCTGCGTCCGGTACGAGGACAGACGGGGAAAAGTGAGAACGTCACGAAAAACTGTCCGTCCCTCTCCCGATCCGTCGCCAACTACCCTTACGTCTCCAAACAGGCAGTGGGGCTCGAAGCGACATGAGAAGAACCATCCAGAAGAGGAAATAGGGGGGGTGGGAGTGAGGGTTTGGGGGGGGGGGGGTCACGCAGGGTCCCTCGTTACTGTCTCAGTGCCACAAAAAGCGAGCCTGGCTTGATTACCTCGTTTACACAGCGTCGGCTCCGGGGCGAATTAAAAACCAAAAGTGTTTACAGACCCCGCGGTCCCCTCATTACGCACCGCGCCGGCGATGGCGCCGATCATCGATCAGAGGCGACGGCCTAATTAACCGTCCCGCTCGATCAGACCGGTCCGTCAGAAGCGCCCGCTTTTTTCCCCCGAGCCGTCGTTCCGGGAGATTACGGGGGGGGGGGGGGGGGGGGCGTTTTAGCAAACCCCCCCCATGACAGAAATCGGCACCCCCGGCTGGCGGCGGCTAAGACGACGACGGATAAAAAAAACACTGGTCATGTGTTAATTGGCTTTTCGGTTCCATCTCCGGTTCCCCCTCGCTCCCGCATGGACTCGGTGGAAGGGGCGAAGCCGCAGAACCCCCGTCTGCGGGGAAAAAGCCGACCGGTCCTCGGGCGAGGCCCGTAGTTCCCGTACGGTCGGGGGGGGAGGGGATGAAAACTGCGGATCGAGGTCAGCGCGACTCACTGCCGCGCTCACGATCGCTCGCTCTGCGTCGAGCCTTCGCGCTGCGCCGCCGACGCGGTTCTCTGTTCTCCGCGGCGGGGTTTCAGACGGATTTAACCTCCCTTCGGCGCGTCAGAGAACCCGGAACGTTCCCCGCGTGGGGGGGGGGCGAGGTTAACCGGGTTAAATCTCGGGGCGTTCGGGAATAGTGGCACGGCCATTTTTTAAAAATTATTATTATTATATATATTTTTTTAAAGGAGCGGATACATGAAGACGGGAGAAAGGCCCGTCTGTGTTTCACACGAGTAACGCGCTGGAAATGAGCTCCATTAGTCTGGGTATCGAGCGCGCCCCTCTCCACGTCCTCCGGGGAGCCATGCTCAGCACTCTTTAATTATCTTCAAAGGGCCCGCTAGTTTCTTAATTTCCCCCCCAAGAAGAGTCGCCGGCTTGGGCCTGCTCGTTTGCGCCGGGCAGCGCACAGAGCGAGGTTAGCGCTGGGGGGGGGGGGGGGGGATTGGGGGGCAGCGCTGGGGGGGGGGGGGAGGCAGTGCTGGGTACTCTGGCCTGGCCTGCAGGATGGAGCACGCTAGCTCCCCCCAGTGCTATGGTAGCTCCCCTTGGGCTGGGACTAACACTGCCTGTCACTGTGCCCTTCAAACGCTTTGTGTGTGTGTGTTTGCGGGAGCGTTTGTGTGTGTGTGTATACGTGTGTGTTTATGTATGCGCGTGTGTGTGCGTACGCCTGTGTGTATAAGTATAAGCGTGTGTGTGTGTATGACTGTGTATGTATGTGTGTGTGGGTGGGTGTGTGTGTGTGTGTGTGTGTGTATGCGTGTGTGTGTATGTATGCGCGCGTGTGTGTATATGACTGTGTATGTATGTCTGTGTGGGTGGGTGTGTGTGTGTGTGAGAGAGAGTGTGTGTGTGTGTGTGTGTATGTGTGCGTGTGTTGTATGTGTGGTGTGTGTATACTGTGTATGGTCGTGTGGTGTGTGTGTGAGAGTAGGTGTGTGTGTGTGTGTGTGTGTGGTTGTGGTGGTGTAGTAAAGTGTGTGTGGGTGGGTGTGTGTGTGTGTGTGTGTGTGTGTGTGTGTGAAAGAGTGTGTGTGTGTGTGTGTGTGGAGGGGAGGAACGGTGTCAGTAGTGAGGGGACTTGGTGTCAGCGGTGGGATCCCTTGTTTAAATGGCTCTTTGACCCGCCCCCGGCTGACAGGGGTCCCGTGCCTCCGAGGGCTCCCAGTTCCCCTCTCCTAATCTACAGCGTCAGGCTGCAGTCAGCCTGCCCCCCTACCTGGGCCTGTCACCTGTCATCTCCACCGCCTCCTGGGGGGCCGGGCTGGGGAACAGGCTCAGCGACAGCCCCCGTTACCGCGAATTCGCCTCCAGGTCCCCCGCTATCAACTCCCACCCCCCCTCCACCCCCTGTGCCCCCCCCCCACCCACCTCACCGTCACTCAACCCACACCTCACCACTTCCCGGGGCCGCCGGTGTCGCGACGGGTGGCGGGGAGGGTAGATTTCGAGGGATTGTGGGGGGGGGGGGCCGGGAGGGGGGGAAGGCAGAAAGGATACAGATCCTTCCTCTAATTTGTTCTGAAAAGTGTCCTGCGCAAAAGGAGCCTCACCTCTATTAACCCAGCCAGACGGGCCTGCCACAGCGCGGGGAGGGGGGGTTTGGGGAGGGGGGGAGGGGGCCCGGCGGCGCAGCGGCACGCCACCTCCGCTCCGGCTCAATCTATCGGCTCATTATCCCCCCCGCGCGGGCCGGGGCGCTGAGAGGTGCACTTTCGGGCCACAGGCCAAATTGATTCATCTGCCTTCGTCTTCTCCCCCGGCCCCAGAAGTGGCAGCTGCTCGGGGCGCCCGGGGAGGGAACAGTGGAGTTCCTGGCTTTGTTCCTCAGCCCTGCCACATCCCGCCCCCCTCCCTCCTCCTCCTCCTCCTCCTCCCCTAACTCACCCCCCCTACCCCACCACCCCGCCATCCGCCCCTCCACCGCGGCCACACACCCCCTAAGTCCCCGGCTGGAAATTAGCCCAAGGACAAAGCATTAGATTTACTACGGGGAGAGCAAATGGATTTTGGTTTTATTTTAGACTTGTCCCCGTATATCCATTAAGCATCTTAACTATGTATTATTCATACACGCGGTAATATATGTGCACATAAAAATAAAAATAAAAAAAAAACCCGCCGCACATTTTATACGGGGGTCCTAAAACGCCTCTGTTGCCGTTCGCCGTACTTCGGGGGCCGGATCTCCTCGGTCAGGAGGCAATTATCGGCGCGCGCGACAATCGAGACACGGTTTTAGCCTTTTTAATTTATTTATTTATTATTTTTTGCTTTAGGAATTAAAGAAACGTTGACGCTATCAGGACGGCCGTTCCGAATGTGGGTAGGAAGAAAAAAAAGAAAAGAAAAAAAAAAACTAAATTAGCGTTTTGAAGCGGCCGAGGCTAGCGTGAAGCGCTCGCGGGCGTAAAAAACAAACGCAGGCATATAAACTACCGGGACGGGCCAGGCCAAGGGTTGCAATGGGAGCTGGGAAATCCGCTCTCAAACTGATTTGGGTAACACCGCAAGTCTTTAAGTGACTCCCCTACCGCCCTGGCATTTGCCCAGTGCTCCAGCCCAAAACTGGACCTGCCCCCAGCATGGCCGCAGTTCAGGTCCTAAGCCCTCCCTGTGCAGTGAAACCTCGCTTGTGTCCTGGTGCAAACTCTTCCCCCAAACCCTGCTAACTCAGGGGCACATGGGATTGGGACCCCCCCCCCCCCCCGGGACCCACCTTGGGATCAATCACCATGGATACCCCCCGCACACCCCCAACCGCTAAGACCCACCCTTGGGACAAACCACCCAGGAATCCGCCGCCCCCCCAACGCACCCCTCCCTCGCCGTCAGAGAGGGGAATTAAAGCAGAGCCGATGTTCCACAGCGGAGCTTCTCTCCCCCAGGGGTAAGGTCCCCAGAGTCCCCCCCCTCCCCCTCCCCACCCCTCAGAGGGTCGGTTTGGCGTTTATCTCTCTCATCAAATCAAATCCCGAGCCTGGGAGACCCTGTTCAGCAGGGGATTATGGGTAAAGATTAGAGCGAGTCAGCTCGAACCCTCCGCAGGGCACGCTCCAGTCAATACGGCACATTATGCAGCAGTTCTCCTCATTTGTAAAATGCGCACCCTTTTGATTTTTCGTGCACACACAACTGCTATTAGCGCCAGACGCAGGGAAATGCTATGCAAATTGGTCCCGATTCAAATAAGCTCCCAATTCAAATATGTACACGTTCGGCGCCACGACGAGGTTTATTTAAAACACTGTTTGTTATGCTTCGCTGTTTGCAAGTCAAAAGCTGCCTCAACTTCAAAAATCGCACTGCACTGGGGGATGCAAAGCAAGGCGTTCTCCACTCCACTCACCCCGGTTAGCCCTTCAAGGTGTGAGATTACACAGCGTTCTTAACCGAACGTTCTGATGCTGATGTAACCATCGCTACTGGCGACTGAGAGCGGCGGAGTTCTAGAACACTGAGAAGAATTTTGAGAGAACAAAAAAAAACCTTCCCCAAAAAAAAAAACCTACTTTTCAAAGGGTTAAGCAAACAGATATATAGTCCAGGAGCAGCCTCTGTGTGCAGCGCACTGGCTATCTATTTACAAAATTCATACCATTCTGAAATAACTGCTGTAAAAGTTTGGTTTAAAAAAAAAAAAAAGACGTAGTCCTTGCTACCAAATAAAAGTTTTAAAATTTTATTTATTTATTCTTTATCAATCCAGGAAGGCCACTGAAACGGTCCTCATATAGGTACTGTGTAGGTGCACTATTCATAGTGACCAGAAGCATAGTATTATCACTGGAGAACACTGAGATGTTGCAGGTTTGCTTCCCAGGCTTGGTACCGTACTTGGTACTTGAGCAAGCTCTTTATTCTTCGATAAATATCAAATAAGTGGGACGTACGTTAAAAATAAAAAAAGTATCACTCCGGATAAGCATTTGCAAAAATGCCTAAATGTAATGGTGCCAGCCGACACAGCAGCTGCCGTCACGATTTAATAATATAGTAGGAACTAATATCACATTAATTTCTGAGCAAAAAAATAATTGAAAGTGTCAGAAGCCGTCTCGAAATACCAGGAGGGAGAGCAAAAATGACGGCACGCGGGCCAATTAAAATTTTGATACTTGGAAATACTAAGGTTAGTCTTGTTATCACCTTCAAAGACAAGTTCATACAAGCGTTAAGATTCCCACTGTGAAAAATGTCACCTTATCGTTAAGCCAGTGCCTCACACGTAAACCTGGGAACATGCACTCCTTTAATTAAATCATAGAATTATTACCAGGAGACTAAAATTACACTAACTTTACTGGAGCGGATCCACACGTCTGAAAAATGGTAACACGGGTGTCATATAGAATCTAATTTGCGTTAGAAATAACCTAATCGGTTTTTTTGAGCACAATATCCATTGCCCAGCATCTGCATGAGGATAAGCAGCACAGTGGACAGAAGACAAACAGCTGGTCCAATATAGCACCTCTCAGCTGGAGGATGAACGATGACTAGAGTCGAGATTATCGGTATGAGAAAACGGCCGTTTATGAACGAGAGTTGTTCGAGGCGTTCGCCGGCTCAGTCCTAAGCAGACCTGGATCAAATACGTATTTGTTTTGGATTCAAATACTTTTCTGTGCTCTATTGATCTTGTCTGGTGTATAGAAGCCAATTAAAAAGGGCAAACGTTCACCTTCTGGTCACACCGGCAGGCTCAATTACAGCAGGCAAGATCAACAGAGCACAGAAAGGTATTTGAATCCAAAACAAATATGTATTTGACCCAGGTCTGCTCCCAAGTTGAGAGTGAGCCAGGCTCACTTCGGACGGCCCGAGCAGATGCCAACAGAGGAGGAGAAGGGTGAAGCGCCAACGCAGGTCTCACCGATGGCGGGGAGGAGTTTGGGAGATCGTAATGAGAGGCAGACGCCACATGTGAAAGAAATCATCCCAGACAAGGCCCCTCCTCCCCCTCTCCTGTCTGAGGAGTCTCGCTGCACTCGCACGGTTTTTGGAAACCATCCCATCACTGCTCAGAGCGCCAGGCTCAGTGGGGGGGGGGGGGGGGGGCTGTGCAGCTTTCGAGCGTAATTGTTGCCCGCTGGGTAATCTGGGCAGGGAGAGCGAAGGAAGATTTCCCTTCCTTTATTTTCCTGCCTCATCCTCCCATCCACCAGGGGGGGCCGATACGCAGAGGCTGAGAGGAAACCGTGGCAATAAAAATAAGGAAATGAATGTCTGGGCCAAGCTCAAGGTGAACGATGCCTAATTCCGTGACAGGGTCTGTTCAATCTAACCTCTGTACGCTTCGTCCTTAAATTCGAGAGATGAGTTCAAGCGAGAGTTGTTTTTTTCAACTCATTGGTATGGGTTGCACAGGCTCAAGAACTAAAAGGAAGCATGAAAATTACTGTTAAAAAAAAAAAGGTACATGGAGGTTTAGCCGGACTGTTCACTTCTATTCTCTAAAGGCCACGGTTACCACAAATCCTACAAGAGAGACATTCGAACCCCGCCTTTCCAGACCAGGTGTGAGTACAATACCTAAAAACCTGACATATCGGTTGAGAGATCGTGATTAATTGCTTTTTTTTTGCTCGCAGACTGAAAAAGCGAAATGCTGCCCCGTTGCCACGGGGATATCTTCTGAAAGGCGTTTATTTAAGCCGTCGCTCGTCCCCGCGATCCGTTCCGATTCGATTCGAGTTTCATCAGCAGTTCCAACCGTCGCATGAATTACGCATTCCGAAGAGCCCAGAGCACCATTTCTGAACGTCGGTCGACGGTTTAGAGAAATCAATTTCGTGACGGGGGCCCGCAAAAACGCACAATGCCGCCGTTCGACTAATGAAAAACGCAAAGCCGCCGTCGCGCTCTCCTCATCATCATCATCATCATCGTCGTCGTCGTGCCCGGCGGCGGGCTGAGGCGAAGATTCATTCATTTCCCCTCGTTTTATTTTTAGAAAACGCTTGGAAATGGGTTTCTGGGAAGACTGGTAAATAAAAAGGCGGGGGGGGGGGGGTTGGATTTATCAGGGAAATATGACGTATTAAGTTGGATGCAGACAGGCCGAAATTGAGCCGCAGGTTGCAAATCCTCATTGGGCGATAAGGTCAGGCCGTCTCGGCGATAAGGAGGGAAAATATGAGGCCCTGTCAGGCTACCCAGCATGCCATGGTGCGGAGCCCATAGAGAGTTGCAGCCAATGGCGGCGAAGTATGACACAAGGTGGGGAAAACGAGTATGTTTTTTTTTTTTTTTTTAACTCACCATGGTAACATGACACAGAGACCAAGTCAAATGAATATGTTGTGACACATCAGCTGTCTCGTGTGCTAGCCCCAGCGGCTAAATCTCCCAGTGCACTTAAGTGTGTGTGCGTGCGTGTACGTGCGTGTACGTGTGTGTGTGTGTGTGTGCGCGTGTATGTGCGTGCGCGTGTGTGTGTGTGTGCGTGCGTGCGTGCGTGTATGTGTGTGCGTGTGTGTGTGTGTGTGTGAAAGAATGTGTGTGTGTGCGTGCATGTGTGTGTGTGCGTGCGTGCGTGCGTGTGCGTGTGGGCATGCTTTGCTCCTCTGTCTGTCGCAGGGGGTATTTGGGGGTGAGGCGGGGCCAGTGTAAATGTTAAGGTGGGCTCTGGTGTGCTGTAATGTGATATTTGCTTTAACGTCACCTGTGTGGGTCAGCCCAGGTGGGTCTGTCACGTCCGTTTGTCCCTCTTCCCACACCCCACGCCCCACTTTCCTGGATCGACCATCTTTGATATTTGGGAGAAACCAGATTAGACCGCAGCAGCAGCCTCGGGCCTTACACATGTTGGTCTGTCCAGACAACTTGACAGCGTAACCAAGTGCCTTTATCCGATTGGCTGGATGAGTCCCCACTCCCCACACGATTGGCTCACCAGTAGGGCCGCCCAGCCCCTCCTCCCGGCCCCAGACATCCAGGGGAAAGGGGCTGGGTGTGTAGCACAGCTCGTTAAGTTGCGCAGGTAAATCCCACGTTAAGCCTCTTAACTTGCTATTATCCTTATTAACACAAAGGGTTTATCCAGCGAGAGTAGAAAGTTTTTCAAAGCCACCCTTTGTGTAGCAGACAGGAGTATGCCAGTGCTTCTGTAGGGAGTGTATGCACCCTTCCCTTCCCTTCCCTTCCCTTCCCGCTCGGCCTCTGAAGTGGACGTTAGCCACGACAGCACATTTGCCTATTTCCCATCATGCCGTGCAGCAGCTGTCCGTCATAAGAGGCTCCTCTCAGCAGCTCCGCCTCCTCAATTCTTTTATTTTTGCCAACAGCTTACACACACACACACACACAGTGTCCGGTCCGGTCGTGCTGGAGAGGGGAACAGGAGTTCCATGCTGCCTGGTACACCACTTGATGGCAGTAACACACTGCATCTGGGAGAGCTGCATGGGTGCAGTGTGTGTGTGCATGCACAAGCGCATGTTTGCACAGGTAGGTGCATGTGTGTGTGTGTGTGTGAGAGTGTGTGTGTGTGTGTGAGAGAGAGAGAGTGTGCATGTGTATGAGTGTGTATGTGTGCGCGTGTGCGTGTGTGGCCTGAGTGTCAGACATGTGTGTCGGGGAGGGGGTGGGTTGGGTGACCTTGGCAGGGGGGAGGGCAGGAGGTCCGTTGTCTGGGGCACCGCTGGGGGGTAACCCGGGCCACAAACCCTGACCTCCCGTCGCCCGGCCCACACTCAGAGGCTCCAGTGTAAACGGGCCAACCTCCCGGGTAAAGCAGCATGCTCTCGAGGGAAGGGTCTGGAACACCAGGACACCTCAGCTTTATGGGCAAAATGAGGGCCAAGAAAACTGCTGCAACAAGAAATAAAGAGATCTCTGCCCTCTATACACACCTACTTACAACTGCTGGCAGATTAATCCTTTCAGATGGGAGATTCCAAACATGTAATTAGAATGCTCTTAACTGAACATTCTAATGCTGATGTAACAATCACAGCTGGTGACTGAAAGCAACGGAGTTCTAGAACGCTGACTTTAGAAAAAAACATTCCAGAAAAACTGGAAAAAGGGCTTAAGGTGCCTTGGGTGGCCATTTGCATCTGTTAACCCAGTGTTCTTGTATAAAAGTAGAAACGGTGCTTTCTGAAAGTGTTTGGTAGGCCATACAAATGATCGTAAACGCAATTTTCTATGTGGCAATCCAAAGAATCCCTTTTCCAGAGGGGTTCACCGGCGAAAAGATGTGCGCTGTTTTATAATCTAACACAGCATCGACGTTATTTATTTTCTTCAAATGACTGCGTAATAAAACTCAAATTAGATTCTCATGTTATAAAGTGACTAATATATTTTTCAAAGCGTGGTATCGTGCGCCCTGTTAGACGAAACTGAACAACAGACGAAACGACAAACGAAAAGAGTTTTTTTTGTTTTGTTCTTCGATGGCTTTCAGCCCTGACGCACGCAGAGGAGGTGGGAGGTGTTCGCTCGTTCCCAACCAGATGGTGGAAGGAGGTGAGAAGAAAGGAGGAGACGAACGAGCCAAAGGGAGGAGGAACGCGGGGCTTGGGGAGGACAGCGATGTTCTAAAAGGAAAAAAAAAGGAGCCTCCTTCCGCCAAAGTGAGCCGTGTGTGTGTGTGTGTGTGTGTGTGTGTGTGTGAAGGCCTCGGGAAGAAGAACAACAAGTATGACAAGAACAAGAAGAAGATCAGCAAGGACACCAACGACAGCACGGAGGACGCCGGTGACAAAAGAACAGGGGGAACGCCAGAGCCGCCCGACCGCCATCTCGATCCGTCGGCGGGGAGGCTGGGTCCCCCGGTGCCCTTTTAGAAAATCTTTCCGAGTGTCAGTATGAGCTTCCGGGCATGTCTGTGGTTATCCGAGCCAGGCTCCTCTGTATTCAAATTACAGGGGACAGGTCTCTCTCTCTCCCCCTCTTCTGTCTCTCTGTCTCTCTCTATATATACCTCTCTCTCCCTCTCTCTGTCTCTTTCCCCTCTCTCTCTCTCTCTCTGCGGGGGATCAAACGAGCGGCAAATCAATTCTGGAAACCTCAACCTGTCTGGCGGGTGACATTTACCTGGGCGGCACTCCGTCAACATTCGCCCCCGGGCCCCGCCCTCTCGGCCCCGCGTCCGGCCACCGCGGGCGCTATCATCACCCAGCATGCCTCTGGGCCTGCCTTCCAGCACCAAGGCCACGTGACGCGACCTGTGTATGATGTCACTGCTTTGCGTGCACTGGGGGAGGGGCGGGTGGTGTTCACATTGTCCATAGTCTACACACCAGTAAGCACTGTGTCCTTCTGGTGGGCTACAGGGCAGTGAGCACTTGATTGGAAGAGAACGTAAGTTGTCCAATCAAATGTCCAGTCCCACTGATTGAAGAAAGCGCACACACACACACTCTCACACCCACACCCACACACACACACACACAGAAAGTAAAGTTTAAAAAGGCAGCCTTTCCTGCAGTATGAGGTCCTTATGTCCCCTCTCCTCGAAACTACTCATTTTCCTCTCACGAACACCAAAGCAAAAAAAATGTGCGTCAAACGACCCGGACTGCCACGTCCATTTAGCCCTCCTCCGTTTTACAAGAAATACAATCAATTCGGTAACGTCCCAGAAGGCATTTCTGAGCTCGGCGGCCATTTCTTACCTAGAGCAATCACCAAAGGCGAAGGGATTTTCGAGAGCAAAAAAGAATAAGTAGGCATTTTGTGCTCCGTGCATTTTATGGTTTTTCTTAGCGGGCCTTGCAGAAAGGGCCCCCATAGGATACACTTCTTTTGTCTGCCACCGTTTCCTGCAGACTCCTACATTGTTGTCGGCCAGCAAATTGTAGCCAGGAAGGAGAAGATTGAAGCTGGCGAAAAAAATTGCCCCGGTCTGGTTGACCTTCTTTGAGATGGGAAGCTTTTTCTTCTTCCTGTTTCTGTCTTGCGGTTCTTTCATGTTGGGCTGTCGCAAGGCCGGCGAACACGGCTGCCCCCCCCTCACCCCCCACCGCCCCGCCACGGCTCCATTGTTCGCGCAACGCCACTCTGAGCGAAACGCCCCGCCGCGATCAAAGCCGCCGGAGAGCCTACACCGCCACGCCGCCGCTCCTTTAGCGACGGGCGCTAGCGGGAAAGCGGAAAATTCCGCCGTTTTTTTTTTTTGGACGCGTTCAGGGACGGGGCGGAACGCGGCGGCTTTCTTCGCCGCGATCGCTTCCTTCCTTTCCCGTCCGATGTCGCGACTCGTGGTGGGGCGGGGCGGGGCGGGGCGGGGCGGAAAATTCGGGAATCCGGCGACGACCGCCAGGCCCAGAAGTCTGAAAACTCGCACGCGCTGAGGTGGTGACACGCTTCGTCCTTTTTTTTCGGAGAGCGGACGAGCGGATGTGTCTCAGAAGCCCGCGGCCTCAGACTTCGCCGGATCCGGAGCGGCCGGTTCTGTACGCCGTTAAAAACGCCCACTTTGTGGCACTTGAGGCTCGCTTTCTGGGAAACTCGAAAAAGGCGAAGCCAACGCTGTAATTTAAACGCGGTTGAGGGAACGCGCAAAGAAGCCAACCGTAGTTCAAGTATGGCACTTGGCTTCACGTGTAATTAATAGTGCCCTCCCAGAGTTCTCTGCCCAACTCCGCTGGATTCATTATTTCGGCATTCTTCAAGTTTTTCCAAGAGTAGCGTCACGTCAACCAAAGCCAGGGCAGTGCGTCAGTTTAACCGACAGTCCAGCTGTTTCACACACCAAGCAGATGTGGGGGGCTACTTGATCCTATCTTTCTAAACAATGTTCAGGAGACATCGGACAGCAGGTGAACAGAATTACCACCACCAAGTCTAGAGCCAGAACTCGTCAAGTTTTACGAGTCCACCTGATGGCTTCGTTTGGGGTGGAGTGGAGTGCGAATCCTTGGAACACGATCCCAGTTCAAAAATATTCTGGACGGGTGAAAGTTCAGTATATACATTATGAGTTCATACTGTGTATACAGTGTCACCTTACGTAGCAATGTATTTTAGAGTTTACAGTTCACTTAGGGCTGGGTGGGAAAGCTGAACAGCGGAGACAACAGTTGAATAATTCTGCCATATATCTCATTGTATTCATGTCAAGCAGCCTGATGTGTTACTGTTCAAATTTTTAACAAAAGTGAACAAAATAAAGAGTAACGGAAAGCATCCGGCGAGCCTCAAACCCAGGTCCCCGGCAGGAGGGACGACCGCGCTACATTTGCGGAGCACTTTGGCCACCGCTTGGGCATAGGAGGTCGCTCGCTGTCAGGGGGATACGTTCGGTAATGACCCTGCCTCCCCCCTCGCAGTGATTGGATCATACTCTCGAAGGGCGGGACATGCCTCAGCTGCCTGGAAGCCAATGCTGAGAGCTTAAAAAAACACCAACGAGAGGGCCATAAATATATCCCGGAGGAGGACAGGGGAAAGGGTTGATATGCCTGACAGGGGGAAGAAGAGAGAGGAGAGAGAGGGGGGGGGGTGGGAAAGGGAGAAAAAGCGAGAGACAGACAGAGAGATGGAGAGCGGGAAAGACAGAAAGGGGGGGGGGAGAGAAGGGAGGGGGAAAGCGAGGGAAAGAGACAAACAGAGGGAGATGCAGAGCAAGAGAGAGACAGAAAGGGAGAGAGAGAGAGAGAGAGAGAGAGAGGAGAGAGAACAGAGGGAGAGAGAGAAAAGAGAGGGAGAGAGGAGAGAGAGAGAAAAGAGAGAGAGAGAGAGAGAGAGAGAGAGAGAGAGAGAGAGAGAGAGAGAGAGAGAGAGAGCGACAGAGAGAGAGAGAGAGAGAGAGCGGCAGAGCGTGCTCGGGTACCCGCCCCCGTGTGATGACAGCGGCTAGGTGAAAAGGCGCTAACGAGCGGCGCCCGGTTGGCAGCCGCCGCGCGCACCGCCACGTCCCTGACAGCCCGCGCCGTCCCGGGCCCGTCTGATCAGAGCCGGGCCCAGCCAGCCAGCATCCCACGCCCGGCCCAGGTACCGTCTCCAACCCCCCCCCCCACGAAAAAACTCAGACTGCCACTGTGGAAAATAACAAGGACATCGGGGTGTCTGGTGCACGCATCAAATAGAGCTGCAGCCTTTTCAAGGAAATATGGCCGTGCGTATACGTACAGAATATACACATACAGGATACATACGTTTAGTCCACCGAGACAGACAGCAATCCGTATGGAGCCACAATACTGGCGGATCATTTGCAGCCCCCCCCCCCCCCCCATGTAAAACTGTTAGTACAGAGGAAAGGTAAAAACATTATTTTGGAGTCAGATAACCGAGATAACACGAAATTACCCCCACTCAGACGCTTCCGCTGCTCGGTCTATCTGCGGGGATTGTTGTTACAGAATCCTTGCTAACTATAACACTACAGCTCTTCCCTCAGACGCACAGGTCTGTTTGGCTATTTAAAAGATAAGTCACTTTCGATTACGTTTTTCCAAAGGGCGTGCTCTTCATTGTTCAGCGGCTGATGCATCAGCGTGGGAGATTAGATAAGGCGTGACGGTCCAGTGTAATGGCGCTCGCCCCGCCACGACTTCGTCATTAGGCCCCAGAACGCGGGTTTATCGCTTTCCCCCACTTACTGGATTTTTCTATTCATACGTTTCACCATCTCCGGTGGCAAACCGGGGTACGTTATCTTTTTTTTAGTATTCTTCTTTTTTTTTTTGTTGTTGATGTTTAAGGTCACAGCTGCTAGCCGTCCGCGAACGACGCCACGACACGCGAAGCGATCCCGGCATTCCCCGCCGCGATACGGCCCGGACCTCTCCGCTCGCCGTCGTCTCCGGTCGGCTCCGCTTCCGTACGCAGCGGCCCCCCCGCGATCGTCCCCGCGTCTCTCCGATAAGGCCCGCGATCCGTCTTCATCTCCGGGCCGCGTTCCCGACCCGTTCCGACAGGAAAAAGGAAACCGGGGGAAAAACCCTCCAGCCTTCCTGCCGCTCCGCCGCGCCGCGACACGAGGGGTGGGCCAGCCACGCCCCAAAAACAATCAGGGATCGGCGACGTGTGCGTCCCGACCCCTTCGAGTTTTACCGAATCGGGGGGGTTACGCCGGTGCGAGGCGGTGTATCCGATAGCAAACGTAAGGCCACGAGGAGGAAGGAGACAGGAAACTAAACTCTTCCGCGGCTAAATGACCCCGCCTCTCGCCCTCAGTCACGACTCCCAGCTGTGGCATCAGAGCAGCGTAGAGCGCTTTCAGCCTTTTTTATTTTTATTTTTTTTGCTTTTTGTTGAAATTCGAGATAAACGCGGGAATAAATCCGGGGAGCGCAATGCGCCAGCGAGCGGGCCGGCCGTTTCCCAGAGACGCTTTCATCACTCTCTCCTCGACAGGCAATAAAAGTGGAGATGATAGTTCGCAGGTAAGGCTTTTTGGGCCCTCCCCCCGCCGAACTGCCGACGGGTCGGGCCAAGTAGCCTGGGAAAAGAATATAAACTCCCGAAAAGCACCTCCGTGCAGGAGGCCAGCTCCTCTCCCCCGGTGTTCGGAGGGAGAACCACAGTGGGAGTTCAGACTGGGGGAGAGGGAGGACTTTCAGATGAGGTAAAAACCACACCGCCTCTTTTAGGAAGGTTCCGGAAGGTTCATAAAGAGGCTTCTCCAGGAGGTCAAAGAAAGATTCCTGCAGGTCCCACAAGGTGGTGAGTTCACTAGAAAGATCTAGAAGGTTCACCAGTAAAACACACACCAGGAAAGGAGAGGCTTTCCAAAGGTGACTATGTGGGTGATGGCTAACCCAGGAGCCTACCGACCCTGAACGGGACCTGAACACGGAACAGGACCTGAACACCGAATGGAACCTCAACATGGGATGGGATCTGAACGCGGAACGAGACCAGAACACGAAAAGGACCTGAACAATCAACGGGACCTGAACACTCAACGAGACGGATAATGGATAATGAACATGAAACAGAACCTGAACACAGAATGGGACACTGAACACCGGGTCCCAGGGTCATCCACTCTGTGCTTAGGTCATTCGGCAATTTGCAAAGCAGAGCAGAAAATTGCAGCGGAGCAGGACTGAACTTTATTGGCCCTGTTTATCTCACCACAGGCCTTATCTTAAGTAAACACTCCTGTGGGTGTTGATAATGCTTATCACTCCATGTCGGGTTCACTAATCACACAGCAGGTTTCTTGCCCAACTATTTTTTTTTTTTTACAGCAGTGCTACTATTCTTCACACTCTGAGGAGCTCAGGGGGGGAAAGCTGAACCCCTTGGATCTTCACACAGCTTCTGGGACAGGTGCAAGGGGTTCGAGCCAGATCCCTAAACCCACGGCAGAATGTTCCATTTCACTGACGATGGCGGGGCCTTGTTTCCGATGATCCCGGAATGACAACTTGGAGTGGGTGGGGGGGGGGGGGCAGGGGGGCAAGGGGGGGGGGGCACCTACAGTATCTACGGGGCAAGCGTGTTTTTTTCCCCCCAAAGCGGACAGGTAGGTGACTGAGGCAGAGGCGCCTTTCGGCTAAACCTCCACATCCATGTCAAGTGGCATTAGCCGTAACCGATACCGCGCAAACATGAGACGGTGTGGAGACTTCCATAAACCACAGGTAATGGGGGGGGGGGGGGGGGCCTTAAAACACTGCAGGCACATCTCTGTCCTCCATCTGCCCCTCCTCACCTCCCCCCGCCCCCCCACCACCACCCCAACCCCTTTCGCTTCCAGCTCCCGGAAACATCCGTCATAGGAGTTCGGAGGGGACGCGTGTAACAAATCGACTTTTCCTCCCGGCCTTAATCAATCCCGGGGCGGGAGTCATCCCCGCCGACGTTTTACGGCCGCCCATAAAGAAGGCTTTGGGGGGGGCGTCGCCACGGCACCCAGCAATCCCGCTAAGTGAGCAGTATTTCCTGCGGCGGCTGCCGCCATTAGACGGCCCGGGTCATAAATATAGTCACTTAATCTGCGGCCCTGACTCTCGGCCCCCCCCCCCCCCCCTGCCCTGGGGTGGAGGAGGGGTGAGGGTGAGGGGGGTGGGGGTGTGGAACGGGGGGGGGGCTGTGGGGGGGGGGGGGGGGGGGTTCAGCAGACACGCCTGACCAAGGTAAGCGAGAATAAAGGGGCCTCTCGCCCGTCCCTGATTGTGTTACGAGCCTGAGTCTGGCCATGAGAGTCGTCAAGGCAACTGAGGTTAAGAGAGGGAGAGAGAGAGGGAGAGAGAGAGAGAGTGAGAGAGAGAAAGAGAGAGAGTGCCACGGGGTTAAGTTATGGAGGGCGTGCCTGCGTCCGGACAGCTGCCGATCAGGAGCTTATCCTCGTTATGGCGCCGCGAAGCCGCTTAATGTGATTCGCTCCACAGCCGCGCGTGCGCTGAGCCGCGCGTCTGTCCATCACTCTTACGCTCGTGTACAGATAAAAACACACAAAGCTGCAGAGGGAGCCTAACGCTGCTGCTCACAACACAGAGGCTCTCTTATGCTTCCTCACACCGCAGGAAGCTCAGAAAAAAAGGGCGTATGCCAAATTACTGCAATTAATGGCTGTAACGATTCGGCCTTTTTAAAAAAAATTTTAATCTAAAAATCAGCAAATGATTTAAACACCGAGAGAAACCGCGAGCGGTGAGTAAAACCGGATAACCAGCTGCTTTAATCGATCAGCTCCAGTGGTGCTGAGTAACAATGAAAACCCGCAGACCCTGCGGCCCCCCAGGGCCTGGGCTGAATATCCCATCCACATGACATATCTCAGCTATGCTCCTCCCACATGACATATCTCAGCTATGCTCCTCCCACATGACATATCTCAGCTATGCTCCTCCCACATGACATATCGCAGCTATGCTCCTCCCACGTGCAATATCTCAGCTATGCTCCTCCCACATGAAAGATCACAGCTCTGCTCCACCCACATGCAATCACAGCTCTGCTCCACCTACATGCAATCACAGCTCTGCTCCACCCACATGCAATCACAGCTATGCTCCACCCACATGACATATCACAGCTATGCTCCACCCACATGAAAGATCACAGTGATGCTCCAATCACACGAAAGATCACAGCTATGCTCCAATCACATGAAAGATCACAGCTATGCTCCAATCACATGAAAGATCGCAGTGATGCTCCAATCACATGAAAGATCACAGTGATGCTGCTTTTAGTGCAGTGCCCTTTCACTTTAAATGGTTTGTATGGAAATTACCACCCACATACAGCTCCTGCAATTAAGCAGGGTGTGCAACAAAGATAGACAGACACAATTACTCACAATTTGCCACTTCTATAAAATATACTTGAACACAAGTGCGCGCACACACAATATGCATATACTGTATCGCAACAGTGTGAGTGTACATTTATTTTTTCTCACATTAAAATTAGATTACAGTCAATCTGTAAATGTTCTAAAAGCGCAAATTAACATAATTTCAATTACAGCCGGGCTGAGACGTGTTGAGAACATCTGGTGGCATCGTTAAGACCCGCGAAGACGAGGGGAGCGGTTTCCTCTTCCCCCCCCGCGGCGAAGTCACGACGCGAGCCGCGGTGAGCTCGGACGATCGATCAAGACTTCGGGACGAACCACCGCGCCCCCGGAACTGTCCCCGCCTCCAAATCGGCGGCGCGGGTAACCGCTTAAAAAGCCCCCGAGTTTAAACCGCGGTGGGGCTTGGGGGGGGGGGGGGGCGCTAAGTAATCGAAAGGGGGACTAGCGCTTTCCCTCCCGCGCTGCCGAGCTGCACCGAGACCGGTTACACCAGAACGTTCCGTACCGGAGTACGAGAGAGAGAGGGCCCCCCCCCCTCCTGAGGAGACCGCGGGGAGGCCTCTGACAGCTACACGCGTTTCCGCAAAGAGGCGAAAACCGCTCGAGAGCAGCGCGGCGCCCCCGGCAACCAGGGTCGGCCCCGCCTTCTTTTTTTACGGCAGCGAGATTTATTACCCATCATGCCTCACACGCCGCCGCCCCCCCCCCCCCCCCCAAGGCGTGGAGATGATCCCGCACCGGCGGCGTGGAAATGGAAACCAGGCCTCGAACCCCGTGACCCCGGGTCACACTCGGGAACGCAGAAAGGCTACGCGTGTCTCCAGTGCACGGTTCAACTCCCCAGCCCCCACCCGCCCCCACCCCCCACCCACCCCACCCCGGTGCTGTCCGTCAAACCTCTCGCCCGGGGGAGAAATTTCAGGCATCTCCTCTCAGAACAAAGAGGCACACCCAGCCCCCTCACAGATGTTTTTAACATCTGGATAACCCCCAGAGGGGCATTTGTGAAACATGTTGGGTGGGGTGGGGGCGGGTCGGCCCAGCGGGGGGGGGTGTACTCCCTTGGAGTGCCCAACGATTATGCCTTATTGGGTTTTCCCCAAGGGCCGCTCTCATCGTGGAGAGAGACGGTGTACTTAAGGGAGATTTACAGCGGCGAGCGGGGCTAGCGCAGACTAGCACGCGTGGCTCTGCAGAAGCCATCTCCAGCCCGCTCGCTGGAGAACCCGCAGCAAGGACTTCATTACGCTTTACTGCCGACGTTAAGATGATTCATACGCGATCGGAAAAGCGCGGAAATAATTCTCAATCGTATATTTCGGTTTTTTTTATTTTTTATTTTTTTTTGCGAACGGAGGTGCTGACGGTGCCGTTCGCCGCTCGAAATAAAGATGAAGTCTAATTTTTTTGCGCTGATGGTCGGCTAAAAAAAAAAAAAAAAAAAATCAACATGGCCGTTTTAAAAATGTCGCATTTAAAAAGGGGAGGGAGAGAGGGCGAAACTCTCGGTGAGGACACGACGGAGATTAAACATAAACACAGGCGATCAACGCCGCGCTTCAGACCGAACGGCTGGGCAGAGACGACGCCTTGCTTTTCCAAACACGAGGTTTGCCGGGTCGGCCATTTTAGAATCTCGTCTAGCGGCTAGACCGATCCGTCTTCGGCTCAGACTCTGGCTCTCTCTCTCTCTCCAACCGTCTGTCTGTCTGGCTCTGAGACGTGGAATAAAAAGCGAAGAAAAGTCTGGGATGTGCGCACTCTGGTCCCGGCAGCTTGTTGTTGTCTATCTTACTTCACATTTGCTGGTAGCCCCACGGACAGCTGGGATTGTTTAACCTCCATTGACACATCCATCAGGCCCCATTGTTCCTCCTCTCTCTCTCTCTCTCTCTCAGCGTTTCCCCTTTGAAGTTCGCTCCAGGCCCCGCCTCCTCTGCGCTCCAGACCCGGGCGGCCGTCCAAAACGTCGGCCCCGGCAACCAGAAACTACAAACGGCAGGGCGCTCTGTGTTTTCTTTTTTTTTCTTTTTCTTCTTCTTCTTTTTTTTTCGGAGAAGCGGAGCGCTCGCCAGGCTGAGGGGAGGGCGGCGGGCCTCGTCCCCGGGCCAAGTCGTGCGTAATACACGGGGGCCCCAAAATCATTTCCACTTGGACAAAGAATGAACCCGCCCCCAAATTGGAATCAGACGCGCTTGGAAATTGTGCGAGAGAGGCGCGCTCCTTTCCTCCGCCCTACCCCCCCCCCCCCCCCCCCCCCACCCCCTTCCACACAGTAGTCGTCCCGTCGGGCGTGGGACCCCCAGTACGTCTGTCCCGGCAGAAAACAGCCAACGCAAGGGCTCGGGGACGGGAGTTGTCCCGAATCTTCCTCATTAACCATTTAAAAATGACACAGCTTTTCCACAGCTTTAACGGCTCAGCCAGGGGCGGCGGGCCTGAACGTGCCGAAAAATGAGTATGGCACTCTTTGACAGCCGGCGGCGGGACGACAGGACGTTCAGGCGGCAAGGCTGAACACCGGTGCCACCGGAGACGTTTACGGTCTGAGAACGACCCGTAACTCCCAGATTAATTAGGGAGAGGTTCGGAAAATTTACATCCCTGGAGCTGGGGGGGGGGGGGGGGGGGGAGAGGCGGGGGGTCAGTGAAAATCTCAGCAATCAAATTAGCAAAGTAATTCTCAATTAACGTCCATTAACAAATTAGCTATAAAAAGGCTGAGTTTTAAGACGTCGAGGAATTCCCCTTGACTTGCACTTGAGGACGTTCGCGCCACATGGTTTCAATGTTCTCAAAGACTGTACATCACGTACAATTAGGGCAACAGGTCCTTACAGCTGAGGGGGGGGGGGTGGGGGGGTCGGGGGGAGAAGAACACCGGGACCGGAACGTACAACTTCCACACGTGTTCAAGAATCAAAGCAGAGTCCGTGACCCGTCCCTTATGGAAATGGAAAATACATCATAATGCAGGCAGAAGCCCTCCTGAGAGCGTGCAGAAAGGAGTTTAAGCATTTAATTTTCTTGACATCATACAAGTGTCTCAGATGGCAGGAACACGGTGCAGTGAAGATACTTGCAAAAAAATGCTTATTTCTATTTTTGCTGAATGTCCCTTGTAGCGAAAGTTTCACTGTAATAGAATATATACTGTATGGGTCTTGAGATTCATTTCCTCTTCATGGGTCCTACGAGGATGCATATACATATACACACATATATACTGTATATATACACGTATACATACATTATGTCAATGTATACGTGTATATATGTATATATATGTACATACATGGGTGCATATAGGCTACACATACATATAAATGTATCGTATGTATATAGGTCTATGTTCAAATATATACATACATACAAACATATGTGCACATATAGGCACATACATATACACACACACAGACACACACACACACAAACACACATACATAAATCCAACCCTCAATTAAAAGGAGTTGGGAGAAAGGCTGCTCCAGCCGGAATGAAAGCGGGCTGAGGGGGAGAGAGGGAGCGCTTAGCTCTGACAGCACGGCGGCCCTTGTAAAAAACCTTTAGTCTTATCTCCCGGCAATCAGTCTAATTATGTTCATTGAAGGGGTCCAATTAAAGTGCCATTGTCAGCCGGCAGCTAAGTGTTTCTCCCCACATCCAGAGACATCCACAATTAAACTGAATCAAATTTATTTAGTGACACTTCCCTCGCTTTTGACTCCCCCCCAATTACTGCTAATCAGTTCCTGCGAGAGTTTCCGGGGAGGCGAGCTCGGGTCGCCCCTAATTTGTAAGGGTGGGTGGGTGGTGGTGGGGGGGGGGGTTGGGGCCCCGGCGAACCTTTGGAGCTTCTGAAAAACAAGGCGGCTCAGGAGGCCCCGCGGGCGATGGTCGGGGGGGCACGTGCGACGAGACCCCCCCCCCCACCCCCGAGTGGCAGAGCTTCCCAGGTCCCACGCTACCTTGGGAGTAAGAAGGGGGGGGGGGGGGGGGGGGTTCGGAGTCAGGACGATTCCAAGGGCCCTGACTGACAGGGGCCTGCAAAAAAATATTAGAACGTAGGATTCTCCAGGGCGGGGGGGGCCCCATGTGAAATCTTTTTGCGGAGCCCGAAAGGTGGCCCCTGGAGGTCCCCCAGACCTTCGCCAACCTAGCGTCAGAGCCGCAAGCGGCAGACAAAACTGAGCAGCCATTATTTCTTCTGAGCAAACGGTGTTTTTGGGGGGGGGGGGGGGGGGGGCGATGGCCAAGGGGCCACTCAACTAAGCTCTTAATATTCATAAAAGGGACTGAGCATGAATCAAAAGAGGTTATACTCACATTACTCAATGCCTTTGACGTGCAACACTTAGGGTACGGCACAGTAAAACATCCAGTGTTAATTCAACTCTAACAGAGTACATAGGACTCTAGTAGGGACATATAGGGACATTCCAGTAGGGACTATTTAACACTGAACATTTTACTGTGTGTGTGTAATTCCGAACTTAAATCTGTAAGAAAGACATATAAGCCCTAGAGAACAAAGCACAAAGAGGGGAGATTGGATTGGCTCCTGGAATAGAAATGTAAAAGTTGAAAGACTTCAGACAAAATGATTGCGGGGCGTTCTTCTAGACAAGCCTGGAGGAACTGAATGATCCGTTCTCTTCGACAGGTATGCTTCGTCTCAACCGAAGAGGTCGCCATCACCATAACGTGCCAATTACAGGCCTCACAGTAATCCGCAGACTAAAAGACCGGAATATTCACACGGGGCAGCCGTACGACTCCTGTCCCAACCCGAGTAGCGGATCTGCGGACTGGAGAATGGACAGCGACGATCGCCAGGGGGGGACAGGAGGTCGGTTTTCGGTCCGGCGATGCGATGGGCGGCAGAAGGTTAGGAGGAGGAACATGGCCGCCCCACAGAGAAGGGCCACGAGGGCGTCCGGGACCGCCTCTGAGAACACGTGTCACGGCAGAGCGCTGGATCTGTAGCGTAACCACCTCAGGGACGGGTTCCGGTCCACCGAACCGTGAGCCTTCAAAGACAGGACAACCGGCTTCCTCTCTCTCCTGACTTCCGTATCATTTCTTTATTCCAGATTCTGCTCTCTCTCAGACCCTCTCTTTCTGTCTCTCTCTCCCTTTCTCTTTCTCTCTCTCTACCCACCGCCCTCCATTCTACGGTTCCAGGAGATTTTCATTGGTCAATACTAGCCAGAAAACTCAACACAGGATCAAAGGACTTGATCGACATTGGGCGCACCAAAGGGTGCCGTCGATAAGGTGGAGACATCGAGCGCGAAATCTAGCGTCCGCAGCAAAGCGCTGACCAGGCAGGAATGTTTGAAGTTGAACCTCAGAAGGTTTGGGGAGGAGACAGGAGGCATCAGTCACCCCTTGCACTGTGGGCTCATGGTCAGGGTGCAGCCGTAACACGAACATATCTACAGTATCAGCAATAATGAAGACCAAGAATTGACTATGAACATGGCCTCAAATAGTGTACATATAAGGCTGAGCAGCAGGACGTGTAATAGATTCGCCATTTTCATCTTTTCCATCCCACACAACCTTCACTTTAAAAGAAAACAAGCATAGACAGCCATTTTGGCTCAAATACTGCACATGCAGTACAAGGCTTCACAGCAGGACGTGTGATTGACTTTCCATTTCCATCTTTGCCCTACCACCCAGCCTCCAGTTTAAAAGAAAACATGCACAGACAACCATTTTGGCTCAAATACTGTACATGCAAGGCTTCACAGCAGGACGTGTGATTGACTTACCGTTTTCATCTTTGACATCCCAAACAGCCTTCAGTTTAAAAGAAAACATGCACAGACAGCCATTTTGGCTCAAATACTGTACGTACAAGGGCTTCACAGCAGGACGTGTGAAAGACTTGCCATTTCCATCTACGCCATCGCACACGGGCTTCAATTCAAAAGAAAACGCGCAGACAGCCATTTTGGCTCAAAAACCGTCTGCGGTCAGTGAACCATCAAGATTGCAGTCATGGTCATTTTTTCCTCATGAGCAGTAGGACCCTAAAAAGGGCACGGGCGGGGCTCCAGACGACCCCGTCTGCTGGAGGGGCCAATCCTAGCGCGCGGCGAACCGCGGACCGATCGCGTTCACCCCGACGGCGGGGGCTGAGCCGCGGGGGCCCTCGCCGAACGCGACGCGAACGCCCTCGCGGCTGTTAAACGGACGCTCTCCATTTAACAGGCAGAGGGAGCGCATTAACATTTCAAGGTATTATTTTAAAAGGGGGCAAATCGCTGCTGAATATTTCATGCGCTTGGAACGAAGCGTGTTTAGCGCTACCGCCAACGCCGCCGCCGCAGACAGGAGTTCGGTTTTTATTTATTTATTTTTTTCTAGTCCAAAGGGCAAAAACGACCCGCCAGAGACACGGCCGTCGTTTTAGCGAGTTTTGGCGAAGCCCCCCTCCCCAGCGCGCTACCGCCCGGGGTTCTCGTCTTCCGGCTCGCGGGCGGACCGTTAGTTAGACCCGCCGGTCCCGCTCAGTGGATTAGGAGCCTCGCGCAGTGCGCCGGCAGACCCCCGCGTCGCGGCGGACTCGCGGCAAGGAGCCGGGCCGCTTCGGCATGCCGGAGGCCCAGCGGCGCGAGGAGGCGCTGACGGGCGCCATTTTATGTGGTGCGGGAGGGGAGGGGAGGGGAGGGGAGCGGCGTAAAATAAAACGAGACAAAGAGTCCTTTCAGCCGCCTGGCAAAAAGCAGGCCTCATCCAGAACGCACGGACCGACCGAAAGAGCGGAGTGGAACTGACAGAAATGCATTCTGGGTAGAATTCACACCGAGCCAACAGACTGAGCCACCTCAGTAGCAGGCAATGGGACTAACGTTCAGCATTACGGTCCGGAAGAGTCATTCTCTTTAGAATGTACGCACATGCACTCACACAGAGGAAGACACACACACACACACACACACACACACACACTCCTGTTCATGTTACTCTGTTAAGCACTGGCCTGGCAGGTTGACGGCCTGTTTGTGTCGGACTGCACGACGAGTTTAGCTGTTCCAGAGCAACAGACTCCCGGGTCCATTTATAAGGAAGTGGCCCCCGGTCTCTACGCACGTACCTCCCCCAGGAGAGACCCTCCCCAGGCAGGGCAGGGCGGGGCGGGTATGGGCTAGCCCCACAGGGAGAAGCAGGGGGGGGGGGGGGTGTCTCAGTTTACCTCCAAGTCTCCAAAAGCAGACTAGCCATTGTCCCCATATAACCGCTTTCAGTTCCCCTTTTGTTCTGCGGACGTAACATCCAGCATCGCTTTACAGGCAAAACAAGGCCGGGACAGAAGAGCAATACACAATCTCACAGCATCAAAGCGAGCCTCTGTACTTCATACAGTACGGGCTGTGTGATATCACCTCAGCTACACTGCTGTCCTCGTATGACTCCTGAAACAGGCCCGGAACCAGGCCGGGGTCAAACACCGCCTCTGCACTGGTCTAAAACCTGTTAGGACGCCGGTAAAATCCCAGCAGATTACGATCGACCATTTTAAAAGACCTATTCTAGATCAAGCGCCTACTTTCAAGAAAAAAACTTCACAGTAAAACTCTCTTTTCATACGTCATTATAGATTATGGTCGGTAATATAATTTATTTGACAATGTACCCGGGGATTCAGTGTCTTTTACTAGAATCTAAGAAGCTGGATTGTAAAATTCAATGCATATTTGGCAAGGCCTGTCAAAGACAGACAGGCAATATTTTTAACCGTACAAGGGCACGATATTTGGGCCTTGGAAAGGTGCAGTTTGTTAAGTACAAGAACCGGACTGACACAAAGAGCTACAATGCGATTAAATTGTTGTTTGTTAGTTTGCGGCTTCTTCATAAACGTCTTTCTTCCCCTATAAAATCAGGGCAGAATTCAAATTTCAGACGGCCGCAGTCGTGTCCGAGTCCACCTGATATCGTCTGTTTATCCTCGGAGCGCGTGTTTGTTTAGCAGAGTACCGCGGTCCCCCATCCTGCCCACTTAAATGAATTATTCAGCTAAAAGCAAAGCCGGCGAACAACAGGCGGAGAGAGCAAGGTCTCCCTCTAACAAGGTCATAAAAACAGCAGCGGCGATATCGGAAACAATGGCCACGCGATAAGAGCCGTGTAAACGAGACCGCTTTCATTATCTCGGGCTTGACGCAATGCTTTTTTTTTTTGTTCTGGAACCGTCGCATTAAGATTTCATTACGCCGCATTACCGGATGCATGGGGAAAAAAAACCGCAGCCTGCAGCCCGCATGGATTTTTTTTTTTTTTTTTTTTTTTGCTGCCCTGTTAATGTCACGAATCAAAGGGGGGGTTGTGGTTTTGAGCGTGCGAAGACGAGCGCCGTTCAAAACAACGAGGCCCTCCTCCGTTCCCTCGTCTTGTTCACAAGAACAGTGACCCCCGGTGGACACAGACGCACACAGGCACGGTAAACGAACGGTTAAACCCAGCTCCATATTGCTGGGCTTTTGTTCTACCGCCCACCCCCCCCCCCACCACCACCAACATGTCTGCACCTGCGGTACCTCTCGCATACAGCAGAGGGCAGTGTTGCCTCACAAATTGACTGATGGAGGACAAATGAGCAGAGCTCAGCCACTGATAAGATCTGATCTGTTTCAGTGACACTGTTAATCCGATATAACACGTCTCAATTCATGTCCAGCTTTGCTAGGTTCCCGACACGGGTGACGAGGCACCAGGCTGAACTTGGTTTACGTCCCATTAGTTTATCGACTCCAATGTTTTCATTTGATACACACACTCATGTGCACGTTCAATGAAACATAAATGTAAATGAACACACAAGCACATACACACACACATACTTTGTAGACAAGTGTGTGAACTAAGCACGCACATACACACAATGAAGCACAAATGCATCAAAACACGCAAAACACATACACATATTTGAGGACAAGTGTATATGCACAGGCATGAGCCCGCACACACACACAAATTTGAGGACAATTGTGTATCTACATGCATGAGCACACAAACACACAAGCACACACCAACACATTTTTGTGCAGTCTCATGCACACTTGCTAGGCAACAACTTGCCTGAATCAACAAGTATGAAAACATTGTTCCCAAGGTGCCTTGCAAACATTGCACAAGAGAAGCACAAGATATAAGGCTGCATCAGCGGTCACAAGGCTGGGATTTGAACGAGCAATCCCGAGTACTTCAGTAGACTACTTCCTCTTAACTGCCTCCTTAAGAATCCAGCGGAATAAATGGAAAGTGAGTAAAAATGCAAACCGTTTAATTTGCTCAAAATGAGAGCTTCTTCTAAGCAAATGTATGCATAATAAATAAATTATCTAATTCTCGGGATACCAGGAGCTCATAATGGAAAAACTAATAAACAATAATACAACTCAAACATATCAAGTCCAAAGATCTTCCTCAATTCCCACAGCACCACTATAATATAGCTTTAGTGTACAATCATTTGGACTCGATGCAATTAAATCACACAATTGCTATTAATGTAGGCATTTTGTTCTCTGTTGATTAATACAAATCAAGTCCGTTGTCTGTGCTATTCAAAATAAGCAATGCAAAACCAAGCCTCTCCACAAGACGCAAAAAATGTGATGTCATTTGCAAGCGTATAATTTATAATCGTGATCATACGTACATACACAGATATACTGCGTAAATATTTACGTACCGCACTGTATACACGGTTTGTGCTGGGAGAGCGACACGATTTTTTGTTGTTTTGGCTCCGTGCTCCAGCACACCGAATTTGAAATAAAAAAAATTAACGCGAGGTTGAAGTTGCAGACCGCAAGCTTCCGTTTGAGGGCATTTACATCCATATCGGGTGTTTTTCCGCGTAGGAACCGCAGCCCTTCTTATGTAAATATATGTACAGCGCATGTCCACACTGCGTGTGCAAACACGCGCGCGGGTAAATCTACGCTCTGACAGCCTGTTTGCGCTCCGCTACGCGCACCGCGGTGTTTATGTAAGGGCCTCTTGGCTGGAGTGGGAAAAGGCCCGGGCTGTTCGCTCGCCGCTAAGTGGGACCCGTCAGAACAAGACGGGGACACTCCAAAAACGGCTCTGGCGGCGAGGAGGCCCCCCACTTTAAGACTTCATTCACCCTGACGACACCCCCACACCCCCCCCCCCCCAGCTCCCACACACACACACCACTCCCACCCCCACCCCCAAAGACAATGACTGACACTTCGCAACCGAACCTTCAAAAAGTACACCGTGTCGCCTTGACAGCCAAACAACCCCCCCCACCCCCACCCCCCCCTCAAGTCACGGACTTACCTCCGCCCTTCAGCGGATCTACAGAGCGCAGACAGGTGGGGGGACTATCACCTTGTCAGTCAGCAGTCGCTACGGAGACGGAGACGGGGGGGCGGTGCCAGCTCGGGAGTATTCGGATATTGCTCGACACACAGAGGAAGAGCCAATAAGGGAGTCAATACCGGCAGAGAGGCAGCCTCTCTTTGATAGGTCAAAGAGCGGGAAGGGCAGGAGAGACCCGAGTTTGAGCCGTCTGCCATCCTTCCTTCCCCAGTCTGAGCTCAATTACCGTCGTATCCACGGCAACCCGACGCCCGTGCCTGCCACTCAGGGCCTGTGCGAGGTCAGGGGGTGACGCACCGCACTTCCTGTGCCAGATCCAGGCCTGTATGACGTACAAACACATGCAGTGCGTCACGCACTGTGATACTGCAATTCAAAATGTATGCCGTTCAACGGAGGTTCTGAAACACCTTCTTGTGTCTGAGCACATAATGCAAGCTACAGTTCTGTAATTACAATCGTGTGACGGGACCTCACCAGTAATCCGGTGTTGGTTTGGACGGGGGAGTTTATATAAAGTCTCTACATAAACACCCCCCTGTCAGCTCCTGAATCTGCACCGCCCCCCGCCCCCCAAAACATTACATCTGAGAGCGAGCCTGGCTGCACGGCTGAGGCAGCAGAAATGCCACTGCGGTGATGCGCTAGGCAGTTTATAAACGGCCTTCGCGCAGGGCCATTAAACATAGCGGGGCCACGTTCGCTCGGCTAGCGCCACGCGGCACGCCGCCACCGCCACGTTCCTCTCTAATTGTCCGGCATGCAGACGGGATAACGTTCCCTTTTAAATATAGCAGCCAGGCGGCTCAGAGCCTCGTCAGAGCACGGCTTTCCTCGACCCGGCAGCGCACCAGCCGCGTTTAAAAAATAAATAAATAAAAATAAATAAACGAACAAAAAGAAAAAAAAAAAACATGGCGGAATCAGGAAAGACGATGTAACGCTGAGCCGGGGCGAGGAACGCCGCCGTGATCCGCGCGCGGGAGTGGGGAAGCGGCGGCAATGGGGGAGTCGTCCAATCAGCCTGATTACGGCTGAACCGCTCAAACAGTGTAAGAATACTTTTGAGAGCAATTTATACGGTTAACCCGCGCTAATTAATTACCGATGTTTATCTTTCAATTTGGAGTGCCAGTGAACTGTGAATAAGAGCAAAGCGCTTGCGTGTTTTTTTCCCTCTCTCTCTCTCCCTCTCTCTCCCTCTCTCCCTCTCCCCCTCTCCCCCTCTCTCCCTCTCTCTCTCTCCCTCTCCCTCTCCCTCTTCCCTCTCTCTCCCTCTCCCTCTCTCCCTCTCTCTCTCCTCTCTCCCCTCTCTCTCTCTCTCTCTCTCCCTCTCTCTCCCTCTCTCTCTCTCTCGGTGGCGGGGGGCTGCACAGAAGGGCTCGCTCGTCTGCCTCTTCCGACCCGGGGCCGCCGCGGCGAGCCGCTCCCCGTTCAGACGGAAGTGGATAATCCGTAACCCACGGAGACCGGTGCTTTAGCGGTGCCAGTGCCGTTGCCACGGAGCCAAGTGAGGCCCCGCCTCTTCCCGCGAAGCCCAAATACACCGAAGCCCCAGACGGCACTGTGGTCAGTTTAGAATTTCTGTATTTCATTAATTTGTTCATTAATTCATCCCACTTATTTGCTTGGGACCTTGGAATAATCTTTTACATGGCGTCAGTCACGATTAAAAAGCAACAATATTAGAAGATAAAATGGCGCTGTCTATGCATTACGTTACATTACAGGCATTTAACAGACGCTCTTATCCAGAGTGACTTACACAACTTTTTTTTTACATAGTTTACATGTATCATTATACAGTGATATTATGAAAGCAGGTTGTACTTGCCAAGGTACAACGCAGTGTCTTACCGGATCGACCTGGACTTGGTACAAGCCATTCCTACCACTGTGTCTTCGTCCTCATGTCATAAAATACACATATTTGAGTGTATTTTATGACATGTATAATATTACCAGTGACTCTGTGCTGACTTGGTCTATGGACACCGTGGCCTTGGGTGAGAATAGACATCTGATCCCCTGACCCCCACCCCCCATTGTGACATCACCTCGCACACAGACCACGTGCTAAGCGGCCATTCAGTACATTCCTGAGTATGAAATCTAAATTAGAGCATGTGACCTCTACATGCCCACCGCCCCCCCCCCCCCCCAAAAGCTTTGCGTTCCCCGACTCCCTCTTTCTGCCGTTCCCACGCTGACCCCATTAATGAATAAGACATTACAACATGTCTTGTGACCTCACTAATTCAATGTTCCCCTTCCTTAATTTGTCCTTGAAGGTTAAAAAAAGGACCCCCATCGTAACTCAGTTCATCAGGGGGCGGCGGAGTCCGCCAATGCGCAGCACCCCCGCAGCGGCCTGGACGAATGCTCTATGCATTCTGGAATTAATGGCGGCAGGGGTGGGGGGGGGTGGCGGGTGGACGGCCCCCTCCTGCGTGTCAGAAATCTGATCTGGCACGATGCGCGACGCCAGACATAACGCTGCAGCGGCCCCAGAGAGCTGGGCTACACAGCGCCCCCTGCAGGTCTGGAGTGGGGCTGGAAGTCAGGGAGATGGGATTTGAGCAGTTGCATAACTCAGGGTTTTTTTTTTAATTTTTGATTGTGTAACGATACATTCTGGGACCAGGAATCAATTTCTGTGGCTTCTTAAAACCTCACAACGTGCATAATTTCAACACGCATCAGACAGCGTCTTCCTCGGAAAAATTTCCCAACAGGAATTGCGTCAGCTGCCCGTTAATATCCGTTTAAAGACCTTTTGAGACGCCACACCGGATAAAACAGCCTAATTTCAGCGGGGGGGTGGGACGGTGCTGCCGGTGACGCGGACACGCCCGCAGTCCTGGTGATCAAGGTCACCGCCGCGGCGAAAGCGGTTTTAATCCGCCAGGGCCGCGTCGCCGCCGACGGCAGCACGCTGAATTTCTGAATACCGAGGAGGTGCGCGCTCCTCGACCCAGGGCGAGGCCTCCCGCTACGCTACGCTACGCTACGGTCATGCTAATGCTAACGTGCGTGTCTCCGTGGAAATCAAACCCCCCCGCGGGCGGCTCGCCTGTAACATTTATAAGCTGGAACCAGCGAGGAGGAGGAGGAGGAGGGCAGGGCGCTGGGCGGCCCGGCGGAATTTCAATCCGCCGTTCTCCCCCCCCGGGGGGGTGGGGGTGGGGGGGGGTGATGGCCTCTTTAAAGTGCGGCAGGTAGAACCCTCACAGTCACAACGCACTGGCGCGGGACTGCGCCGATGGATCCGCGCTCCCATTGGTGGGCGGGGAGGTCTGTATGTGACGGCGCGGCGGGGGGGGGCTCAATTTGACCATAAAAGGGCAAAGCCATCGTGCGCCACGACTGACTCGTCGGTCAAAACCAATTATCGCACTCCGCTGCAAAGAACCGAGCCGTTTGATTCGCTCAGACGGGGCTGCGATTGACAGGCCGGTGTTAACTCCGCCCGCACTGGGCTTCACTAACACCGCACCCTCTCAAGCTGCCCGCCTTCAAAAGCTGGATGACCCCGCGGCGGTATCACTCAGGCGACCGCGCGGGCGGGCAGACCGTCGCCTCGGCAACGCTATAACCGCACACAGTCGACCGCACCTCGGCCCACGGGCGGGCCTCACAGCGTGGGCCCCGAAATCACTTTTTCGCTCGAGGTTGGGTTTTTCCTCAGAAGGCCGTTTGCGTCAAAGGCGATTGATAAAAATCGGAACGCGCCGCGGAGTCCCTGAACGCACCCATACCGCGTTTGGTTGCCTGATGATCGCTCTGCGACAGCTTGGTTTACCGCGGCCGGATCCAGCGTGATTGATGTGCGCGAAAACGCGTCGCAACCCCGTCAAAAAAAGGCAAGAAAACAAAGATTTAACCCGATGCCTCTTCCTGCCGTCGAACACCGCGGGGAGACGATGCCTTTCTAAGAGCTGCTTCCCCGCACTACAGCCTGTTTCACTTGTGATGAGGCACGCTGTGGCCAGACACAGCGCGCACTGCACTGTACGCACAGCGAAAAGGGCTGCGTTAGCATCGCGGCGCGGCGCTGCTCCTCCGTTCTCCCACGGCTCGAACCCGCTGCCGCGCGCGAATCACCGGAGAGAGCAGTGGAGTCACGCGGCCTGGTTTCGGGTCCACGCAGCGCGTGGTGAATCGCGTCTGGAGGAGATAGGTAATGACTAAACGCGTGTGGGGCGGGGAGGTGGGGGAGCTGCTAAAGGTCACACCGTTAGTCACGCTGGGGTGATTTGTCACCGTTGGTGAGAGGCGTCCCAGAAAGGGGGGGGGGGGCAGGCAGTGCACAGATATCTGTGCCTCTATCTCGTTGGTAAGAACACCCCCCCCACCCGTCTCCTGGCTTGGAGTGCAGGGTCATGGTTTTTCCTTCTCAAATTGGGGGGGGGGGGTTACTATAGCTTCCCATCGCACAAGCTCCACTCGGTCACATGGTTAGCGAACGGCTAATCTGATCTCCCCGCCTGACAGCTCGGAGCCCTATAAGACTTCCTGAATAGCTGCAGAATGCCGCTACATTGGCGGTGGTCGCGTATAAACATGGGGGGCTAGAATGCGCATCCTCATTCAAAGCATCAGACAGTTATGACATCACAGAGGGGCGACATAGAGTGGTTGTCCGGCAGTCGGAGGGGTTGCCGGTTCGATCCCCACCCTGGACATGTCGAGAGTCCCTGAGCAAGACACCGAACCCCTAACTGCTCTGGTGTTTGAGAGGCATCAACTGTAAAGCGCTTTGGATAAAAGCGCTATATAAATGCAGTCCATTTACCATTTACCATTTAGAGGGCTGAACCAGATTCAGGCTGAACTCAAAGTCAGGTGTTCGGTTAATAACTCCCACGATCGGAGAATGGTGCGGAACGCCACGGAAACCACGCTGTGTGAGGGGGCGGCCATTCGGCCCCACACCACAAAGAGCGAATCAGACTTCTGATAAATCTAGAACATTCCGCCATTCAAATTGCAGGCGCCTCATTCCAGACCTTCAAGCTGGAAAACGCATGTTTACAGTTTCCCCATAAGAATGACTCATACATGAAACATATTTATATATGATTATACACGAATGATAAATAAAAGTGAATAAAATACTGCTGTTGTGCAGGAAGCGGCTCTGCAGAAGAATGGAACCGTCTCCCTCATAATTCATAACAGAGAAAACTGACAAATATGAGTGGCGATATACAAGGGATATTAAACACTCAACAGGCTGAAGGCCTTGAGATGGATATAATAAACTGGCGCTCGCATTCTCACATCCTTTGAATCAGATTTTTTAAGACGAGTGTAAGTGATGTAGAGCTGTCAGGAAACAGGGCGAAGCAGGCCTGGGGAGGCTGGGGGGGGGGAAGGCCGCATGGCGGTGTGTTGGGGCGCAACTATAATAATAATAATAATAATAATAATCATCATCAGAATTTCCTTTTCTTAGTGAACAGATTCCAGATTGCATTACCAAATTGCAGACAGCGATTTAAAATGACGCATCTCTCCACAGACACTCAGAGCAAACTCCCCTCCGACGTCACCGTGCGGTTTTGGTTAGCGACAGACACTCACTCCGAGACTGATTTGAGGCGAGCAGCAGAAGCCCTGGGGACTTCCTGTGGACACCGCAGCGCGCACGCGTTCGCGGCGTCCCGTCCCGCGTCAGCCGTGATTGGCTGGCCCTGGTTTACCTCGCAGGAGAGCCGCGTCCACTTGGGGACCTGACCTTCAGATGGCACACGCGCGCGTGTCCGGGTTACCGCGACCGATGCGCGGTTAGCGGTTATCGGTTAGCGTGACCGCGGCTCGAGGCCGTTTTCGTGTCGAGGCCTTCGAATGGCGCGGGGGGGGGGGGGAGTGGGGGATATCGCCACGGCACCAGGGAAAAACACAGGCCTGTACGACGCACGCGCGAGCCCGTCTTACGTCCAGATAGGCGCTTCGTCGAGCCTTTCCCTCCACGCAGTTACGATCGCGGTTTTATTTTATCGAGGAGGAGAAAATAACCCGGCAGGGTGAGCGGGAAAAAGGAAGAGAGGAAAAAAAACAAAAAAAAAAAGGCAGAAAACGATAAAGCTCCGCGGCGGCGATAATAGCCGGTGTTTACACGGCTGCCAAGGACGTCTGAGGCGGAGATAAACCTCCAGAAGGCCCAGGGTGCATCTGGGCGACGGCGGGTTTTATATGCATAAGATTCCCGGACGGAATCGGAGGCCAGCGGGTCTCTTGGAGAGGCGCTGATAAGGCGGGCGGGGAGTGAATTGGAAGTGGGGGGGTGGGGGGGTGGGGGGGGAGTGGGGGGGGGGTCACGCGGACGGAGAGGAGATGGATATTTTGACGCTCGCCTCTCTATCCACCTACTGCAGCTGCCTTCAGTCAGCATTAATTCCACACAAGGAGGGAGGGAGGGAGGGAGGGAGGGAGGGAGGGAGAGGGAACAGGAGGGGGAGAGGGAGAGAGGCAGGGATAGATAGATAAAGAGAGAGAGAGGCAAAGAGAGAGATGGGCCATTGACACTGCATGGCCAAACTGACAAGGCGGAAGAGAGAGAAAGTGTGTGTGTGTGTGTGTGTTACTTATCTCCCTATGATTTCATATCGGATAAATAACGTACTCTGTTCTCTTAAGCAGTGCCACCGTGCATTTCTACGCTCGCTGCGCTCGTCGCCAGAAATAAATATGTCCGCGTAGTTTGCAACGAGAAAGCGAAAGACAGCGTTTCCGTTCAGTTTGCCACCCGTTGCAAACTCGTTAACTCCTCTCATTAAAGACAACAGAGAATATGCTCAATCAAAAACTAATTTCAGTCTAATTAAACCTCATTCTAATGTTTGACTTTTTGCAAAATGCCTCTCTATTGCCATTTACCCGGTCCGTAGCCACTAATGTTGCCACTAATCTGGCGCACACAAACATTATCTTACAAATATTTCTCCAAATGCAAGCCTCTACCATCACATCCGTACGTTACAACGACAGACGGCCATCTCCCACCTCCACCAATCTCTACCAAATAACAGCCAAACATTTTGTGCTTGTAGCTATCAGTACTTTGATTTGTAATCGCTCCAGACATCTGTCTCCCAGGCCTGCCGCAGAATTCTGGGTAATATTCAGCTCTTAAACCGACCTCGTTTGACTGCGGTTCAGCCAGCGTCCAGCTAAACGACTGTTTACAATACAGGCGCGGCAGACAGCAGGCCGTTCCAAATTAGGGTTGGGAATTCGACACGCTCCACCCCACGTCGGGTGGCAAATTTAAAATCGCTAAACAAATAAATAAAACGGTAAGTATGTCCTGAGCAGGAGGGAGAAAAAAAACCACAAGGCAATAAATCCAGTGCAAAGCCATCGCCTTGATGTTCAACTTTATTGACTCTGCTGAGACTCGAGGTTAAGTGCGGCTCTGAAGCCAATATTAACGGCTTAGGGCCAGGATGTCTCCACACCGTATCCCATAATGCTCCGCAGTTACTCATCCATCCCTGGAAAGCAGGCTGGTGAGGAAGAGAGAGAGAGAGAGAGAGAGAGAGAGAGAGAGAGAGAGAGAGAGAGAGAGAGAGAGAGAGAGAGAGAGAGAGAGAGAGAGAGAGAGAGAGAGAGAGAGAGAGAGAGAGAGAGAGAGAGAGAGAGAGAGAGAGAGAGAGAGAGAGAGAGAGAGAGAGAGAGAGAGAGAGAGAGAGAGAGAGAGAGACGCCAGCTCGGCGTATTAAATCCTCGTGACATCACGCACGGCGATCACGCGGGACGCGCCCGATAGCCATAACCCGACGAAGGTCTCCGCGGGTCAAATCGCCGTCGGCAACACAAACCGTATTTGGGTGCGATTTTTAAACGCGTGTGTGTGTGTGTGCGCGTGTCGCCTTTCTTAATCAGTCTACCCCCCCTCCTGGCACCACGCGACCGCGGGAAACAGTCCTTCCGTATCACGGAACGTTCCGGAAAAACCACACCGCCGTGGCGGTGGCGCGCGGGGTGACGGACGGACGGACGGACGGACGGACCTGTTTGCTCTTCTTGGAGTAGGTCTTCTTCTTCACGCGCTCCTTCGCCCGGTCCTGCTCCCGCTCCAGGTTGGCGCCGCTGTCGTTGAAGCCGTTCTCCGGGGGGTCGGCGCCGACGCCGTTCTCCACCTCTCTCCTCCTCTTCACCGTCTGGCTCTCCCACTTCTCCTTCCTCTCCTGCGGCTTCAGGGTCCCGTTCTTCTTCTTCTGCACAAGGGCGGGGGGGGGGGAGAAAAAAGAACGAGGAGACGTTAAAACGAGGACACACAGGGTCATTGATGCGAAGCACCACGAGTGCGAATAGCTCCCCCTTGTGGAGAGTCTTCAGCCGGCTAAATGCGAGTGAGTGACTGCGTGCGTGAGAGAATAATAAACAAACAAACAAAAAAAGAACAAGATGACGATACAGGACGCAAAGTCCGCAGTCATGTGACGCAAGTGACACGCTGACAGACCAGCGCCTCACCCAGGCCTGTACGCAGCCAATCAGCACGCAGGAGTACCTCCCAGGGCCTTCTTTCATTCAGTCCGCACCCAATACAAAAAAATAAAAAATAAAAACCAAGTGCCTCGGGCTCCAACTGGAGCAGAGCGCGGCCGAGCGTTCTTAATGTTTACAAACTGCTTTTTAAACGCGGCGGGTGATGCAGGCAGCGATCGTCGTCAGGGCGGTCGCTCGAGCTGTCGGAGCGTGATTCACGCGGTCGACTTGGGAGCGTGACTTGGAAGCCCCCGCTGATCCGCCCCATTTGGACAGCGGCGAACAGAGTCGTGGCGGTTAAAAAAAAAAATCAAAATGGCGGAAGAGCTTGGTCAGGACCGGCCGCACGACTTTGGACAGCCTTCGACGCGGGATCGCGAGTTTAAATTTGGACATCTGTTCTCTGTTCGGCGGGCTAAATTGCCCCAGTCAGCTCAGTCATCCCCCCCGTGAGGGGTTCAATCTGAATAATCAAATCAAACGGGCTCAGAGGGAACCAGATGGCTGTTTACATTAGCATTAACAGAACAACACCCGTACGCAAATGTGCGCAAGCCAAACCTCTCGTCCGCGGCGCTAAGCTAAGAATCGACGTAAACTCCGTTTACGCACCTGTCCGGTCGACAAATTCAGACGCACTATTTTTTTGGTGTTAAAAATGAGGACGAGAAAAACCAGTGTGAGGGTTGCATAGACATTAAGAAGTCTTAATAACCACGAACAGCCGTCAGACGGCAACACCGAATAGCACACTCTTTCTTTTTCTTTGACACGTTCCCTTCTTTTCTCTCAAGACCAAAAAGGTGCTGTTTGCCGTTCAATTAATTAGTCTGGAAACACCTTTAAAGGGGCTTTGCCTGAACTAAACGAGACAAGCTGGCTACAAAAAGGACAAAGGACGGGAGGAAAAAAAGAAACCTCCAGGTATCACCCTCTTTGAATTTCGCACTCGACTGCACGAACACGACGGCAGCAATATTCATAATACCGATGACAGATCGACGGCGGCGGCTAATTCAATTAGCATACCGCCTGCCCCCGTCCCCCCCGGGCCCGGAGCACGTCTGATCAACAGGCTCCATATTAACTGAGGGATCAATTAGAATTAGACTGACAGGGCCGAGAGAGACCGCATCCGATTGGCTGGGGTCTCTCTCTCCCGTTTCCCAGCAATCTGTCCGCACTCAAAAAACAGGCCTACGCATTTGGCGAGAGCAGCGTACCCACAAGGGGGGGGAGGGGGGTGGGGGGGGGGGGGGATGCTAATTGCTTATCAGCCGTTATTTCTGCCTTTTATGGTGAACGTCAACAAACACAATCCCGTCCTGGAAGAAACGGAAGTCTGAGCTTTTCGGCCAAAAACAAAAAAACTAAAAACAAAAAAGTAATAACAAAAATAATGGCGACGCCGTCTGGTAAGCCTTGGTTTGGAATTGCCGGGAAATGCAGGACATGTGGAGAAAATGATCAGGAATCACTTGATTACACTCAGGACAAGCGCAGACAAATACAGAAACTACAAGGCGGTACATAGGTATGGGGGGGGGGGGGGGGGGGCCTTGGACAGGAGCTACAGAGATGAAGGGCAGTGAATTTGATCCGTGTGCTAGTGCAGAGTGAAACAGGAGAGAGACGTCTGTCTGTCTATCTGTCTGTCTTTCCCTCTCTCCATCTCCATCTCTCTACACGCACACACACGCACACGGTAACCTATGTGTGTTGCCACGGCAACAGCGCGGCCGAGCTCGGTTAGCTGGCGCTCCCCCGGTTACGGCCTGACTGGCAGGAGAGCCACCGACAGCCTGCCCCCCCACCCCCCAGAAAACACGCACACGCACACTGCACACACACAAACACGCGCACGCACACACTGTACAAAAACGCGCACAAACACACACTGCACGTACACGCGCACGCACACACTGCACACACACACGCGCACACACACACACACTGCACACAAACGCGCACACACACAGGCACACGCACACACTGCATGTACACGCGCAAACACACTGCACACAAACGTATGCACACACTGCACGTACACGCTGCACACACACGGTACACACATGCATGAGCACGAGCGCATGCGCACACACACCTTCGTTCATCCCAGCCATACTTTCAATACGTTCATACTTCAACTCTACTGTAAATTATGGGTTGGGGGGGGGGGGGGATTTAAAATGATGCCTTCACAGAGAACCTCCCCAGCTCCTGAGGCACTGGCAGGGCCAGCTGAGAAGAGCAGTGCAGAGCAGCGGCACGGCGGTGTTGGCGGTGTCTGATGTCGCACGAGGCCGCTCTTATTTCCCCTTCTGCAGTAATAATGGAGGAGTCTCAATGAGCTCAGCAGAGATCACTGTGACTACATTACCCAGAGGTCAGCGAAAGGTCATGAGGTCATCTTTAAACAATGAGCCATACAGCTCTAAACGAGGCAATCATGGGTCCTGATACAATACAAGTGGTGTGTGTTTGTGTGCGTATAAAATAGGCTACTTGAACAACAAAGCCTGAGTATGACTTTTTTGCTTTTTTATGTTGAACGGGGGATATAAATATGCTTAGCCTCATCCTGCTGAATGCGACTAACAGAAAAAACTCTCTAAAGGCTCGAGAGTTCCTTCCTGTCTGTCTCGGCACCTGCAGACGGATCACAAGAACGTGAACCGCCAACCTGTCACTGATATTTGATCAGTGCTCCTCCAGCGGACTCGATGACAAACGGACCGATTGGCCGACAAGTCCAACAGAACTCCTCCAGCTGTCAGTCATCTCTGAAACAATGCTTGGGAGGAAAGGGGGGGGGGGGGAGAGGAGGCTTCAGTTGTGACCCTTTAAAAAGATTACAAGCTCCTGATAGGCATTTGAGAGCACCCGTCCAGACTCTTCTGTCTCCGTGTGGAGACTCAAAACACAGGGTACGAAAAGCCATTTTAGGTCAGTGGTCTGACGTTTTTTTTTTTTTTTTTTCCACCGGTTAAACAAGAAACAAAACACACAAGATAAGAGACGCGTATCAAGACAATCACGGAAGTGACTGGAATATAAAAGCGTGTCCGTAGGAATTCTGTGTACGGGGTTGAAATCCAGGCTGTTTATTTTACTGACCATCTGTTACTGGCCCCGCACACTGAAACTGCTGGCCCAATCACAAACCACTAGGTTCTGATTCTGCCACTTTAGTATTCTCATTCAGACATGGCTAAATTATAATTCAGACAAGCAACCAGTGACACACATTTTTTTTTTTTGAACTGCTTATCAATAAAAATTTACATTTAGATTTTTTTTCTCCAACTGGGTTGCCAAAAACCAAAAATTAGTGGCCCGGAGCTCTAAGAAAAGAATGTCGGGGGGCGGGCGAGCGGCAATGTAAACCCCTGCTGTGAGAGGTTAAAAAAAAGAGAGAGAGAGAGAGAGAGAGAGAGAGAGAGAGAACCTGCGGTCGCACAACATGTGCACGACCGGAAAATCGGACCGAATGCC
Source organism: Anguilla rostrata (assembly GCF_018555375.3). Classification (NCBI taxonomy): domain Eukaryota; kingdom Metazoa; phylum Chordata; class Actinopteri; order Anguilliformes; family Anguillidae; genus Anguilla; species Anguilla rostrata. The sequence goes on along the minus strand of NC_057942.1, from coordinate 6,666,005 downwards.
TTTTTGCTGGACTCGTCATCCGGAGAGAAAGAAAATGGGTCCCATCTGGACTCCTTCATGGGGAAAAAGAGGCACTGAAAACTCAACTGCAACGCTGTGTTTTCATGCAGCGACACCGAAGCCAAGCTCAGTCACATGACAGACAATGACAAGCACCCATAGGACTATACACCCACAGCATATATTCCACTACGCTGAAACATACACAACTCGGGATATTCAATAAAATAAAATTTTTTAAAAACTCCTTTTTTCCCCACCAGGTTTCAGAAGGATATTGCAGTTTTTGAAAGGACAATAATTTTAATGCACAACATAATGTGTGCTCAAGCGTTGGAATATCTTTACATTTTATTTAAATACATTTTTAGTATACTCAATTCCCAAAAGAAGTTACGTTATTGGAAATGCTGTTAATTGACTACGCATGTGGACTGAATATAATGATCTAGTGTTATTGGTTAAACGATTAGCCTAAGAGAGGAGAACTGGCCCAACTAACTCGATAAATTTCAGATAACAAGAACTTCACCCCCCTCATGGGGACAAGCCCTGCCCTCTATCCCTCCCGATAAATATTTCACTCGCCCCTGAGGGAACCTGACAGCCAGCTGCCAACCGCCAGGCAGCCCCCCCCCGACACCCCCAGCCCCCAGCCCCCCAGCCCCCCCACCCCCCGTAAGCCTGGAGTTACCGCCAGCACCCAAAGTGGGGAGACCGGTAACGATGTTCCAAAATAATACTTAGTCCCCCCCCTAAAGGCGGGGGGTGGGTGGGATTTATGGGTAAACGGGGGACCGCTTTAGCGCACATTAGCGGCTGGGGTAAATCACGGCGGCCGGGGGGGTAATTTAGGCCGCACTGATTTAAGGCGAGCCTCGTTTTGGCACATCTGCCGCAGGCCGAGAACCAGCGCCCCTATTTCATGCTGTCACCACCCCCCCCCCCACCCCCCCCCCCCCCCCCCCCCCCTCCCACTGGCCCCCCTCCCTCACCCCCAACTCCGACAAACAGTCCTGTAAGGCGGTCATAAAAAATATTACGATTGTTCTGTAAGTTTAGCGAAGCAGAGACGGGTCTTCCGGATCGCAAGCAATTTCCAGAGGAATGCGGCAAAAATAGCTTTTCGCAAAGAAAAAGAAAGTACTTTTTTTTTTTTCTTTTTAAAAGCAGCAGCAATAGACGCTGCGTGCTTTTTTTATTTAGACGTTTATTGAACCCGTGCCATCAGGACAAACAGAGTTACTCACTGGAAGTCTAACTCTGCGAAAGAAGAAGTAGTTCTTTTTTTTTCCTGGCATTTTATTTTTAGTGCGCAGTCTGGCAAGGATGGGGAGGTTGGGGGGTGGGTGGAGTGGAGTGGAGGGGGTGTGGAGTAGAGGGGAGAGAAACAGGAGGTGGAGGACTCGATCCCTCCCCCCTCATTAAAAACCAGCCCCCTGAGAGGCAAGGTTCAGGAGGAAGCAGGAGTGCCTCTCCTTCAGAAAATGGTGGACCAGCCGCAGCCAGCCAGGCTTTTCACCCCAGCTACCAAGCGTCACTATCTAATCTTCAGCCCCCCTGGCGAATTAGCGGTTACCTCCGTTATGTTCCCCCTCTCCCTCCCCCCCCCCCTTCTTTTTTTAGCGGAGTGTGAGTGTTGGACGGGGTCCCGAACTGACACCATCTGGCCGGGCCAGACCCTGGGGAGGGGCCCGCAGAAAAGCAGGGACAATGGAGCAATGCAGTGCCACAATAAAGCGCTCTCTAAATCTCTTTAATGGCTCTGACAAGGGCCCAGGAACCCGGGGAGAGAGGGCGGGGGAAGGGGGGGGGGCGGGGCGGAGAGAGAGAGAGAGAAACCCTCCCTCTGCCACTGATCAGTGAGGAGGGGTGAGTGATAGAGAGAGAGAGAGAAAGAGAGGAGGGGAGAGGGGGAGAGAGAGAGAGGGGAAGAGAGAGACCCATGTCTGAGCACCCCTCCCTCTGCCACTGATCGAGGGGTGGGCGAGGGGGGGGGGCATGAGGGAGAGCAAGGGAGAGGGAGAAGGACAGAGGGAGAGAAGGAGAAACAGAGGGGGAGAGAAAAAGAGGAGAGGGAGAGAGAAAGGGAGAGGGGGATAGGGAGAGATAGTAGAGGGAGACAGAACAGACTGGAACAAAGCAGGAAACGGATGAACACAGAAGGTTTGCAGACAGAGGAAGAGAGAGGGAGGGAGAGAAAGAGAAAGAGAGAGAGGTAGAAGACAGTAAATGAGCAAAGGGGGCATAGGTAATGGGGAGTGCACTCACAGCAGGGCCTGTGCCCCCCCCCCCCAATTCATGAACTGAACAGTGATCACTCAAACTGCCTGAACTGAAAATGGATTTGATCCCCTGTATCGAATCACCACTCATATTAAGCAAAAAGTGGGAGGGGCATTTACTGCTGGCCCCACCCCTAGAAACAACATGGCTGAAACCCAGTCCTCTGGTGGTTGCCAGGAGGCCACGCCAACGTCCAGGCCACCGTGTGTGGGAGGTCCGGCCCACACTAAATATACTCTGGCCTAATTCGTGCCAGCCAGCCGGGGGTACGGGGACCGGTGCTGAGCGATGAGGGCGGTGTCGTCCAATAGCAGATCTGGCCTGGATACGCCTCGGCCCTGCTAGGAGGCCCAGAGGGCAAGCCTCCCGCGTACTGACGCACTAAACCTGCCACATTCACATTTCCACTGGAGACATCCCACACACAGACATGCACACTCCACACACACACACACACACACACGTATGGTGCCAGTAACAGATGCACACTCTAAAGCGACATTCTTTCTGCCTCCCTTCACACACAGGAAGTGTGAACTAAGCCCTCTCGTCACCTTGTCAACACCTCCCTCTCACCACCTTGCTCCGGTTAGCAGCTAAAGCTCAATGCTAAATACGTGCAGACATGCTAAACGTGAAATAATGCGACATGTAAACCTACATCTATCTATATACGTACTGTAACATACGCACACACACACACACTCACAATCTCAGACACTCACGCACACTCGCACTCACAGGCACACGCACACTCACATGCACACTCTCTCTCTCACACACACACACACTCACGCACACTCACACACATGCACACTCACATGCACACTCTCTCTCACACACACACACACACAAACACACACACTCACACTCGCACTCACAGGCACACTCACATGCACACTCACTCTCTCTCAATCACACACACACACACACACACTCTCAGACACTCACGCACACTCGCACTCACAGGCACACACGCACACTCACATGCACACTCACTCTCTCTCAATCACACACACACACTCTCAGACATACACACACCTTGCACGCTATCCCAAAGCAGGCTTGAAGGCTGATAGGATATAGAGCTTCTTCACCTGAGGATGACAAAGTACCCTCCACTCGTTCTTGTTGATGGCAACGTGAGGAACAGCACAGCACGTCTGGGTCTGATGCTCCCCTGACCCCCTTTAGATATCCTTTCTTTTTTTCTCTCTCTTTCCTCGGATTACCTCTTGGATAATGTTATAGGTGTAGCCACGGTATCGGTCTGATTGTACCTTCTTGTGTTACAATACAAATTGCTGTTTGTTTGGGTTAATATTACACTCTGTGATCATAAATGGGCCTCTGTGACTTTAAGGTGATACTGCAGTTTTGTATGTTTTTTTGTACGTGTTCTCCATTCTTGTTTGTCATTGTGGATGAGAGTGCCGGCCAAACAACATTAAAGGAACGCACTGGAAGACATCCAGTGTTTGAGGTAAATGACGCGTCTATATGAACCAAACATTCCATTTTCATCGCCATGTATTCTCATGTTCTCTTTATGTCCTAAATTCCATCCAGAAAAAATACATTTTTGTTTCCGAGCGAACGAAGGGTGGAATTAAGCAAAGCGACACGTGACCGGCCGGACCGTGGGGCTTTAGCCGGATGAGCCACTCGGCAGTCTCGTCGCCATAGTGAGGTTCGCGGCTCGTCCAATCAGAGGCTGATATTTCCTTCTGGGGGCCCGGCAGTAGTGGTGAAGCAGTGATTTTCAGAGAGGTACACCTCCTCCTGGCCCCCTGCTGTGGCGTTAGTTATTTATGGAGGTGCTGACCTCCTCTGGGGTGCTGACAGAGGGGAGGTGCTCCCTCCCTCCCTCCCACCTGCAGAGCGAAAGTGTGTCCCAGCCTGAGCCTGATCACCAAGAGCCAATGCAACCCCCGCAACTACACACACACGTGCACACACATACACACACACACGCATACAGTACATACACACAAACACATGCATACAGTACATACACACAAACACATGCATACAGTACATACACACACACGTACAGTACGTACAAACACACACACACACACACACACACACACACAGACCTGCATACAGTACACACACACACACAGACACACAGACCCACATACAGTACACACACACACACAGGCACACACACACACACAGACCCACATACAGTACACACACACACACACACACACAGACACACAGACCCACATACAGTACACACATACACACACACACAGACCCACATACAGTACACACACACACACACACAGACACACATACAGTACACACAGGCACACACACACACACAGACACACATACAGTACACACACACACACACACACCCCTGACTGTGCTGTTTAATTACAGGCTGCAGGGACAGCGCGGGACACTGGGCTAATTAAACTGTGCGGCGGAACACGGCGAGCCTGCCCAGGGGTCCGCTGGGAAACCTGTTTGCCCGTAAAGTCCGAGGGGACGCCGCTGATGTGGCACGCAGAGCAGGCTAGAGGCGGGGCCAGCGAGATGACGGACAGCTCAGCAGACGGGGCCACAACAGTCTTTCAGCTCCCAGCACACAACACACACGCACGATATCCAATCAAAAACATGCACATAAAGCGTAAACTACTCTCATATAACAAACAAAAACAAAAGCCCAACCAACCAAACAATTAATATAAAGACACAACCGAAGTTTCACCGATTAACTTTACCAAACTTAAGCCAAAACTCTTTCTAAAGCACGGCCTGCTTTTGGTCCTTTTACTCACCTCCCCTCCTCCGATTTCTCAGGTTCAAACCGCCGTTTGTGATTTCGGGTGAAAAATAAAACCCCAGCGTGAAAATAAAAAGCTTCCTGCGGTAGGACCGAACACCACGGGCGCAGACCGCTGCCCCCCCACGGTCTCCGCCTTGGTTACGTTACGCTCCCCTGTCCGAGCCGAAAAAACCCCTCACACCGGCAGCCGCCTCCTCGTATAACCGAGCACGGGAAAGTGCAGATCAAAAATAAAATATGATTTTTTTTTAAAACAGCCAAACAGAAGCAGAAGTGGAGCGGCGGGCTCCTGGTGGAGGAGACCGCCTCAGTGCCTCACAGCTCAGCAGGGCTCAGCAGGGCAGAGCGGAGGGGACCTGCGGCGAGGCGGCCGCCTGGCTCCACTGTAATGGGGTTTACACTGTCAGTCACAGGATCTGGGAGACAGAGATAGAGTGTCTACTGTATCTGTCTCTGTCTCTCTCTGTCTCCCTCTCTCTCCCTCTCTCCTCTCCCTCTCCTCTCTCCTCCCCCTCTCCCTCTCCCCTCTCCCCTCTCCCCTCTCCCTCTCTCTCTCTCTCTCTCTCTCTCCCTCTCTCTCTCTCACTCTCCCTCTCTCTCTCTCTCTCTCCTTCTCTCCCTCTCTCTCTCTCTCTGTCTCTCTCTCTCCTCTCTCTCTCTCTCTCTCTCTCCTTCTCGCTCTCTCTCTCTCTCACACAAGTGGATCTCTCTCTCTCTCTCTCTCTCCCTCTCTCTCACAAGCGGATCTCTCTCTCTCTCTGACACACACGCAGACACATGCATCACTCAAACTCGCAGACACACACACAAACGCACATCACAAACAAACTCACAGACGCACATACAGAAACAACTCACAGACACACATACAGAAACAACGCACAGACACACACACAACCTTGCAGACACAACCACACACACATATATCACGCATAAACTCACAGACACACACACACACACATCATGCATAAACACACACATATATAAACACACACATACAAACACACACACACACTGGGGAGACAGGTAAACCATCAGTTGTCTCTCTTGCTGTTTGCAACTGTCAGCCTGACTGACAACCGACAGTCACTTAAGAAGCTCTAAGACACGGGAGATTCAGTTTCCTGAATGACACTTCTAAAAAAGGAAGCATGAACAGGATGTGACCTCTTCACAGGCCACAATACTGAAGGTGACCTTGACCTCCGACCTCCTCTATGCAGAGGGTCAATTCACAGAGCAACCGCCAGGAAAAGTAATCAACTTTGCACAGCGCAATCACTACACCCCAGTCCACCTCACTGTTGTGGAGAATAATGAAGGGATATCTTTTAGGGACTGGAGGGCTTAGCAGTGCCTTATACTGTATGCAACTGCACACACGAGAGAGAGAGAGGGAGAGAGAGAGAGAGAGAGAGAGCTGCTTAATCCTCTCTCAGCTGGTTCAGCGGCGCCTCTCGCAGGAGAGCTACTTATTACGGTTAGCAAAGGTCACAGCACCTGGCCACTTCGCCGCTCCAACACGGCGGCTTTTATAGCGCCTAGCCTGTGAGCGGGGAGGGAATGAGCTCCACGGGAGGGGGGGGGGCGGGGGCTACCAAACGAGTCTCCACCTCTGTGCTGTCGTGTGCAGGTTTCTCTTTGATTCTGTGCATAACCAGCCACAGGCCATGCATGGGGGGGGGGGGTGTTAGATGGGTGCTACTGGTCAGACAATTCGGCTTGCAACTCAGGGGCTGCAGGTTCAAGTCCCAATTAGCGCACGGTACCGGCACTGAACTTCATTTCAGGGTGCTACTTAAACCCTGAGAACAACGATTCCAAATCCCTTACTCCCAATTTTATTCTTTATGCATTACAAACTCTTGTCTGCCTCAAAGCATGGTGAATCACGACAACTAATATTTATCCTGCTATCTGGTTTCGACATGAGGTTCCACTTTTAGCACTGAAACATATTACAACAGAAGACCGTAACACGCAGCATCTCATTTTATCAGAGTTTGGAACTGAGTCACAAAGTGCAACTGATGTGTGGGAAAATGCGACGCTAGCGCTACTGATTAGCATTGCGCAGTCATCCATTAGCATTCGCTCCCGCTGACGCGTCTCTTATCAAACAAAATCTCTGCCTGCACGCGTCAGTCTCGAAAGCTCTGCCAAGAGATATAAATCAAACTTCCTCGGAGCCATCAATGAGATGTCGTACTGAATCATGTGAGGTTGTAGTGAATCACATGAATCACACGGAAAGCATCTAATAATGGCATCGTGACCTTATGGTCCTCGTGTAAGCACTCATGAGGGAAATTAGAAAGAAAAATTCTCTCTTAAAGCTGCGATGGCACAGAAAGTTTCAAGTTTCTTCATGTATAGGGAGAGAGGGAAAAAAAAATCGAAAAATAATTTCGCAGAGCAGTGTATATTAATTAGTAATTATTTACTAAATCGCCACAGGAGAAATTTGTTTGGAAACAGCGACTCACGCAAACCCACAGGCGTTAGCGTTCAGCGGCGTTTACGCGGCGTCGCGCGCTAGCGAAACCGCGCCCGTGGAACATCGCACGCTGTGGGTGGACACGGGCGAGCACACAAAAGCGCCTTCTTTTTTTTTTTTTTTTAGCTTTGTTTTTTTTGGCTCGCGATGCGAGTCGGCAATAAAGTTTTACATCCTTAGCGACATTCGCCTCAGGAAGAGCAAAACACATGAGGGGTGGGGCCAGTGGTGAAGGCGGATCACGGCGGGGGGGTGGGGGTGGGGGTGGACGGGTAGGTTTTGTGGTTGGGGCAGAATTCACATGGTAATCATTATGAAAATTAATTGGGGTGGATTCCACGCGATCCTCGGAGGGAACAGAGGAAGGCTGAGCGGTTGCAGCGAGGCACATGCAAAACCAATTTGGGAGCGTCTGCCGAACGGGAACTTCGAGTGCCGAGACGGGAACCGCGAGTGCCCGACGGCGAACGGCGGGGAGGGCCGTGATGTTGCCGTGCCGACGGCTGGCAGCGGCCGAACCGCACCTTCCCCGGGCCTCTTTCCTCGGCTCCGCTGATTGGCTGACAGCAGAGTGGGCTTAAGCAAGAGCCGGGGGATGCCAGCAGTCACTTAACCCCCCAACACAGTCACTTAACACCCCAACACAGTCTCTTAACCCCCCAACACAGTCACTTAACCCCCCAACACAGTCACTTAACCCCCCAACACAGTCTCTTAACCCCCCAACACAGTCTTAACCCCCCAACACAGTCACTTAACCCCCCAACACAGTCTCTTAACCCCCCAACACAGTCTCTTAACCCCCCAACACAGTCACTTAACCCCCCAACATGGCATCGGAACAAACGACAAATAAACTACCTTGAACCTTGAACTCGAGCTGGGGGGCTCAGCAGGGCCATCACCCCTTTGCGACGGCCTCTTAAGAACTCCGAAACTCAGAGTGGGTCAGGCTCACAGTACCGTGAAATTATGACTATTGATTCTACATTCTGAATACAGGGAGGATTTGGTTTTTTATTTATTTATTTTTTGCGCATGCTGTAATGCTTTTGCAGAGACAGTGCCACAATGATGCTTTAGAGAAAAACAAGACTAAGCTAATGGAGGCATTTAATTCTTTATCGCTTACCCAAGAAGAGTGCTTTGGTTTTTTTCTTTATACTTTGTTTAGCCATCAATATACCTACACAAAAGAGCACCTTCCACTACAGTTTTTTTTTTCCAGCATTTTTACTGTGCTGGTCGTGAAAGGCCAAGAGTCAGTACTGACCTACTACTGAAAGGCAAACAGTCAGTACTGACCCAATGCTGAAAGGCCTACAATCGGTACTGACCCAATACTGAACAGTCAGTAAAACGAAAGCCGCAATAGTCAGCCTCCAAGGCTCAGAGAGAAGTGGAACTTTCGTGTCATTAAAAAGAACAGCGGCAGCTCCCTGCGTACAGTAAAAGGGAAACAGGAAGTCGCGGGATCTTCACTCGTTTCTATACGGTTCACCACAAGCTGTTCAGCGGGGGGGGGGGGGGGCTTCCTTTTTACGCAAGCGGGCCAGAGGTCGTCACCGAGACGCGGTTTATTTCACCGAGGAGAAATCTTGCCGGAAATCTTCGATGACGACGACGGCTGGAAGGCGATTTCGTTTTTTTTTTGTTTTTTTTTTTCTTCGAAACGGCGAGCCCACATCGCTTAGTTTGATTGGCCAGCCCTCCGGCGGATCTCGGAGCGCGACGTCGTCCGGAGGTGTGATTAACAGGCACGCTCTCGGGCTGTCACCACTGCTTCAAAGCGCGAGGAGAAGTCCTTTTAACTGCAATTATTCTGCTCAGCTGAAGGAAAGGAAAGGAAGGAAAAAAAAGGTGTCGACACGGATGAAGGTCAGGCGTAGACCGTTCAATGTTCAAACTTCAAAGCGCGTTTTCAGCGCGTTATAACAAACACACTTACCGGTAAAGCAGTGTTTGAGAGGACGTGTTCAGCACGTTATAACAAACGTCACACCGTCATGCCGGGGTATCGGAAGCCGAGGGATCGTCACCGCGCACGGACGCGTCCGCGAACAATAACTCAAAACCCGCGCAGCGCTCTAATTGTAAACGATGCCAAAGTGGGCCGTCGGACATTTCTTGGCCCGATCGCGAGCGCGCTCGAAAAGGCATCCTTCAGCGGGCCAGCGGGTCGGCCCTTTGACGTTCCGGGGACCTGGCAGAGCTGGACCCCGAGCCGCTGCCAGCGGGCCGGGCCGACGGGCCAGCTGTCGCCAGAGCCGCCAGGCGACCGCAGGATTCACACGGAACGCCGCGCGGCCCCGCCCCTATTTACACTCAGTACCTGCTGCTGATAATGCTTCTGCCTGCCCCCATACCAGCGCATACACACACCAACGCACACACACACACTCACTCACATACATGTGTGCATACGCACACACACACACACACACACTCTCACAAGCACACAGAAATACAAACACAACATGCACACACACACACACACACACACACACACACAAATACACACATGTACATGCACACACACTTTCCCAAGTAAGCTAGTACAGGGTGACTCTTGGAAGGGAACAGAACACCATCTCCTACCGCGCTGTGAATAGCACACGTTAGCTCAAGAGCCCAGAATTCAGGCAGTAAAACCGTAAGCATAGATTAAGACACCACACCACCAGCCCCCCCCTTCCTGTTTTTGTAGGGAGGGAGGGAGGGATGGGGGGGGCATTAGTCCAGTAAATCGGTGGATCTGGAGCGGGCCGGCTGGCTCCGGTTTGCAGTTGTCCGGGACAGCAGCTGCGCAGTTAACTCTCTCCCCCCCCCCCCCCCCACCCCCGTCTCAGTCGCTCTCCGGCAGCGGTGAACGGCTAACTGGAGCCAGACGAGAGCCAGTGCTCAACCTCCCCGCACAAACGAGGGAACCGGGGGTCGTAAAAGCCCCCCCCCCCCGCTTTACGAGCGACACCAGCTGCTTCTAAACAACCAATGACAGCCATGCCCTTCAAAGCCAGCAGAGGAACATAAGCGTGTGGCGATGGTGTCCAGCTCTCGTCTGACACTCGATACGGACAGATACGGGCCTACACAGTACGGCGCGTAAGAATTCGATACGGACAGATACGCACAGTTCGGTGCGTAAGAATTCGACACGGACAGATACGCACAGTACGGCGCGTAAGAATTCGACACAGACAGAGACGCACAGTTCGGCACGTAAGAATCGGACGGTGACATAATCTCACCTTGTTCTGGCTCTGTAACTCCAGCACACAGGGGATTTGAAATGAAGCACCGAATACGACGTTGAAGTGCTAAGTGCAAACTGTCAGCTTTAATTTGAGGTTGGGTGACCCGTGTAGGAATTAGAGCCCTTTGTATACATAGCAGCACCCCCCCCCCCACCCCAATTTTAGGGGAGCAAAAGTAATGGGACAATTGGCTGCTCAGCTGTTTCTTTGCCAGCAGAGTGTCTCTGCATGATTAGTTCTGGCACAAGGAAACTAACAAAATGGCTAGAGTTGATTCTAGGTGTGAAATTCACATTTGGAGCCTGTTGCTGTTGTGTATACAGAAGGCCTACACAGATCACCCAAAAAGGACGTAAACACCCTCAAATTAAAGCTGACAGAACAATGAATATGATGATAGGCTATTTTAAATCCAATGTGCCGGAGTACAGAGCCAAAACAACAAAAATCGTGTCCCAGACCAAAATATTTACGCGTTGCACTGTACATGGACACAGAAACATCGTGCAAAACAATTATCCAATTTGTCGTGCCATAACATCTCTAATTTAAGCTGAAGTGCCTGCTACTCGATGGGCTTGAAAACTGTGGCTGAAATAAGCTGACAATGTAGCCCGGTCAAAAGTTGACCGAAGATCACTTCCTGGCACTTAATAAAAAAATGTAAGTGACTTTGTTATTAGGAGACGTTTTAATATCAGCGTTCAATGCACAGGATCAAACCTGCCAGGAGAGTGTTCAGACTGTAAGCCAAGCTATTCGAGAGACACAGTGCATGAAAATCTGCCACTCGGACTTGTGAAATGCACAGACAGGTCTAAATGCTCTCTCTGGTGCTAGACTTGGAGGTTTAACACAGACGTAACTATGAATGAGCGAACTCTGGCACTTAACTTTTTTCGTGTTCATCTAACAAAACCCATTAATTTTTTTTTTTTTCGTGGATTTAATCTCGTAAGGACAAAAAAAGTGAATTGACGTGACAAGAAAAAAAAACGTTTGGTTAACCATCGCAATTACGGAGCTCGGATAAATCTCTCGCCCGCGACAGTTGGGACGTCTTTAACAGCAATTTGCGCGCGAGCGCGTGCCCTGCCAAATGTCAGGCGGAGTCATTAGGAACATCGCAAGTACGATCCTCACCTTCCTCTAATGCGCACCGCGGAGAAGGAGACGCTCGGGTGCGATCCAAACTCTCATATCCGTACGGAAAGCGTTTCCTCTGCACAGGTAATAGGGCCCGGAGATGATGATCTTTTAAGAGGACGCGGCCCTATTTATAGCGGGTCTGAATAATAAAAGAAACGCATTACCGTGGTCATACCTCCACCGTCCATTTCTTCTTTATTATAACTATTCATTTTTAAAAAATCAATTGTTATCTCTTAATTTGGCTTCTCTTCTCCTGGACCCCATAGCTGGTGTTTCTGTTCCCCTCCTCTGTGAACTACACACACAGGTGCTGCAGGTGAACTGAAGGCTCCTGCTCAGGGGCGACATAGCTCAGGAGGTAAGACCGATTGTCTGGCAGTCGGAGGGTTGCCGGTTCAAACCCCGCCCTGGGCGTGTCGAAGTGTCCTTGAGCAAGACACCTAACCCCTAATCCCTAACTGCTCTGGCGAATGAGAGGCATCAATTGTAAAGCGCTTTGGATAAAAGCGCTATATAAATGCAGTCCATTTACCATTTACCATTTGCTCAGCCACAGGTGCACTCTAGCGCACCCTAGTGGTGGGGATGACCTTTCCTCCACGATCACGTTTGACGCACTAAAGCAGAGAGCATCAGAAAAACAAGTTTTACAGAGCCCATGAGACGAAATAGCAATCCAGCCAAACTGTTTTTCCTTTATCTTTGTCCCTTGGGCCCAGACATGCTCAAACAGTTATGCAATTCAAAATTTTGGCATCCAGTAGAGGAACGATAAATGGCAAACAAGCACTTACGATCTTCAAATGCTGCCCAACATTACATTACTGCCACTTAGCAGAGGCTCAACTGCAGTGCAAAAACCGCAGGGGGTTCAGTAATTCCTTAGAGGGGGAGAGTATATTCCCATGAGAGACAGCAAGTGCGCGAAGTTCAGACTCTATTCAGATTAGTGTGAACTACTCTGGTGAAGCCAAGGTTCAATGTGAAAATGCAAACTTGACAGCAATGACTCAAATCTGGCTTTTTAAAAATATACACAATCTCACGCATACACACACACACACACTACTGCATGAAGTACAATGCACCAAACCCAAAAAACACACCCAGGAACCTAGCCAATTGTACAGTTATATTTACAGAAGAACCAAGGTAGACACGTTACATTTCCCCTTTACAAAAGCCACATCCTTGCCGCTTACCTATCTCACCAGGAAGGACACATAAGGAGGCCCTCTGAATAGCTGTCCTTTGAACAATTACACAGGACTATAGCTGAATACATTTACAGGTAAAGAGTCAAATAGTTCTAAATTAGACCCAGTCTCTGGGAAAAATCCACTTCTTCAAATTCCATCTCTCCACACCGACAATTCAACATATAAATATTCCTGGCAAGATGAACCAATCACTGCGTTTAAGTTCACCTCAGGGCACCCCCCACCCTGAGCTTTCTTTCAGGTTTTAACGCAGATTTCCGTGTGAGACGCGTACAATGAGGTGAGAAAAACGCGCCGAAGAAAAATCAAAGGGAGCGGAGACGAAATGCCAGCGCGTCTCCGCGCTTTTCTGTTCTTCAGAAGGGCAGAAAGCCCGCGCTCCCCTGCTTTGACCGCTCCTTCAATAGCTGACATTACTGTGACATTTACGCAGAACCGACGCCCCGACCTCCCCGCTGTCCTGAAAGTAAGCCGGTCTCCGCGCTCCGAGGCTCCTTTCAAAAGGACACGAGCCCACGCGGCTCGATACGTCTGCTAAAGGACAGCTCTTCAGCACGCCAGTCAAAGCCTTCTCTGATGACAAGTTTAAAAAAATAAAAAAAAACAAGACTAGGATTTTATTTGATTTAAAACAAGACTATTTCTTTTTTAATGTGGGGGAAGAGGGGGGTTGTCCTCCCAATTCATGCTTGTGATTTGGGGGCCACACACAGTCTACGCATTAGAGGCTTCCGGGACGTTCCGCTGGCAGGGAGAGGACGTTGGCCGAGAGGGTCCGTGTGGCGATGTCCCCCCGCGCGGCCCTGCTCCAGAGTGCAGCCGGGTCCGATTCATTAGCTGAATTAATGGCGGTGGCAGCCAGAGGGGTCGGAGGTCAACCCGACCCAGACTATATTAAATAAAGCAGGGGGGGCTGCGAGCGGTGACCCGTGTCATTTGTCACCCCATTACCTACAGGCAACCGAGCAGGAGAACAGTGCTGGGGAGAGGAAAACCTCCAGCCAGTAATTACCGAACAGTACCAATCTCACCCAGAGATCTGAGAGGCCGGAAAATGCGTTCCATTAAGCAGGATTTCTTTGTAGGCGATGAGAGATTGTAAAAAGTGGCAAACTCCAAGGAACACCTTTTTCTCACTTTTAAATGCAAAGTAAGTTTTGCTAAATTATGAGTTTTTTTTAGGTTTTTTACGGCATTGTCCATCTTTACAGCCTCCCCACTCTTTGTAGTCGGAAGCACTTTCTTTTTAAAACAGACACTAAAATCTCAGGCGCGTTCTGTAACAAATGCTAAATTAAACGCGGAAATTGAAACGGGCAACTTTTATTCCATATTTGTCAGCACATTACTGAACACCGGGTAATTAACTTTTCCTCAACTTCAGACTTTCTTTGGAGGCAGATGGGACTGCTCTAAACCCGACGCTCCAGCTTCCAGCTGTTCACAAAATTAAAGGCCAGGGTAGTTTTTTCATGCACATTCTCTGGACCCCAGTAACTATGGAGAGCAGGGTCCTTGTTACTAAGGAGAGTAGTGCCCCTGTGACTAAGGAGAGTAGGCCCGCTGTAACTGTGGAGAGTATGCCACATTGTAACTGGAGACTAGGCCGCCCCTGTAACCAGGAAGAGCAGGGGCCTTGTAACTGTGGAGAGTAGGCCCCCTATAACTATGTGAGTGTAGACCCCCTGAGGCTGTAGAGAGGACTTTCAAATCCTGTCAGACTTACGCATACAGTTACATCATCAGACAATAAATTATTTTTCCCCACACCAAATACAAAATAGCTTAAATTTTTACTTGAAAATTATAATGAAACCAGTCTATTGACAGTATCAAGGGCTTGTTACAATTCCTTGTCATTTTTTTTAACCAAATAAATCAGATTAAAGCTAATCTGATTTTTATAATATAAAACACTTCATACGGACGTTAAGTGTCCCTGTACACTTAGAGTTTTTGATAGAGTCTCATCAAAGCTGAGAAAAACATGAGGGAAAAAAAAAAAAAAAAACATGAGAAAAATGTGTGTCAGTTGCAGGTCTAGCCTACTGCTGAGAGGTTCATTGTTCAGGCATACCGCACTCTAATCCTCACCCCTATGACCTCATCTCAACAATCAGCCAATTAATTCTTGTAGTTAGTGCCACCTCTTGACATTCTCTTTTCTTAACCAAATCACTCCCCCCGGTCCCTCAGCAGAAGTGGGCATCTCTTTAGAAATAAAACACTTGGACAATGTTGCTTTTTTGGCTGCTTTTCACACCTCTGCGAGCTCGCTCTCTCTCTCTCTCTCTCTCTCTTGGCCTCTCTGTGTCTCTCTCTCTCTCTCGGTCTCTCTGTCTGTCTGTCTCTCTCTCTCTCTCACTGTTCTTTCTTTAAACCTCTATCCTTGTGCAGCGCATTCAGCAGCTGTATGAATTGGCAGCCTACTATTTAACAGCTCAGGATTTAGCAGTTCCCTCGGATAAAGGAATCTACCGTTACTGTTATCGTTGCCGATGAGGAATAACGATTATGACAACAACGGTAATAACACTGGTAATACTACACTTTTATTACTAAGACTACATTTATTACCACAGCCTCTCTGTCTGTTCAGACGCCACTCGCGCCTGAACACACCAGGTTCCCCTTTTCTCACCGACGGCGTCTGAACAGACTCCGCATTTACACGTTTTTTTACGCATCAATTCAGAAAAAGGGTCCTACAATGCTCAGACACACACACACACACACACACACACTTATAGGTCCTAATAAGTCATGTGTGTTATCAGGAAAATTTATTCAGGAGCACATCTACTAAGTGTGTCCCCAAATTTTTCAACTTAGGAGCACATATGCTCCTTGCAACAATTGTTAAGTGTACAGCCTTGAGAAAATGACCTGACATTCAAATCATGAATTGAAAAATGGCAACAATGTTCTACGAAGGTTCTTCAATTGTACAATTCATTCAGTATCGCTTTCTCTCCATCCCCCATCTGCTCTCTCTCTCCCTCTCTCTGTTTCTCTGTTTCTCTCTCTCTCTCTCAGACTGGCTGTACATCTGAAGATCTGCCAAATCAAATGCCAGATCTGAAAAAAGAAGAAAGAAAAAAATGAAGTACGCCTAAAAGATTTGAATTGTCAGAGCATAATTTGTTCCTGGGATACGCGCGGAGTGCAGAGCACTACATCACTGACAGCAAACAGCATTAAAATGGCCGTTGACCTCAGGCCCACCAAAGCGATTCTACCACAATTTTATTTTCGGCATCTCGCAATATTCGCGAAGCAGGTCTGGATGTCAACCGAGCTTAATATATTGAACTCATTACGTGACAGAGAGATACAGGCCCGGTCAGCCTAAGTCAATTTGTCCGTTTCCGGGAACGGAGCGGCCCCAGCAACGGTCCCAGCATGCTTTGCGGCACAGCAGCACACAGAAGGGTTCCATTTCTCAGTTCCATAAACAATCCTCGAACGAACTTTCAGGTAGGCCGCTTGATAGCACAGCTGCAGCTGGCTGCAAAAGACCTTTGAGAGGAGACCCTTGAGTGAGGTCATCACAGTTTACTCACACGTTTAGTTCGCTGCCTTTTTTGTCAACAGTAATGTTTTATTTCCTGTGGAATAAAAACAATTACACGATGCTATAATCCCATACTTAATGACTAACACAAGACAAATAAATATTAGCACGCTGCACATGGACGGATTGCTGTGTGATTTCCGTAGCTCTTTAAACATGCAGACTGAATCAGTGCCGTTTCCTCGAGAAGCGAACAAAAAACTGACTACGGCAACACCTTCCTGTTTTTCAGAACGGTTTCAGACCCCCCCGAAAGTTTTTCATCTGCAATCACACAGTGTCCCGTAAGCACGAAGCAGACAGCCCCCCCCCCCGCCCTACCCCGTCTCACACAGTCGGGTTATAACGCCGATCTTATCCGTCGACGCCACGCGATCGCGCGTTTCCACGGCGAGCGGCGCCGGCTCCCCCCCAGGAGACGACGGCGTACGGTTACGCAAACACCAGAGCGAAGACAAACGCGCACACGTGGGGGAAACCCAGAATCACTAGAGAGAGAGAGAGGAACCTCTGTGCTACTGCTACAAAGACACATCGCTCTACAAATAATTCATCATCTCGAGGGCCAAAAAACCCCAGCGCTGAAAGATCTCTCAAGTTCTGTGTTTTTCTTTTTTTGTGGTCACAGAAGAGAAAGACTGAATGAACGGGTGGATAAATGTTAAACAGGGTATGACACGGAGGGAAAAAAACAAAACCGCTAACGTGCTAAAATACCAATTTCTGCTTATTTCTAATATACTCCACAGATCAGCATCTACCGCACCGAAACGCTAATCTCACAGAGTCATTAGGCGGTCATAATCGCCTATCTGACAGCGATATTTGGGTCAGTGTAATTCGATTACCGCCAAGCCGGAGAGGAGGCTGGCATTACATTTCCTGGTTCTTGGCTGCTGGAGAGACAGCGCATCATTGTGATTAATCCTCGGCACCACTGCTCATTTCCAGGACAGGAACTTCCTGCCCGTCATCCAGGCGGCCGTGACACGAGATTGAGTAGCCCCGGGCCTGGCGGGAGCCGTTTTCCGGACTGTTCCGTACAGGAAAGGGGCTCGACAGGAGAGGGACTTCGAACAATATCTCCATCTTTTTAATAAAGCTACACCTCTTTTCTCCTAATCAGCCTCCAACAGTTCATAACCGGCTTTGGGTTGGACTCAGGTTTGGTTTGGTACGAGGGGAATGGGGTGACTGTTTGAATGGTTTCGTTCATTTCACATTGTACACTGTACTTTGGGTCTAAAATCTCGTGCCATTTCGGAATACAGTGGCCTACTATTTGTAGGAAATAATTTCCATTTTTCTCACTTTCTCACCACATTTGAACAGGCGTTTCAGTTCGGCCAAGTCGGCCACAAACCTGTTGCCTCTTGTTTCACGAAAACAAAAAAAAAAATCGGCACATTCTGTGATTGCAGAATGGTTGAGCAGCGAACGGCTTCTTCGCTCGCCTCAACTCTGATTGGCAAAAAACCCAATCAGTCCTCCTCCTCCGCTTCTCGGACGTCTGAAATCAATAAAGCCCCGCCCAGCAGAGCGACATCACACCCTGTGATTTAAGAAATGGAATCAATCTTCCATTAGGAATCAGGAGTTTTTTTTATTTCATTATTTATTTATTTTTTACTCTCAGCTGTCCACAGGTTCATCAGCAGGGTGACACATGAACGATGGGGAAACCATCACCTACTCAATACGGTGTGCCTGGTGCAGAGTGTTTTCAATGGAACAAATTCATTTATAATTACCCAACACTGCATAAGCCATGTTATTATAGTGTGTGTGTGTGTTTACTGACAGACACGCATAGCATACACATAGCTTCATTACAGGCCGTTGAAAATGAAAATATCTGAATTTCTATGAACAGCTCTAGTCTGCTACACGTTGACAGTGCCTTGGTGTATTTCCCATTTCAATTTCAATCGCTTTTCTTTCAACGAAAGTACTCCGGGCTACATTTACGTATAAATGTACTATATGAATACAGATGAAATAAAGATGTCTCAGTCTCTCCCTCTCTCATATTTAACAAATATCCCCCGCACACACACACGCACACATACACACACACACACACACACACACACACTAGAGAGACTCCATCTTTATTTATGCATCACCTTTTACCAAAGTGGTTTGAATTTGTTCTAACAGAGTGACTTTTAAAGACGATTAAAAATAGAAAAGTACACAGAGGATCCCTCAGTCTGCACACATTTAAGGACAAAATGAGCAGGGGTCTGAATCGCCTTCTTTCAAACACACCTTCCATCAACAACCCCTGACGGGAAAAGTACTCCAGTACCGACTCTGGGCTCTGGGGTACAAACCCTGCAGTTAGTGCATTATAACCGCTGCTTCCTGTGAGACAAATACACAGGACGAAGAGCAGACCGGACTGGACTGGCAAACAGTCCAGGGTGCATTCCTGCCTCTCGCCCAATGCATGCTGGGATAGGCTCCAGCACCTCCCGTGACCCTGACCACCTGTTTTTAATCTTCTACATCCATTGTATATTTCTACTACCTGTCCTATCACCTGTTTATGTCAGGCCCCCCATTGAACAATAGATTCTCACTCTCAATGGGGTTCTCCTGTTAAAGGATAAATGATAAATAAAGCAGGTAATCAGGTCACCTGCACTCCCATGAAACAAACATTAAAAACGAATTCAATCCCACGTGCAGTAACACAGTAAATACTGAACCAAGCAGGGGCGTAAAATATAGGACACGTAAACAAGTGTTCCGTAATCCCAAGTTTACCGGCTGCCAAACAATCAAGATTATTGATTGCATCAGGAAGCAGAAACGACGCGCTTTCAGAAAGGCGTGAAAGAGCATCAGGTCCGGGCGAGAGAGGGCACAAGTTCAGGGTTGAGTTTCGACGCGAAAAGGTGCGAGTCTCGATACACCTTGTTCTGAGTCACACATTCTGGTTCGGCTGGTTAAAGGCTCTCCACTGCCGCTTTCGTGCGAAGACGCAGAGCCGTCGGCCCGCAGACGCTCAACAAGGGCCACACATGCGCTCACGCTTCCGCACGCGCGAGCGTCAGCCTGTTTTCCGTCGCGGTAAAAAAAACGGCTGGCAGGTGTTGATTACCTGCGATTACACGCTGAGAAAGCTACACAAAGACACTGTTTAAAAAGGGAATCCCGGGGAGAAACGGCTTTTAAAGTCTGTAGGGACGCCCTGCTTAGAGACCCATAAAGCGTCTGTAGGCACACTGCACCCCCCCCCTCCACCCCCCCACTGAGAGTCATATCCTATTAACACTACCTGAGGAAGCCGTAAAAAGCTCCCTTCCCCTCAGTGCAGCCAAAACAAGGGCGTAACTTCAGTTTGAATATTGGGGGGGGGGGGGGGATGATTGAAATGCATAGACCACCACTAACTTCAAACCTGCAGGGGGTCCAAGAGCATGACCCCTCCTCAAAAGAATAAAAAAAAAATAAAATAAATAACAGCTGTGAAATTATAATTTCAGTGGAATTCTAAGGGGAAAAGACTTCTGATCAGTAGGCTATATCCTAATCACAACATGAAATACCCATCTTTATTATATGAAACCATTTTTCTCGTCATCATGCTATATTATTGGGGGGTGGGGGTGTGTTATTTGGCCTGTTTTGTAATATTGGGAGGGGGGCGTTGTAAACACATGACAGTCTAACTTACCACTGTTATTGCCATTACTATGGAGTTGTAGTTTTCTTGAAAATGAAACGAGTTGGGAAAATAAAGTGGATATACAGAAGAGCTCTCTCACGCGCTTATCAGATAACTGTTATCGCCACACCGCTATCCTGTCATGGGACCGCTCTCAACAGCTGTGGCGGCTAACCTGTACAGGGAACCGCCTGCACGGATTCACAAATCCATCATCCCGCAATTCATCATGTGACAGAGCGCTTTCTGAACCGCTCCCGTACCGATTAAACGGCACCTTTTTGGTTTTCCATTCATCACGCCCCGGCCCGAAGGAACATTCCGCACTAACGCAGACCCAATTCCAGGAATTCCAGACTCATTCCAGGGGTGTGCGAGAATGGTTTTGGAACCACGTAGGTTCTTTTTTTTTTTTCAAGGTCCGTGTAAAAAAAAAAAAAAAGCCACAGCTCCTCGGTGGATCAAAGGGAGGGTATGCAGGCTAATTTCTTTTTCTTTTTGTTTTTTTTTACGTTGACATGTGGTGTTCATCGGCTTCCAGGAACCAGATTTCACAGTTCCTTTTTATGCTAGGCATTCTGGGTAATGAAATGTCTCACTGGACAGACTGTGGTCTGTGGTTCAGACGCGCCATTCACATGCATGCACACGCATGTACGCACACACGCATGAATACAAATACGCACATACATACAAACACATACACACACAAAATACAGGACACAAACACAAGCGACAGCACACAGACACAAAACAAAGCACACACACACACACACGATCACAGCGCAACACACACACACACACACAATACACACACACACACACACACACAAATCACACATACACACACACACACACACACACCACACACACACAAGATACACAAGCACACACATACCACACCCAAACACACACACACACCACACACACAGCACACACACACACAACACACACACACAAACACAACTCACACACACACACATACACACACACACAAAATCACACACATACACACACATACACACACACACACGCACACACTCACAGCGAGCTGTGGCAGAGTCTGTGTGTTCCGGGGGCAGACTCTAACAGCAGCGTTTACCACAGCCCTCCCGCCCACTTGAGCAGCACAAACGGGGCGGCGCTATAAATCTTTCAGCCGTGCGCGTCGCTGGCTGGAGCGCGTCCGGCCGCTTCCTCTAGCCGAAACGCACTGCTCGGGCACGAGCGCCGCCCGCCCGCTCCTCCCCCTCGTCCCCCAGCGCACCCTCTTCAGCTGATTTAAGGAAAAAAGAAGAAGGGGGGGAAAGAAGAAGAAGAAAAAAAAAAAAACCCATCCCCTACACTACCGCGCCATATGTTACACCTGCCCGTAAAATAGGTCAATGACAACACAAAACCCCTGACAAAGCAGCACTTCGGGTCTGGGGGGGGGGTGATTTGTGTCCTTGCTTCGAGCCGACCTTGCGATGGCACCGACACGCTCGCGGCTAAAGGCGGACGAGAAACAGCCATCTACACCCCGAATGGCTGCTCTACCCCCCCGGGCTGGTCGGGACGAGACGGGCGCTTCTGATCTCGCAGGTCCGGGGAGACGAGGGCCTGAAACGGGCCCTGTTTTAGCGACCGGTCCGCCGCTGACCGGGCACAGCGGGTATTATGCGCCAACATGCGCGCCCTGTGTCTGGTCGCGGGCTGTGCGCCATGGAGACGCGTGACACTGACGCCTGTAACTAAACTTCTTATCCTTCAGGACTGCTCACACCCCGATGGGCGGCCCTGTTCTTTTCCCAAACACGCACGTACACGTGCACACACGCACCCGCCCATGTCTTCACATATGTAAACATACACACACTACATACATACATACACACACACACACACACACACACAGAATGGAGCAGAGTCCCATCCCCTCTAAAGAGAATCACGGGCCACATTCTCTGACTGACTGCACTTCGAGCAGGTACAAAAGAAATCGCCTGTCCTGCAGATCCCTGGGGAATTCTGGGATTGGCGGGCTCTTCGCCGGCTTTCCGAGCTCAGTCACTGCCCGCTGCACACTGCTGCAGCCCGCCTGGAATTCATTCTCCGTTTCCATTAAAGACAGCCCAGTCCATTAGGCCCCTGAATATCCCTGCACAGTGTTCCACTCAGACTCCAACTCCGCCCACTCCTGGGAGTTTACCTCCCTTCTGTGCTTCTATTGGTCAGGTTTTCTGCTTCAATTCTGTTGTTTTGTTTATGAAGTGTTAAAGTTGTGATGGTCCCGTTTGAGTGATTTGAGGTTATTGTAATGAAAGGCACTATGCTAATACTATTACTATTATTATCTATACCATGCGATTATTATCATTATTATTATTATTTCAAAAAGCAGTACATACTTGAGGCCAGGGCTGTGTTTAGTTCAGCCTGTACAAAGGAAGGCCACCTAAATGCCTCCAAATCCCCATTATTAGGTCTGAGCCTCCCTGCTGGAGCCACTGCTGTAAGGTGTGATTAGAATGTTCTGAACTGAACATTCTAATGCTGGAGTAACAGTCACCGCTGGGAACTGAAACCAACGGAGTTCTAGAACACTGACTTAGAATTTTGAAAAAAAACATTCCAACAAGCTTTTTCAAAGTGTTAAAAAGGTGAATCAAGGCAACTGTTCAAGGTTCAGGTTTAAGAAGTAGACAAAATGCTTTTTTTTTTAGCTTTGCTTTACTGTTGTAAAAAGCTCAGTGGTGAATCAGCTCCACTAGAGTACAATTTACTTTGACAGAGTACATGTGTCCCCCCCTATTGGGACTCGTATAAATGCTGTTGGAGTTGAATTAAGAGTGAACATTTTCTGGTATATTAAGTTTTATTCTTGAATAGAAGCCTACATATCAATAAGCATGACACCCATTCCCAGCACACCATTTTGCATGAAAAATGAAGAGGTGGACCACGTATCCTCTCTTCCCTGAAGCCACACACGGGCCCCATTCGAAGCTTTCCCATTAAAACGGAAAACAGGAACAAAGACAGGAGGATAAGAGCGCCGGAATAAAACCGCTTCATTTCGTTTCCTCGAGTCATTAACGCCGCCCGTCGAAAAACGCAAGGCCCCGGCTCTCCGCGCGCGGGTCGATTATTCCCCACCAGGTATTTTCGACTCGGTCCGAGAGCCGCGAGCGCCCGCGAGTTTGTGGAGCTCGGAGACGGAGGATTAACGCGGTGTTTCTCTCAGGACTATCAACTTTAACGATTCCGGCAGCGAATGAGGAAACTCAGCTGAATGAGCCTTAGCGGTGGCTAGGCCCACCCTACCGCCCCCCCCCCCCCCCCCCACCCCCCCCACCCCCCCGGCCTGCTCTCACGCCGTCCTTCAGGAGCGGCAGTCATTAACTGGGGGGTTGGGGTGGGGGTGGGGGGGTGCGTTCCCCTCCTTAGCAATTGTGGCCCTGGCTGGGTCTCTCGTCTCCTTTATTTATTTTTTTATTTTTTTAAAGAGAGAGAGAGAGAGAGAGAGAGACGCGGCGGAAGTCCTTCTGGTGCTAAAAGTGGAGCAATATCCGGACACCGTCTGGCCCTCGCTCAGAGAGAGGGAGGGGGAAAAAAAAAAGAGAAAAGAATGAAAAGCCTGCAATATTTATGACCCGAAGGAAAGCCGTTAGCTGCCAAAGAAAAGAAGTGGCAATAACTTAAAAAAAAAATATGACAATGTGTTTGTGTGGATGGGGTCGGGGGTGTGGGGGGGGTGAGGGGATTGGGGGGTAAAGGTTGGGTAGGCAGTGGAAGAGAAGGGGGTTCGTGGGGTGAGGGGGTGGGCAGAAAGGGGGGTGGGGTGAGGAGGTCGGGGGAGTAAGGGGTGGGCTGGCAGTGGAAGAGACGGGGGTTGGGTCTGAGGAAATCAGCCCCAGCTCAGTAATACGGCCTCGTCACTATGGACCTCCTTTCACAGCGAACGCTGAGGACTGTGGGATAGCGGGAGGGGGCTATGCGTGTCCTCTTATAGCCTGGGTAATAAAAAAAAAGCAGACCCTTTGGAGAGCTCAGCGGCGTTTGAGCGGCTTCTGATCGCGGGGACAGCCCTCGCCGTGCCTGCAGCTGAGCTGTGTAAGCCGCCCACGCGGAGGGGGCGAAGCCTGAGGTTCGGCTCGGTAAAATATGCAGTTCCGCGCGACGGCTGACCCGTCGCCACGGGCAACCACCCCCGAAATCTTCTGCTGACCGCTCTGGCCCCAAAAAAAACTAACAGACACAGCTGCAACAAAAAAAGAAAAAAAAAAAAAAGAACAAAATGTATTCGCTACCGCCAACTCTACCCCTGAGTCACGGACCAGCGATCCGGCTGAAGGTCGTTACAAGGTCAAAAGCTCTCTGGCAGGGTGCGTTATCTCTCCTTAAGGCAGGGCTAGTTCACTCTGCAGATCAGAGGAGGTAAGAAGCAGCACAGTATAGGTAACAGCACCCTGTGCAAACTAACGTCACCCCGTCCACAACCTGTAAATATTAAATATAACTCTGGAGATCAAGTATAATATTGGGAAGAATATATTACATTATATATTTTTTTAGAAATAAATAAAACCCTGATCAAAGTCACCGCGTTTCTCGCACGCAACCAATTTTGTCCATGCAGAGCTGGTTTCTCGCGTTACAATAATGCAAACACAATACACTGCGAGGTATGAATGTTGAAACGCATTAAAAATTATGCAAACATTAAACAGATGATATCTCAATGTTAAGCAATTTTACTACTTATAATTGAACTGCACACTAGACGCAGGAATCCATGGTGTGTTTTGCACAAAAATGGTCTCACTGTCAATCAAAAATGCTTTTATGTATAAAACGACATGCAATTACTGTCTCTAATTACTGTCACATATAAACATAATGAAGCTAAGATCCCTTAATACAGCAACAGAATATGCTACATCCGCTTTGCCATATGGCAAAAAATGTGGCACATCAAATCAAAACCAATGCAATCAGACATAATGCAGTGAAAATGACAGCACCGCAAAAGAAACAAAAACTTCCTCAAAATATTAGGCTACTACAAGGCAACCATTTAAACAAAGGAATTTACTAAGACAGCGAGTCCCACAGCGAGGAAGAGGTCACTTCACTTCTTAAAAGTGCCCTTTCGACTTCCCCATTAGTCCTCGGGAAAACAGAACAGTGCGTTATGAGCAACCGCTCATAATAATCTCCGAAATTACCTCAGATGAATCCTTCCTGCTTTGGTCAACGCAGACAGGAAGCGAAAGCAATTGTGAGAAAAAGTGCAGTTTCATATCGAACGCCGTCATCGCAAAACAAACACGGTGGCATTCTTATTCTCTCAGAGATAATTGAGTAATTATTATGAAATTAATCTTTTTTTATGAATGGTGCAATTTGCAATGAGACTGTCCAATAGCACTTCATGCAGGATATTTTTCATGAGGGAATTAAAAAAAATAAAAATTATTCCATGAATACGATCAAGCTGTGAACTCTTGGAAAACAAGCAATGGGACGCAGAAGAGAGCAGCTGAATAAACACAAAATTGGTGGAGAAAAGTGAACACAAGCTCGGCACTATTCAGGGTGAAAATCCCAGTGATGGCCAGCACTCAGAATCATCAGCAAGAACGACGCTCATGAAGACTATGAGTTTAGCGGTCATTATGATTATGACAGATGATGATTACGTATAATTATTATTATCAACAACTAGAACGGGTTCTGTTGAAGACACCCAGGATAACTTCAACAGGCTGCATGTTTACATACTGCGTGCAGTACTCATTCAAGAACAGCGGGGCACTCTCTGAACAAACTGAGGTTAAGCGTCTTGCTCGGCGGTACGAGACCAGCAGGCTGAAGGCTGCAGTCAGCTAAGTGTTCTGATCCGCGCGCTCGCCACGGCTGGCTCCTAGTGTTTCCGCGGTCATCGCCCCGGTTCACCAGGTTCGGCTGAGGACCCGCTTATCCTGAGCTACCTCCAAAGCTGGAGGTGATTAAACAGCTAATTCACTATACCTTCCCCACAACCTGAGGCAAAAAAAAAAAAAAAAAAAATTTAAAAATAAAACTCCCGATCATTAAACCGACCGACCGGCATTAAGTCGGTCCCGCCCTCACATGCGGAGTTCAAAGAGAGAAAGGCTTTTATTGAGAGACCGCTGGATTGCTCACGTCTAAAGGGATTCTATTTAACGGAACATTTTACTTATTCATGGACTTGAGGGAAGGGGGGGGGGGGGGAACCCTACACAGTTTACATCACTGCGCTCGTGATTTGCTTGTTCCAGAACACATCTCCGCGGCGGAGCTTTTAACCGGAGCAAATCTGTTTAAAGACGCTTTAGCTGAAATGCGCGCGCGTTTGAGCCAACGGCGCGGATTATACGTAACCGAAAATGTAAGCCCTTTAAATCAAGCTGCCCCTAAACAGTTGCAAAAAAAAAAATCCTGTTGATCTGTTTAATGTCGGCGTCCAGTGTCTCATGGCTAATTCCTGTCATTAGCGCTTATTGATGGCGCTCAGCTACCGCAGAGCCAGGCAGGCACTCTCCCTGAACTCAGCACAGAGCGGGGGGGGGGGAAGGATTTTATGGCTGCCATCAACTGAGCTGTGTACATTTCCTGCCCTCCATGCTGGTGGGTGGGGGGGGGGTCACTGGAGCTTCCTGTGGGCACTCGGTTGGACCGGGTAGGAGCTGTGCATTGATTGGTGCCACATACATAGCCCCGCCCCCATGCCTGGTCATATGACACAACATCACCCCACAGTATGACTAGCACTCTGTGATGTCATCAGTGTCCGCTACACACAACATTGCCTTTAATTCTGTGCATCTATCTTTTTCTTTTTAATCATGATATATTAGAAAATCTTATTTCATATTAAGTCTTAAGTCTTATTTCGAACAGTATTTGTTGATGTTTCAATAAATCTTTTTTTCTATTATCTGGAAAAGGCTTGTAGCACCCATACGAGAAATGTTCAAAATAAAATTATGTATAATTATCATAATTATTATTATTATTATGTCTTTCAAATACATATATAATAATTACCTCACCTCTGAGGACACTGCATTTTGGTACCTCAAACAACATATAACTCCGACCAAAAAAGCCTTCTCCTCACTGTTCATCTCCTACCACAGGGTCCAGCGATCCTGGTTCTCTCATTTTCTCTTTTAAAGAACCCCCCCTTCCCCCTCCCCCGTTACACAAAGTTCACTTCATAACATGTTAAATAAAGTGGCCTCTGGTTTATTATTTTTCCTTCCTGGAACTTGCATCACACCGCAGCCCCAGTGCCTCTGGGTAACGATGCGGGCCCCACGGCCGAACAGTCACGTCTTACTTATTTCCGGAAAAGCGAATCCCCGCTAGGCCACACGCGCCTGCCAAGAGAGCCGGTGGAGTTCCTGCAATCGATGCAATCAAGGCCCCCCCCCACCCCGGTTAAATATTAATGCAGGAACTTTAAATATAGGGAAGGAGGGGGAGGAGAGGCACTCAGCGCTGGCCGGCCGGGGGGGTGGGGGGTGAGGGGGTGGTGGGGGGGGGGGGGCAAAGACTGCAGCTGTGTGGAGGGAGCCGTCAGAGGACGACTAAGCCGGAGGGTTCAGAGCCCAGCGCCAAACTCAAGGTGAAATTTAAATAATTTTTTTTTTTTTAATAACGGCCTCCTCGATTTCTCCCACAAGCGGGAGCAGACTGCCTTCAAACCCCCCCTCCACCCCCACCCCAAACATAACAGTTCCGCTCTGTGCCAGGACGAGGGCGCACAACACAGACCCCAGGCAAGCGGAAGCGCTCCCCCCGTCCCCCCCCCGTCCCCCGTCCCACCCCCCATTGCCAAGCGGCACTCCGAGCCAAGCCAACTCGCCTCTCGTCTTTCTCCGCGCCATCGAGACACTACAAAAAACTCTTCACGCAGAAGTGAGCAGCGGCAAACTCGACTAGAGGCCGTAATAACTTAATGCCCCGCGTTCT
Source organism: Anguilla rostrata (assembly GCF_018555375.3). NCBI lineage: Eukaryota > Metazoa > Chordata > Actinopteri > Anguilliformes > Anguillidae > Anguilla > Anguilla rostrata. The sequence continues at coordinate 6,637,557 of NC_057942.1, read as the reverse complement.
GGCAAAGGAAACGCCGCGCTTATCCCTCTCTCCCTCGCTCCTTACCTGTTGCACCAGCTTAATTACAAGCCTAATTAGTCACCGGCTTAGAAAGAGTCTTAGCCTTATGTTCCAAGACACCTCTCTCCTGGCACGCCTGCAATGCTAGATCTCTCTCCATCACAGAGCTGCTCTCTGCAGGCCTACTAGAACACATTTAGTTGAGTAACTATAGCCTAGTACTCCTGGAGCATATTGTTCATAATAGTAAAACTGCCAAGTATGAAACATGTATCATTCTAAACACATGTTCTCTTTCTGTCTCTCTCTATATACATATATATATACACACACACACACACACATAATGTAGACTACATAAAAGGTGTTAATGGACTAGGACAGTTCAGTCAATGAACAGGAAAATAAAAATAACATTCACAGGTATATTCATACCGAAGAGAACTAAAGAGCAGGTTGAAGAATATTTCACATTTTCACAAGTATCAGTCCAACTCCAAGATATTTCATGCGACTTGTAAACTGCCGAGAAAGAAGGCTTGACACAAGTGCAAAGTGTGAACTGCAAACTTCAGCTGTGAATCGCAAGTGCAAAAGACCATGCAGGCGATCCTGCTGCTACGGCATGATGCGGCAGGCTGGCTTATGCTAGCCCTGGCCCTTATGCTCATCACCAACTCAAGCAGGCTTCCTCAGTATTAACTCTACCGTCTTAAAACGGGCAAGCAGATTCCAAATTACAAGTGCAAATGTAGGAAAAGACACGCAACGCCGGGAATAGCGGCCGTATAGTGTCGGTTGCCCCCATTGGCCGGGAAGCTGGCCTATTGGAGAACGGTTTGTTGCGAGTCCCTGTGACGGACAGCTGGTCCTCCTGCCTGTGACTCAGCGATTGGGTGGTGTTTACTCACGATGCTAAATCAGTAGAGGAAGAGAAGCAGCCCACATAGCCCGCAGCCCACAGCAGGAATCGAACGGGGAAGGGAGGGGGGGGGGGGGGGGGAGTGATGCGTCGGCGCTTCAGAAGGAACATGACTAAGGGGGGGGGGGGGGGGGGGGTCATCGCCTGCGATTTACACAGAGCGCGGAGGCATACCAACAACTCAGCGGGCGAGGAGACACTTAGAATTTTTATGAGGCTTGCCCTTTGGCGGCTTTGCCCGAGTCTCCCTTGCATCTCAAGTTCCCAGTATCCAAGAGAGAGAGCGTAAGGGGGCTGGCTTCAGATGAACTCTTCAGTGCAGAGAGGTTCTTTGAAATAGACTTTTCCCCTTGCCCTACCAATCACAAATTTTACTACCAAATCCTATCAATTTTAGACACTGATAGTAAACAGCCAAACTTCAGAGGCCACGTTAAATGCTTCCGGGAAAAAAAGGCCACCGCTGTTATCTGTTTGGGTGTAGATAAGGCAGCCAATCAGCAGCAAGGTCGTAAAGCTTCCATGCGATCATGTGATATGTTTTTGCCACTCACATGGAAGCTGCATGGCCTTACTGTTGATCGGCTGTCTCATCAACACCGAATAAAGATCAGGTCAATTTTTTGGAGGTGCCTTTAAAAGAAGAGCAGACACCCTCTCAGAGGCCCAGCTCCCCCCCCCCCCACCAAAGACCCCCACACACACCCTTCTCTGCAAAGCGGAGGTACAAACAAAAAAAACAAAAAAAACCCGACCAAAATAAATGGCGAATTATTTCTACGCTTCTCGTGAAACAGCTGTCTTTTCTCGGCGCTTGATACCACGTCCCTCACGTCCCGGCAGAGCTTTTCCCAGACATCTGCCATATTAAAAATCAATAAGCCCATCCCGAATGCCAGCTGAAAATATCAAACCGAAACAAACAGCAAATCTCTACCCCCCCCCCTCTCCCAGGGGGGCGCTTCTGAACATCCTTTTCCGAAACGCGCTACAAGAAAAAAAGAAAGAAATGAGAGAGAGAGAGAGAGAAACAGAGAGAGAGAAAAAGACCGAACGCAGAGATGCATTTTCAGTTCCTAGGGTTTTTAAGAGAACTCGGGAGCTTGGCAGATGGCAATCTCTAGGCTTTTCTCCCTTTCAATGGAGCACATCAATAAGGGCGAATTAGATCCTGCGTTTTTTTTCTTCCCCCCCCCCACCCCACCCCCCGGCTCAGATAAGAGAAGACAGCAGATAAAGACCAGATTCAGCAGCTCAAGAGAGGCAAAAACCTCCCTGGCTCTTCACCTGCCCCCCCCCACCCCCTACCCCTACCCCCAAAACATTGTCTACGCTTCAGAATACAGTCTGCAAAACCGCACCGCGGCGCTAGAAATCAAGGTCTTCTCTGAGCATGTGCGACAGGATGGAGAAACCGAATCAGGGGAGATCACGCACGTTTGGACGTTTTATACTTTGGCCACAGGTCCATAGTGGGGGTTGGGAGCGCGGTAACATTGTAATTTTTTATTATTGATTTTTTTTTTTGGTGACCTAATGTCTAATGTTTGCTGTCCCGTAAGGAGGTAGCTATATTTCAGACAAAACATGAATCAATTCCTTTAAAATTAATTTAAAAACGTCAAATAATTTGCAGGAGTGTGTGAGTTAAGTTTTTTTTTTTCCCAAACAGTCTCCGAAATCTTACTTGTCAGATCGTCAGATTCCGCAGCTTTCTCAGGCGCTGAACACTAAATAAAATAAAATAAATAAATAAAAAAAACAGAAAGTAAATCAGCAGGAATGAATGCTTGATAATTAGCATGGAAGTGCCGAACGAACGCCAGCCCTTAATTAGACGCTCGGTCTCTGCTCGGATATTTATAGCGGAAAACCGCGGCGGCTGAAGAGCCAGCTGCTCAGATATGACGCCGTCATTTCGTTCCGGCACCTGTTGGGACGAAAAAAAAAAAGGGTCTTCTGTGAACATCTGCACAGAGGTGTTACGCTTCCGCGATCCCGTCGGAACAGACGCAAACGCCGCCGTGGCGGGCGCGACGCCACCGCTGGGTAGCGTTCGGGGGAACGCCCCGCTACGTCAGAGCTTCCCAAAAACCGCTCGACAGCAGACAAATTGAGCTGAAACCCATAATGCACTTGGGGCAAATAAAGCATTCTTCCGCAGAACTACGAGAGAAAAGCTCGCTGTGTTTATCTGTGTTGAAATCATCCCCATGAGTCAAGGCAGGAATGAGTGGCAGTTAGTCATTTTTAAATAATAATAATAATAATAAAACACACACACGCACACACGCACGCACACACAAGGCTTTCATTGCCTTTTTACTGTAAATCTGAGGATGAGTGAACACAAACAAACAAAAAAAAACATGGCTGAACATCCACCGACAATAAACAAGACGACACTAATGCTACTCCTACTCAAATCACAGGAAATATTTAAACAGTATCCGTTTTTTTTTTTTTTTTTTTTCTCTCCCTGTGTGAGTCAAAGCAGAATTATGGCACTTGGAGGGGGCAGCATGAAGCGCCTCCATTGTGAAAACCCGTGGGTGGGAGTCATTGTGCGTATCCCAGTAGCAGTTCCTCTCCAGAACAGTCGCAGGAAGCGCCGAGGAATGTTTATATCGCTTCGTGCCAGGCCCCTTTTGCCGCACTGAATTATTTAATCTCTTCAAAGCTTATCTGCTGAGGCATGGGGGAGATGGAGCTTGTGTAAGACCAGACTACAGGCAGTAGATAAACTTTAGTTTAAAAAAAACAAAACAATTCCTTCCCTACCGCACCACCACCCCACTCATGTTTACACTTTATGGCTATAAACACACAACTGGCTATCTTTTTTTATGGGAGCGTTGAAAGAAATTTAGCCGCACGCAGTGAAAGCCCTGTATTATCAACAGAGGGAGGAGGAAAAAAAAGTGTTTCTTTAGAAAACTCAATACCAGCGCAGAAACTAAGCCAAAGAAATAATTTTTTTGGCTTTGTTGTGAATTCCACAAGAGGAGTTAGACACAGGCAAAACACTGATGACTTTTAAAACCGTAATAAGTTTTGCCGACACAGCAATGCCGTTCGATTCCAATTTCGGCGATGGCCAGTGATCAGTTTTGTCTGATAGTACTCCAGTACGCCAGCTCAAGTGCGTTCTTTTCTTACCCCAGCTTAAAAAAAAAAACAAACACATAAATCAACCGGCAGCACGCTCTCCAGATAGCCGAACAAGAATGGAACAGAACAGTTACTCATCATCTCGCTGGATTTAAAAGGATATGAAGGCCTCATCCTGAAAGCAATGGTTCCTTCACACGCCACAAAAATGATTCTTTTCCGCCTCTCAGGTACTTGATCATAAGGCTCTCTAGCTATGAAGCAGCACTGGCATTATGGTATAAAAGCTCAATATTAAAGGCCAAAATGTCTACGGTTGGGAGCAAACCGGGGGGGGAAAAAAACCACACATTATTCGGCAAGCTTGCTGAACGTTTTTCTCTGTTGACTCTGTTGGAAAGCTAACTTTAGCTCTGCTCGTAGACACACACTCACTCTACCGCAGGCCACTGCTAATTGTTTAAAGTGCGGCCGCCAAATTTAGCGTGAAAAAGTGAACAAACGCCTCATATTTGAACTGCCACGTCTCGTCCTCTCCTCCACATTAATCATTCAGCGGACGCTCTGATCTGGCGCGGCTTTTACACAAACAGCACAGCTACACGGCTGGATGTTTACCCAAGCCATTCAGGTTAAGTACCTTGGCTTAAGGGTACAACGACACAGTGCCCCTACTTGGGGGGGGATTTAAACCTGCAACCAAATCAGTTACCGGCCCAGTTTCTGAAACATTACACCACACTGCCACCCGCAACCTACTAACTAACACACGCATGTGTGGGTTTTTTTTTTTTTTTCTTTTTTTTGTCTCCAAACTGCAAAAACCGACTACCACGGTGGAACCTGTCCGCGCGTTCGCGTAGTCAGGCAGGCCCGTTTAGAAGCAGCTGAACAACAGGGCCTTCCGATGGGCCGAGACTCCGTGGTTAACCACAAACTGTTACGAAAAGGACCGATGAGGGCAAGCCTTCCTTCCTGTGAGGGAGGGCGACACGCGACGGTAAAACTCGCGGCAGACGTTTCCCTCGGTCTCGCTGCTAAAAACGCCGCTTCTTTTCTACGACAGCGGCGTTCTACGAACTCAAAACAAACGCTCCCCGGTTTCACTATAGAGCCTCTCACTTCTAGAACAGGACCTTTATGCAAACTATTTTTTTTTAAAAAACAGCTTCTTAGTTTCAATATAACGCTGCGCCCTTCAAGAAAAGCAACTTTCTGCTAACAAAACAAACGCTTCTCAGCATACGTTTCGTTCTTGGTTTCATTATAACGCTAACCCCTTCTAGAAAAGCGACTTTATGCACACTCAGAACAGACTCTTCTCAGCATAACGCTGATCCCTTCCATCAAGGCAAAAGGCTGTTTGGAAAAACATCAACAACAAAAAAAAAAAACTATTGCGTCTGAGCTGAGCTTTTATTTTTGTGTGTGCCTGCGGCTCTTGACCTCTTGACCTCTTGACTCGGCCTTGCGAACCGTTAACGGGGCGAACCGTGGCCCTGGCGACGGACGCCTGAGCGTGACGGAACGCAGACGCCGAGGTCCGCCGAAAGTGAACGGAGGGGAGCGGGGGGGGTAATTTCCCGGCTGGCCCGTCATGGCGCTGATGGGGGTCGTACGACGCCCCCCCCCCCCCCTCCTGACAGGGAAGACGCGAATCACGCGTCCCGCGTGAAAATCGGCTGACGGAGCGGACTGGTTCCTCCCCCCTCCTCACCCCCCACCCCACCCCCTCGACTGGACGGGGTGCGTGAAACGTGGCGTGACACCCCCACGCTTAAAGCTGGAGAGAGAGCGGGAGAGAGAGGGCTTTATGTCTCAACAGCGCGAGGCAAAGCTTCAGCAAACAAGCCTACGCACGCCAACGACCGCTTCGCTTTTCTCCTTAAAAAAAAAAAGGGGGGGGGGGGTGGACCACGACACACCCGGACAGGCCACACGCCCGATTCCCGAGTGCGTTTTTAGGGTTTTATTTTTATTATCAGAGGGCTTATATTCATAAGGGAAACAGATATAAGCACGCGCTGCGGCACACTTCTGCTAATTATTTCCTGTCACACCTCCCCCCCCAATGTATCTCTTCATGAAAGAAATACTGAGGTCAGAATTTTGCCCTTTGACTGAAACGCAGGCCCGCTTCCCCATTTTGAATGAGTCACACAACAGATGGGCTCCTCGGTCCCCGGCACCCTTTAAACTGAAATTACCCGGGGATAAATGAATTGATGGCCTTGGCCTTTATATAAACTCCAGGGCCCTGGCAAGGGATGAGGTTTGCCCTTTTAGGAGGAGGGAACCTTTACAACAGTGTTTTTAACTCCGCAATTATTTTCCACGTGACCCCTTTTCCATTAGAAAGGACGACGGGCTCGACTAATCTCCCCGCTCTCGGTAACTTCCGAAAAGACGGACGTGGGACGCCGCGGGCGGGGCGGGAAACGGTCGTCGAGTCGCGAGGGGCTGCCGGGGGAAGGAGCCCGAGCGCAAGGCCGGCCCCCTGGGAAAAAAAGCGGCCAATCGGCAGGCAGAGGATGAAGGAAGCCGCTGCCGGCGCGCTTTGAAGGGTTGAGGATTTAAGGCTGGTCATCTCCTTCAAAAGAGGCCGCAGAAATGTTTTTTTTGTTTTGTTTTTCCTCCGTCCGCGAGCCAGAGAAAAAGAAAGGAAACGGCAGCATCCTCACTTCAAGGCTAAATAAATTTGCTCCTCTTGGAAGAGGGCTCTGGAAGAAGCTCCTCTCTGTAATTCAATATGAAGAGCTGTCCGCCCCCGCGTTTCGGGGGAAACCGCTAGCCGTTCTCCGGAATTACGCGGACTAGCGTCAAGCAGGAGGAGCGGGACAACAGAGGACAGCTGGGGAAGGGGGGGGAGGAAGGGAAGGGAAGGGTGCAGCAGCCTTTTGTAACTGGTTCTGAATATTTGCAATTGCTCAAAGGAGACCTCAAAAACAACAATTACAGCCCCCCCTCGCCCTCCAGGGTATCTTCATTCCCAGGATGACTAGTCCATTTTCTGTCGAATGTTTGGAGAACAGAAGACGGCTCATATTCTCAATGCGGTTTAAACCACATAAACTCCCCCCCCCCACCCCCAGTTCCCCACCCCCAGCTCTGAGATTCAATTCCAGAACGAGGTCTGCTATCTGATGTAAGTGGAGGTCAGCCACATAACACACGTACGCACGCAGGCAGGCACACACACACACACACACAGAAAATACCTATTTCAGTAATGTGGCATTATACAGTCAGAGTGAAAGGGAACGCAGGAGAAGCAGCCTTCCAGTAAAGCATTCAGCTGTCTCACGGGGTCACGGGGTCACAGGGTCACAGAGGTCATGCAGCAGGGGACACTGAACCTGCTGTGGGTGCGGTCCCAACACAGACAAGATACTAAAAACCTACTTGGATTCCGTCGACCCCAGCACTGCCTTTCCTAATTGGGCTGTTGCCCGGGTTACGGTAGGGTCGCGACCCCAGAGCACGAGGTGCCGACACCGCCGTGAGCCGCGCTCCCTCTTCGGGGATCCTTGTAATGGCGGATGCGCGGTCGCCGAGAGCAACCAGCCGGCTAGACGCTCGTTCTACACCGGCTCCGCCCCCGGGCGTCCGCTTCACGTCCGAAAGTCCGTTCGAAAAAAACGACCGTTGCAAATCGCCCCGACTCCACTGAGCACCAGACACGGTGGAGGAAACACCGCGCTGGTCGAAGGACGCCACGCTGGTCGAAGGACGCCGTACGGCTGAGAAAAGGTCGAGGCTAAGCCCGGGATAACGGGAAGACGCTGAATTCCCTCTTCACGGAAAAGGAACCTCTTTTCGTGGGAACAGCTTGGAGAAGCGAAGAGGAACAGACGCACGCAGCAAGCTCTCCCACGTTCGAACGCTCGCATAATTACACACCTTTACGGGGGTTTAGAAAAAAAATAAATAAAAAAATCGACGCTCAGGTGAAAACTCTTGCCAAGATGCATTTAGCATGCATCACGCCAGACTGCGGGAAACGAATGTGATGGGGATGTCATTACAGTGTGGGTAGCCCGCGTAATGAGGCTGTGAATTTCAAAGATCAATCACACAAATAAATAAATAAATATATAAAACAGACGCTCCCGCGGAGGTCTGGCAGCCAAACGATTTCGAGAAGGCGCGATTCCGCATTCATCTCCAATGACCTTGTTGAAGTGTTTTCCTCCCATTAAACCAGGATCCCACCTGAGCAGCTCCGATATTTCACTCCGAAATCCACTTCATGTCTGGCGAAAATAATTCTGTCATGATACGATAATGAAATACAGCAACTCTATCACGGTTTCTGCGGGCAGTCACTGGGCTGATTCTCCTCAAACCGATAGTCAATTAATAATTAACGTCACCGGATTGGCCAGCGATTCCACTCACCTTGTTTCCCGGGTCAAGATCGGTACCGGATTAGAGGGCAACCAGCAGTACAACTAACCTTGAGGGATCTGATTATGTACAACTAGCCATATCTGATTATCTTTTCACAGAGCTCTCTATGCTTCAACACACTTTCTCAGCCACAATCACATGACACTAGACATTCGTGCCAAGAGGCTTTTAACCCTTTAAGGTGCGAGATCACGAATGTGTGATCTGAATGTTCTCAACTGAACATTCTAATGCTGATGTAACAATCACTACTGGGGAAACGGAAAGCAATGGAGTCCAAACCACCGACTTCGAATTTAGAAAAAAAAAAAGAAATATTCCAAATAACCTAGCGACTCTTGAAAGGGTTCGTTCAGCAGAAGCCAGTGCGGAGTGAATTTAAGAGCGGGGACACTGGGAGACTGTCCCGACAGCCGAAGGCGTAATAGCCTCCTGAAGCAGACATATTATTTACGCTGCGGTCCCCTGTTTATTTACTGGGCCGAGAGGGGTGGAGATTTACCTCAACCGGGCTTGAGAGGTGCGTATTTATAGGTTCGGGAACGGAGAGGTAAATGTTCCATTTGGCAGCCGCGCAGAAAGCTAGCGGCTCTCTCTCTCTCTCTCTCTCTTTCTCTCCCTCCTCCATCTTTTCATATATATATATATATATATATATATATATATCATTCTCTCAGTCTCTCTCACTTCCATTTTCTCTCTCATTCCCCCTCTCTCTCTCTCCCTCTCCCTCTCTCTCTCGGTTCCGTTACACGGTTTGGGCGCCACAAACGGAATCCAAGCGAAGCGTAAATTCGCGACGGGGAAAACGAAGAAGGGGAAAACAGCGCCGGGCCTCGCTCGTTTCCGGAAGAGGAAGTGCGCGTTTTAAAGGAGTACGCCAGGGCCCGAAGCTGTAGGCGGCCGTTAGGCCTCTCGAGGGTACTCCCATAAAGGCTTGGAAAAGCAAAATGGCGCCTTCATGCGAACAGAGACCTCCGGGCACACACTGGTACAAAAACACACACACACACACACACACACACACACACAGAACCCCGAGGCTGCACCTGTCTTACGGATTTAAATCTGATCCCAGACCCAGCCGGCGTCCACTCCTCCCCCCATTGAGCGTGTAGTACCCTGCCAGGAATAAAAGATGGCGTCCCCCCCCCCAACCCCCCCAGCCACCCAGACGCCCCCCAGGAGTAACGGGGGAAGCCCTGTGTGCCATTTCATTGAGCAGCGCTGAAGAGCAGCCCTTTAAAAGGCGCTGTGCAAATCGCTGTGACTGCTCGGCGGCTCGGCACAATGGCCGACTCTGGCGCGGCCGCCGGGGGCGTGCGGGCAGCAGATGGCCCCCGGGCGTTCCGGGGCAGTTTCGGTTCTGCTCCGGCGAACACCTGTGCTCGCTTCGGGCGCGGCCCGTTCCAGCGACCTGTGGCGAGCGCGGTACGCGTCAGCGGGCTGATGGGCCTTCCAGTAACAACTCTCTCTCTTTCTCTTTCTCTTTCTCTTCCTCCTCCATCTTTTCATATATATATATATATATATATATATCATTCTCTGTCTCTCTCACTTCCATTTTCTCTCTCATTCCCCCTCTTTCTCTCTCTTTCTTTCTCTCTCTCTGAAAGAACACAGGCCGTGACATGGTTTCGGACCCAGAAGCGTCACCGTCACCTGGCCAGTTTGGAAAGATTAAACCCACTGAGGCCCAAAGCCCCCACCACCTCACCCCCCCCCCCACCCCACCGCATTACTCAACATGTTTTCCCAGAAAACAACCCATACTGTAAATGCCTTAAATGGAAGAAAGCCACACCCCCCCCCCGCCCCCCCATCCGCAGCCACGCCTGCCAAAACTAACAAAAGAGGGCTTCTCAAAGCCACGCTTGGAGCAGCTCTGCCAAATTGATTATAGCCCCCCCCCCCCCCCACCCCCTTTTTAAGCGTCGGTTTGCCGCCTCTGTGACTCGCACATGATGTGGCAGGAAAAGGCCCAGCTGGGTTTTATTTTTTTTTTGGGGGGGGGGGGGGGTCGCGATCACATGACCGCTGTCCGACAAAAAGGCTGTGCTGGAGCCCCGGGGCCATGGGACGCGGTCCCAAAACTGCAGACGGGACGGACCAATGAAAACACTGCAGCCACTGTGGGGGGCGGGGGGGGTGAGGGGCGGTTGGGTAACAGTGCCAAATACAGAGCAGGCCAAAAGACAATCTTTGATGTGGAATACAAAAAAACGAAATAAAACAAAGCAAACTGTGAGCTTAATTTGCGATGAACTGCTGGAAGCAAAACGGTCGCGGGACGCGTGGTCACGAGGTACTGGAGAGGAACACAAAAACACGGAGCGCCGACAAGACCAGGGCGGGCGCGGACGGACCCCCCCAGTTCTCAGCGGGTCTTACTGGAGTGGGTGCCGCAGTGGGATTGGCTATCGCAATGTTCACCTCGCTCGTACCAAACTCGGCCCCGCCCACTCCGGCTCCTTCCAATCACGAGCCAAGCAGGCGCCTTCGACGGAAAGCGCTTTTCGATACTCAAGCCCGAGACGCGGTCGTACCCGTGTGGGTGGGGCGAAAGGTTCCTGTCCAAAAAGGAAGGAAGCGACCGGGGCCCCCCAGCCCTTTGGCCCCCGGTCGGTTACCGGCGATCCGGTCTGAATGCGCGACGCGTTCTGCAGTAAGACGGCCTGTTTCAAGCAGAGTGCCTGCTCTTAGGTCCCTCTGAAGTGGTGGGGGTGGCGGGGAGTTGGGGGGGGGGGGGGCTGCAGAGTGAGTAACAGACAGATGTCCAGGCGTAAAGGACTGAGTGGCGCTGATTTCACTCGCCTATCCCATTGATTTTATATTTTTATATTTCTTTTTCCCTCCAGGCCGTTAGAGGCTTGGCGGCTCAGGCGGCCTTCGGTGAGCGGTGAGCGGTGAGCGTCGAGCGCTGCGGCAGGAGCGCCGCCCCCCGCTCTAATTATAACTCACAATAAATCATGCATGTTTCTGATGAATGGGCCGCCATTAATCCCCGCTCGAGAAAAATTCCGACGCGGAGCAGGGCGGCAAAAAAAAAAAAAAAAAAAAGAGGAGAAAGGAAATTCGCTCCGTCGACGAAGACCAGAAAACTCCGGGATTTTATTTTCGTTTTTAAAAAAAGGGCAAAGCACAGCCTGTTTTTCGTATTCCGTCGAGTCATTTCTTCAGGTTTTTTTTTTGTTTTCGTGAAAACAGCCCTGAACGGTGGTGGTGGCGGTGGTGTTGGCGGCGGCGGCGGCGTTGGCTCGGCGACGCGGAGAGCGCTGTCGCGCAGCTGTGGGAGGCGGGAAATGAGCTGGAAGCCGGGGGTTCGGTTTAATTATCCCTCCCAACACTTCCACACACCGCCGTTCAGCAGATGCCTGGCTCCGGGGCAGCGAGGGGAGCAACGACACGCTGAAGAGACGCGCGGAAATCGCAGGAGGGGGGGAGCGAGGGAGGGGGAGGGGAAGAGGGGGAGAGGAGGGGGGAGAGAGGGAGAGAGAATGGGAGAGGGGGGGACAGAACAGAGAGGCAGAGAAATGGGGGAGAGGGAGAGGGGGCAGAGAGGTGAGAGAGTGAACGAGAAGGAGAGAAGAGGAATGAGAGGTTGAGGGAGAGGGGTAGTGAGAGACGTTGAGGGAAAGGGAGAGAGAGAGAAATAGAGATGTAACAGAGAAAGAGTGGGGTAAGAGAGGGAGATGGAAGTACAGGGTGTGATGGAGAGAGAACTGAAGAGACAGGATGAGACAAGAGGGACAGAGAGATGGAAGGAGAGAGAGGGAGCAGGAGATGGAGGGGGGGAGGAGGGGCCGAGAGTGAGAGAAGAAAATGGGAGAGGGAGGGAGAGAGAGAGAGAGAGAGAGAAGGAGATGCATTGAAGCTGAGGCAGAGAGGTGCAGGCAGGTGAGGAGAGTAAACGATGTAATCGACTGCTTTAATTGATCAATTAAGTGGCAATTAATGATGAAAAGGGGCCCTCAACACTCGCCAGTCCTCCAGGACCGGGGCCCGGCCTGTAGGCCCTTCACAAGACCGTCATTTTACGCGCTTATTTCCACTGGAGATTTCCCCGCAAAGCGATAGACGAGGACAAAAAATGCCGAACCGCGGAAAGAGGGGGAAACAAAAAAAAAAATGGCGGTCGCAACATCTGCTGCCGCCCATTCGGGCGACACACTCACTCACACGCAATTCAATCTACTTCCATTTGTGATAAGTGGGGCCTGACCGTCCCCTGGATGAGGCAATAAGACACCCAAAGTCCATTAAACGCTCCACAAATTTGATCACCCTGGTCTAAAGTGAGGCGGGGGGGCGGGGGGGTGGGGGGGGGGGGGGCGGTATTGGGAGACCCGAATAGAGCAGCACTGAGATCTCCGGGAGGTAATGGACCTAATAAAGCCAAAGGGATCTTTAATGACCCCGGTCATCGCCTGAGCCACCCCCCCACCCCACCCCCCCCACTGACAGCATACATCTTCCCTTACCTCAGGATGATGAACTGTGCGACATGCTCGGGTTTCAGGGGGCTGATAAGAGTGCGGCTCTATCTTATCACTCACTACACATTTACATTAGGAATTACCCCCAAGAGCAGCCAATCACGTGCGACGTATAAATTCTCTCACGCCGGCGCGGTCAGGTCTGGTCTCGATCTACGTCAAGAAGAAGCAGCAGACGCTCGCACACACACGCATTCTCACACACTCGCACGCTCAGTGGAATTGCCCATCCTCTGACTTTATGACTAAACCCAACACTGCTGGTAAAATTCTAAAATGACTCATATTTAAAGAAAAACCGTAATAACAAACCTAAGTGAAATTAAATGCACGCTGACATTTACCTCACTGGAACAGGGTGCAGCTATAAGGAGTTGTAAATTCAGTCGTGTTTTTTTATTAGTAGCTTTAACATCCGTAAGTGGGCACTTAGCTTGGCTTAAACGCGGAATACATTATCCATTCAAACAGATGGATGCGGAACGCGTCCAGGTTAAGCACCTTTGTCAAGGGCAGAGCACCTGGTGCACTCTGGGAGATTCGCCCGCCGCCTTCTGGTCGCGAGCCAAGTTCGGCGCCGGCCGGACCGGCCCGCGGCGGCGGCGGGGTAATTAATTTGGGGGCAAACGGGAGCCGGAGGTGACGAGAAAAAGCCCCACGTAGCCGAAGAGCGATTAGCGCTGGCCCGGACCTGTCCCGGGCACCCCCGTCTGTCCATCTGCTCCCGCTACTCAAAATCCCACTTGCCCGCCAGACGGGAAAGGGACACAGCAGGGCCTACGAACGAAACCCGAATGCCGCGGGTTTGAATCCGGCGACCGCTGTACCCCTGGGGCAAGACGCTATAAACCCAGGGGGGACGGACAGACGGACAGACCACAGTGCCACATAAGTGACCTATCAAATTAGCCAACGCCCTCATTTAAATATGAATGTCAGTTTTCGATCAAGACTGACTACCTGGAAAGTCCCAACCTTTTACGCAAGTTAACGGCTGTTCTCGTTCTCCTGGTGCAAGCTTGGACCACTAGACTTCCCCTGCTGTATGCGATTGATTTATGGATTAATGGAGAGAGAGATGGAAGAGCAGGGAGAGAGGAAACGTGGGAGGTAGGGAGAGAGAAAGAGAGAGAGAGCATGAGAGCGGGAGAGAGATTAATGCATTTCTCTCATGCTGACGTGCCCGATTTCTTAATAGAGCGATTCACCTCATATACTGCATTTATACTGCAACACCCACTGTAGCCTATTCATTATATTTGTTGTAGGTTAATATTGAAACATTGCCATTGATGAGTTAAACAAATTTGTCCATTACAATTAGTTTTATTGTTGCCTAATAATGTTTGTGTCATGGCAATACAAAAAATAACGACTACTTTTGTGGACTATAGATATTAATATTTGATATACTAGCCAGTTTAACAATTTGGTCAAAAGAAAGACGCTTCAAAATGGCCGACTGACTGAATTAATTTTTGCATAGTCGCATTTTGAAATAACGCCATCTGCCCCGCTCATTTTAATTTCAAAACGGAGCCCGTATCTGACTCTCCGTGCACCCCCATACCCTCTGGACCCATCGAGGTGGGCTATGCGGGAGTTCACTGTAATATGATTATATTTAAGCAGCGCGGCTCACCCCTGCACAAGGACATCTGCTATTTAAATATGAAGGGGAGTTTTAATAATATGGGCCAATGCCTTTGGCAGATATATTAAAAGTATTCAGGAAACTTCAAAGCGTAGGCTTCCTCCTACCAGGTAAAAGTTCTCGTCTTTTAGCCGTCTGCTGTTCATTGGCTATCCCCTCTGCTTTTGCTGATAGGGTAGTCGGAAGCGTGACAGGCAGTCAGGACGCTTTTCAACCCCGACGTGCACCAGCTGAGGATGACCGCTGACATTTCGTGAACGCTCGGCGAGCCGCGACCCGCCCCCGCGTCTAAGCAACACGGGGCCCAAACGAAGCCGCGGGGTCGCGCGGACAGGATTCGCGGTTCCCCCTCGACTACCGCGAGACTCTCTCCGTGGCGACGCCAGGTCTCCCCGCTTCCGAAAGCAAGCGTTAAATAATCGGCGAAGCTCGTTCTGCGACGTGCCCGCTGACTGTGAAGTGCAGAAACGTGCAGACAGGAAAAAAAAGTGATAATTCCGCGAAATGAGGGGGGGTGGGGGGAGGACGCGTTTATGAGTGTAGCACTTCGGTTTTGGAAAAGCGGCGCCAAGTAAATTAAAGCAAAGGATCCGTCATTTGGAAACACTTCACAGGACAGGTTTTGAATGCCGATGTAGAAGGAGCAAAAAAAGAAAGGAGCAAAATGAAGTGACGTTAAAACGACTGGAAGTCTGATTCAAGGCTGCAGACGGAAGTGCAGTTCGCAAGCTGGGCCTGTAATCAGAACATAGCAGGACACAGTCCCACCAAAGACTCTATAGGCCGTCCAGATACTCTACACCTGTGTTCCTTCCTTCCTTTCCATGTCTTAACAGTGGGCGTTTCTTGTGCTACACTGAGTTACAGAACACCCACCGCTGCTGTTTTTTGTGAAACCCCTTCAGGAGTTTTCAGACGACGTATACGATTTGAATGTTTTCAGCTACTATGGAAGGAAAACAAATATTTAAACGTTAAAAAAAAAACACAAAGCCAAGTATCTGGGGACACTAAACAATCAGTGGTCACAAGTCATGTTGTTGCGCCCTCGAACGGGGCACATTTAACACACAATCCTTTGTTGGCGGATCACGGCGTAACTGCTCAGCTACGCAATGCGCCGGTGGCCGAGCGTGGACAAACGCGTCCGCTGAGCAAACGAGACGCGACGGATACCGACAGAGTGGGGGCTTCGGTGTGGCGGCCGAGCAACGCAGGAAACCACATCTGGACGTTGTGGGGAGGGGGGGGGAGGTCCCGGCGTATCCGGTGACCGTGCGGCTGAGCTTCACCCGGTGTTTGGAGTTAAGTGTCTGCTCGGGGGTTCCCTTCCCTCCCCCCCCCCCACCCCCACCCCCCCGGCAGAACCCGAGCGCTCATAACATTTTGACAGCGCGCTCGGCGAATGACTGAGGCAGGATGGAGTGCTAATGAAAGCCTGTCCCGCGGAATCCGGGGGCTCCATTATCACGAAACGAGGGAAAGCGAGGTGCAGGCGGCCCTCCCCGGCCGGGACGGGAACGGGAGCCTCGCAAAAGCGGAAGGTGACGTGTTAAACTGAGAGAGAGACAGAGAGAAAGAGAGAGAGAGAGAGTGTGGGGGGAAGAAAGAGAGAATTGGGGGGGGAGAGTGTAGGGGGAGAGAGAGAAAGAATGGGTGTTTTGCCGATTAGGCTAGGCGGTGAGGGCGGCCTGGTTTTTTTAACCTTTGGGCTTGCCGTGGCAAGACGTGGGTGACCTGGGGGGGGCGGAATGAAAATAGCAGACCCCCCCCCCCACCCCCCTTTCCCCAAAAAGGAACTGCTTGCAGCCTGGCTTACACCCCTAACAGCCCTCAGCAGCCATTCCCACAGGGTTTAACCACGGAACCTTCCGGAAAGATCGGCCCGTGACGGCTCCCGGCGCACAGCGACGAGCACAGCGCCGCCGCGGAAAGGTTTCAGCGCTGACTGCAAAAACGAAAACTGAAAAAAACCGAAGTCCCTTCGAGACAAAAAAGAGAGCCAAACCGCAAAGCTCTCGTCCATTCCCACATATTATTTTAAGGAAAAACAGCTCTCATCCCAGCCCATCTGTATCGCATTTATTACGGTTCAACATACAAATGTGCTTTTAGAGACGGCATCTTAACCGCCGAGAGAATTAACGAAGCTCAACCTGTCTCGCAGGACTTGGCGGAAAAAAAGGCCCAGAGAAATCCATGGTTTTTGTTTGCATTTCCAACACAAACAAACAGCAAACAAAAAAAAAACAAACGAAAAACAGCAGCCAGACAAAAACGCTCTGTCCCGACCGACTCGGTAAGAACCGATGTAAAGAGGTTTGCAGCATCTTGTCTTTTCCAATAAACGGCTGAAAGGCACCCCACAGATCGCGAAACCCCGCCCCCCTGCTCGCTCCCTCATTACCCGCGCTTCTGGGATTTGGGGGTAAAAACAGATGTTTAACTACCAAAGTAGCGCCGCGCTACATCGACCCCGCAAACCGTCGCGCCTCTCCGCTCCGCTTGCGGTATACCCGCGGCCCGCTACTCCGCCCGGGGGGGGGGGGGTGCCTGCGGAATCCGCCCGCCAACACACCACACCACCCACGAGGAACACTTCCTGCTCGGCAACGTTAACTCTCTCCGGATCGCACGGCATTATGGGACTGCGCCACCTGCCGCCGCTGGCGGCAACATTTAGACAGCACGCCACGCCGCGCTCGTGTGCGCTGCGACTTCTCTTTGGTTTTTTCTCTCCCCCCTTCAGGTGAAGAACGGAACGACAGCGTAAATCATCTTCCTGCGACGAGGAAGAAACTGTACTCGCGTGTCTTTCATCGGTGAAGGAGTAGCCATTTTCACACACACACGCACACACACGCACACACGCACACACGCACACACGCACACACACACACAGCCTAACCGTACTCTAGCCGTGTGGGGGAAGGTTATAAGCGTGTGCATAGGAAAGCATGAACCTTGCACGGCACAATCTGTTAAGATAACACAATGAGAAATGGGCTATTTAAAGGAAAGGATTTTTCCCTAAATTACTGAGTTGGGCTCACTTGCGACCGACCGTGCATTATTCAATGTACAAAGGTGACCCTCGAGGGCTGGTTCCATTGTGCTCTGCTAGCAAATTTGCTTGGGCGCAGACTCGTGTTTACAGTGATAATTACCCCACAC
The DNA here is from genome assembly GCF_018555375.3 of Anguilla rostrata. Lineage (NCBI taxonomy): Eukaryota > Metazoa > Chordata > Actinopteri > Anguilliformes > Anguillidae > Anguilla > Anguilla rostrata. The sequence goes on along the minus strand of NC_057942.1, from coordinate 6,619,790 downwards.
ATTCGCGGTGAAGAGGGCAAAGAGGGCATTTTGAGTAAAGCGTATTTTTTTAACTTGTTGAGACAACAGAAACAGAAGAAGAAAACGCAACCTGTCTGCACTGGTTCGGCGAGTTTCCGAAGCGGGGAAGAGGGTTTCCTAATCAAGGGGGCTGGACGTCTTCCCAAAAAAACCCAAAAAAAAAAAACCTGAGGTCAGAATTTCCAAGAGCAAAGAGACGGACTCAAACTGAGAGAGAAAACATATTTCCCCTCGAAAAAGTGAGACGCAACCAAAGCTCCGCCATCCTGACAGTTCAGCGGCTGTCATTTTGCCTCTCCGCTCTAATCCACAGTGACAGGTCCAAACGCGGAGGAGAGCCAGCGACTCCAGTCTCCGCGCGATTTCAATACCGCCGCTTCGCTCGCTCGTAAACGACGGCCATAAAAAACTTCATTTCCTCTCCGTTATCTTCGCGACGGCGAACGCGGGGAGTTCATTCGTTTTCCACAGGCACCACCTCGGCCACACTCTCAAAAGAGGACCTCGGCCTTCTGAAAGGATACAATCGGCACGGATTAAAAGCTGAAACTGTTCAGACTCGGGAGAGCGGAGACGCTTTTCCTGGACGTCGCCGCGCGTCGAGGGCGGCTGCGGTTCTCGGCGTCGCGCGTGCGGACGCAGGGCCGGCGGAACGCTAGGCCGGTCCTTACCGCCACCGCCGCCGCCGCTGCCAAAACGCACCGCTCCCGAAGCGTAACCCAACACTTGGCTCTGGCGCTCACCCCGAGCAGCGCGGGCAAACACAGGAAATCCCATCCCCCTGGCCTTCCATTCCCCCCCCCCCCCCAGGTGCTCTCCCCCCCCCACCCCCCCGCCCGCAAAAGTTCCGAGGCCCCAGGGCCTCGTGGGTAACGACTGACAACTTTCATACAGAGCAGGCGGGTTGACATCTATCCAAACACCCACACACGAGACCGCACGCCATTTGACTTCCTAAAGCACTGTAAAATGAGGTCAGCATCTGACAAAAAAAAATATATTTTTTTTGTATGCCGATTTGTTTCTGATGACTCAAAATGGCTGCCGCGATGCCTATCTGAAAAATATTTAATCGATGAACTGATTCACAAAACAGGCTTATCGGTCCACTATATGCCGGTTCAGACAATGGAAACAGAATACAAACAGTTCAGCCAATTCAGTTGCTGACCCCAGATACATTGCATGGGAAATGTTTGGCCCATGTGCACCACTTCGGTTTATTTATTTTCAGCATGCACCATTTGTAGAACATCATATGCACCTTGAGTGATCAATGACAACTCCTCATTCTTCAAAAAAAAAAAAAAAACAAGCACGTGACCGTCCAGACCCACGGCGCAACTCACTTCCGCAGACACATTTTAGCTGGCGCCACCGGCGCATGCGTCCCACCAAACGTCCCTCAAAGGTCGTCCGTGAGTGAGTGAGTGGGTGACCACAATTTGCCATGCATACCCCACGGCGACACTTCCTGTGCACCATGGGAAAAACAAACCCCTGTTTGTGACACGGCGTGGGCAGAGCTTGCACAGCGGGGTAATCCAATTCATCTGAACGCGCACGCGTTTTTAAGAGCAGTAAGGCACCGCGGCCCGTCCCGCGCCGTGCCCAAAATCCAGAGGGCTTAACACTGTTCCGCCGTCAGCAGCGCCGGAGCCAAAAAACAAGGGATTACATCAGATTAGAAACACCGTTTCATAAGACGAGTAAGTCCCGTAACAAAAGTGCGCGGTGCGGGGGCGGGGGGGGGGGGGGCAGGGGGAATGAAACGGCAATTAGGGGGTTGGAGCGCGAGCGTTCTACCCGCGAGAAACCGCCTACCTGGAAAACGCGCCGGCAGCACCGCGGCGGTAAGCCTACGACGGACGTCGCGCGGTCGGGGGGGAGGAAAACATTCCCGCAGTTTTATTTCTCGCGGACGCAAAACGCACAGATGGAACACAGGACTCCTGTCAAGCGCTGACTCGTTTATTTACAAGCCCGGGAGGTTGAACTGCTGACCCCGGCGTCGCCGTCTTTTTTCCGGTTTTAAGTGCTGCTCACCGGCTGCCACTGACCTTGACAGAATTGTTCAGGTGGGTGGGGGAAGGGAAAGTGAGGAAGAAGGAGGAGGAGGTGGGGGGGGGGCAGACTGCAAGGAACCGTCTTGCAAGGAAATGAAAGTGAAGAAGCCTCTGTTCCTTACAGCTTGTGCCACAGAGATACCGAAATGTTACCAAGTGCCAGTGCGGTAAAAACAGCCAATTGAGCGTCCTGGGAGCAAACTGAACAGGCCTGTGGCCCCAAACCACACCCCCCAACGCTGGGACTCCAGGGAGGGGTTTACTTCTGGAGCTGACACTCCGGCACACGCACACACACGCTGGCACACGCGCACACACACACGCCGCAGTCACACACACATGCACACACCGCAGTCACACAGGGCAGCGGGGGCAGGAAGCCGCTGCCACCGCCGCTCTCGGTCAGGTGATTAAGCCCAGCTCGCTGTTCCTCTTTTCGCCCTGGCAGAACCGCCAGGCCCCGGCGGGGGCGAGACACCCCTCCCCCCCGCCCCCGCCCCCGATTCACCAGCCCGGCGTGACAAACGGGCGACATTACAGCGCCTGAACGCCCCGCTGTCCCACGCCCAGCCCCGACGCTAAAGATGCACAGAGACCGCGGGCTGGCGCTAACAGCAGGCCGCTAACAGCAGGCCGCTAACTGAATCACTGGCAGGATGTGGAGCAGCGGAGTCATGCTGGAGTCAGTAAAAAAAAAACAAAAAAAAAAACAACAGCAGCATGCATGTCAGGACTGTTTCTTTTCGCTGCTGCTACTTGTACTGGCAAGATGTTTTTGTGTGGGGTAGGTTTTTTTTTTTTATTTCACCTTTATTTCACCAGGCAAGTCATTAAGAATAAATTCTTATTTACAATGGTGGCCTGTGCGTGTTTGTGTGTGTGTGTATAAAAGAGAAAGTTTGACAGAGAGAGAGAGAGTGTGTGTATGTATAAAAGAGAAAGTTTGAGAGAGTGTGTTAAAGTGTATTACAAACCCAGCCTTGTGAGCACTCACTCCCCACTCACTCCCATCTCACTCTCAATGCCCGTAAAGTTCAAACAGGGAAACGCAGGACCTGACAACAGCGAAAGGGGGGGGGGGGGGTCATCTTGTGCCAGCCCGTGACCTCAGCAGCCCGAGTCCTCCTGCCGGTTCCCCCCGGGTCGCGTCACGGCGTACACGCGTACAAAAATCATTACTTCTGAAGGAGCGCCCCGAAAAAGAAATGGCCGCCTTTTGTCTTAAATCGCGGCTCCTTATTTACTTTCAGCCGCACCTGGAAATTGGAACAGCGGGGGAAAAAAAACTGATTTCCTCGCCCGCCCAGCGGTCATTATCGGGGGAGAACCGGCCGTGAAAACCGTCATTTCCTCTCGAGTGCCACACAGCGCGCCGCACGCAGGAGCACGAAAAACCCGATTTCAGCAACACGCCGGCTGAGATTACCTCTGCATTAGCTTTGATACCCTGACATGGCATATAACACACACACAATCACACACACACTCTTGCACACACACAGACACACAACCTCAGACCCACACACACACACACACACACACACACACAACCTCAGACCCACACACACACACACACACACACACACTCAGAGCCCCACACTCACACACAAACTCAGACACACACACACACACACACACACACACACACAGACTAACACTCAATCACACACACACTCTTGGGCACATGCGCACACACAAACACGAACTCAGAGCCCCACACACACACACACACAAACACACACAATATGCATAACCAGAAAAAATGTTAAGAGAGAGAATCCAATTGGGAGAAAGTCGCGGCTGCTTGGGTTTTTGTCGATCTTACGTGGGCAGGGCTTCAAACAGGCCGAGCGGCTGCGTCCGCCAGCACGACTCCCCGAACGTCCGGCCCAGGAAAGAATGAGCGAGCCGAAATTCAGAACCCCACTCCGAATTCTGACACTCGATACGCTCCGCGTTTACGCAGGTGATCAAAACCCATAATTCACATCTTAGAGACACAGTGAAAACGGACAAACTTTTACTACTCTGCGGCGATGATCTTCTATAAACAATATTTTAAAATGCTATAAAACTCTCCTAGCACACTCCATTTCAGTCACATACTCGTCTAATGTTTCTGAACATCACCCAACATGGCTTAACGTGGATCAGGGCCACCTCTATTAATGCTCCAATACTCTGCACTAACATAATTATCAGATATGCTATTCAAACAACTGCAATTAGAGCTCACTTTTCCGTTAAAGGAAAGAAACCTTTCCTGATGACCAGCCAGGGGCCTGGGCCTACAATGAGAGATGTGTGGGGTGTCAATTGAGAACTAGTCATATTACTCATAATATTTTTGGGAAAAAAAAGTATTTTTCCAGACGATGTCATCATATTTGTGGAAAAATTGATCGATTTTTCCAGATGACAGCAACTATGAAAGAAGCAAGGGATTTTTGGATCCAGCGAAACAAACTGGTTACAATTCTAACTTAAAAAAAAATGTTTTTGGAAACATCTGGTGCGAAGACCACAAAACAGCACTCATTTTCAAAAGGCACTCCACGATACTTCAGTTTCAGCTAGCCTATATGTTTACCTCAAAGTGTCGGGGGGGTGGGTAGATTGTTCACTGAGTTCCAACAGCCAGGTCCGACAGCAGGGCACTCCCTCCCCCCCCCTCCCCGCCCGCTGGAATGCGCCGCCGTAGATAAGACGGGGCTCAGACCCGCTGCTCCCACGCCAGTCACGTAGTCCAATCGTAGCCATAGAAACTGGAGCCAAACTAAGTCCTCGGCGAGGTAAGAACAGTTAGCGTGTGGAAACGCCGCCCCCCCCCCCCCCCCCCCTCAGTTAGCAAAACCACAATTACTGTTCGCTGTGACAGTACGTTTCCTTTTCCACCATCTCTTCTTCCCCCCCGGCTGCTGCAAGCCAGCCCACCGCCCGCCGCCCGCCCAGCCCACTCCCTTTCCCTAGGAAACGGTTACAGGCGGCCGTGCTCTAACAGAAAAAGCCATTGTGCATTCTGCTGTGAACAATAGACTCCGTTTTTGCCTGGAGGGGCGGTGGGGGGTGGGGGGTGGGGGTTGGGGGGGCCCAAACACACACATTAGCTCACTTTCTCTTCTGCGGGGTTCGCCGAGTCCTGCCGTGTGTCCGGTTACTGAACCGGCAAACAAATCGGGCAAAGTCAGGGTTGTCTCTCGCCAGGCCAACCGGAACGAAGACGGGAACGGGAACGGCGAAAGGTCCGCCCGCGTTTCCCCTCCGGCCGAGCGTGCGTCTCCGAACCTGAACAGGCGCGCGAAAAACACGTTTAACCCACGAGGCACCTCCAGAAACGCCTCCCGGTCGTTCTGGGCCTCGACCGTCTCGACCTTCGCGAACGGTCAGTCAGGTGGCGGTTTGGCGGATCGCCGGGGATTTCGTATTCGGCGGCGTGAATCGTCGCCGCACGCCACGCAGGGGGGCGGGGCGAGAAGGCACTCCCGCTCGGCGGGTCGATAGCTCACGCGCACGCCGCGCGCTTGTCACCGACGGAAAGGGATGGCATATCCTTTACCGAGCCTCCTGTGCAGTCCAGCTGCTCCTTTCCATGCAGCTTTCCAGCTAATCGAGGTCACCCGTGACCTTATCGCGCGCGCGAGAGAGAGATGCGATACGGTGTGCGAAAAAAACCGCTTGATCTTTTCTTAACCTCAGCGTTTCCTTCCTTCCTTCCTTCCGGCCCAGAGGCGGCTGACAGAGGAAGACGCGCTGCTCGCAAACGCCGAACCGTAGCGGTATCAGAGCAAAGGCCATACTTCTGTGTAACCTTTTAAGGTGCGCAAGATCACAAACGCTTGATTAGAATGTTCTTAGCTGAACATTCCGATGCTGATGTAACAATCGCTGCTGCCGTGAACTGGAAGCAATGGGGTTCTAGAACGCTGACTCAGAATTTTGAAAAAAAAAACTTTGCAGAAAACCTGCTCTTTAAAAGGTAAAGAAGAGAACTTGAATTTTGCACGAAGTCAGCGCAAATATATTATAATCTGACATGGTCACATGATGGGGGCAAGAGAGTGCCAGAATGCCGTGCGTCTGTCCAGCTCCTCCAGTCCTATCGTTCTGCCCTGTCGGAAAACGCTCAGCTTCCGGCAGAATGGAAAACTCCAGGTTTCAAAGAAGGAATTAATTCATTAAAAAAAACATTTTTTTTTTTTTTTAAAACCTTGGCACAGTGAAACGGATCGATGTGCCCTTATCGCTAGTCTGCCGACGGGGACTGGAAACACGATTATCCGGCAGGGAATCGGTTTCACCAACACCTGGATCCCCGAGTGTAGAGAAAGGGGTTAACGGTGAGCAAACGAGGATTCCATCGCCGTCAGGAAGCGATTAAGCGGGAAGCTTGGAACGGGCTCAGCGACCGGGATCCGCGCTACCGTGCCAGAAACATTAAGCCTTTCTGTTCACACACGCTAATTTGGGGGGGTATTAATGGTTCAAGAGACAGAATGTGCCTGTTGCTGGAAGACATGGAAATTTTTTTATTTTTTTTTATACAAATACCGGTGAAGGTCTCTGGCGGCTTCATGAAAAATGCATTTGGCGTTGGCTTATTTAATATTTATCTGATGTTTGGTAGCGCCGCGGATGGCAGGGCTTTCTCCCCGACACCTCTGACACAGGCCTGTGGTTGAGCGGGTTTTAATAATTCATTCGGACGGCGACAGGAAAGAACGCGGGGAAGCCAGCGGACGATGTGCTTATTAAAACGAGTAGGAGAGGCGTCGTCAGTACACACGGGCACAGAGCGTACCGCTCAGGGTCTGGCACCGGCATCAAGGACGGGGGACGGACGCAACAGCTGGGGGATGTAGACACAGCAATGTCACCCCGACCATTACCGGCTCACAAAGGGAGAAAACTGTCGCCCCGACGCCACATCGCTGCCAAAGGGGGGAGCGTCTCTCACGTCCCCGTCGCCGAAAAAACAATCACGTGGAATCAATTAACCGACACCCCCCTTCGAAAGCGAACTCGAACGCCTTCATCACTCCGGGTGACAGTGACCGCAGACAAGCCTGTAATTCAGCCTTCGCCTCCAAGGTGCTAAACTTACTTCTTTTTTTTTTTTTTTTTTTTTTGAGGGGGTCAAATGTGTGGAGTTGTTCCGCGACAACAGAGACGCCTGGCTGAGCGTCTTTTCCCAGTGTTCCGCTGGCGATAAAACGAGTGCAAAAAAAAAACCCAAAAAAACCGAGCTCAGACACAAAGACAATAGCTGTTAATTTACGCATAATTTAACCCGACTGATAACGGCTCGACGAGAACACAGAAATAATGGAGGGCGAGATTTCCGGGGAGAACACGGCACTCTGGGAAAACCGTAGCGTCTCGAATATAACGCGGGCGCGTTCTGGAGTAACAACTCTCATAAATACCGACTCCGATGTGCTTCATCCTCAACTCTGTAATGGCCTGCAGAGCACCCTGCTTTACAGTTCTCTCAGCACTTATAGAAGTTCAGTGGTTACTCTAATAAATAACACTGGGTTGGCTAAATCTTCTCCGAACAGGAAACACTGTTACGGAAAGCCACTTAAATTAATCACTGGTGTGCGTGTGGGAACGCTACCCAGGTTTTTTTTCGTGACCGTTCAATTAGGCCTACACGGTAAAAAAGGAGAAGCACCTAAAATAACAAAAGTGAAATATCCGAGCTCCAGCATCCATGCAAATCTCGGGCGCTGCGGAACAGTCACGTTTAAGGAACTCGACTTCAAACGCGCGGCGAACCCGCTCGACAGGTCTGACATTCCGACGGGCGGTTCTCACACGCAGCGCTGCGAGAGCTTTTACGCGGCCGCCCGCGGTCAGTTCCTGCTGATGCAAATCGGCACCGAGCGAACGACAGCCCCGACCGAAAATGTTTCAAAAAAAAAAAAAAAAAAGAAAGAAGAAAGGCAGCCGAGATGCTTTAAGCCCGTCTCAGAAGACAGAATCAATCACAACGGCTTCTAGGAAATCTGATAAGACCACGAAGTCGGCAGTGGGAGGAGACTGCGGATCCGAACGCGATGATTCAGTGAATGGATTTGGGGTTAATGAGCATGCATGCAGGCAGCCAAGAGCGTCATTCGCTGAAGCAAGGGCTGGTACACACGCAAAAGGGGGGTGGGGGGGGGGGACGGAGGCAGCCGTGACTCAGGGAAGCCTGTTCTTTTCAGAGAGTCGGGGGAGGGGGTTGGTTGGGCGGGGGGGGGGGGGTGTTTCTGCTGCCTGGCCTTTAGGCCCAGCCTCAACAGCGTCGACCTCTGCCCCACACACTCCACTGGGATCAAGTGCACAGCCCAACGACCCTGTGTGGGGGGGCATGGGGGGGGAGGGGGCGCACGCGGCTGAGAAAACCTTCCGAAACGCATGGACCACACCGCGAAACGACGGTAAAAAAAAAAAGTCGCTGTGAAAGAAACTCCTTCAAATCAGGAGAGGGCTTTGGGGCTCTGGTGTAGAAAGACCGCTACGCTCGTGAAACAGCCCGCTGTTGCCACGGGCCACCAAAAACAGGCCTGAATTTTGAGCGCAAGCCCTTTGGGGGGGGGGGGGAAAGCCCGGGGTAGAAAGGGCTGGGTAACGCCGCTAGGCGATAACGGAAAACTCCGTGTCCCACCCCCGCCCCCCCCACCCCCCCCCGCCCGCCGCTCACTCACACCCCCTTACCGCGGCCCGCTGTATACCCCAGGGCCAACCGCTCAATTTTTCTGACACCCCCCCCCCACCCTCCCAAGAGAACATGGTGCAGTTAGAAGCACAAGTTATTTGAGGGGTCCCACACGGTTTCACAGTTTTCCATCAGCAGGTCCCTGTGCGTCTAATGTGCCACTTTCTTGACAACCACTCCCCCCCCCCCCAAAAAAAAACCAGCCAAGCCACCCTCCCACAGCTCTGCATACCATCACAATATCACCAACTGAAATTCCTCATCACAGTGCCTTTTCCTCCACAAATACCATTCACTGAAATTCAACTTACGCTACGTTTCCCACACCGCTGCTCTGGCATCTGCAGCCAGACAGATCAGCAGTGGCAGCAAAGTCAGACACATCTCAAGACCAAAATAAAAAAATAAATAAAATAAAATAAATGACTACTTTAGTTTTTTTTTTTCCTTGTTTAAATCAGCGCGGCTTCCCATTACCCGCCCAGCAACAACAAATCAGTCCGAGGGCCACAGCTCTGGCAGCCGGCCAGCAGACAGGCCTTAAGCTGCCAAGACGGCAAACGCGGCGGAAAGCGAAACAAGCTGGGGGGTCCTTGTTTGGGTTTCCTCGACGTGTGAGGCCAGCGTTTCACGAAACAAAAAAAAAAAACAAAAACGAAAAATAACTGCCGTCTCGATTTCAGAGGGTTTGCCCGAAACGGAACCGTCACGGGCGCTCACACGCCACGCCCGTTTTCTGCATTCCACGTTTAACAAAAGGAGAAAAAAAATAAAATAATAATAACGAGACAGGTACCGCGAGCGGCAGCCGTCTCTCTGGTTTCTATTTCAGACTGGGAGCCGAGCTCTCGGCAATTATGGGGAAGTATCACTTCGACCGTAAAAGGCTGCTCAGCCCCTCGGAGCTAATGTTCATATCTAGCGTTTGCGCCGAGGAGAGAAAAAAGAAAAAAAAAAAAAAACTTGTCGCCAACGGTTACGCTAATTGCTTCCGCTGCCAGAGTCGCTCATAAAGAAAACATGTTCTGAGACTTCGGCTTCAACATGAGCCCAGTCAAACAAGGGCCCCGCGATTCAGGGAGAAAGAAAAAAAAAGAAACGATGCCGCTCTTGATCAGGAAAACAGTTACCGCAGGCTAACGCTAAATAACGCTTTGGACCGGAGCTAAGGAAAAACATCCGTTTACAAACGCGGTGTTTTAAATGAAAATGACTCCCTTGAGATGTGCGAACCAATAACTAAAACCGTTTTTATTGAAGTAAAACTGCATTCAATCACAGATAAAATATGCGCGCGATCTTCAAGATTACAATGCATTAAATAGCTACAGATTATAAATAGCAATAAATATAAGCTGCTCTGTTTGTGTGTGCGCGTGTGTGTGTGAAAACACTCTCCAGTTTTGTGGCTTGTTACATCTCATCTCTGACGATTGATCGTGGTAGAAACATTGTCAGTGCTTACTAAGAGGATGTCTTGGGGTTTTTTTTGTTTTTTCTAGATATGTTAAAGGAAATTTTATATCACTGGGTGATGTATTACAGATATGATCCAGTCTGACCCCTGTGAGCCACCAGCTCTCGTTGTTATAGAAAGATGAATGTGTTTCTTACTTACTGTTAGCGATGCAGGATGCGTGCGCAGTGCTGCGCGTGTGCGTGCGCAGAGCATGCGCGTGTGCAGTGACTGCGGTGTCTGGGGGGTGGGGAGGGAGGGAGGGAGGGGGAAGAGGGGGAGGGGGGGCGGACCACAGGAGCCGCCTCCGCTTCCTTCCCCTCCCTCCAGCGTACAGGCAGCGTGAAGAAAGCGGCTGCTCAGGTGTAGGTGTCTCGGCCAGAGACACAGAGCAAGGGAGGCTGGGAGATTTGTTGGACAGTTAGTCTGGCTGTGGGGGGGGGGGTGGGGGTGGTGGGGGCAGTAAGGGGGGAGTGGGATTTGCAGAGGGCCTGTACAAGTGCGGGGGATGTTTTTAACCACCCATAACCTGTGGTCACTGTGTCAGACGGGGGGGGCGGGGGTGGCATTGCACACCCTGACAAAAAAAAAAAAAAAACTGAATATGTAGGCCAATCTCAGCCGCAGAAACGTTGACGCCGCTGTGAAAGACAGAATGAAGTGTGGCTTACAGGGTTGCCTCTCCTGTGGGTTCAGCAGTTCCGACACGCGTTGGGGGGGGGGGGGGGGGATAAAACATTTAAATGTGAAAACGTGCAGTCCGAAACCCCATAGCGAGGCTCTTAAAAGTCCCAAGCTCCTCTTACTTTTCATTATTTTGCCGATCCATGGCATTTTTTTATTTTTTTTTCGCTGCAATTCCACGACCTGTTCCCGCTCCGCCGCGCGCGGAATTATCAGAAGCCGATGATAAACTACGGAGACGGAAAAAAAGACACCGAATAACCGGTAAACCGTACGGCGGCCGGCTCCCAGAACTCCGAGCTTTACCCCTCACGTGCTTCGGGCAGTTCCTCCGTTGAGCGTTTTTAAAAGGCCTGTGAATAAGGGTCACGGCACCAAACGGAGACGTAAAGTGCTCCAAACCGGAGGCTAAACGGACTCCGCTGGCTTTATTGCACTGCGTCTCTCTCCTGCCGTCCCCGATCGTCCGGGTTCGAGAGGGAAAGCGACGCCCGGACCTCGATGTTTGCGGTTGACATACACGTTGCCGTAGATGTTGCTGTTGACGACCTGGGTGCGCCGACAACCAGCCACACCCTCTCGGTGGCGCTCTCCAGAAAGGGACAGCGTATGGAGATCACATGATCGCCCCCCCTTCGCCTCCAGGCGGGCCAGCCCTCGCTCCTCAGTAGGTTATATTTAGAGGGTTTGTCGATAGGCTGGCCGGTTTCAGCGGGGCAGTGCGGCACAGCCAGGACTCTCCGTTGATAGGATGCTCCATCACCCCGGCACAAATCTATAGGCAAAGGAACAAGGCCCTCAGAGGGTCTGTTACCGTACTTATTTATTTCGCCTGTCGTGCGGGACACAGTGGCTACTGCATCCAGTCCTTTAAACAGTATTTCTTAATACAAGGTCTGCAATATTACAATATTATAAAATTATAACTGAGGACTGATTATTGTTTTTGGCTGGACCGCAACAGCGGGGCCAGCCCTACAAACGCGAATGTCTGTGACTGAGTGAGTGATGAAGTTACACCATTGGTCGGCCGGATCACGTGTGCTAGGTATACAGCCATATACTAGGTTTTAACCTGGTCTTGTTTAAACTTCAGAGGCATTTATGTAAGCCTTTATTTACACTGGGGTGAAAATCAAAGCAATGCAACGAAAAGGAGATATACTGACACTACTAATGTTGACATAGTACTGTCAAACACTCAAAGGCAAATGAGCCTGTAGATTGCCTTCACAAATAAGCCATGTTGATAAGTGAGTAGACGCCCCCTCCAAATGTAAAACTTGACCTGAGAATGTTTTAGGAAGTAGGGCTTAAGCCAAAGAGGAACTGAGCAACTCGGACCAAATATCCCCGACGCGAACGAAATGGAGTCGAGCAAATAATGTGGGGTTTTCTCCCGCTAACGCAGAGGCACACGGATCTGACAACTCAAGCCTGAGCAGGCAAGAAAATAAGGATCAGCTTTTCGGGATTAGCCAGAGGATTTGCTACTCCAATTCAGCACAGAGACGGATGAATCGAGACATCTCATTTCTCTTATGGAAGGTGGATAATTGCGACGTTTTCTTATCAATGTCCAATAACTCATTTTCACCCGGGACCTGTGTGGAAGGCTTAGCAGCGTTGTATAATTTTCTAAATAGACTTTTGAGGTTTCCACAAAGTAAGAAAAAGAAACACCTGCACCATCTATCCACACTAGCGGTAAAAAGAAACCAATGACAAAGCAGCCATGTTATGTTTTTTTTTTTCCCCCACCACCAAAGGTTACAAGGTAAGCTGCTTCCCACAATAGCCAAATTCCCGCAATGAAATTAATGCCTTTCTAGCACACTGTAGCACAAAACAAGGAAGCCGGGCAAGTCATCGGACAGTTTGAAAGCGCCATTAATTCAAACCGAATGTAGCCACCTCATCAAATCCACTTTGCGGTAGTGATGTGGTCGTGTTCATAAATCCCTACACCTGCACTCCGCGCACACCTGCCTGATAAATGCATCCAGATGTTCAAAGTGAACATTCTCGTGCACATGAATATTTTTTTGCGCGGACGCGTTTCGCGCGAACGGGGATTACCTCGGGTGCATTTCTCACCCCGACAGTCACAGATCAATCTGTGAACAGCCTCGGCTATCCTTAAGAGAACGGCGGGTCGGCTTTTGATAGCGCAGTGAAACGGTGCATCGATCGGGCACTTCCTCTTCACCGAGCCGAGGACGCCCATCTGATGTCACAGGAATCAAAAGAGCATCGTGGGATGCAATTAAATTTGCATAATTGATATCCGATTGGCTCCTCGGGCCAGTTGGGTCGTAACGTGTTCCTATCCGGGTACAAACACGGAGACCGTGACCAAAATTCTGCTGTGCCAAACCAACAAAGAGCCATTCACACAAGGTCCGTAAACAAGATTCTTAACTGCCGTTTACAGCATTCCACCAAATAAAACCATGATTCAATAACAGAAGCAGCAATGTTAACCCTGCAGATGAACTGCACTGAGAGCAGCTTGAATACAGAGACCTTCCCATGGGGCAAGTCACGGCTGCTCGTTTTCTAGATAAGCGCATTACAAAAAAAATCACAACCGCTGTTCTTTCTTATTCTTTAACATAAAGACAAAATAAAAAATAATAAACTATGGATATGATTGATAACAGCAGCAGCAAAGACTTTTAATTACTTATATTGTAAGCACATTCCCTCAAAAGACACCCTTATCTAAGGTGACTTATGCAGCTTAGCACATAACAGCTGGGAAATCACTGAAGCAATTCAGATTAAGTACATTACTCAAGGGCAAAAGAGCTCTGATTCAAACAGCGATCCTCAAGTCCTTTAACCGATACTGCCCCCCCCCCCCCAACACCCCACCCCAACACCCCACCTCCCCCCCTCCCGTATTGCACTCTCGATATCGTCACACACTCCCTGAGAAACGGTGACTCAGCAGGGCAGATCTGCGTTCGTCTTCACCCCCGCAAACAAAAAAACAAAAAAAAAAAAAAAGCACGACCGTCAACCTCGTCGTTTCAGAGCGAAAATAAGTGGGCCCTGCTTTCGTTTTGATGTCACTTTCAGATTTAAAAAAAAAGTTTGTTTTTCAAGATCTGCGTCTTGCGACGTCGTGCGTGACATCACGTCACCCGCCCGCTGCTCTTTTCCCCGTCACGATTTTGGGAAATTTTCCAGCAGCGACGTACTAACTTTGTTTTTCTGCAACGACGGCAAGTCGTACCCGCGTTCATTTTCTCCATTTAACTGGGCACATTACGGGCTGAGCGCAAACCTAAAACAAAGGGAGAGTTGGGACAGCACAGCAACTGCAGCATTTAGAAGTGCATTTCACCAATGAGGCCTGTCGAGTTTGTGCGCGCTTCTCACACCCAACACAACTGCTTCCCCACGGTGGACTTTCAGATTCGTCACCGGTTCCAACCCGAAAATATCCGATTATGTTCGAGCTATTATATCATATAGGAATGTTAGCGGGTAACTATGCCAATATGATCGTTTATGAGAGCAGCCCGAGGTGCCCCTTTAAGAGACCCGTTAAGACAGACAAAGCCTCGCGCAAACATCATTTCTTCTCGAGGGCCGAGAGGTCATTTCTTTACACAGGAAAGCGATGAGCTCTCTAAACGCCATTTCTCGGTGAGGAGCACAGAAAGTTTTAACTTCGCTACTCAGTAGGCCTAGTTGTTTCCAATTACCTGCTGTGCACAAGGTTCATTTTTCAGGACTGGGAAGCCGCTACAAAGCAGAAGCACTTAGGGCCCAGTGTACCTGACTGCATTTTCTTATGCCAGCTAAAAACAGCTGTCAACTAGCTTTCACTAGTATTCAGCCGTTTAACCCTCATACTGAGCCAACCGAAGGAGGATTCCCCACCCCGCCCAGCCCTGCCCGGCCCCGCCCAAACGAGTATGATTCCTTCCAAGGTTTCACGCTATAGGTCTTCCAGGGAATTTTTCCTTGCTGGCACCACCGCTGGCTTGGTCTATAGGGGTTTAGGCCATGATAAACTGTGCAGCACACTGTGACAAATCCTTTGTAAAAATGCCCTATATCAGTGGTGACCAACCCTGTTCCTGGAGATCTACCATCTGCACTCTCGCCCCAACAAAGCACACCTCGTGTAACAGCTAGAGACCTACAGTATGTTCGGCTGCTAGTGAGTAGTCAGGTGTGCCAAATTCAGGTTGAAATGAAAACCTACAGGATGGCAGACCTAAAGGAACACGGTTGGTTACCACTGCCCTATATAACCAAAATGTGATTGATTGAATCAGTGATGCCCAATCATGTGCCATGGAGGGCTGAGACTACGCAAATTTTAATTCCAACCAATCACTTCACCAGCTGATTTCACTAATTAGTTTCCTCCTCTCTGGTTTGAAGACGGGTGTATTAATTAGTGAAATCAGCAGGTGAAGTGATTGGTTGGAATGGAAACCTGCATGCTCTCAGCTGTCCATGGAAAATAATTTGGCACCATTGGATTGATTGGATCTAGTTTTGCTTATGTTTACATTTTACGATGACCCCCCCCCGCCCCTCTCCCCCCCAAAGATCAGAATCAAATCATATCAGCTGTTATCTGAAAGCTGCACAGAGGAGCTAGTAGGCCATTTCAATGACAATGGGGTGACATTAAGGAAAGCAACGAATGTGTCTAGCCGCATATGCTTTTGTATTTTATCATACCGCACAGATCTCTTATTTAGGATTCCCCCCCAAAAAAAACTTATAAAAAGCAAGCAATTTGACAGCACCAATAATAAACAGAAAAAAAATCCTTTGAAAATGTTTCTCTGAGAATTTATAAAGGGGAGAAGCCACAATGACCCTGACAGACAAATTCTTGTACGAGTGCTTCCACATCACCAGGTCTTAGCCATCTTTAGACACTGTGCTTTAATACAAATCCCATTATCTAGTGTCAAAGCCTGAAGTTAATAGAATACCAAGATAATTACTGATGGCCTGACAGGTTAATCTTGTTACCAGACGGGTCATGACAAATTGATGACAAGCTTTTAGTGATGATTCTGTTTGTCACCTCAGTGACCAACTAAAGACCCTTCAGAGGTTTAGAATGAAAGGCGCAGGACAGGAATACGAGAATGACAATGACAAATCAGCCGCTGCAGACATTCAGACACGTGGATTTTTTTAATTTATTTTTTTTGGTTTCTTCACATTAAAAAAATATCACAGGGTAACAGGTAGGCCTATTTCTCTCAACACTGCATCTACAGCTCTTCTTTTTATAATTAACACTCACTTGACAGCATAAACTTGGAACAGTAACGTGTTCCCATTTTTTTTAATACCTACTACTGTAGAGTAATTTCAGTATCTTCCCTAAGTGAGCTGTACATCAAAACTGGGAAACCATCAACGCATGACCATCGAGTGAGGAAAGTATGTCACTTAAGCAAGCTATTACATGGACAAGTCGTAATGCCAGATTTACACCAAAATTGTTTTTGCAGCGTAGTGTCGCACGTAACCTTGTCTTGTCCTGAAAATGACAGCGTAACGTTAAAAGTTCGTAGGGTGGGCGTTCCCTTCTGGTGTCAGTGATTTCGAGGATCGGAGTGGACCCGCTTCGGATTTCATTAGCTTTCTGTAGGCCACAGTATACAAGTGACAACTTAAAATTAATATTTAAAAAAAAAAAACATACTAAATGAGACCTTTCAGATAGTATCCCAAATAGATCTGCAACATGGTATGTGCATGCGTGCACAGGCTATACAGCGAATGCTGTAATTAGTGCTATATCTAGTTAATTTAACTGGCTGTTATAAAATCTTGACAACCGCTGCAGATGTAGCTATAACAGTGCTATGAAATTACGTTTTAATGTGCCAATTAGTAAACAAGATGTGAACTAGCTATCTAAATATCCAGTTAAGGAAATCAGCTGCAACGGTTAGCTGTTGAGTTGGGAAGTGTAACTTAGGCCAGGGCTGCTCAACCATGTTTCTGGAGATCTACAGTCCCGTACGTTTTCATTTCAACACTAATTTAGCGCACATGATTCTAATCATTAGCAGCCATTCTAGATCTCTAGCTGGTGAATGAGGTGTGCTTTGTTGGGACTGGAGTGAAAACCCACAGGAAAACAGATCTCCTGGAACAGGGTTGGGCAGCCCTGGATTAGGATATTCAGCAAATTAGTGGGGACATATTCCTAGCCAAAGGCTGACTAGCTAGTTACCTAATTAGCCATAGCCTACATTTGAGTTAGCGAGCTGGGTAAAACGGATTTCACCTCGTTTAGTCAGCAAGCTATGCAGGCTGTAACAACTTAAGCAAATTATATCCGTCGATAATATTAGGCCTTCAATATCATTTTATGTAAGTCGTGCCTACATCTGTAAAACAGTCAGTTACGGTCGTCATTCTTTTTATCATGTTCTCTACGACATAAGTGGGAATCTGAACTCAAACGGAGCATGAAGGTAATCTGGTGTTTATAAATAAACCTTCTGCCAGGTGCCACTGCTTCAAAGAGAATGTCCAAGGGAAGGCAAGTGTGGCTTACATACACTTTCACTCAATTAGCTCACTCGTACAATATGACTAGACATGCATGACCGCACTGAAAAACAGACGGCTGCTGCTGGCAAAGCCAGCAGGCTGAAAGGGAATTTAAAAATTACACAACTGTAAAAGCACCAACACAGCACAACTGTAGCAACCCATGTCAATCATAGGCATTGTTGTCGGCAACAAACGCTTGCGTGACAGTAAAAGAAGCCACAATTTTAAAAAAAATTAATGAAATGAAATTGAAACTTATGCCCGGCAACATCGGGAAGAAGAACGCGCTGTGAATACAAACACATTTTAAGCCGCCCTTACCTCCAGACAGTCCAGACTGGCGAAGCTGGCGATGGCAAATCCATCAATGATATCCTCTTCCTGGGAGCTAGATTCCCGTCGCTTTCTCCGCGTCGGACGCGGCGCTCTGGATGAGGGGGCCGAGTTGGAAGCTTTTTTACCATTCTGTGAGGCATGATCCCTGTTAGGACTTTGCTCTCTGTCTGAGCAAGACGAGGGGCTCTGATTTCGTGCATCGCGGCCAGCTGCCTCGCGTCTCCGTACCCTCTCACGCTGGGATCGGGATCTCCGACTCTGCTTCAGTTTTCCATCCATTTTAAAATCGTTGTGGAAACTAAGGATTACACTGGTTTACCAAAATGTGAACGGATTTCCCTTTGCAATAGATCAATAAAATACTGAACTCCCAAACGTTCACACGACGATACGCCTATATACAAATTATATAGCTATGTATCTATATCAATAATTAGATTCACAGAATGACCTTGAATAGCTATAAACCTCCAGAATAACAAACAAATGTTCAAATATTCCACAATGCAGGCGAAGAAGCGATCCAAACCTTCACGTCTTTTTCGAGGTTCCCCTTTAAAACGGCGACGTCTCCTTCATTTAAACAGGTGCAAATTCGCAAAATAGTTATGATTTCTGTATTTCACTTGCTTTGCAACTTTGTTGCAACGGTACAACCCAATATTAACAGCTGCATACCGCAGACAACGCAGAGAAATTATACCGCTGCCCCTCGTTTTCCACCACCCAATCCATGATCCACGGTCGAAAAGGGGAAATTCAAAAATATAAATATCCGTCTCGACAATATGTGCGTATCAATAAAGCGTTAGAAATGGAACAGTGGACAATATCCACTGCACTGTAGCTAGCTAGCTAGCTATTTTCGCAAGTCTCAACTGTTAACCATCTCCCGCAGCTAAGTTCCACTATGGAAATTTTACGAGAGAAATGCTATCAAAGCAAGGATCTCCGAAGTCTTTCGCTTCTCAATCGCGATGTTTATACACGATCTATTTATTTTACTTACACAACCCCCACTCTGTAATCAAACCCAATCCAGTTACAGGGAAAAGAAACCAGCGGCTATTCCCAGGCCCGTGTAAGTTTTATAAATCCATTCCCGTATTCCGTCCTTGGTGGTTCAGCTGCTCGTGGTATACCGTATTTCTCCTTTTCTTTAAATGCAAAAGCTTTGATAAGTGCTCTTAAAGAGACAGAGATGATTAAAATCTCCTCTCCCCTCTTTCCCTACATCTGAAATTGGAGTCAGTGCAGTAAAGCCCCAGCGCCGAGATAACTGACGTACTTCCGCCACCTCTGCAATTACCAAAGGAAGTGAGCTACTTTTATTATATACTTCACAATGACTCTCAGCACAACTTATTTTGTCACTGAGTAGCCTACACATTTAGTGTAATTTGTCGGGTAGTTGCTCTTGTGCCTGTAGCTGTTTACAGTTTTACGTAGGCTATTTGTTTGTTTTGATGTACCGCTGTCAACAAACGGAAAGCTACTGCTGAGCTGTCATCAGACGTTGTCAGACGCTGAACGCGAGGCACGGGTGCCTGGTTTCACCAGAAAGAGCAGTTAATCTTTAAAATACACGTTTGTGAGATTTTTTTAAATCTACATTACAAAATGTATATGTATAAGATGCATGTATTTGTTTATTTTTTCAGTTTTTAACACAAAGCAAGTTGGACTTGCCATTCGCCTCGGTTATAAAATTCCTCCCGGAGAAATGCAACAATAACCATTCCACAGAGGCTCACAGAAGTCGTGCCATGGGAATGTTACAAATTACTGCGATTATTTCGCCCGCTGAGTGCCAAGTAACGACTCGGCAAGCTCAGTATTGAAGAACGCCCCATTTAAACGGTTGTTGTTCTGAAGATACATTGTGTAATGAATTTCAATGTTGTACAGCCACAGTGTGGAGTATTTTAAATTGTGACAACTCATAATGTATTCATTCATCCCTAATTCCGTGTGTAATGTGTAATGTAGGTTACTGTCAGTGACAGATACAGCACATACAATTTCATCATTTTCTGCGCATGGTTACAAAGACATTTGCTTAGAAAATTTGAGCCTTTTTTCTTTTTTTACACCTATTCCTCTTTCTGTTGTCAACTACCGAAGGTCAATGTGTGCAGTCAAAGTTCAATGGAACTGATAGCCTGTTATGTAAGACTGCACATTGGGAACAGGAACCTGCCTTACTCACTTAAATGCACTGCCCACGCAGCGCTGACCTGACCCCGATGCTCCTATGCTTTGAAGTTGCAGCTAGTTAAGACGACCTCAGTCAAGCAAGCTCAGCTCAGTCGTTCCCTGGCTGTAAGAGAGTGGACTCGTCCGAATATGGTGCAAACCGCTCTCTGCTGATGCAAATTCCAGAACACAGATAATCTCTATAATCCTTTGCTTACTGTTGAATTCTATACGTTTGGAATTAGTGTAGTCTGTCTTTGAATGTATGCATATTGCCTGATTTTGACCTGTGGAAATACATTTTTTTTATATGTGGACAATGAGTGAAATATGAATTCTCTCCGTTTTACCGTTTATTCCTAAAAAGCTATATTAACTCTTGTACATAACTTGTGATACTCAGCTGTATCTGCATTGCCGCAGTATTATTGAAGGGGTCCTGTTGTATTTCTTTTTACCAATAATTTTTGCAATTTGGCACAATAACACATCCTAATTTAGGTGTGTCAATCTCATTTCCTGGCCCACGCACCCTATGGTGGTTGTTGTTTCAGCCAATTCTCTTAGCTTTGTTGGTTCAATTAGGTCATTGTTTGTTCAATAAATATTTACAACTGTGGACTTCCCAAAACACAGACCTACAAGTTTTTTTTAGACAGTAGGAACAGAAACCACACTTCATAACATTCACCTGCGATTTGCATAAAATAAAAAAAAGTTGAGGTTTGGGCAAAAAATTTCCTTAAGAGCATACATGTGGCCCTACCTGAAATTAATTTTACACCTGTTGTAATTTCCTATCACCATAATTATGCTTATGTGTTTAGATTTGATCTGTCCTTATTTCCGCATAGAAAATCCCAAGAAAATAACTTGGGATTAAATACAAACAAGACCAGGTCAAAACCTAGTATATGACTGGACCGGCCGACCAATGGTGTAACTTCATCACTCACTCACTCAGTCACGGACATTCGCGTTTGTAGGGCTGACCCCACTGTTGTGGTCCAGCCAAAAACCGGTTTTCATATTTTATATCCCATAAAGGTTTGTTAGGGGTACTGGCCAAACAATAATCTGCATAGGACATTGAAGCTGTCCCTTTGCAGCAAGAGAAATAAAGATTTGTTTCAAATGCACAATGCAGGGTTGTATTCTCATGTTACATTCATTCGATCTGTACTGCCTGATTTTCCCATCACAACCATGCCAGCTATCACAGACTCCTTAGTGACGCCTCCATTTTGATCATAAATACATACATTCTTTCATAAGAACAGTGAATGAAATATTTCCCCTCACCACCACTGAGTTGATGTGATTTTGGAAATGACAATTGGAATGCAAAGCCCTTTTGTTTCATGTATGCTACTGGGAAGCAGAGGCAACCCTGAGTAAGAAAAATAAATAAATCATGCAATATTCATTTTGCTTTCACAAAGTACAGAAACAAAATTTGTTCACTCATGGTAGCCTTGCCCTTAGCTATAGTGCTACAGTGATTTCTTGCCAGGAACTACACCACTTCTTAAAGTAAATTAATTCCATTACAGGCATTTAGCAATCGCTGCTATCCAGAGCAACTTACACAGCTTTTTACATAGTATACTGAAGCAGTGCAGGTTAAGTACCTAGCTCAAGGGTACAACAGCAGTGTCCTACCTGGGAATCAAACCTGCAACATTTATGTTGCAAAGCCAATTCCTTAGCCATTATACTATACTGCCATCCATTTGGTTTTATGATTCACCTTCTCGTGTTGTGTGACAAGCTGCCTGCAGGTAGATCACAGCCGGATTCAACACATTGATTTTTTAGAAGTATGGGAAAAAAAGCTGTGCACGTCTTACTCGGAAATGTTCAGATATTCATGGTCTGGTTAATACAGTGAATTGTATTATTATTGCTACTGAAATCCAGGGCATTGTTGCTTTGTTGCACCAGAGTACATACTGGGGATTTTGGTCCGACATGCATTTTCAAGCTGACAGGGTTAAGGATTTTAATTTTTTTTAAAACAAACAAAAAAAAAATGTTTATTTTGCTATAGTGGTGAATGCTGCGTTGTTCAGAAAAATAACACTGTGCTACTGAAACAATATTTGGTATATGCAACCAGTACATCTCTCAAAACATTAATGCACATTTAAAAACTTTGTATTTTCCCATTATTAATATTTATCCTCAGAGCAAAGTTTGCATGGGAAGGGCTGGCCAGCACCAGCAGTGTATGAATTTTTGCCCAATTCGATTCTGGTAAGGGTTTGTGTTTTGGCCCAGCATTTAATTACACTGTAATGCCGGTTTGTTCTTCTGCTATGTGGGACAGAGAGGCCG
This sequence comes from Anguilla rostrata, assembly GCF_018555375.3. Taxonomy (NCBI): domain Eukaryota; kingdom Metazoa; phylum Chordata; class Actinopteri; order Anguilliformes; family Anguillidae; genus Anguilla; species Anguilla rostrata. Next base: position 6,597,433 of record NC_057942.1, on the reverse strand, counting down.
GGTCAGGAATAGGCCCGTGTTTTGGAAATTGCACTCGTTCTGGGGTCAGGCTTGCCCCGAGGGCAGGCCAGCTCACTGAAACAGAGGCGCATAAGGGCACCAGCTTTTTTTCGGTAATCATTTTCTTTGCGCAGTGCAACATTCACAGAAACACGACGGTGTGCGTGCATCTGGCCACACTGCTCGCTTAATGGGTTAGAAAGAGGGAGATGAGTCGTTGAAAACAAAAGCTTAATTTTAACATAACTGTATTTTTTTTTTAAATTGCACATTTTCATTGCTATTCTGAGGATCTTTATCAATCCCCCGTTGGTACACCCTACACAAGCAGACAGGCGCACGGTCTCCACCCCTGAGGATAGCCGGACCACAGAACAGCGGGGGTTTTTTTTCTTCTTCAAAAATACAATCCTGCAGTTGCCAGAAGAACCTCGACCTTTTACAATGGTCGCCCAACAGGTATGTTGTAGAGTGCGGAGTTGTTTCGCCCCTGGCACAGCGTCCGGCGAAAGAAAGCTGGCATTAAGGCCTTTTTGAATGAAGCCCCATACCTTCAGGCAGCGCCATTCACAAGGGCAGCGGTCGCTCGCGCCAATCGGGGGCTCCGGTTCCTCTTTTGTTTGGAGAAGGTTGGTTCTCATTAGCAAGAGGATCCCAGCTGCGTTGCATAAATGCAAATAATACGGCTCCTTTGCCAGCAAAAAAGGAACCCCGTGCACAGCCAGTCTGAAGTGGTTAGAGTAAGCCGGGGTTATTCTTCGGGGATTTAACAGATTTTGTTAATATTTGTGCTCAGTGTTGCTACTTCAGGGTTCTGTAACGAGAAACCGCCACCCCCCACCACCCCCCCCTTTTACATCCGAAAGCTTATCCAAAATGGACACCCACAACGTGTTTTCCCAGACTGATACTGGTCCTGTTAAAGACAGAGTGAGATTAAAGGCCAGCCTGAACAATCTGGAAGTGATTTTACCATCTGTATTACAGTTAGTGTTTTAAAACAATAGTTTTTGGCTTGGTGCAAACTGGATACTTGCCCTGAGCTAAAGATTTCACCAGACAAACATAGATTGGCATGTATACTCAGACAGACACAAACATGTGCCCATGCACGCACACACACACTCACACACACACACACACGCACCCACACACTCTGAGTCATTGCACTAATCCACTTTTGTTGTAAAACAATGTGCAAAACTTGGCACCTCAGCGACTGCTAATGCATGTATTAGCCACTTGGCTGCAATTACATTTGAACCTCTGCAACAGTATTTACCCCCTTGCCCCGACCCTTGAATTCAGTTGCAGGGGAATGACAACAACGATAACAAAAGCAAAAGAGCCTTCAGGCTTGGATTATGTGGATGTGTGTGGCTCAGCAACATGAATAAACCCCACTACTGTTAAAAGGGAGAGTGTGAGAGAGTGAGGAAAATGTGATCTCGCTGGGAAAGCTGATGCACATGTGCATACTTCAGGGTTATTTCTTCCCTTTTTCTTTCAATGTGCTTCCAATTTCTGTTTCTGAGTGTGATAGAAAACATTGCTTATGAATACCTAATGTTTGCACAGCCATTTCACCAAGAGAAAAAGCCATTACGTTTTCTGCAGTTGTGTGAAAAGCTTTTTTCTGTATTTTTTGAGACCCTTAGAAAAGACACCGGTTTAGTGCAAATCTATTTCTTTTGCAAAAGCAGTATCTTCAAGATGATAGTGGCGTAAGGAGAGCAAAAGGTTTAGGTTGATAAACCCTAAAGCCAGGTTTGTTTTTGCCTCCTAATGATTCTTTCTGTAGGGTTCAAAGAATGTACATCGAACAGGAAAAAAAAAAAAAAACTTTAACCCTGTGGGTAAAAGCCAGAATTTTTGACATCTAGAGGGATGTAAATCAAGGCGGAGAGATGTTTTCATATAAAAAGGACTAGGTTAACCCTTATACCGAAGCTCAGGTTTTTCCTGGATATAGCCTGACTGTCCTTGTTGGCTAGAAAAATGTCACTTTTCAACCTAATGTAGCCAGAACACATTGTTTCATCAACTTTTCACCACAAAAATGTTCAGTGGGAAGATCCCCACCTCTCCACTTCCCCCTGTAGCACAGAGAGGGTTGGATGATGCAGTGCAGGGTTTAGAGAGAGTCAGGTATGACAGGAGCCTGTGATCAAGAGCAAAGGATTATCTCTGTTTTTCTCAGGTGACTTCCAGACAATAATCCACCTGCAGGAAGAAAAAAGAAAAAAACTCAGCTCATTCAAATCAAACCTAGACTCCCTTTGAAATGCTTGGTCGCCAACAATAAGCAAAGTGGGGTTTGTACACCTTAAAAGCCACTGAAATGAGCAACAGAAAAAAACTGGACTTCACTGTATTATTGGGAGAACGTCAATGCCAGTCAGGTTTTCATTCTGGCCTTAACCCACCTGCTGCAGTACATCGGACTGAAAGGGAAAGGCACATATATGTTTTTCTTAGCGTGAGACGTAAGGATTCATTATGAACCGTAAGAGCTGCCAGAAGAAGGTCATCTCCCGTTGAGTCTCATTCAGCGTCAGCAGGACCCTTTTAATTGCGTCTTTCTGCTGGTGCGTAGACTCCACCGGCTCCGGAGGAAAAGCGTACAGAATGTACCGCCCGTCACACAACGCCAGACGCACCGCAGAGAAACGAGATCCGATACCAGTGCTGAGGGGCAGTCCTTCCTTGGTCACGGTGGATCTGAGAAAGAGGAAGAACGGGCACAGAAATAAAATAAAAGGTGACAGTACATGTGTTATAAAAAAACAACTCACAACAGCTATGCAAATTTCACTTGGGCGGGGGCGTTAAATTCACTGTGAATCACAATGACCTGATGCCGGAAATATTTAATATAGTGCTTGTAGTCCAGAGGATAGTCCTCTTAATGAAAAGTGTTAGGACTGATTCATAAGACTCTGCATTGTATGATGAGTTATGGAGAAATATAAGTTGTATGTGGGGTGATGTTCGCTAGCACTGGGATGGTGGCTAACTTGGATCTTATCTTGGGCTGCAACTCTCTTGGGCTCCCCAGAGGTTATTAAACCAAAAGATTGCATTAGCATCTTTTGGAACCTCAAATCAATCAATATGTTTCATGTTCCATGGATTTTTGGAGCCCTTTACAAACTGCTGGATGCGATTCACCATTGAGGCACTAAACCCACGTTATTAAATTATGATGTTTATAGTGCAAATATGTTAATGGAATTCATAATGAACAGACATAGTCATTAGTTGACAGGGGCATTGTAAATACCCAGCTAATAAAAAGCACGTTATTGAACATGCATTAGCAGCCTTATCCTGACATTTGACCTTTTCTTTTGAGGATCAATAGGGGTCCTGGGGGACTGTGATGAGACCATCAGCCTAAACTGACTTCATGAATATCTACGCTCAAGCAACAGTGTGAGTTAGATCCAGGAAAAAATAAAAATAAAAAAATAATTTCACCACCGCGTCTTAGTGTAGGGTTTTAGAGGGGGGGAAGGAGCCAGAATATTTGTTTGAATTTCCATAATAATCCATTAAAAACTGGCTGTATTAAATACAAGAGAATACACACACACACACACAAATATGTAAATTCACATATACCCGTGTTTGTATCTATTTTTTATTAAACACGTGGTACTGTGACCTTGACCATTGACCTTGTGATTTAAAAATCAATAGCGTTCGGGAGAGCCATGTGAGTACAACATCCCTGTCACGTTCGATCATACTACACGCAAAACTGTCTGTGCTGAGTGCAAGCAAAGGTGGCGCAGATGACAACTGAATGATATGTAGTTTAGAGTGCTTTATGAAATAAGTAAATAAATTAAACATTCCATTTTCATTAAGGTGTAATATCACTATTAGAATGTTCTTATCTGAACATTCTAATGCTTACGTTACAATAACTACTGGTAATGGAGGTCTAGAACACACTGACTTGAAATTTTGCAAAAATATTCCAAAAAAACCTCATTTTCAAAGGGTTAAATGTAGGCCTATATATCTGTTAATTGGATTATGACAGTCGAGATGAGTTTGAACTACATGCTCCAGAATGCATTTCTGAATTGATATGTTCTAGAACGCCCACACAGATTTGCTATCTATGTGCTTGAATTCCACAGCTTTGCATTCCTTTGTATTTTCCTTCACACAGGTATGCATGCAACGTGCCTAGCGTCACGCTCATAGTGCTCCCTGTATCAGTCTTCTGAAAGTCACACCATGTTCACAATTTACTCAGAGATGTAGCCGCAGAAGCTGGAATTTGCCCGAGCAAGATATCAGCAGCTGAATGTGTTGAAATGTGCTACAGTCCACCGTTGCATTCACTCAAATGAGTCAAACTAGTTTCTGTTTGGTGATGCTTATACTAACTGTACTAACTGTGTGCTATATTCTCATTTTGTTATTGCAACATAGATGTTGAAGCTGCCAAAAGTCTGTAATTTTATGAACAGTCTATAAAGTGGAAGGCCATTGGATGAATGTTTATAACAGTGTAAAAGCACTTAGAAAAAAAAAAATTTGGCTGTGGAGCACACAAAAGGAAAAAAACGAGAGGAATTTATTGCTAGCCTTTGTAAGCCAACATGAGGTTTTATTACAGGAACTATTCTTGGTGAAATTAGTCATATGGGCCACAGTACTGTTTCGATTCATTAAGGTGAAAGACAACAGCAAAGCACAGTGGTATCACTGCAAGTGGACTTACCAAGTTGCAGAAGTGGTATTGCTTAGTTATTCAGCCTTGGCCCCCACAACAAAGAGGGTGTAAATCGGGCGGGGAAATATCTTAGCCCTTTCCATTTCCTGTTTAAGATCTAAATTCCAGAAATCCCCCCATTCTGAGCATACATGTGGCACATCTCAATATTTTTTGGAAAGCGCAATAATAGTTTTTATTGATTCCGACACTCTCATCCCCCCCCCCCCCGCCCAGCCCCCCCACCCCCCCCCCCCCATACAAAGCAGCAGCAACAACACTCTCCCCGTACAAATCTTATCAAGAGATGTTATGCCAGCTCAGCTTTTCATAAAAGATATGGAGGGATCGATACTTATCCTCCGCACTGTATAGATTTACTTGCAGTAGGGGGATAAACGGAGGGTCTCATTTGTACTCTTGAGCGATCGCGTTAAACACAATGAAGGCCGTTCACCAAGATTGCAGCGGAAGGGACACAGGGCCACTTCTATACAGTGAAAGGACACAACAACAAAATAAAAACTCCACATGACAACCATTAACAAATTTGCTTCAATGTCTGGGAAGGGCCACACAGTACAATGTCTAGTGTGGACCAAAGCAGGATCCATATGTACCCTGTAAGAGATAATTTAACACTGGACATTTTAATTTTATTCAGCAGGTTGCCATTTATTTCCTGACACAGCTACCCTTTTCCAGGGGTGACAGATGAACTGTATATTTCACATTTATAGTTGTATATTTATTACATAAATACATACTCCATTCGCTTAAGTTCCTAGAATTCAACTGCAGAGCCCCTTAAATGCCCCTAACTAAACGTTATTGATGACGACGATGATGATGATGATGATTATTACTATTATTTTATTATTATTATTATTACTAACAATAATAATAATAATAATAATAATAATTATTATTATTATTATTACTAGATACAATCAACAAAGCATATGAAGCATATGACTATAATATACACAAGACAGAGCATTTCAGAACCCCGGACGGCTGGGGACCGCTCAGATTCAGCGGGGGGGGGGGACTGACTGACACTAATTCCCCTCAATCAGACCGTAATTAGCACTCGAGGCACGAAGACAGAACGCCGTCGCCTTCCCCGTGTCCCCAAACGCGGAGCGGGACGAAAAAAAAAAAACGGGGGGGAAAGCGCAAAAAAAAGCGTCGTGTTTTTTTTTTCTCCCCTTCCGCCGACGCGGATCCTGACACCCGGTGTGCTCCAGCGCGAGCGACGCGGCGACGCTACTCGTAATTGCTGGCAAGTGGCAGGCTCCCCCCACTCCAGACAATATCAGGCGAAACCCTCGCATTAGCGAGGGCCGTATTTACACAGTGACACTTCGCGCGCTTCGCCGGATTATGACAAGCTGTCACGCTACATTTCACACCCTGAGGTTCAGCATTCAGCCGTGCGCGCGCGCGTGTGTGTGTGTGTGTGTGTGTATGTGTGTGTACTGTATGTGTGTCAGCACTTCAGCTGAAAATTCCACTCGGTGGATAAACATTAAACAGGTTAGGCCTCGTGCAGGCCCCAGTAAAACTGAACAGTTCACAAGCACTGCTCTATTTTTGTCTGTCATAAAAAAAAAAGCCTGTTTTTTTTTTGAGGGCGGAAATTTCGTCTGTTGCATTCTCTCACTGTCTCTTGCTCTTACTTGCTCTCTCTCTCTCTCTCTTTCACTCTCTCTGTCTTCCTCCCTCTTTCTTTCTGTCTCTCATTCGCTCTCGTCCTCCAAGCCAATTTCAGTCTGCGCTCTCTGAGGTCAAGGTCCCGCCATTGTCCTTATCAGTCTATCTTGGTTGGCACCCTGTCTGTTCAGCATTGCCCACTCAGTGGTGGAATCCAGAGGCATCCGGTGCGAGGGAAACCCTGGGGAACCGTGCTGTCTCCATCTAGACCTGCGATGATGTATCAGGGGCGTTTGATAGAATCCGATTGAGCTGTAAATCACAAATGCCAGGAGGAATCATATTCTATTCTTTTTTTTTTTCCTTTTGGAAATTTTTTTTTCCATTTTTTATGGCCAAAAAGCTTTCCTCTCAAAAAAAAAAAACGGAGAACGTGCTCGGCACCTGCCCGTCCTGTTCAGCATAAAGCTCGGGGGGATGGCTTCGCCCGGCTCTTCTGAACGCATCGATTTGTCGCTATTATTTAGCAGGGCCATAACAAAAGGCGGCGACGCGAGCATGCAAATGATTTTTTTTTTAAAAACATAAAAAAAACAAAAAGGCGGCCAATTGAAAATTAAAGGCCTGTAAAATGAGTCACCGTTCAAACAGAAGGCGGGTAATATCCCAGGTCTTATCACGGCCCTCTGGCTTTCACGAGCGCTTGATTAGCAAACAGAAGCGAGGAGATAAAAAAACGCCCTCGCGTTACCGCCGCCCCCGAGACGCGTGAGAGGGCGGGACGAGCACCGCCACGCAAACAGAGCGGCGGATATCTTTTACGAGCGCAATACCGAAATTAGCATCTCTGCCTCCTCCTCCTCCCCCTCCGCCTCTGTATTTCTCGCCGGGGGCGAGGTCTGGGGCCGCGGGGAGAACTCGTCGATCCGGACAGGGTACGCCGCGCCGGTACTCACACGCTCGGCCCTCATCGCGCGAGCCGCCGGTTCGGCCGCCGTCGCCGTCGCCGTCGCCGCCGGTAACCGGAGACCCCGCCGCTGGAAGGGGCGACAATCCGCGACGCCGAGGGTCTCGCCCAAAAAAGATCTGCTCGCCGAGAGGAAAGAGCTGAGCCGCAAAAGGGGGGCTCGTGCCGCCCTCCGAAAACGGGAGCGACCCACTTCAAAAGCCCCAGCAAACCGTTACGGTACCCTGCGGATAAACTGTTTCAGGCTGCCTGTGTTTGCGTGGGTTCCTAATGCCTGCTGAGGCTGTCTGGAGAATCACAGGGCTCGTTTCGTGAAAGGGAAACCTGATTTGGTTCCCCTGCTTGGATGGGAACTTTCGACCTGCCTGAGCTGGTCGGAGAGCCTCAAACCGCTCACTCTGAAACTGTGGACAAATCAAATAAAACATTTTGTTGTATAGCGCATTAGACAAACATGTCGCATTGTGCTTTACAATAGACCCTGGCCTAAATCCCCGCAAAAGCAAGGGTGCCGTTCGCAAGGAAGAAACCTCTGGGCGCAATTAGACTTCAGAGGGGGAAATCTCCCCACTGTACGGGTATCTGGAGAAGAGTCTATTCCCCACGGTGCATCCCTCCCGCTCAGCGCTGAGATGATTTGAACTGGGCTAATTGCCTGATTGATCCGAGCTATTAACCTATGGGATTCAGCTCCTCGCTGCCGTGCTTCAGAGTCAGTGTGGGTGGGGGGGGGGGGCTGTGAGAGGATCTGGATTGCAGCCATGCCATTCGTCTCTTTCACATGGGGGGTAATGACCTGTTGTCAGCGTGGAGTGTGTCATTGGAACAGCCAGATAGCTCCATTCTAGAACACATTAGAGTGCCTCTCTCTGCCTCTCTCCCACACACACACACACTCTCACTCTCTCTCCCTCTCTCTCTCTGCCCCCTTCTCTCTCACTCTGGCTCTCTCTCTCTCTCCCTCTGCCTCTCTCTGCCTCTCCCTCTCTCTCTCTGGCCCCCCCTTTCTCTCTGCCCCTCTCCCTCTCTCTCAGCCTCTGCCTCTCTCTCTCACTCTCTCTGCCTCTGCCCCTCTCTTTTTCTCTCTCTCTCTCTCTCTCTCTCTCTGTGATTTGCTTGCCTCGGCTGTATTAGTGCCCTTTATCATTCGGCAGGAAACTCAGTGGCAGGACGGGGCGGCAGCCCCCCCCCCCCCCCCCCCCCGGATCACAGAATCGCCGCCGCCGCAACGAGATTTCTCTCCTCCTTCCGGAGGAAAAACGGTGCCCCCGGGCCGTCCGGGGGTGCGTTCCGCGAGCCGACGCCAGGGCTTCCAGCCGCCGAAAATACATCGCCTGTGCCCCGCCGGCCGCCTTCTCACCCTCCGATCCTGCAGCGTGAGAAAAAGTGACCTTTCACACAAAGAAGAAGAAAAAAAGAGAGAGAACGCTACATTTTTGCAGGTTTTTTTTTTTTTTTCACAAAGCAACTGCGCTTCCGGAACACTGCGGTTCTGGCACGGCTACAAAAAAAAAATGAAAGAGAAGGAACCATACCCAATGCTTTACCTAGAACTGAAAATAGGTCAGTCATGAAAAATAGCTCTTACGTTTAGCTGCCTTGTTATCTGATGTCTTTTTTTCCTCTTGCTTGCTTTCTTTCTTTCTTTCTTTCTTTCTTTCCAGGAGGACTGCATCATATTTCTCTGACTTATTGTTGTAAATTAATGCACGGGCCCAGATACAGTCAATCCTCTTTCTGTCTCCCTGGTATCGGGCTGTGGCGCTTTAGGGTATATTATTACATTATGGTTTATGTGCATGCTCTGTACGTCCAGATTAAAAGCAGATGGAGGCCGAGGAGTCCTGGGAAACTCCGGAGTGCTCTGCAGGGCACTGGCGCGGCACCGACGGCCCCGCTCGTAAAAATCAGAGCAGACATTTCCCTGTTCCTACGCCGTTGTGCCAACGCTACATCCGCAGAGAGCGGAGACTTTATCAAAAGCTACCGTGTCACAGAATCGCAGGCACTCTTTGTTTGATCTGGATTTCGTTGTTGCTTTTTTTTGAATTTCTTTTTTTTTTTTACTGGAGTTCAATCTGGGTTCCTTTGGGAAATCACAAGTAGGAAGGATGTTTTTTTTTTTCTTCTTCTTGTTTTGTTCAACGCCAGGGAAATTTCCAGCTGGTCTCCTTTCTTCTAGACGCGTAGCGTCTTGATTGCGGCACTTTTGAAAAAGGAAAAAGGGGCTCTTTCGCTTCACCTTCAAAAAAGCTCTCATCCGGTTTTCGCGGTGCCAAAAACCTTATCCTAGCGGGACAGACGGCCCGTGAAGGAGAGGGTCCCGGAACCCTCGCGATTCAGGTATCAGTGATGTCACAAAGATGAAATTGGCCTTTGGCTGTCTTCCCAACCCCCCACCTACCATCATCCCCGCCAACCCCTACCCCCGTACCCGCACCACTACTCTGTCATCCCAGGCATCCCTGAAGGACGTCTTAGATTTTTCTAGAAACACTTTAAGGTTCATAAGGAGTCGCAGTCTCCAGTCTCCCCCCTCCACCCTCACCTCCCCCCCCCCCCCACCCCCAAAACAACCCCCTGCTCACTTGTTCGAGCCCTCAGGGTTTCTTTAGAGCGTTTAGCTAAGAACACACGGCTCAGGCAGATCAAACGCTCCTGCCGCTACCTCCCCATTCACCCCACGGAATGCTTGCTTTGATATTTCATTCACTTTCTGCCTTTAAGTGGGCTTCCCCCCCTCCACCCCCACCCCCACCCCTCCTCTTCCCGCCTTTTGCATTCCGGGCTTGCCTGTCCCTTGGCGGTACAACCTAAAGGTGAAAGATGCATTTTCCATTTTAATGACCCGCTCCTCAGAGCTGAAGTCTGCCAGCCTTTTACAAAAAAAAAAAAAAAACAAAACGTTTTTTTCCCCCCGCATTACGTGAGTACGTGCAGAGGCTACAGCGGCACGTCTCCGGTCGAACGATTTCAAAACCGCGGTCTTCGGACCCCCTGCACCTCGCGGCTGGACCGTGTGGGGGGGGGGGGGGGGGGGTAGGAACCGCGTTTCATCTCTCGCCGTGGCAACAAGCTTCGGGCGCTGACCCCCGGTGAGCTGTAGGTGTGGCTACACCTGAGGCGAGCCTGAGGGGTTTCCAAGGCGATACGGGCTGACGATATGTTCGCCGTCCGCAGGTGCGGAAGCGCGTTGATCCCTGACTCTCCGTCAGACGGAGCGCTCAGCTGCAGCTATGATCCTTGACCCGCAGCAGCCAGAATTACACGCTGCACATAAAGCTTTAATGCACACTACAAAAATACAATAACACAAGCTAAGTGATGCTACAGTTCCCCATAGCCTTCAGGCTTGTTTTCTCAGACTTTTTGCTGTATTCATCCTGTCTGTATAAAAGCAGCAGTTATTTAGAAGACCCAGTTCAAATAATTATTTGAAATAATTTAAAACCCCTTAAATGGCAGTCAAATTCCTGCAGATTATCTACAACAAAAAAAAAATTATTATTATTTCACAAATACTCAAAACACATTTATTATCTCATATGATTTTATGTTTTCCTATATCTACAGTTTAAGGTAATTAAAAAAATTGGGACTAATATCTGTACCACCACACAATGTGGCTGTACATACAGTACCTATTACTGCACAGGTTTTAGCCCAGAGACCACAGAGTGCCCTACAACTGTGACATATCGAATGGCTTAATTAAGGAAAACCTTGCCTTACTAAATGGACTGCCATCTCCTATAGATTAGTCACGGGCTAACGATTGGTGAGTAACGACCGGGAGACACTCTCCCCTTGTACAATGCGGCCTCTCTCTCTCTCTCTGTCTGTCTGTCTCTCTCTGTCTCTCTCTCTCTCTCTCTCTGTCTGTCTCTCTCTCTCTCTCTCTCTCTCTCAGACAGCTGGAGCCGCACTAAAGCAGAAATGTCACAACACACACATTTCAGGCGGCTATTGAGCCTTCAGTCAGGCCTGTACGCCACATCAATCCACCGCTTGCCTCTCCGGCTGCAGTTTATGCACTAAATTTAGTCCGGAGCTGAGGGGGGGTTTCATTAATTATAGATCCGTCAGCGAGTACAAGCCGGGGGGTGGGGGGAGGGGGGGGGTGGTGGCAGGGGCGAGCGCTCGTTCCCCAGAACCGTCGGGCAGCCAGCTAGCTCTCCCGGCTAGTTAGCCGTCTAAATCAACACGGTTCCGGGCTCCATTAGGCCGGCGGGGCAGGTGTTTTCTGGCGCGATCCACGCGACAATCATTCGGGCTTGAAGACCGGAGAGGTCGCCCCAAAAGCCACAGGAAAGACGCCATCTTGACGGCGGATTGTCCAGTAGACTGTAAAGCATGGGGAGTGTCGACACTGGCTGGGTCAGAGCAAACAAAACAACGAGAGGACGGTTTAGTTGTGCTGAGGCTGTTATTTATTAGTGGATGGAATCCGAATACCCACAGCATTCGACTCGCCCTGTCCCGTACCATAGATACGAGTGCACGGGCTAGATAGCTAGATGTAGCAAAAGCTGACCGTGGCTTGGGTCACTTTGGCAGACTAACTACACATCGGAGAATAACCACCCCCTGTGCTTCTTATAGGGAGGAAACGAAATGTGTTCTCCTTCAGATATGCGTGTAGGAGGGCGGAGGGCCATCTGTAACATTTTGTGCACCCTATGCAAAATTTTGGGTCCTTCCTTGGATGGATTGGGGGGGTGGGGGGACACTTTGCAATTGTCGGCCCGGCGGTGGGGGGATTGGGGTGCAGTTGTAAATGTGGACCAGGGGGTGAGTTGGCATTGCGATCACAGAATGGGAGTGGGGGGGGGTTTGCTCTCTCTTGGGCCCTATCCAGTGACAGGGCCCCTGAAAGTTTTCCACCCCCCCTCCACATGTGCGTGCCTGAGTGTATGCAGTAGTGATTGCTACTGCCAAGAATGTATTTTCATTACACGTCAGTCAGACCTGGTTAAATGTATATGTTGGACTGGACTGCTTCCCTACATATGTACCCGCCCCTATTCCAAAAAGGGACGTTCGCAAAAACAAGGGGAAAAATAATGTGATATGAATCATGTTTGATTCCATGTTGTCTGCACTGTATCTGTACAAATCCAAAATCTACAACAGACACTTAATCCAGTGTAAACGATATCATCTGCTTTGGAAACTGCATCTGTGTTTTCATTATGTCTAAAAAAAAAGAATTCTTATTTTTTCTGGCAAGGAGCTAAATCTTTTAGCCATCCTCTTCTCGCTCTGCCTCTGTGGATATTCCTGTTGATTTGTGCATGTAAAACTTTAGTAGGGGGATAGCTGTTTACGAGCACGAAAACAAAAAATTATGTCCGTTCCTCCTTGCTGCAATTCACACACGAAAAAAAAGAAAAGATGAAATAAAAAAATAAAAAAACGAGGCAATCTTTTGATTTAAGTTTCCTGCAAAGCAATCACGGGCAGATCTGATAAAGTCATAAAACATTGTTATCCGTTATCTTTAGTGCAGCTGCAGGTGGACGCTTACCTCTTTTTTTTCCCCCCTCTTTTGTTTTGCTACCCTGGAAACAGAGCGGTCAGCGGCGATCGCAGGCTCACGCCGAAGCCGGGGCGGTCCACAGGAAGCTGGCGTAACGACCGGTCCCCCAGCCACTTAAGCACAGCTCCGAAAATCCCTTCCTCGGAAAATCAGTTATGCCGGGGAATTATGCGGACTGCTGACCCGGGGGGGGGGGCACGCCACATTTTCCAGCCGACTGCTCTCCGGTTACAGTGGAGACTGACTCCGGTTCAACTTTTTTTTGATTTAGCCGTGCGCGAGAGCTGTCGTTCGGTTAATTTCCCGGTCATGTGACGATTGGGCCACATGTTTGATTTAATGCTGCTTTTTTTTTTTTTTTCCGTTGGTGCGTGTAAAATGGGAGTGAGCAGGGCCGCGTGATCCTGATTGAGAAGCGCCGCGGACGGCCGTGTTTCCCGGTCCCTCCCGCGGCGAAAGGGGGCGAAACTCCGGCCGCAGACGAACAGAGCGATGGACTGAAGCCGGGGGGGCGAGCCCGGGGGCGAGCGGGGCGTCTGTGACTCCATAATCAGGCCCTGCCCCCGAGCCACGGCCTCATCTAATGCTTTAAAAAAAAAAAAAAAAAATTCAGTCTGAGATAATGCGCCGTTCGGCCGTCACGCACTTTTAATTTGTAATAATGGGCCGGCTTGTCAGCAGTATTAATCAGAAAGCGTTCCCGGCGTTCCGGGTTGGAGCGTGGGGGGGTGGGGGGGGTGGTAGCTCGTCAGAGTGTAATCTCCAGTCAGAATTCCGCGGGCAAAAGTGAGTCGAGACAGAGCTGATCAATTTCAGTCCAGTGAAGGACAGGTGGGCGAGTTCTGGGCGGAGGGGGTGATAAGGGGGGGGCACCAGTCTACCACACTGGGAGGATGGATCGGTTTCTCCCCCCTTGACCCAGCAGAGTCCGGGGGGGGGGGGTGGGGCCCTCAAATTTCTCACCTCAGGAGCCACTGCCTGCTGTGTTACACGGTGTCTGGCACAATCCGGGGTAATCTATCTACACAGAGTCAAAGCAAAGTTCCCCTGTCTCACACACACTCTCCAAAAAAAGAAAAAAGACCTGCAATAAAACAGGGCAGCGCTGTCTGCTTTTCTGCTTTTTCCTGCTGGGTCCGCATTTTTTATTATATTTTTTTTTTCCCGGGGAATTCCGGCGAAGGCTCGCGACGCACTGCCGTCGGATTTTCGCGGTTTCAAAAAGCCGAAAAAAGAGCGCCCCGGCGCGGCTCGCCTGTCGCTGGGGGTCTCTGATCCTCCTCCGCCCGTTTAGCCGGCGAAGCAGACAGATTTAGCGGAGACTTCCGCCGCCGTGATTTCTCCACCCGAGCCGCTTTTCGGCATTGATCACGCCGGCGGCCGGAAGGAGAGCCCGTCTGACAGGAAGGAGCGCTTCAGACTCCGCAGCCCTGCACTTAGGGATGGTCCACAGCCCTGCACCTAGGGATGGTCCACAGCCCTGCACCTAGGGATGGTCCACAGCCCTGCACTTAGGGATGGTCCACAGCCCTGCACTTAGGGATGGTCCACAGCCCTGCACTTAGGGATGGTCCACAGCCCTGCACTTAGGGATGGTCCACAGCCCTGCACTTAGGGGTGGCAGGAGCCGCGTCACGACCCATGAAACTCACTTTTTTTCGGAGCTGGTCCTGTGACGGCTATCATTCCGGTCCGTTCGCAGATTTGAGACGTCTGGTCTAGTCGCGCTGTGCGGACCGAGCACGGGAGTCCAGCCGAAAGGCTCTGTGCCCGTGACTAATTTAGGCCGGGCCCGCATTGATTAGCGAACTATAGCGGAGAGTTTAGCACACGTGGGCGGCAGTGCAGCATAATGGGTAAGGAACTGGTCTTGTAACCTAAAGGTCACAGGTTCAATTCCTGGGTAGGACACTGCCGTCGTGCCCTTGAGCAAGGTGCTTAACCTGCACTGCTTCAGTGTGTATCCAGCTGTATAACTGGATGTAATGTAAATGCTCTGTAAAAATCTGTGTAAGTCGCACTGATAAGAGCATCTGCTAAATGCCTGTAATATAATGTAGTTCAAGATTACATGATTTATTTATTTATTTTTTGAATCTGAATATTAGTAAGGCCTGGTCAGGGTATACTGATGCATGCACAGCGACAGAGGTTAAGTCATTACAGTTTTCAGCCCCAGAGCACCACAAGAGCTGCATCTCCCACTAGCACACCACCGGGAGGGTTTATGATGACATAAGCATAAGGTGAAAGTACACAGAATTAGCTTCGTTATCTATTCGCGTGTTTGATTGCTGATACGGTCTGCAGCTTCCTCCCCAGCACAACCCGACGTCCGTGACTGGCCACACAAAGCTGCTACTGTACGTCCTGAGTGCTACGACGCGGCGCAGGCTTCCGCTGGTCTCTGAGAACATCTAACCGGCACGGTCGAACAGTTTTCTGAGAAGCGCTAACCAGGCCTGAACACTCAGAACCATGTTCGAACCCTTAATAGGGCTAATGATTGACCCTTACGCTTCAGCCTTTGACTGAAACACTACGCGCCCCTTTTCAGGAGTAGCTGGTACAAAGGTCTCCCCGAAAATTTAGAACGCGGTAAATTAACGACTGCCCTACTGAATGAATGGATCTGAATTCCTGTTGCGTCCTACTGCACGTCCCATTACAGTATGCGTGTTACGCTGCTCCCCTGTAGGGAACTGGCACGGCTAATCCCGACCGGTGCTGAAGGATCCCGTATTTAAACAGGAATTTCCCGCGCGGGACCGTCGGCGGAGCGAAGACAAATGAAGCGTGCCGCGAAAAGACAGATAAGAGCGCTCACAAAAGAGCTCAGCGCAACGCCTTCCTTCAGCCATAACTCATAAGTGACCGTTTATCTCCACCGCGCTTGTTTTACTCCTTTTTCGTTTTTTTTAACATAATGCGTTTCTCGATCTCGCGAGATCATCGGAGATAACGACAACGCTAACTGCTTCCCAGCCTCCGATGGAACGCACTGTACACACAGCACATTGCAGCAACCAACGCATTGTTACTCATGTTTCCCATTTTACTCATTTATCCAGCTGTATAAATGGATACAATGTAAAAATGCTATGTAAAAGTTGTGTAAGTCGCTCTGGATAAGAGCGTCTGCTAAATGCCTGTAATGTAATGTAATGCAATGTTTGTGTTGTACTGCCAGACAGAATAGGACAAAAGGAAAGAGATAATTTACACAACATTTTCAGATCACACTTCACAATGTAAGCAATCTTCAGAGAAAAGTGATTGTTATTGTAGAAGATGGGTGAACTTGGCTTGAACTAGCAGTATGTTAAATGAGGGTAAACTGCATTTGTTTAAGAAGCCACTTACACAGTTAAACGATTAAATGAGCGCATTCATCATACACAATGCTGGCCTGTAATTTCGAGAACGCGCTGCTATGGCAATAGAACAATAAAGAATAGCTAATTGGCTCCCCATTGCATTTCTGTAAGGACAAATTTAAAAAATGTATACAAAAAACAAAAAGGATTGTGTACATAGACTGTGTACACAAACTAATTTTAAAAAAAAATGAGTATTAAAAACCTAAGCGTTCATGAAACATATTGCTCCTAGACCCATATAATTATTAATTATATATGTCTGGCTGTTGGGTGGCTCATGTTGTAACAGCACTGTTCTCCTGCATAAGTAGGCCCCACATTCAGGTATGATTGGCTGGCAGCCCTGTAGGGTGACACACAGTTGGTTTTGGACCTGTGTTTTGTAGTTGTTCCAATGACCTTCGGTATGCAGTTATTGTACATTACTGCGTCTGCCAAATAAATGTAATGTAAATGCAGAACTGACAATGGAGGTTGCAGTAAGAGTTGCAGCATCTGCATGACATTCCAAATTGGTGAGAGAAAAGGAATTAAACCATTTAAAGCATACATATGACAGTTATATATTAATATTGACAATCATGTGTATTCAACAAGAACAGGGGATTAACAAGAAGTTTCCTGAAAAAGCTATCAAAAGCAGGAGTATTTGAAAACAAGCCTTTAGGTATCGCCGGTTGACTGCACCAAGAGCACATCAATTAAACAACCCTTAAAGGACTCACACAGAAACACTGGCAATGGCGAGGATTTATTTTTATAACCCAACATCCAACGTCCCAGAGTGAGCAGACTTTATTTTTGCCTTATTGCTCCAAACACTAAAATGCCGCGATGGTTCTCTTGCTGGTGCTTTGGCTGGAGTTCTCTCACTAAAGACAAAAAGGGCCAGTGCAGTATTCGCACCGCGGGTAGAGCGCCGGTTTGAAATATCTTCGTCCGGCTCGTGTCTGCGTGAGCGCGACTTCCACACCGCGGTGCGATAGTAAGCGGCGGCTGACATCACGTATTCGGCGGACAGTTTGACGTGCTTCTCTGCGCTCTCCCGAATCGAGAGCAGAGGTTGTAGCAACGAACAAACTGCTGATGATGAACACAACCGGGCAATCCAAATTTTGAGATATAAGGGGGGGGGGGGGTGGGACATAAAAACAAGATAACAAACTGCCAGAGGAAAGATCAAACGATTGGGGGGTGGAAAAATAGCGGAATTTATGGCAGCAATTCGTTGGCCCTGGCAACAACAGGAGGTCAAGTACAACAGCCGTGGCGATGAGACCCCACTGGGAGCCCGAGACAAAAAAAACCCTCTGAAGATCGTTTTCGGGATCGCGTCCGCGGGCCGAGAACATGACCCGGGTTAAGAGACCGCCGCTGTTTACCCTCCAGCGCCAAGGCGGCCCGCCGGGACCGGAGACGGCCTTTATCGGCCGGCCTGCGCTCCGCGCGCGGACTGACAAACGACAGGAGCGGAGAGAGAGAGAGAGAGAGAGAGAGAGAGGGAGGGAGAGAGAAAGAGAGAGAGAGAGAGAGAGGGCGGGAGAGGAGAGGGGAGAGGAGAGAGGAGAGAGAGAGAGAGAGAGGAGAGAGAGAGAGAGAGAGAGAGAGAGAGAGGGAGAGAGAGAGAGCGATGGGCCCGGGGGGTGAGAGCGGTGGGGAGATAAGGCCCATCTGAATGAGACGCGGGTCAAGATTCATTTCAAAAAAGGTTCAAAGAGAGGCCTCGGTTAAAAAGGGGGGGGGGGTGGGGGGCACGGGGGGAGGGAGGAGACGCATCCGGAATTCACCTTGAGCTGCGGATGAGCGCCGTGAGCGATCGCTCACAGAGAAAGGCCATCTCCACGCGCGGCGACGGGGCATCCGATAAGCGGCACCTCTCCGCCGCGGCGGGAGTGATGAATAAAGCCGCCGCCACCGCCACCGTCCCCGCCGCCGCCGCCGCTCCTTTGTGCTGCTGCCCAGCCTGACTCCCTGTCCCACGAGCCCCTCGATACGGGCTCACGTCCCCTCCCGGGTTTTATGGGAGAGGTTTGTTTATCTACACCACCCCCTCCCCCTCCCCCTCCCTTTCATTAACCCTTTGAAGAGTAGGTCTTTTGGAATGTTCTTTTCAAAAGTCTTAGTCAGTGTTCTAGAACTCCTTTGCTTTCAGTTGCCAGTGGCGATTGTGACATCAGCGTTGGAATGTTCAGCAAAGAACATTCTAATCGCATATTTGTGATCTCACGCCTTAAAGGGTTAATCTTGACAAATGTGGCAATTAATCACATTTCAGCCCCACTGCCCCACTCTGCACATTACATCAGTGCCTTAACAGGATAAGCCACCCAGCAGCACCTTCCTCTGCAGTTTTTTAAAATGAAAATGAAGCGTAGCTGAGTGTGACCTGAGAGAGACCAAGGACGTGCGTATCCTCCAGTAATCCTCCGGTGCGAAGCAGGCGGTGGACGCACTTCTCCTCTCTCGGTTTTTAATTTATTCTCAGCCGATCGAGCGACAAATCAGGAACATGACGTCGGCTCGGGGGGGGCGTCGGGGTCACGCGCTCCTCCGCCGCTCTCGCCCCAAAAAACAACCGCCGTGGCCAGACGACTGTCTGGGCCCGGGGGGGGGGGGGGGGGGAGCCCTAACAGGGACGATAAATTGCGAGCTCCAGGCGGGGGCGGCGCGTCGCGCGTCAAGGCGCCATTTAAATAAGACGAGTGGAGAGACGGCGGGCGTGGCGTCCTTCCCGCGTGATAAACGGGCCGCTCGGATGTTTTACGGCCGCCGGTTACCGCGACGGGATTGGACTCCGATATTTACAACGGACCTGGAGGAGACGGCCCGCGCCGGGAGTGTGTGTGTGTGTGTGTGTGTTCTGCGGGACACCACCGCCCCCCAACCCCTCCACCGCCGCCCCCCACCCCCCCAACAAACACGGAGCCGGCTGGCAGCCGGACAGCGAGCCACAAATCAGCGGCTCCCGTCCCCGGCGTCGCCGCTGCCGCCGTCGGGAAGAGTTATGTCTTCGGAGGAAACTAATATGTACACAGGCGCGCGGCGGAGGGCTCCCCCGCTCGCCATACGGACCGCGCGAATCTGCAGGCGCGACGCGAGGCGCTTTAATCTCCTTAATTTTCGCCTTGCGTCGTCGTCGCTCTTCTCCAGCGTGTCAGGTCTGACAAACGGCCCACATTGCAACCCGTGTCGCAATATATATATATATAAAACTACATATATATATATGGGCTTCTGTCCATAAGCTTGGTAAGACATAAACTTCCTCCTGTTGTACAGATTTACGGTTTTGTTTGTCCACATCTTTGTACCCCAGGGAGAGGAAAATCTGTTTTTATTAGGAAATACGTGGCAGTGGGCGTCGCCGTCTGCCGAGCGTGATGTACCGCGCCCGCGCGTGATTTCCACAGGACTGCAAAGCGCACCGCGCGGACGTCTTACCGCCGCGCCCGAGCCCGGCGCTTTAATAATTCACGGTTTGACTGGTGTAATTGGCGTAATGAAAAGTAAAATATGAAGTTATGCGATATTCACTCTGGCGTACAGAGCCCGCAGGGGGGAGGGGGCCGCGTTCGGAGAGAGACCGTCTTCTTTTTAACGTTTAATCACAACCGACCCGAAAAGGAAAAAAAAAAGACGAAGGAGAATGTCTAACCGATGAACCATGCCGCGCGAGCATAATTGAGTACAACAGACAATCTCCACTGGTGTCATTTGCAAAAAAAGAGAGAAATAAAAGAAGAGAAATTAGCAGATGATTTACAGATTCTTTTTTTTTTCTCTTGTATTTAATTCAGACTGGTGAAATAATTGAAGAGCTGGTCTTGATGGTCCCTTCAACAAATTGCTCACATCAAATTGAGAAATGCAACGGGAGCTACATAAAAATTATATTCAGATATGTTAAAATATATTTAAATATATGAAATTATTATCAAATATATCAACATTGTTATTATAAATGTTGATGGAAGATGAACAAAATGAGCAAAATGCACATAAAGCTGCTGCTTGCATGGCACTGCACAGAAGCTTCCAGAAGCTGTAGGAGCCTTGGCCTTGGCCTAAGCACACTTGCCACGGTCTGAATTGTGCTCCTTGCAGGCCAGTCCACTTTTTCACACATTTGAATTCGACTGATAGAGAGTGAGACTGAGAAAGACAGGGACAGCGGCTCTCGCCTTCAACGAGAGAGCGCGATGGGGAGACAGAAAAAAAAGAGACGCAGAGAAAGAGAGAAAGAGCGAAAGAGGGAGGCAGAGGGAAAGCAGGCCGCAGTGCGAGATCAGGGCTCGCGCACGTGGGCGAGCGCTCACGGAAGAGCTTCGTTTTATAAATGGCCGGCAGAACGGAATAAAGAATCAGTGGAGCCCTCTGACGACGGGTGGGGGGGGGTCGGGGCGTTTGGGGGGTGGGGGGGTGGGGGGTAGCGTTTTATCTCCTGTGGTCTCCACTACACCAGACACCACTTGTAATTAGATATGAGGAGGCAGAGAAAGACCGCTCTCTCTCTCTCTTTCTCTCTCTCTCTTTCTCTCTGTACACCAGGGCCAGCCAGCCTCCCTGGGAACCTGTGGGCGAAGGGGAATTACTCGGATGGGGAAATAATGGGCCCTTCATTTCTGTCGAGACGTGGCAGGGCCGTTTCCTGCGCCTGGACGCCCGGCCCTGGGTGAGTAATCAGCCCCTCGCCGGCTCGAGGGTCTGTGGCGCGTTCAAACACGGGCGCTGGGCGAACTGTCAGGCGACGGGTCGGTAATTATCCAAACCGAAACACAGCGCAGTCGCCGGTTCCCATGGAATCAGTAACCGCGTACATGACTGAGACATGGCATCATAACGACTTCTATGGTGATAGATATACATCACCATGGTGACAGAGTGTTATTGAATGTGAAATTGCACTTGTTAGATGATAAACGTGTACATTATATTTTACATTATGAGTTTAAAACTATACTCATTATGATAATAATATTTTCACATTCCTAACATGAACATAAGTTGGCGATATTATTGATGATATTTGGATTATACATTCTGATAGCAACGTACAGCATTTTGATGTGGCAAGACTGCATTTTGTATGGATGGAGTATTTCTCTCTAACATCTTGCTGTAATATTCTAACCACATTGGCCGATTATTTGCTCCACAGTCGCACAGACACCTACAATTCACATCCGGGAAAAATAACATTGCGATGAAAATAGATTTCACCCCAGTGCGTCTATGTCAAAAACATACAAATGTAAAAATGGTCCATTAAAAATGTTGTTATTATATAGAACATTTACAACATGCGATAAAACTGTATTCAAGACTCTTCACACACTTCAATATATTGTGACAACATTATTATTTTTTTTTTAATCGCTATTTCGCATTTTGACAATGTAATAGTATGTAATGCGGCTTTGAAAGCCAAAATTCAGCTTTGAAAGGTTTTAGTCATCAGCGTAATTGTGCCAGCTCGGATCCATTTGGCTCTGTGTAGCTATTCCAGTCAGTTCCTCAGCTGACTGCACGCTGAAAATTTTTTTGAATGGCTGAACTAATCGAGTTAATTCCCAAAAAATGCGCACAAGCAGTCCACTGGGTCTTCAAGCAAATTGGCCTCCATTTTGGGAAAGGAGGCAGAGCTGGAGTGGGAAGGCCGCTCGGATTGCACCGCGACACTTCGCTCGGCACTTGGAACGATGGATGGATTTGTCTGACGGAAGCTACAGTTGGCCTGACAGGGAGAGAAACAAAATGGCCGCACAGCGGTTCGCGTTACGAGCCCCCCAGGACCGACGGCAACCGCTCTCTCCAAAAACGAACCAAAAACGAAAGGCCACCCTGCTTCCTGTTCATTTCATTTCCTCGTCCGGGGAACGCGGGACACGCGGTAGGAAGGTTTCTCTGGCGGCGGGAAGTGGGTCACTGAAATCCAGAGAAATTCCAGGAGCGTAGGGAGGTCGTTAATCTCGTTTCGCTCCCGGTCTCGCCCAGATATTCAATTATCCCGGGAGGTCGACGGTCCCGGGAACGGCAATTAAAAGCGGCAAAAGCTAAAGGCAGTAGCCATAATTCACACGATTATACCCCTCCCCCCCGACCCCTCTTCACACACACGAACACACACACACACTAATATGTACAGATTCAGGCCTGAGCTCTATCCTGAGTGCTCCTGTCCATAAATCTCTTCAGGGAAAAAACATCATACTGTGTTGCCGACAATAACAGACTATAGGCTGCTGAACACACTCCATAGGTGCGATGCCTGTCTGACCAGCCATCCATCCATACGTTATCTACACCTGCTTATCCTGGGCAGGGTCGCACCGTCTGACCATCTGTTCACATCTGTTTGACAGTCACTGTCAAAACTGTATTACTAATTTAACGCTTTTCCTAGATTGTAATATGGTAACGGGTGACATTAAAATATTGAAAAATGAAAGAAAATGGAGAGCGATGGGTTTCTGAACAGACCTGGATTAAATACGTACTTGAATTACTTTTGACCGCAATGAAAATTTGAAAACCTTCTTGCAGATCCCTGAAAATTTTCACTGAAACCTTTTACGAAACCAAAACTTGCAATTGTGTGAAAAGAGATGCTTCTTGTAAAATTGTCAGTAATTTACAGGTATTTTATGAGCATCCTGAGATTTAAAATATTTGAAATAAAGAATTTGCCTCCCCATCACATCCTAAACCCCCAGCAATTCATTTTTTGTCTCCTGTAGGGAACATGAGTCTCCAGTCTTAATCTCAAGTATAATTTATTGTACTATACTGAAACCTACTCTACAAGGCACATAAAACAAATAATACTCCTAAAAATATTTTCACTGCAACATGTTTCTATTATCCAAGACACTTGTATCATGCTAAAAAAAAAAGAAAATACTTTTAAAACTTTCCCAGGGTACCTGTTGCATATTCTGGTTTTGGTTACAACCGATCTTTTGGTCAGCTGAAGCTTTTGAAAACATGTGTAAGTTCCACCATCATTTTTTCCTTAAATTTAATTTAACACAAGGCACGCTCGGCTTGTTGTCACTTGCGTTGTCTTTGAACTTAATTTTCTTCAGGTGAGCACCTCTTTAAGACCCCAGTGATTTCACCTGCCAGGCTATAATTGAATCAATTAAAAATGTAACAGCCTTCTACCAGCACAATTTCTCAAATAGCATATTACCGATAATGAAAACATTGGTTTCCTGACTGATTGAACGTCCAGGGATGTGAATATAGAACATTTACTGGCATTAAATGTGCCTAATTAAAGGCATACTATGCAGGATTTTAAAAATATTATAAAATATTATCAAATAACCATGTTCAGTCATATTTATGATGCGTTGTCAGTCTGTCTTTGTGCACATTTTCTGAATCCATGCTCCTCTGCCTATATTCCTTCTTCTCAAAATCTGTTTGGGACGTTATAGCATACTCTAATGTGCCTTAGACTTCCATTATCAATATACTGTATGATGTCAAATCACAAACACGTGATTAGAATGTTCTTAACTGAACATTCTAATGCTGACATCTAATGCTTCTGAAAATTCTAGAACACTCAGAATTTTGAAAAAGAAAAAAAACCTTCAAAGGAGCAGTTATTCACTGTTCATTGTTATTCATTAGGAGCCATCTTGATGTGTCATCCAGGAGGGCCAGGTTCAGAGAAATGCCCTCAGGTACCAGCTGACAGGGAGCCGCGCGCTGACAGGGAGTTTAGAAGACGTGAGCAATTAGCGACCGCCTTTAACCGCGGAGGCCTACAGGCCTGGCCGCCGTGGCTCGGCGAGTGAGTGAGTGAGTGAGTGGTGAGAGTCGCGTCAGGAGTGGGGACATAAGTGTCCCTTGAGCTCGCCGCGCCACCGCCACCGCCACCGCCGCGCCACCAGCGAGAAGCTATTTTTTGCTCCTTCGCGGGTTCCTGACACCGCCAAGGCTGAATCCATTCTTCTCCCTGAATGGGGCGATAACAGGGCCAGCCGGGAACATTACGCACCACAATGGGGCGCGCCGCTGATTTCTAACCCCCCCCCCGTGCCCGCCCCCTCCCACCTGCCCCCTCTGCCAGTGCCCATTGTCTCCTTTATCAGGGCTCGAGTGGGCACTTACTTTCGCCGTGGGCGTGATCGTGACATCGATTAATGGCCGCCGCTTTTAGGTAGGTCCTTTTTTTTCCCGCAGACGCCACCGCAGGCTGAGAGCTCACCTGCACCTCTGCAGCGTTTATAACGTGTTTACTGGGCCCCGGCCTGAGCTACGGCTAGCACCCTCTAGCCCATGTGGTGCTTAAAGGGAACACGAAGAACTCGGTCATATGACAGTATGAGTCATCTGATTTTTGCCTTAGATAAGATATGGCCTTGCATTCAAATCTGACTCCGACCCATATTTGCAAGAAAAATAAATTAAAGTTAGCTTTCATTTTTGGCAGTAGCTAGCACTAGGACACAGCCATCTTGGAACGAGCTAGGCCGGTTTGCCTCAGGTGCTCAAGCTATTCCTATTACTAGACTGCTGACTGTCAATGAGTTCAATGATGAATCGTGAGGAAAAAACAAAACAAAACAGAGAAGCCCAATCTTTTCCCATTACCCCAGGATGCTCAAATGAGAGCATTATTGAGCAAAACTTATTCATTTTCACGAACTGCCTCTGATGAGACCGTGACTACCATACTGCTGGCTGTCAGCTCTAAAATGGCACCTGTGGGGCCGGGGGTGAGGGTCTGCAGTTCTGTTCATTGCCCCAGCACTGTCCTCCATCGTCTGTTTGGCATTTACAGTCTTTTTTTACAATCTGTTCCATATGTCATTATCGCTGCTGTGACCTGCTTCTTTAAAAAAAACAAGTCCCCAGGACATCTATTAACTGTGTTTTTAGTGAAAATAACTTCTCTTTTAAACAGGAAAAATCACCACTAAGCTGCAATTTTCCTGTTGTCGCAGTCGCTGTTCTTTATTGAAGGCTTTTCATAGGGTTCATTTTTCACACTTAAAAGTAGGTTATTTTACTACATATATTATAACCTGTTTTTCCATCATAAAATAAGCCCTCCAAGATCTTTTTCCTGTTAAATTATGTGTGCAATAAAGCAAAATGTGTTGCATTAATTGACACAATAATATGTTATTGATCTGCTACTCCAATTGATCAATAAGTTATTGTCTGTGAATGCTCCATCAATATAATTTATAAGCGCACATAATGTGCAATTGACTGAAATGGAACTGTTAAATAAAGTGGTCCATGCGCTTGTTTTGTTCCCGCTGGCTTGCAGCAGCTGTTGAACAGTCCCACACAGGAAGCTGCATAGGAAATCTGACACTTCCTATTTCCTGTTTCACTGTAATAAGGAAGGCCATTAAATTTAGCCGGAGTAGAATACCCACACATGACACATTTCCAACACGATACCATATCACAAATATGTGATTATTATTATTAATGTGTTACTCTGGGGGACTTTGAAAGCTACATCTACTGTTTTGTGACTTGGGCATTTAATTTATTATTGTTTTTATTTACGGGCATTTAACTGGCACATTTGTTTACTCTGCTGTTACTTGTAATATACTTGTTTATTTGCTATTCTCAAAGTGTATCCTACAGTACACTTGCAGTCACCTTTTATAACGGTCTCTGAAACCGAAAAAAAAAAAAAAAAACGCTATACAAACTGAAATAGTTTTTCACGATCAACATACAGTAGGGGTGTGATACAGTTCAGAATGGTTTAGCAGCAGCATCTAACGGCTCATTTAGCACGCATTGCCGTGACATATACACACGGCTCTTTTTTTTTAGACGGTACTTTTTCCAGAGTGCTGTTGAGGGAGTGCGGACTTGGTGGAATTCACGGCACTTACGTGTAAATCGGAGAAACTCTTCGGCTGTTTTGTTCGACGTCGGTAAACAAGCGCTGCTGGGAATACCCGAACAGCAGCACGGCTTTTTTTTCTTTCTTTCTTCCCGGCTGACATGAGAACAGACACCCCGCAGTTCAAGAGAGCATGACAGGAAGTGGACCCCAGAGACCATCCATTTTCACAGGAAGGGATGTTACATTTTTTATTGGAGTTTCTTTCCTTTTTTTTTTTTAAATTTAATTCACCACAGGAAAAGAATGGGGGCACAGAATCCCAGCAGAGACCGAGAGAATCTCTGCCTAATTCTTTTTTGGCTCCACGCATGAGTACGATAGGGAGGATGACTGTAGACAGTATGTCAGAAATTTGTCCATTCCATATACCCAGAGGTGGAATAAACGAATCATATTCCACCATTATATTAATACTGCCAATGGACCATACTGCTAATACATAATTAATACAATGGACCATTCAAACTGTATTATTTAACAATGGTCATTATTTAACTGTACATAACCAACTTCTGTGGCATGAGGAAAAGATGGGACATCACCAGAGGCTGGGTATCTTCCCTGGTGATTCCCTGCCAGGCCTGTACTGCGGCCATCTTCAGTTTCTGTTTGTTTCTGGGATGTTTTACCTTCAATCTAGTCTTCAGCAAGTGAAACACATGTTCAGTTGGATTTAGTGCAGGTGATTGACTAGGCTAGTCACATTCCGCTATTTGGCCTTGAAAAAATCTTTGGTTGCTTTCGCACTGTGTGTGTGTGCATGCATGTGTGTGTAGTACATACAATAAGAATGGAAGAAAAAATCATCAGCAGTGCAAGTTATTATAAATAATATGTAATTGCTGCTAGCCCTGCCAACAGTATTGATAAAGTGAACATAATGTGCAATTCATCATGTGGACATGCACAGCAGTCTTTGCATTATAAACCCATTCTTTTTTCTGGTGCTGCTTTTTGGCTGCTGAGACACCTGGGTCACTGAAGTGCAAGTGCTGCTTAAGGAAACGGCACTTGAGCTCTGCGTGGGGAGCAGGGGGTCGTGTAAGAAATCCGGAGACTGATTCGATGCTCGTAACACGCGCGGTAAGTGATTTTTACAACCCTAACCCTCCGTTAACTCTCCTCTGACTCCGCACTCGCCGTTCGATTTGTAAAAACGCGGCGGGAACACGCACGCGTCTGACCCACGGCACGCCGGAGAAGACGCGTTTTGCTGGTGAATCGTGAGGACAGAAGATGAGCGTCCGCTTTCATCATCAACGTTGCTGCTCAGTTTGACGCACGAGGGTAACTGAAACTCAGTTTGTTTTTTAAAAAACATACATTTGAATTTTTTTTTTACTGATGATATAGTATTCCCCATACTTGCAGCGATGCGTTTTCAGTTCTGCGTCTCTGTGTTTGAGCACTTGTTGCTCGTGAACCAAGCAAACGCCATTGCCAAACGCGGGGATGGGCACACGGCATAACGTCCTAATCACATATTTGTGACCTCGCATCTAAAAAGGCTAACTTTCCGTCAATACAGTTACCAGTATTCCAAGCCAGCTCCAACGTCCCAGTCAAGCTGGGTGCAGCTTCTATAAGATCTTGTCGAACAAACTTCTGTGCTGGGAAAGGAAGGGCCCAAGGCATAACAGTTTAAAAAAAATTTTTTTTTTTACCATAACATAAGTAAAAAAGAAATGGCTTGCTTAAAATCACAAGGGGTTGATGGCTGACATTCAACATTCAGCTGGAGACGTATATAAACGGAGGGAAGGAAATTGCATAATTTCATATGTTCAAGCGTTTCATTTGTTCTGACTCTTGCTTTGGGGGTTACCCGGGAAACCTGTTCCCAGAACCACGGCTACAGCTTTAAGAAAAACAAAAGAGAGAGAAAGAAAGAAGGGCTCCATGGCTCTCAATGCAAATAAACACGTAGAGCGAGTGAGCTATTTTAGACCCTCTGTGTAAGGCTCACATCTCCCGAAGCCTTCCCGGCTTTCAACAATCTGGCTCGCGGAACATGCTACCGACGCTCCCAGTTCATTCAGGCGGCCCCGATATCAGGGGAACTTAAGGGTAACGCGGAGTAACCTTGATCTGCCCGCGGGTATTGAGTTCCACTCAATCCCAAAACAGACGTCCGTTCAACGTCGATGGCCAGACCCTTTGCCCTTGGTTACAGAGAGCAATCATATTCACTAGTTACACAGGGGGGCGGGGGTCAGGAAAGCTACCCGAGCGGTGTATAGACCTCAGTTCTCCTGCCTCTGTGACTGGCTTCATTCTCCGTTCAATATCCAGGCCCCTCGATATCGAAGATAAGGTTACCAGCGAGAGTGCGTCTGAAATATTGAGTTCAGCCAATCCCAGAAGACAGACATCCTTAAACCAGGTATGGACGACCTCATATTTACCTTTTTCGAGCAGATATTTCCATTAAAGCGCAGGAGAAGCAAGATTTAAACCTTCACAGTTCTCATTATTTTACAGCTTTTTCCCTGTGAATGATTTATTTGTAGTCTGTTCCCAGCAAGTGCCGTTAATTGTCATTAGGATAGCAGCGATACTCATCTGAACTTCTGTAAATGGGCCTTTGTACTTCCAGTCTTCCGAAGGCAAGCAAATTTCCGTCACACTCAATTATTTACAGTTATGCCACCAAGCAGTGCATTTATTTGAATAGATTTCGAGCCGTCCCGGATATCTGATTATCTTCCCTCTTTAAAGAATGCCGGCTGTGTCCACTTGCGGAGTCCTGTGTTGACTGGAGCGCTGCCAAGCCAATAACAATCAATATACCCCTCCCCCCCCCCCGCCCCCAGCTCCCAGCTCCCGCGCTCAGTAACCAAATTTGGATTTTGAATATTGCTTTTATCAGACATTCTTTGAACTGAACTCGCCATTGATTGAGCCCATTATGACCCGAGGAGGTTGTCCTCGTATGAACTCACAGGCCTCTCAGCCAGCGACGCCGTGCACAGCTTAGCTCAGGCTTACGGTGCGGTCTCTGATGTGGTTCCATAGGGACTGGAGGAGTTTGATATAGATCAGTGTATCGTACCAACCCGGCTAGTGTACCGTACTATCGTACCAACCCGGCTAGTGTAGTGTACACAGCATCCAATTAGCAGGCCTCTGTCGGCGCACCCGTCAGTGTACAGACGTTCGGCAGTACAGAACGGCGGTCACTGTACCACCGAAGGTCCAGGGGTCAGAAAGTAAAAGGCCAGCCATCTGTTTCTTCGATCCCATGATGTACTCAGTCAACCGATTTCGCTAATTGGTCGTACCTCCTGGCTGAAGAATTGCGCTAATTCGCTAAATCCAGGTGAGTGGAACAAAATACTGGAGAGGGCTTTTACTCTCTGCTGCTGGTGACCCGCTGTAGCGCTTCGTTGGGAAAGCGTTAAGGTGCTGACAGCTGTTGCTAACGGCGCTCTGATAGGTGCTTGCTTGCTTGCCGGGGCCTGATGTGTCACGGATGAAAGCATTTTTAGCACGTTAGCGCCATTCAGGAAAAAGAGGATGGCAGCAGCCTAGGCCCGGCCCTTGCGACACACAGCCTTTGAGCGGCTCGGTGTTTGCAAAGTGCTTCGGTCTGAGCCGGTTAAACACGAAGCACTGGAGCTTACCAGCCAGCCAAACCGAATGGCTTTCACCGCCCCCCCCCCACCCACACCCCCGCCCCCCCGGGATGGACGCAGCTGCCGCCATCGTGGCTGGTCCTCATGGGGACGATTTGGGACACCGGACCCAGACACAGCTCCTTCTACGCCCCCCCCCCCCCCATCCCCTAACATTCACGTCCCTTCAGTCTATAGTGATGCTGGGTTTGGGAGAGAGAGAGGGAGAGAGAGAAAGAGAGAGAGAGAGAGAGAGGCGTGACCCTTGGCTGGTGGATCTGGTGTGATAGACACACAGGGGCAAGGGGAAAATTAAAAACAGCAGTGTGTTTAGCTGAGCTATCGCACTTAAACAAGAAGAAAAAAAAAAACAAGTGTGGTTCGTTACCCTTTCCTTTGCCAATACTAATCAGGCCCATGTCCCTTGGAGGCCCTTTCTGGCCGCAGTCGCAGCCTTTGGCCATTGGGGGCAGTGTTGCAGAGGACCAGACTCAAAAAACCACAGAAGAAGTTAATCTCCACAGCCGGGGGGGGGGGGTTCAGTAGTTCAGCCATATATTCCCGCGATGCAGGCGGAGATGTAAGCTAAGCGGAATTTTATAACCGCGCTCCGATTTTCTCTAACAAATGTCCTCATATGGGAAGCATTACGTTGCACGCAAGGCCGTATACCTTCTTGACAAAATGCTTTTTCTTTCACCCCGCCTCCCCCATCCTCCCCAATCCCCACCCCCCCCGCCCCAGTAAATGGTTTTAGTGGTACTTGGCCTCCCGCAGAAACCCGAAGAAAGGATTATGGATGTAATTTGGCGGTCAGGTTCTTAGACACATACCAAATGCTCTATAAATAAGTATGTTATTGCAGGCAGTATTTTAGGCCACGGCTGGTCTCCTCCCGGCATCCATGACAAATGCGAGCCAATTGTTCCTTTCCGAGGGCTGGCCGGGAAGAACAACATTCATTAATGTCACGGGTAACAAAAGCCAGCCATGTTATTATTTGCTTCTGAACCGTGCTTTTGAATCGTCAAGGACATGCCTTAATGTATTCTAATTTCATTTGCCTTTGGGACAGCTGGGGAATGGGAAAATGCACTGCTGATTAAATATACGTTGTGCTTCCTATAAATGTATATGCAATTCACTTAAAATAGATTTTTTCAAAAAAATCCATAGTAGTATAAAAGTATTATCTGATCTGAAAATCCTGTTTATTAAATGAACATCCTTATGTGAAGGCTCAGGCTTTATATATTAAGCAATGATGATAATACCTATCAAATGAATTACTGGACTAAGACAATATAGAAGCGATGAACCGAGCCATGTCACGTGCGGTAATTTTGGGAGTGACAGGTGAGCAGGCAAGATGTGTGATGGGCCATCCCCTTTAAGGACAACGGTGGACGTAAGGGAAATCCCCTTTAAGGATAATGCTGATGTATGGGCCATCCCCTTTAAGGATAATGCTGGATGTATGGGCCTTCCCCTTTAAGGATAATGCTGGATGTATGGGCCTTCCCCTTTAAGAATAATGCTGGATGTATGGGCCATCCCCTTTAAGAATAATGGTGGATGTGTGGGCCATCCCCTTTAAGAATAATGGTGGATGTGTGGGCCATTCCCTTTAAGGATAATGATAGATGTATGGGCCATCCCCTTTAAGAATAATGCTGGATGTGTGGGCCATCCCCTTTAAGGATAATGGTGGATGAATTTTCCTTCATTATGTTGTGACCTGGTTAGCAGCTGACATTACTTGATTACTTGATTTATCACCTTTATGTCAATGACAGCAAACATCAGTGGGGAAAGTACAAATGCTTCTCAACGGTGACCGATTGAGAGGGAAAGACCGTGTTTCCGGAACACGTGGGAAACAGGAAACAGGCTGGACAGGGAAAGAGGTGGCTGCCGGGGGGCCGTTCAAGAGAAATCAGGATCAAAGTCGGGGCACAACCACCCCCCCCCCCACCTGCCCCCCACTCCCCCCAGCGCTGCGGCGTCCTCCCGACGTGCGGGTGCTTTTAATTAGGGGAGCCCTTCAAGCTCGCCTGGCTCAAGGCTGCCGCAGATTAATTACCAAAGATGAGGCGATCGCTGTAATTTAATTTGGCCCCCGAGGCATCGCGCCTGACCTCTGACCTTCACCCCTCCCGCCATCGGGCGAGGACGACGGCGAGGGGGAAGCGGCCGCGTCTGCAAGTCAAATGAGCGGGCCTCCTGTCCTCCTCTCCACCTGCGAAAGAAGGCAAAGCGTTCATTAAGCAAATGTTTACGCGCCGAGCCAAGAAATGCGGTTAACCTCTAAACAGAGGCTCCGGTTACAGGAAAGTCAATGAGAGGAAAACCGATCCGCAGTCCTGCCGCATATCTGACAGCGTAATATCAACTGCGGCGACTTACTCTCCACACGGTCTCACAGCGGGTTAGACCTCATGCACCAGTAATGTTTATCCAATCGTCTGACTGGAGTTTCCATAATTTGTGCCAGTGCTGTACGTCGGCTCTTTTTGGCTTAGATTGAACGCCCCTGTTCTACGGGGTCATAGCGACGAGTGCACCCTGCCGGCTCACCTACACACTCACTCCACCGGCGGCCATGTTTTTTCCTAGGTCAACTATAAAAGCAATAAATGTGCTCTGCTTGCTGCCACCGAAGAATGTTTTTTTCCCCCAAAAACAGCAGGGCTTATTCAGACATTTCTAATGGAGCCACCAGTAGGCAATATTATGAATCCTAGAGCAATGATGACAAGAAAAATCCAAAGCTTTGGTGAAAAAGTAAAAAAAAAAAAAAAAAAAAGAACCAACAAAGGAAGAGCTGATTAAATAAAGCTGATTAAACAAGATAAAGTTTATGGTGAGCAGCTCCCTGTGCTGGTTCCAGGAAGCACCCTGTCGCGAGAGACAAATGAGACGTTTCCTGTCCGTATTAGAGGAATGGCCTTGATCAGGAACTCTGACACAGTGCGGTGTCTGGGAGATGAGGTCGCAATTAGCTTTTGACTTTCCTCGGCGACACTCTTTTTATATATATATATTTTTTATTTTAGTTCGCTTGTCTGCAGTCTTTCCATGTGTCTGTGGAGCAACCTCAGGCAGCCAAGCTGAAATGTTACTGCAGAAAATTCAAGCTCAATTGAAAAAACCAGCTGGGATTCTGGGCTGGTCTTAGCTGGTGTGTAGCTGGTTAAACTGGTAGAATTAAAGCTGGTGGCCAAACTGGTGGACCAGCGGACTATAGGCCGGTCAGCTAATGAACAGCTGGTCGACCAGCTAAACGCAGCTAGAAGTGTTGCAGACACAGCTTAAACCAGTTTAGGCTGGTTTAAACCGGAATGAATCGGCGGGGGTTGCCGCAGTACGCCAAAACGACGTGCAAGCGAAGCGAGGCAGAGAATGTGCCAGCCTGCCGTCTTCGCTCAGACGTTTTTTTTTTTTTTTAGTGCTGCTTTTTTCCGTTTATTCAACCGCTTATAATCTCCAGCTCAGCTCCGGAGCGTTTCGACAAACAGCGCGCCATCGGGCGTGCGCTGAAGATGGCCTCCGCTGGGAACAAGCAGATTGCCTCCGGGCTGCGGAGATATTAATGTATGTGGCTGAAAAACGCATTACTCAGGAACATTTTTTATTACACTTTGTAAATCGGTTTTTATTGCGATGGTTTTTTTTTTTTTTTTTTTTTTCCAAGCACAAATAATTCACAGCATTTTGGGTGGCGAAATCATCTGTGATTAAAATATCCTTGCTCAAAAAGTAATTCATCGGCGGCGCTATGCAGTACTTTATCCCTACTCGAAGAAAAGTGGGTGGTGATACAGCATATGAATTTCACATCACTGCATTTACATACAGCCGCAGGCCTTAAAAATACAGATTGAACAGACCTAATGAAAATAGAATGTTCCTATATTAGAATCTGGAGTCGAATTTCACCTGAACCTCATGTACAGGGTAGCCACAAGGCCCCTCCCCCCGCCCACTTAATTTGAACCTGTCACCGATTGGTTCATGCTGTTGCCCTGTTCGTGATGCTTAAGAAGCTCAGTTAAGCCCTCCTGGATTGGGTCAAGAGAGTTGTGTGAGGCATGAAATGTTTCAATTGTGATTTTGTTTTGAAGAAAGAGATCGTACGAAATGTACCTATTCATGTGGTGGAATTAATTAACCGTGACAAAGGAACACGAATAGTTTTTTTTTTTATTTAAAATTTTCAACTCGCTACAGATGTTTGGCGTTAGGAGTATGTACCGAGCTTTCGAAACATTGCCGCCGCGTCTCAATGCAGGAAGAACGCCAAGTTCAGACTTGCGAACAGGAAGACGAACGACTTCCTAAAAACCCTCCCGCGCTACATCGGTGGACGAGGCGCGTCTGATAAATCACGGCCGTATTTCCCCCCCCCCTCCCCCCCCCCGTCTCCGGGCAGGGCGGCGCAGGGGGGGCAAGAAACGAAACAGGAGAAATGATTGAGGGCGCAGCGCTTGAAAAAGAAAAAAAGGGGGAAACGGAGCGGCGAAACAGACGGCGGCGGCGTCGCCGCTGAAGAGGAGAGGGGCTCTCGATTAGTCAGGTGCGGGCTGCTCTCACCCTTTCAGGTCTCGGCCCACTCGATCACCGGGCAGGTGGCGGCGCCGCGCGAGCACAGGGGAGATGCGTATCGCCGCCATTATTCTGCCCCGGGGGGGCGGACGCTTTAGAAAGGGATTCGCAGACACAAAAGGCCCCGGCTCTTTGAATCGCTCCGCGTCTGTTTGAGCTCGGATTCAGATGAAAGGCTGTCCTTTTTTTTTTTTTTTTTTTTTGAATCCTTGAACCAGATAGGCTAAGTGCAAGCAACATCCAATAATAATAATAATAATAATAATAATAATAATAATAATAATAATAATAAAACTAGACAATTCCTGCAGAAATTGTGAAGAGTGGTTGCTGTCAATGCAAATTCGACTTTGTGCTGAACAGAGCTTTATACATTATGTAAACATTATTCTTACATAAGTATTCATTATTACTATTTTGGAAGAAGATGACATATTTCAGGTTTCGTATGCTAGGTAGTTGATATGGTGTTCTAGGCAGTTGCTATGGTGTTGGGTTGCTAGAATGTTAAGAGGTGGCTGCAATGGTGTTCTATGAGGCTGCTATGATGTTCTAGGTGGTTGCTAGTGTGTTGCTAGGTGGTTGCTATGGAGTTCTAGGCAGTTGCTATGGTGTTGGGTTGCTAGGGTGTTAAGAGGTGGTTGCAATGGTGTTCTATGAAGCTGCTATGATCTTCTAGGTGGTTGATAGGGTGTTGTATGCAGTTGCTAGTGTGTCCTAGGAGGTTGCTACAGCTAGGGTTAGAGTTAGGGTTACAGCTAGGGTTAGGGCTAGGGTTAGAGCTAGGGATGGGGTTAGGGCTAGGGTTACAGCTAGGGTTAGGGTTAGGATTAGTGTTACAGCTAGGGTTAGAGATTGGGATACATCTAGGGTTAGGGTTAGGGTTACAGCTAGGGTTAGGGTTAGTGTTAGAGCTAGGGTTAGGGTTAGGGTTACAGCTAGGGTTAGGGTAAGGGTTACAGCTTTGGTTAGGGTTAGGGTTACAGCTAGGGTTAGGGTTAGGTTTAGAGCTAGGGTTAGGGTTAGGGTTGCAGATAGGGTTAGGGTAAAAGCTAGGGTTAGGGTTAGGGTTACAGCTAGGGTTAGGGTTAGGGTTACAGATAGGGTTAGGATTAGGGTTACAGCTAGGGTTAGGGTTAGGGTTACAGATAGGGTTAGGGTTAGGGTTAGGGTTAGGGTTACCGCTAGGGTTAGGGTTAGGGTTACAGCTAGGGTTAGGGTTAGGGTTACAGCTAGGGTTAGGTTTAGGGTTACATCTAGGGTTAGGGTTAGGGTTACAGCTAGGGTTAGGGTAAGAACTAGGGTTTGGGTTAGGGTTACAGCTAGGGTTAGGGTTATGGTTACAGATAGGGTTAGGGTTAGGGTTACAGCTAGGGTTAGGGTTAGGGTCACAGCTAGGGTTAGGGTTAGGGTTACCGCTAGGGTTAGGGTTAGGGTTACAGCTAGGGTTACAGATAGGGTTAGGGTTAGGGTTACAGCTTTGGTTAGGGTTAAGTTTAGGGTTACCGCTAGGATTAAGGTTCTGGTTAGCGTTACAGCTAGTATTAGGGTTCTTCAGCAATGATCAAATGCCTCTCTACCAAGTCCAATGAGGCATCCCATGACTCCCTATGAGAAGCAGTTCAAATGCCGAAACACTGGCAATTTAAATGAATGGTCGAATGTTCAACCTCGTGATGTCACAATGCTCTGTCTTCAGCTGCTAGAGGGCATTGTGATTTCACGAGGGTCAGCATTCCACCTTTCATTCTTTATGGGGCAAAATTGCCCACAAAAAGTTGAATTTCTGAGAAACCTTGCACCAAAACTTTCCACAATGTAATTGCACACCATTCCTGATGAAGCCGCTCGATTTGACATACTGCACATATGTGGTGCGAAAACTCTGGGAGGAGTAGCGGTCCAAAAAATGGGTGGAGTAAAGAAGAATAATATGTGATATAATAGTAGTGTGATTGCCAAAGGCAACCACACTAATAAAAATTTTATATAGCACCTTTCAAACATAAAATGCTGCACAAAGTGCTTTGCATTCAGCACTAAAAATCAAAACAATTTCAAAGGAAATAAGATATAAAATACAACACTATAACACAATGTAAATGTCATATAAAACAATAAAAATAAGAATATAGAATAAAATAATTAAAAACAGTGATGAAGTAACAAAAAACAGTGCTGCGAGTTATAAACTAGATTAAAAAGGTATGTTTTCAATTGTTGTTTAAAAATGACCACTGAGCAGGCCCCTCTAATATTTTTTGGCAGGGTATTCCATAATTTAGGAGCATAGTGGATAATATCAGTGTCAGCGATTTTTCTTTTGGGTGGAATTCGGTACGATTAAAAAAACAGTGGGTAAGAACATTAGGGCACATGAAGGGACATAAAACAACAGAGAATCAAATGAAAGATGGTGCTAAATTCTCAACATCAGCTCTATTTCATTTTTTGTGTTCTGTCATAGGTCTACAAGGGCCCTGACCATTGCTGCGATTCTTGAACCTATAATTCTGTTGACGCAATAATAAAAAAAGTAATATTCATGCTTATTTCCCCCCCACATATTAAAATCAATTACTGCATTACATTGCAGGCATTTAGCAGACGCTCTTATCCAGAGGGACTTACACAACTCTTACATAGCATTTTACATTATATCCATTTATACAGCTGGATATATACTGAGGCAATGCTCAACGGCAGTGTCCTACCCAGGAATTGAACCTATGACCCTTTGTTACAAGCCTAGTTCCTTACCCACTGCGCTATACCACCGCCAATGATCAGTTTCATAATGGATAGAGAGCCTTTGGACCCAGATCACCAGGCTTCCTAATTCCAAGACTCGTTGGCCAGAGATTTTTGCCTCTCTTCTCTGCAAGAAAGAGTCTAATTATGAGTTGCTGATTGTCTTCACATATTTTTAAGGGGGGGGGGGCGATCAATGTGGAATCGCACCGTGTGACACGTTGTCATAGCGTTTCCCGTCAACCGCAGTGTTCGAGCCTTCATTCACGGTTGCGGTAGCACAACGCTGTCAGCCTTCAGCTGCGTCGTCTCCCCGGATATCTGGCAACCGTGGAGTCCCGCGCCTAGCGCTAGTCTCCGGGAGACGAAAGCTAATAATTACAAAAGAAGAAGAAGAAGAAGAAGAGCGTGAGCTTCTAATGCAACGTCGGTTCGCGTTGTTTTGCGGCGATCGAGGCGAAGCGATTCGCCGAGGGTCCGATCCTACGCACGACGGCCGGTGCCATTGACACGCGGGGGGGCGTCCCCAGACGCTTGAATGTCACCAGCCTTTCTGCCAGTGACACGGGCGGGACAGCCGGGGGCAATTAATATTAATATTAACAGCCACTGGAAGAAAGCATATGATTGGTAAACAGAATTATTTTAAAAAAAAAAGATTATGAGAATAGGAAAGCAGCCACAGTTCATGCGACTGAAAAACAACAGCAGCAGCGGAGTGGCCCTGTCCCCCTGTAGAGGTGCGGAGGATGAAAGGAATTCGTAATGAGGGCCGAGGCTGGCTGGGAGAGAAACCTTTTCCCTTTTGAGGTGACGTCGGGAGAATGCCACAGCCTGCGTCTGAACCAGCGTGGCCCCTGGACGCGGGGGGTGTGGGGGTGGGGGGCGGGAGAGCAGGTACACTGTGTGCTAAAGCACTGTCATACTCCTCAGCCCCCGAGAGTCCATGTTTGGCGTTTATTAAAAAAAAAAAGACATTACGTTCTTGCCTTCTTGCCTCTGTCTCTCCAGGCCTCTCCAGACTGATGCATTACAGGGCGGTACGTCAGCCCACCTCCCCACGGAGTGTTGTTGCAAAAGCTGGAAAGGAACTTTGTAACGACTTTTTATTTTTAACCGGTTCATGTCCTCGATTTTTCAAAATATATATTAATATATAATATGGATTAAATATATTACTTCAAGTTTTGGAAAGCCGAATCAGATTCGTAAGCCCGTCCCACATTTGAAGGCACGGACAAGCTCTTGCTTTCCTCCGAAGTGTGTTTTCCTCGCCTCTCAGTCGTCGCATCATTGCACACTTGGTGTAGTGCAGGAGAGTGCAGGCATCCGATCTACCAGACAGGGGCACCACCAGAGATTCTGGGCTCCACCACCCCAGAAAATTCTGTTCTTCTGTTTTTTTGAGGGCCCCTATCAGTCAGGGCTCCTTGAATCATCCTAACATTTCCCCCTTATGACACCCCTCCTGCCAGAAGATAGCTCTCGCACACTGAGACAGGGACAACTCTGCCTGCCTGAAGCCTTGCTTCCTTCTCTGATTGACACCTGTCAGTCGTCTTCACACGGCAGGACTTGAAATCCCTGGATTCTGTGTCTGACCGCGGGTCATTTCGCTACACTGAACACAGGGGTGCTGGAGAGTCATCGCTGGACGGCCTAAACCCTTTGTTGGGTTCATGAATGTCCAGGCCTTATAGTAGAGTAATTGGCACATAAGTGTTCAGTAAAAAAAATATGTATATCTACTAGAAAAAAACTGACGGAAAGCCTCCTTCTGATCAACATCAAGGGAGATGCAAGAAGCAAAGGTTTATTTTTCTCTCACAAGCAGAGTCTACTTTTTTAAAAAAACTTCTACAAATATCTTCCCTGGTTTCATGCTTTGT
Organism: Anguilla rostrata; assembly: GCF_018555375.3. NCBI lineage: Eukaryota > Metazoa > Chordata > Actinopteri > Anguilliformes > Anguillidae > Anguilla > Anguilla rostrata. The sequence goes on along the minus strand of NC_057942.1, from coordinate 6,558,405 downwards.
GTGTGAAATCATTCGCAGTTTAACAATGTGTATTTCAGCAAGATTTATGTTTTCTGTTGAGGATGTGAGCTTTCAACTTTTTTTTTCTTTTTTGACGCGTTCAAGGGCATATTTTGATTTGTGGTTCCCAGCTATTAAATTGTTCTGCTGTAACGCAAACACAGAAAAAGGTGTGTACTTTCTTTTTCTTTTTTTTTTACAAGTGAGCTAGAAGTATACTGCTAAATGTGACAAGACCTGAGGTAGCTGCTGCAGTGACAGCCTGTTCATTTACAGATGCCTCGGGGGGGAAAAAAAACTGATACGGGGCTATTGTGCAGTAGCTGGCAACTGCAAGAGGCCGTCGGGAGACAAAATGGTGTCTACACGCAAGGCCCTGTCACCGTACTGATAGTACGGCCCTTCAGTTCAGATTACGGAGAGGAATCTTCGGCGCCGAACACTTAGCAACAGTCTCGTATCGGATTCATACATGGCAACCTCCCCAGACCGCTACACAACCGTTTTCAGATGTTGTCTTGCGCTGCCAATCCGATGAGAGCCACTTCTTGCCTCTTTAGGGACAATTACTGGGACGCGCCCTGCTATGAAAACAAACAGATTCTTTTAGTTAGCGTTTTATTAACAAGTCTAATGGCTAATTGGAAACAGGCTCTTTGTGTTCTTCTTCCGAGGGAGTTTTTCCCTGTGGTGTGAGTATCGACCTTTTTGAAAATCTGTTGCCAGATCCAAATCTAATCTTGCCAAGGGGTTTCATGACTTTTGTGCTTGTGAAATGCAGTGACCAACGAGAAAATCGCTGGATTAGCAACTAAAACAAGGAGTGATAGAGCAATTAATGTTTTCCGCCAGCGAAATGTAGCGATGATTGTGAAAAGCAACTAAGCCTTTGGAGAGTGCCTTTCTTGGAATGTTTTTTTCAAAATACTGCTGTATGTCAGTGTTCTAGAACTCCATTGCTTTCAGTTACCAGTAGCAACTGTTACATCAGCATTAGAATGTTCAGTTGAGAGCATTCTAATCAACTATTTGCGATATTATACCTCAAAGGGTTAAATTTGAAAGGGGACACGATGTGCCTGCATAGTTCTTTTTTGGGGCTATTTTTGCATCCCGCCAAGTACTCCAGCGTGGTGGCAGCGGCAACGGCAGCGGCAACGGGCTGGCGTTCTCTGTCTCCCGGCGACAGCGCGCGGAAAAATTCCCGTTCCAAACGGACGCGCCCCACCGAACCCTCGAGACACTTTGTTAGCCGCGGGGCCGGGGCTCAGAAGTGCCCCCCCACCCCCTTCCCATCGCCATGACAACCCCCGAAGACCGAGCGACAGGCGAGGGAGAATCTCCACCGGTCCTCTGGTACTTAGACGAGCTCGTCTCCCCTGTGATGGACCCCCCCCGCCCCGCCTCCACCACTGCCCCGTCTCCCCTCTCGTTAATACTTCATCCATGGAGGCTGGACGTACAGTACGTGCCCCTGCTCCCAAAAAACACGCCTGGTTATAGCATTGGCTTCCATGTTCTTCACTGAATGGAGTCACCAGCAGTCATCGGTTTTAGTGTACAGCTCAATCTGCTGGGATGTTTTTTTTCCCTACCTGTTGTTTTCCGATAATTTCCTAATTTGTAGCAATTTTCCTCCTAATTACACATGGTGCACATACATAATTACATAATTACCACTGTGGAGTTTAACACAATTGAAGCTGCATTGTGCCTCTACTAATAAGAACCCTGTATCTCAAATGTAAGCCATTGTAAGTGGACAAGTAGAGATAATGATTAAATTAAGTGATAATTAATGGGCGAATTGTAGCTACAACCATTACAAGGGTTCACAACCATTTTTAAAATGTCAAAAAAGACAACAAAAAAAGAGATTAAAAAAATAGCTGTTTTGGCCACTACAAGTGCAGCCAGTTTGTTTAATAATGTCCAGTCTCTCAGTGGAAACACATTTGAGCTGCAGCCTTCCTTGTAAAACAACAGTTTTTACTCAGTTGGCATTTCTGAATTAGGAAAAAAAGGTAAAATTGCAAACAACAAAAACGACTACACAGTCTGCTCTACACATTTGTTATGTTTCATTCCAAACTTTTGCATATTCAGCAACATTTTAATTTCTTTACATGCGTTTTCATGCATCCAAAATGTAACCCCTTTGTTCCAATCACAATTACGTCTAATTGTGTCAACATGTAACATCATTTAGGCTAAAAGATGCTTATAAGCAATGCCAGGCGTTACACCGGAAGGCATTAATTATGCAGCAAATTAATTTGTTCCCCATTGTCTTCAGAAGCAGATATTTGCGAAGAAAGAGTAAATAATATTCATTCTCGTTACTTCCCCACAATTCATTTTTAAAAATGTGAAAGGAAAATCAGAGACATACATATTTATAACGCACCATATGCGGCATTAAGGATTTCAAGACATACAAATGTAGATGCAATCATGGAAATTCGGGCATATTTTTGCATGTTTGACCATGGATAGCCAATCAAGTTAAAAAAAACACAGTAATCAGACCCGAGAAAGAAACGCCGTGATTGCTGTAAATAAGGTGACTGAAAATAACTAGTGGCATTTCTCGGCGCACGGAACTCAACGTCTGCGCTTTCCAGACAAGTCGAAAAAAACATCGGAGGATTAAATCTAAAAGATTAGACCCTTCACCGGACTCTCTGTCAGCTCAAATTTGTCGTACCCCGGTTGGTCTGTGTGCGAGGTCATTCTGGCATCTCCAAGATCCACTTATTCCCTCATCAAAGAGCGCCATGGAGACGAGAGGACGCTGCCATGGCGACGAGAGGATGCTGCCATGGCTGGATCATCCACTGCTCAGCGTGATTGTATTGCCAGAGCCAGAGCTTACCAGATATATCAAGCTGGTGCTGAACAATAAGTATTGAGCAGTACATGGCTCAAAAAACACACTCAAGGTTTTTTTTTTCTTTACCAGATCAGTTACGATCACTCACAGGAGAAAATAGGACATTCACTTTTGCCAAAAAAAAAAAAAAACTCCCTGAGGATTTTAAGATTTGCAAATTTACTCTATTGCCTGGTGTCACAGGAGTGCATTTAAATGTGTCTGTTAACACATCATCACAGTGGACAGCTCATGAACATAATTATTATAATATAATACATATAAACACAATTACACTAATTATTACAGCAAATACTGTAGTTCTCCGATAATAATTATCTTTAAAGTGATATACCTCTCATATTGTCATGTATAACATATTGGTAGATGTGAGTATAAGTTCTTGATCATCATTATTTAACCTTCATAAGTTTTTTATTATCATCATATTACCTTCATACTAATCTAATACTTTACTGACATTTAGCAGACACTCTTATCAAGAGCAACACAGCAGGATATATACTAAAGCAATTTAGATTAAGTACCTTGTGCAAGGGTACAACCAGTGTCCTACCTGGGAATCAAACATTTAACATTCATATAATGTGCTCAGTTCCTTGCCCGTTATACTACACTGCCCCCTAATACAATTATCATAATCCATATAAAACCTTCTGTCAGTGTTCTCCATTGTTTCCCCAGTAGTGATTGCAGTATTGCAGTTGCCAGCAGTGATTGTTACATCATCAGCATTAGAACGTTCAGTTACGAACATTCCAATCACACATCTGTGACCTCACGCCTTACAGGGTTAAAGACAGAGCCAGCATGAACGAGGGAGTAAAAGAACAGTCAGGCCAAATGTAGCGAAGAAGCACAGGGGCCCTTCCTGTGCATTTTCACGACCGACCGAGCGAACAAATCAATAGGGTAAGTCTGCAGCGGCCCTCCCGCAAGACAGACTGAGGTTAAAGAGTCATTAGTGGGAGAACAGCTTCTCAGCCAAGCGTGCACTTTCCAGTCACTTCAAAAAAAAGAAAAAAAACCCCGCAAGACACAATTCATTGTCCTTGAGCCTGGAAACAACTACATTTTGGTAGAGCACAATTTGCTGGGAAACACACTTGGTTTTTTTTTTCTTCCCCCCCTCCTACCTCTTTACAACAAAATGATGCACCGCGCAAGAGCTTAAACAGAGGGTTAGCAGGCAATTAAGGCGTATTTTAAGGCGTATCTGTCAGTCGCCTCTTTTTCAATGTACGGGCTGCAACCTGAGCTGCGCAGCCATGGTGTGCAGTCAAGGCAGTCAGTATATATGTGCATATATTTATGTGTATATATGTGTGTGTGTGGGCGGGTTGCGGGTGCGGGTGCTTTATGTAAAGGAGAGCACAGACGAGCTGACCTCAGATGCCCGTCTGTGCTCCTGCGGTGCTGACTCCCGCAAGACCTGTCTGCTCCCGAGCAGCCCAGGGGAAGGTGCTCCGATTCAGTCAAGCCTAAACCCTGGGGTTGCGATCGTCTGCTGTTTCACAACCAACCACCCCCCCCCACCCCACCCCCACCCCACCCCCACACACATACACACCCCCCGCCCCCAGTTTCCCAAAAAAAAATAAAATAAAATGATGACATGGAGACACAGTCTTTCATATATGCCTGCCATAAAAAGAGCGGGTATTTACCCAGCAGAAAGGCCCCGGACATCTTTACCATCAAACTCCCGCCCCTGGTGCTCTGTCTGTGGCTTTCTGTTAACAGAGCGGTTTGGGGGGGGGTTTGACCGGGCCATGTTTACAGCTAGCGTCCCAGGCCATAGAGCCACCATGGGCTCAGGGTCCCTGCTAGTCTCCGAAAAAGCCATGGAGGTGTAATGCAGCAGTACCAGGGCAGCAGTGTAGTGTAATAGGTAAGGAACTGCTCTTGTAACCCGAAGGTCCCAGCTAGGACCCTGTCGTTATACCCATGAGCAAGATACTTAACCTGCATTGCTTCGGTGTATATCCAGCTGTATAAATGGATGCAATGTAAATGCTGTGTAAAAAGTTCCGTAAGTTGCTCTGGATGAGAGTGTCTACTAAATGTCATCATAACAACTCTGGGGATGGAGTGCCAGTTAAAAAAAGACAAGAAAAAAATGCAGCGTGGATAAACGGCCGTGAACAACTTGCTTAGATTAACTTAACTTCCCCTCTTATTGGCTCTCCCTGGAGACCCTCCCTGGACGGAGGACGGCCTCTCTTTCATTCTCCCCTCTCCGGGTTCTCACCGCGAAAAAAGAGCCGCTTCAATCTGATTATCTTTCCTCAATAAAAACGACCAGGCATGAAACAACTTTTACTGAGATTAAACGTTCCCAAAAATTAATCTCCTGTGCATTCGCATTACCACGGAGACGGATGTTATACGCATTGCCAATCAGAGCGAGGAAAACAGTGGACGTACCTGTAAACCCTGGCAATTAATTTAATTTACCATCTAGTACACATGTACTACCTTCTTACCAAAAAACCCAGACAAATAACAAATAAATAAATAAATAAGAAATAAATAAATAAGTAACATGTTTCGTGGGAAAACTTCAGCGGGTTTTGGAAATATATTTCTGTGAAGCAGCCAAAAAAAAGAGAAACGCATGAGTCACGCAGTTTCCCTTGGCTCTCCATCGCAGGATTACTCGCAGTTTAAACACACCGCCGCTCCCCCCTGACACCCCCTTCCCGAGCCGTGAGCAAGACACGGCGTTTCCCAGAGGTGTTTCCTCGCTGTCTGCTGCGAAAAAAACGTCGGCGGCATCGGGAGTACCTGTCCCACCAGCCCTCAGAAAAAGACGCCTTCTTTCCCCCCCGCTTTTTTCTTTTTTTGTAAAAAAAAAACAAAAAAAAAACACTTGTTCAGTTGTGAAGGCGCAATTTGTCTAACACCTCATAGGAAGATGGAGCCTTTTGCCCCCGATTCCCTTTGAGGTGTGGTGATAGACGTGGTGTGGAAAAAAGAAAAAAAAAACACAAAACTGTCTGAATCGTTATTTTCCATCGCCTTAATTAATGATCGATTTGACATCGCGGCTACAAGCCTGGCAAAATAAACGGTTTGCGGTGCTGAACGAGTCCTTTCTAACCAATCGCGTCAGCTGAAGGATGCTCCAAGGTGAATCAGACAGAAGCTGCGAGACGCGGGGGGAGACGGGTGATATGGGGGGGGGGGGGGGGGGGTGCATCGCTAGGCTAGCACGTCCTTGGTGTACCCGTCACCGCTCCAGTACGTGCTGTTCCCAGACGTTAACGAAAGATTTTTTTTTTTGAGACCTCTTGAGATTCTAATCGTCTGGGTTCCAAGACGAATGAGAGGTTGATTAAAAAAAAAAAAAAAAATAGATATACTGTAAAAGGTGTTGGTCATTGTGAATTGGGAATCTTGGAAAGCGGACATATTTAAATACCATCCCCCCTTTTCAATATTGCACATCTTTATTATGGGCTGTCCAAATAGCTGCCAGCCGGTTGGTGACCCAAAAAAAAGGACTTCAAATGTGACATTGGTGAATTTGAGCTGCAAATTGTGCAGAGTCAATTGAAATTATTAACCAGAATCAATGACGTGATTCGGCAGTCAAAGACCAGCCTATCTGAACTTATTGTCATGAACATAACTCCTATTCTCCTGCAAATAAGATGAAGGAATAAAACCCAGTAAAAGTGCTTGGTTGTACTTAACAAGGATTAACCAATCGGAATTTTAATAGGCATTGATTTAAGAGTGCGCACGGTTCATAACCACTGCGATTCTCCCTGGGGCTCATTTTCAAGGACTTATTGTCGATGTGCTTGTAAGTTATAAATGAAACCTTTACTTTTCAGTTCATTAGTATGTTGGTGGAGCGCTCTCCCTGGTTCGCAGCCACAGGAGTTAATTGGATCCCTCATCTGCTGCGAAAATGAGTCGGGAATACCGTTCCACGAATTAGCCGTCTTCGATAATCGGAAACAGGATCCTGCCGGCTTCCGAAGGAACAACCAGTCCAAACACCCCTACGTTGTTATTACAACAAGACCAGGTTAAAACCTAGTATATGGCTGTATACCTAACACACGTGATCCGGCCGACCAATGGAGTAACTTCATCACTCACTCACTCACTCAGTCACTCGCTCAGTCACAGACATTCGCGTTCGTAGGGCTTGGTGTGTTGCGGTCCAGCCAGAAATCAGACAACACTCACAGTAGCTCCGCGGTTTACGAAGCGACACGCGAATACGTGCGTACGATTAAGCGTGTTTACGTTCGCTATTAACGGATTACACGGTTTCCCTTCTCCCTGGCAGATTACACGCTCCCCAGGCAGATTACACGCTTCCCCATAACCCATCTGGAGTGCCCGCGAAACAGAAAAAAAAAAATCAATGCCCGCGGTTAAGCACAGGAATTTACGACGAAAAAAAACATGTTTGCGTGAAGCCTGAACGTAACCCCAGCGGCGACATCAATTAATAGTCACGTTTTAACCCATGGTGCATTGCGGCTCCGCGCATTCCACCTTCCGGCTCCGCGTAATAACTTTGGGGAACGCCATTTCCCCTCGGCCCAGAGCACTTTATGTGAAACTGACACAGGCGCACTGCTAGGGAAGGGTGTTTTATATTAATATTGACAAAAGCAATTCCCCCCCTGCTTCATCTCCACCGCCAGCTGTGTGCAGTTTTTGCTTTGGATTACCCGTACCGGGGAAGGGTTCTCATCTAGCACAGTTTCTAACGGTAAACTTTCCACCAGACCGGAGTCCTTTGTCTCTGTTATCGGATTTTATCCACTTCTAGACGTGTTTTTTTTTGCAGTTTCCTCATCTAGAGCTATACGCATAGCCTCATACATCTCAACTGTTTCTTTCATTAGTATTTTTACACATCAGCAAGAGTGTTCTTATCTTTCAGAGTCCTGTAGTTGCGTCAAAGAAGGAAATTTGCAGCCTTACTTGCAAGGATGTAGATATCTTTCTAACAAACAAGATTTTTTTTGGGGGGGGGGGGGGGTCAAATAATACCATGCAATACAACACGATAATATTCGGGAGGAACAAAAGTTGGGGGGACAACTTGCCCATCTGCCCCCCGCTCCCCTCCCAAGGACCAGCATGTTTTAGATTTCACCCAGATTGTTCCTGGGCACAGCAAACGTAGATGAAAAGATTGCTCTTGCATCCTGCCCTGAAAACCCAAGGTACATTAATATTATGACAACTACTATCAGTTATGGTTTGGAACAGTAACAGAATGTACTCGGCGAGCTTGTTGTCTAAAGGCTGCTGACAAAAGTAATGGTTTAGGCTACTTTAGCTTGAAGGCCGGCCTCTCTTCTCCGCATTATCACGGCTTCGAGAAGTATACCTTTCATTCCCTTCAGCAGAGATAAGATCAGCAGAGACATTCCGTCCTCAGCGGCGGCTTGAATTTCTGAAACAAAAAATATGTAGGTTGTGTACATCTCTCAGGCAGCCTTTCATACAAAGGTTTACAGAGGATTATGTAGATCAGATTAGTATGAATACATAAAGTAGTCACTGTCAGTAGCATATGTCAAAAACAAACAACTTGTGCACTAGAGACAGGTACAGCTGTTTTGATTTATTGTAGGATACGCCTGCTTATACATCTACAGTATTTACTACATGACAAGAACTTGCAGCGTGTCATTACATTCAACCTAAAAATAAGTTTACTGCCAAACATATGTTCTCTCTCCTGTTACAGCTATTTTAATGTTTGTACATTTAAGTACAAAGTACATAAAACCTCAAAATATAATCATACCAGCCAAAGCTTGTGCTCATACACCCAGTAGATACTTCTCTTATCCCCTGAAACATAAGTTTCATGTATTAAAAATTTAACTACCTTATTAAAAAGGTCTGCACTGAGCATTGATAAGAGGAGGCAAAAGATTTAAACATTTTGGCATACTGCCTTCATCAGTGAAATGGTGTTAAGTGCTGATGGCAACATTTTATAACCTAACACTAAAACTTCACAAGTGTACGAATCAATTAGAGAGCAGTTACCAATCAAATCCTCTATTTTCAGGTCAGCTATAACTGAATACTTTGGACAGCAAAATCAAAAAGGAATTGAACGTAGATCTTTCATGAATGTAGTCACTGACTTAGTTTGATCTGTATACCTCTGTTTCTCAGCTATAACCCAGTGAGCAAAAGCCGGAATCTTGATTTATAAAGGTCTAGAAATTTAGGTTTAAAGACATTTTGAATAACCAGTAGGAAAAGCTCTGATTTTAAGGGCTAGATGATAAGACTTTTGACATTACAGCTAGGATAATAAGCTCAGGTTTTCAAAATAGTGAATGTCTAGTGTGAACTTTACCCTTAGTAATGTAACTGGGTTTTCACCTGAATGCGACTTTTCACCAAAAAAATTTCACTGGGAATAGTTGCCATTGGAGCAACCAAGTTTTACATGACTGGTGAAGGAAGATGGATGAATAAGGATAGAAGAATACATATGTATGCGTACATGCAGGGACACCGCCAGGGATTTTGTGCCCCATGAAAAGATCACACATTGGGCCCCACCACTCCAGGCCACCCCATCCCTGCACAAATACTGGACCCACACCATATGTTTTGAAGGCCCCTGTCAGTTAGGGCCCTTGGAATCATCCTGACCTCCATCCCCCGCTGAGTACGTGTGTAATTTCAATAAATGCACAGTAAAAGCTTTTTTTCTATGCTGTAAGCACTGTGTAGTCGTGTGTACATAAAAAAACCAGCTACATATTTCTTATATACAGAATGAAAGTAACAACCTGACCGCAATATAATCTGTGCCTTCGTGGTTCATAGACTTTGGACAATAGCTCATGAATTTGAAAGGAAATCCGAAGAAAGATGTTTTTCAATACCGACTACTTGACCTCCCTTCTCAGCTGCCCGAAAATCCTTTTTTCGTCTGCTGAGAACGCGCGTCGACCTTTACTCCCGTTCCTCGATGAACTACCAGCAGGGCACCGCGGCCGCCGTCCTGCGGCAGGAAATCGATACTAATCAATTTGCGAGTCGGTTAGGTAATAACAAGCTTAGAAGCTGCTCGGAAAATGTGCTTTCCAGACCTCTTTAATTTGTCATAATACAAGGGGAGAAAAACCAAACGAGATTACCCGCCCCTAAGTCCCTGATTCTTCATCCGTGGCGGACACAAGGGGCAGGAAGTGAAGGTAATTTAAAGGAACAGCGCGTACCCTTTTGCAGACTCTCCACTCCGGGAAGATCCAATTTGGAAATTGCGCCGCTGCAAATCTTATTTGTTTCCAGTCAAGCTCAGGTATGTTTGTCCTTAGAACCCGGTAAAAAGGTAAGGTAAAAAAAAGTTGAGATTCTGGGCAAACGGATGTCCATACTGGTTGAGGGAAACCAGGCTTCCTGCTTAACTCAATTTTTGGATCAGTGGATTAGTTTTGATGTGAACCACAGAGCTTCCATTAGATGCCAAATCTCCTACAAAGAGCTAGTTTCATTTTAACCCTTTTAAGATGTAAGATCACGAATATATGATTAGAATGTTCTTAACTGAACATTCTAATGCTGATGTCACAATCACTACTGGTAATTGAAAGCAAAAAAAAAACCAAACAGCAGGTCTTCAGCAATAGCTGGTTAACAGAAACACACTGTCATGGAAACAGGCACAGGTATTGTAAATTTTCCACACGAGCGCAGCTAACATGCGGAAGCCAGCTAGCTCACAGATGTCACCTGTACGGCACCAGAGACATTGTATTCATTGAATTCAAATGAGAAGTTCTGAAATATGCCAATGGAAATGCAGGGGAAGTGAGGAACATTTGGAATGCGCCCTCGGGGAGTGCATGAAAAGATCTTATCTTAAATATTATACAGCCTGAGCAACTATGACAAGTTCTAATGATACAGCCTCACAATGACACTAGCAGTATATGTAGATCAATAGACTATCTGTACAGTTGCCTTCCAACAGACGCCAGGGCTTACTTGCATCGTCAGCAATTAAATGCCTGGGCTAATAAAATAGGTTTTAACACACAGACACATGCACACACACAGCTTCATAGCATGAAATGCGCCCAGCTGCCATCCCAGACTAATCAAAGCTCTTTTGTTTGAAATAAATTAAAAAAATGAAAACTTCAACCCGAGAGAGACTGAAGTAGCTCGACAGGGCGAACTCAGCGGCGACCATTTGAAAACTCGAGCAATGAAAACTCAATGAATTATGAATCACAACGGCTTCTCATAAAGCCGCGATTCTCTGAAGCCATTGCAGCAGGGGTGAGTTTGCGGGGGCAGACCATCGCAGCCCCGTGTCTGTGTGGACCAACTCATTCGCTCGGTTAAATTCGGCTGTGCCGCGACCATCGGTTTGCACTCTGCTTTGGAGTACCCAGTCCCCCGACTACTGCAGTTCATGGAGCTCTAAGAATGGGCCTCACTTTATAACCAGACGTCTTAAAAACTCGACCCGGAGCACGGCAGGACAAGTGTGACAGGAGAGCTGTTCTGCTGCCGTCTGGACTTAGATCCTACCTTCGATCCTTAGATCTGGGGCCTAGATTAGGCCCCAGATCTGGCCATGCCTTCTGTTTGGGACCAAAAATATCCATCCATCCAGGCTGGTTTTTTAATTCATAAAAATGTACAATTAGCCCACTCCATAGACTGTATATAAACAAACAAATAGCCTAGCATTATGTTCGTAACCCCTGATCACCCTCGTTCCTTTAAAAAAAAATCAAATGTATGACCACACTAGTCTAAATCCTACATTCCTCATGAGGACCTATCTACATATATCCAGGGGTGTCCAGTCTTATCTGAGAACATGCCATGGGGGTGGAGGATTTTTGTTCTAGAAGCACTAAAACACCTGTTTCTGCTAATCATGGTCTTGATTAAAGAACAGGTCTCATTAATTGGACGGCAGGTGTTTTAGTGCTGGGCTACAGGTCTTGAATGAGACAGGCCACCTCTGAACTAGATTAGCCAAACCCTGACAAATGAGTGTACTGCTCCATAGATTATAGAGTGAAAAGGACGTGTTGATTTTAAGTCACAGAAATGGGAGACTGAGGCACTGCTTAATGAATAAAGGCAATCGTTAGTGCAGTGTGAGCAGCAACAAACACAGATCGACCTGCGAAATGTTGATGTGCTAAAACGTTACACTGAGTATATCCCGTCATTTTTTTAAAATGTTGCTGCTCCATACGCTTTGCTCTCTGTATAACAATGGCTTATTCTTCCACGTGTTTTTGCTCGTTATGATTCCACTCGGCTTTCCTTCTTTCCGTAACGCATTCCTCAATTCGTTGGGTGTACTTTGATTGAGTGATGGGCAGGGACAGCTGGCACAGACACACAGTGCTGGGCACAGCTGCCCCGTGCGTGCCCCACACCATCCAAAAGCACAGCGGGCACGCGGACCGATGCTCGGGTTTCTGCTCCTGCGGCAGGGCACGGGATCAGGGGCGACCTCTCTCCCCTTCCCCAAATACGAGGGCCATGACCTGACTGACAAACGGGACGTCCTGGCTAACGCCGACGGTTTCCACCCCCTACAGACGGCTGCCACCTCTCCAGCAAGCAGGAATTAAGTCGGTCGGTAACAGGGAGCGGAGAATATTAACACAATTAATACGCCGCGTAACACTGATACTTACAGACTCACTGAGCACTGGCACCAGCGTCAGGATTTACACACAGTCAGCCTCGGGTAGTTTCGCTGCTGCCTTTTAGCAGCGAGTGCCGTCTTAATGTTTATTCGCTCTAATTTAGAATCGCCTCTCAAATTGCCGCTGTGGGGCCTAAAATTCAAGCAATGAGCGCAGCCATCAAGGCACAATCACTCCCCTTAATGAACTCAACCGCAGTGCGGTGACTGTATCACAGTCCACACAGTACTACAGGAGAGCTAGCGTCTCTCTGTGACTACAGCCGGTAGCCTATGGGGATAGGAAGGAGTGTAGCAGTGCCCTGCGGAAGCTTCTGGAATTCAACCCTCCTTTCCCCTGGCAGAGTGAAGTTAATGTTTTTTTACCGCTGAACGCTCCCGATCATGGAAATTTATGACCCTGGCAAGGCTTCAAGCTGTGAGACAGGACCAAGCTTGTGCTTTAATGAAAACAGAATATACTGCATATTATGTTAAATATGTGCACATCATAAAGACAAATGTATTTCAAAGCAACATATTTTAAAAATATTGCCTTATCTGAACACGGCAATAATTTGTAAATTTTCCACATTTTGTGAAGTGCAATATTTTGATAATGTATTTTTTCATACCTGATTTAAGTGCAAGGAGTCGTATTTATGAAGTAATCCAGACTCTTTGCTGGTGTTCTCCCCTCTGTGTTGTGTTACTTAAAAAAAACTGCTCTGGCGGAAACACAGATTAATCTTTTCACAGTCGGTGTCTGGTGTTAATTCATCAAAAGTGAACAGGGTGGTATTGATTTTCAGAATGTGAAGCCTACTGTTATTGAACAGTGACATTCTAACAATCAGCCCATTGTCAAAGCCCTGTCACCAACTGTACATGATTGTTTTCAGATAGCCTGCCGCTATAATAGAAAAGATTCAACTGTATTCATTTTCATCGGGGTGCCAGGCCACAAATGTGCATGGTCACCCTATGATTTTTTTCAAGGATATACTTTTCTTATTACTGACTCAGATGATACTACCATTTTCGCAGACAACCATGTGTGGCTTTCATGTGGTCGAAGGCACAAGAGAAAGAGATGCATTATGAGACATATGGTAGTTTCAGTTAGCTAAACGGATACCTGTGGGTGAAAATGTCTTTCCGTTTGTTTCAGCTTGAATAATTCTCATAGCTGTCAAAAAAAATATTTGAACACCACAGTCTCTGTACTCCAGAATGGATCAAAGATAACATTGATATGGATATGGATATGGACAAAATATTCCTTAATCTACCAAGCATTATGGGTAAATTATTATACTTATATCTTAATGGCTGCAGTGACTGGGTGGAGAGTATCGCAGTGCTCCAGGCATTCAGCAGTTAAACGCTTCAGGGGAAAAGCTGCCTCGTGCGAGCGCAGGCCTCAGCGTCTGCACCGTCTGTTAATCTGCATTCACCGCGCGTGACGGTCCCCAGCGCCGCGTCTCCCGATGATGTAATGCCTGTCGCGGCGCGGCGCGGGCTACAGCCCCCTCTGCGTGCGTGTCCCTGCGCCCACTGTCACCGTCGCCATGGTAAATCAGGCGAGCTCTGCGGCCACGCGGACCGCGGCTCGGAATCAGCGGGGACCGCGGCTGAGGCGGAACGGGCCGCGGGACGCTATTGGCTGGCCGCGGAGAAGGGAGCGATTCCGAGTGGAGGCGCTCGCGCGCCGAAACTCTGTCTCTGTGTGTCGGCCTGGTGCAAAGTGTGGGATTACTGTAAAGCGTTACCAGGCTACCCAGGCGGCCATTTCTGAGAACAGGAGATTCCAGTGATGTGAGGTATCGGTGGAATCATGGGAATTTTCAGAAGATGCATCAAACTGGGATGCTTCAGCACCAGCAGACGGTAGATGGACATTTCAGCGTTAAGAACACAGAGGTGACCTCCGGGCTGATCTATTGCTGTGATATCTGTGGTATTACCTCATTGGCCAGTCGAGGTACTGCTATCTCATATAATTATGCCATTCATAAAGAAAGAATCCTGAATGAAAGCTTTCACATGATTGGTGAGGATTTGAGATGAATGGCATAGCTGTGTAACTGCCAAAACTGTCGCTTTTCAAAAATCCTCCTAAGACCCAGCAATTCATTTAGTCCCTGGCAGGCGACATGAGTCTCTGGTCATAAAGTCAAGAGCCATATATTCTGCTATGCTGGAATCTTCACTACAAGGCACATGAAATAAATAACATTCAGTAAAAAGAATTTGGAAAATATTTTTAAAACATGTTCATCTAAGACACTTGTATTATGTAAAAAAAAATGAAATACTTTAAAAACTTTTTTTTCTGCTGGGTCTCAGGATATGAAAAACAAGATAAAATGTTAAGCTGCTTGAAAGTTGTCTTTATTAACATATTGCTATTTAAAGCGCACTTATCCTTCCTGCTGCAATTCTTGAGAAATTATCATATAATGCTGATAGCTGGAAATACAGAACCTTATCTTTTGTTATGCAGTGATATAAATATGTTATGCAAGACCACCTAAAGTCTTCCCTCTCATAGCAGTGACATTTATAAATGTAGAGATACGGCTTTACCTGGTGTAGATCTTTGCTTCGTATCTGAGGTCTTTGGGTGGGGGGTGGAGGGGTGGCTGTTATCCAAAGTACAAAAGGGGGGTAGGGGTAGAAAGAGAGTGATGATTGACAGAGAAAGGCTATCCTTTTAATAACAGGGCAAGCTATTCAGCTAATCCTAGAAGAAACTAAAGATGACATTTAGTTATCCTTCAAGGCACGGAGAAACTCTGAGCCACCTGAAATATAATATAATTCCCTATTTGGTCATTTTTCGCTTTCACACGGAACTTCCTCCTTTTCTTTTCACTTTTTGAAATGTCAGTCCTGTTCTTTCCGACAGTGGTCCATCTATAACTATTTACACTTTCTATCTTTATTTAACCCAACAATGAGATAAGATATGCACCAAACACCTAGAGAGATTCCAGAGTGAAAGTGTGAAAAATGAATGGCAGAAGCTTATTATTTTACATAAAAAAATGTTAATTTCCACAATACTTTATACTTTGTGTGAAGTGAATTCAGTGTGGACTTTTTACCTATAAGTGCGTCTGTGATGGCCTCAATGCCAGGGCTGCCCCTGCCCTTTTTTGGTAGAGATTGCAATCGTGGACCAGGGTTGGGGGGTGTGGGGGCGAGTGGAACATTGTGATCATGGACCAAAGCGGGGGCTGCGATTGTGGATGGGGGGGCGGGGGGCACTTGTGACTAAGTGCAGTGTCTCTTTCAGGGGTGCTGAGGTCCCAGTGTCTCCCCCCTGTATTTCATAAGCCAAGAAGGGGCTATTTCCAGGGCCCCATCCTGCCTATAGAACAGGGCGGGCCTGCTCACGGCACAACAACCTTCACCTGACATCTTGAGATATTATGTATATATCATCTTTAATACCTTCACACGGCTCCCTTTCCCTCTGCCGCTCGTTGTCTCTTTTAATCCCGCAGGTCATCCGCGGACCTGTACTGGTGCTGTGCCAGAACACACTGCGCAAAAGCATATCACACACTGGCTTCCGGAAGTCGGTATTAATGCAATAAAATGGCGTCTCCTCTCCTGTGTGTGTTCAGAGACAGCCTTGCCAAGCCTGGCACCGTGACCTCTGCGCCACGGCATTAATAAAGAGACGTTAAACCCAAGTCCAGATTCACTGCGGTCATTAAAGACCCCACGGAACATTCCGGAAGGGTAGAGGTGTTAACCCCAGCGCCCGGGTCTAATTCCCAAAACGGCCGCTCTATTGGCTGGATTAGCTCCACCAGTTTAATTCCTCTACACACATCCATTCTCCAGGTCGTCGCTGCAAAAAGAGAACTGAATTCTCACTTCACCTCTCTGTGTTTAAATGAAGGCAAAAAAAAAAACGTGTTCGCAAAAAAAGTGCAGAAGTACAGAGATTCATTAAAAAACAGCATTTCCTCCAAAAGATCCCGCAACAAATTTATCTTAATATTCAAGGGAGTATGCATTTTCCAGGGATACGCATCCCACATTGTTACGGGAAGTGTAATTAAAAAAGATAAATCTTCACAACGGAGGCCCATTATAGCTGTAAAGAAAAGTTGCGGTTGCTTTTTTTTTCTTCGCCGAATCTCTGTCTTCAGCAGCTGCTGTTGGGCCCTCAGGTTGTTTCTGTAACCTGTAGCTGGTCTCGCTCTTCTAATAAAAAAAATAAAAAAACATATCAATGTAAAACACAGGTGCTTTCAACCAAGTCAAACCACGCCGAAGTCTCCAAACCTCCGCTTTACTGCGAATTTGCTCATTAAAAGGGTGTTATGCTTTCTGTGAAAAGGTTATGCTTTTCAATCATACTGCTAGCCATTTAATGCCTCCAGCACTTCAATTTCTCAATGCCATTTTCTCAATTGCTTACATTTACATTTTAGGAATTTTTTTAAACACTTGTTTAGTAACGCGACAACGAGAAAAGAAATGTTTATGCCCATAATTTAAAAAATTATGAATAAAGAACATACTCCGCATTACAAAAGCAGAGAAACAGAAAATATGCAAAAAAAAAAAAAAAAAAGCAAGGGTGTCATTTGAGCACATTGTGAATTTATTACAGGTCTGAACAGGGGTGCCCTATGAACATGTCTCATGCGACTGAAACAACACAGTCCCTGATCTCAGTGACTTTCCACACACATCCTGAATGAAAATCTGTTTTGCACATAATAGCCTCGGGGGGAACATTAATTAGGCAGCATCCAATTAATAATTAATCACGGCTATTTTAATGAATGTACCCGATTCATCGAAAGGGCATGTGAGGACTTCAGTGCATGCTGAAGAAGAGCAAAGCGTTAGGTGAACTTTATAAAACACAAACGGATGTTAGCGATATGGCGACAGTGTCTGATTGTGTGCAGACTCTATGCTGTGGCCTAAATTCCTTCCACCACCAACCTAGCAAAGCCAATAGCTCCATCCCGACAGTATGCACACCAATCATCACCTGAGGAGTGTTGCAAAACGTAGCGGACCAATCAGAGTGAACTTCCTGTGTAACAGACAGAACGCTCGAAACATAACACTGTTATGCCTGTCGAATAAACTCTGATTCACACTGAGATCCTCCATAAGGCACACACTGTGACGCAGGGGTGGCCCAATCTTATCCAAAAACCGCTGGTGTGGCTGCAGGTTTTTTCTTTAGCCCAGCGCCATTACACCTGATTAAACTAATTAACTACTCACGGACTTCAATCAAGACCTTGATAAGTAGAATCAGGTGCCTTCAACACCAGGATGAAACAAAAAAACCTGCAGCCACAACGGCCCTTTTCGTATAAGATTCGACACCCCCTGGTCTGAAGACAGCGGTAGCTGAGAATACCTGTTCCGGTTTGACCCGTTGGTGTACACGCGCGGACAAGTCAAGGACCGTATAACAGACGATGAAAACCACGAATCACGAAGGTGGATCTGTGCCCATCCCCTGGGGGGGTGAGTGTGAGGACTGAAGGGTCATTCTAGCTCCTGGGTTTTTTTTATTTTTTATTGCTCTTATTAACTCTGACAACGACGTTCATGCATTTTATTAGAGCCAGCCGGGGTGTCATTACCGCAAAGGTAATGTAGTGTGGTCTCTTCTTCATAAAATACATTATGTTTTATTGAAAGAACATTGAGATATCATCTCTAAAAGATCTATGTGCACATTGCTCACTTATTCCAGGGATTAATTATTTATTATCCGTCCTTTGGATGAATTTGCCCTGTCGCGTATTGCAATTACACAGTTGATAGCGATGTGGGTTCGCTGATATTAAATGAATGTGTCATTTATATTATGCAGAAAAGAACACTATTATCTTCAGCTCATCCATATGTTACATCTTTCGGTTATTTCTCCGAAGCCGTACTGTCATTAGCTTAAAACAGGACGTGGATGGCCAGGAGACATCCTGCTTGGCATTCAAACCCCATAATAACTAGAAACGCCTGTGGTTGTGACACGGACGTAAGCTTTGCCCTGGGTTGCATTTCTTGAGAGTCTTATCTGACGCCTCATTTGCCCTAATCTCTTTCGGTTTGACAGCCGCAGAAACAAACTTGGTCGCGCCTGTGTTCGTATTGGGCAGACACGTACAGTGTGACGTGTGTGAGTGTGCGTGTGTGTGTGCGTTTACCTGAGTGTGAGTAGACCGATTTCACTGGCATTTCAGACGATTGCTAGATTGCTCATACAAACCCCAGGCTGCTGCTTTAGACAAGTGTAGCATTTGCATTTTTGCCAGTGACACTGAAAGCATTCACTAAAGACGAGATCTGCAAAGCTTCGCAAAAATGACTTACGCAACCTAGAATGCTAGCACCTCAGCTCTGATGTCAAAATCATCCATTATTATCCAATCGCATATGCGAATGGTTGTGGCAAATGAACATCCTTTCATGTCACAGAGTATCAAATGTGTATTTTAGTTACACTGTAAAGGCTGCAGAAGAGGATTTTTTCAGAGCTAGACAAATTCACCCGTTAATCTTAAACAAGACAATCATTCCATGTTGTTTGAGAGGGTTTTTCCATGTCTTTATTTATTTGCTACACAATCTGTTGAAATGCTTTGGGCCATAGCTTTGTTTCCTTGTAAGCGAATCACGCTCACTCTCCCTAATGTGCCACAAGTGTTCTGTTCTGAGAACATATGGTTTGTATAGGAACAGGAAAATATTCATTTGAAGAGCTCTACAATTGAACAATTCATTACAAGTAAATAATATTCTCAAGCATACTTCACATCAGACATCTACATATTTCAAAAGCTGTGTTCTAAAAATTCATGTCAACAAGCCATTGAAAGTATTTTTAAAAAAGACTGATTAGGAAATACGTGAAATTGTAGCCACTTAGGAAAGTTACCTTTTTTCAAGAAAAAGTGCAAAACAATTCACATGCAGGTGAAAACATCGAGAGCCATTGACAGGTAAAGGTATGGTAGGCAGGCATGGTTCAGGAGCATATTGCCTGCTTTGGCTATTGAAAACACTGTCCTTGTGACACATAACCATTTTGTTGGAGCAGGTCATACAGTTATGTAACTCAATAAAAACCAAATAGCTGCTTCAAAAAGGAATTCGATTAACATCGAGCGCTGCGGCCCAGTTATTTGACCCAGGAAAATAAACCATTCCATCATCGCCAGTTTAGGCGGACGGGAATGAAGAGAATATATTGGGCCTTCCAGACAAATAAAAAGACGGCGTTGACCGGACGGAATGAAAGGCCCACGTTCTGGCCCTTGAGTTCCGTGAGGCCAGGGGCCTTTGGATCTTTACGATGATGTGTGTCCCGACTGAAGGTATACGGGCAGAGGCGATGGAGGGGGGGGGGGGGGAGGGGGTTTCTCGGTGTGTCACGTCCCACACTCTCGGAGCGATGCGCTAACCGCTGCCGGCGTGGAGACACCGCGGCCCCCCCATTAATCAAATGAAAGGTCGCCAGCAAAAAAAAAAAAGCCAATTTACCAAAATGCTCTCCGCGCCACTCTGAGGAGTAATGAAAACATGGCACTCAGAGAGGCCAGGGACAGAGCTCAAAATGCTCAGCGAGGCTTTTTTCTTTTTAAAAAAAAACCTTTTTTCTTTTTCTTTTTTGCTTTGTGACTCAGATAATATGATTCAGGGAGAGAGAGAGAATGACGGCAGTTCTGTGTTCAATCACCGCAGTGCAGAACGCACACGGTCCCTGCGAGCTGTCAATAATACAGCAGAACAACGGGCACAAAGTGTCACAAAACTACACTTTCATTATTTAACGGATTTTATTGCTACACGACGACAGATAAATATGCTTAAAGATGCCGTCTCCCTAGAAATGACACCGGAGGTATTAAATAGCAGCGATTAATGCAGTATTGCACCGGGGGGAGGATTAGGTTCCGGTAATAATTGCGTTTCTTGAGAAACGGAAACAGGTCCTTTGATGAAAATGTCAACTAAATACATGTGAAAAGCCTGTAATGCCAAAGGGAAACATACAGCTAACTTACTTGTGTGCATCTTCAAACAACTACCAAGACAACTGCACAAGCATTTTATTATTAAATGAGCATATTTCACATATTCATGTTCTAAAACAAACAAGGAAACAAAATCACCGCGGTGTGTGATACAGTGATGCCCCCGTAAAACTGTAGGCCTGCATACGCATGGGAAAATGAGATTGTAAATATGCCTCAGGGATGTACGTAACTGATACGACGTCCAGCTAAATTTTCCAGCGTTTTTGCGTTACACTGACGTGAAATTGTCATTAATTGAGAGGACCGAAAGTGAGATAATATAATGCGAAGCGTTAATCGTAATGATGATGATGATGAGGACGGCGATGATGATTTTGTAATTAATACCTTTGGGTCCTTTTCTTGCTGCACCGATAATATACAATCGCAGGGGAGAAGCGAGGCTGCTTCTCTTCCGGAGTTCTCCTTGCTGTGCATGTTCCTCAGCAGGAGATGCCATTTTACAACTTTTAAGTACACCGCTTTCAGCGCTTTCGTAAAAAGGGTTTAGTAAGTACTTTCATTCACCCTTTTTATTCGTGACGTTCCCTCTGGTGATTATCAAATAACCCAGAATTCCGTGGGCGCGCCGCGAGACTGCATTATGCCATAACAGTAATAGCATGCAAATACAATTGCATATGATAAATGTTTTGTACATGTTTAATGCTGGAGGCAGTTTTGCGAGTATTACACCCCCTGCAGTTCAGTGTGATCTGAACTAAGCCGAGAGCAAAGCTCTCTTCATATCCTTCCTCTGAGAACGGCAAACCAGATCAAGCTTCCTCCGTTTTTTAATTGAGAAGTAGAGGTAGGTCACTGGAGATCAGGAATAAATTAGCTGAGGATATTCTCAGCAGTCTATAAATACTTTTTTTTTTTTTTGTATTTTTTGAGGTCAGAAAGAAAAGTGCATATTTGTGAGAGGAATTATTTAATCATTCTACCATTCTACTGGAATGAGGCTACAATTGTATTTATACAAGAAAAATATTGATGTAAGCTAACAGGCATCTAATGTGCTTTACTCACAATGCTAAGCTAAAGCAGCAATGCAACTGCTTACACTTATAGTTTATGATCATCATTCTGCTAGAGGGTACACAAGAAAATCCACACCTAAAGTTCCGCTGTGTTTGATAATTAACAGCATACTAAAAATACCCAGCATCACTTTAGTAAGACTATAATTGACAAGCAACAGGATAAACAGGATATTTAATTGTTAAACGGCCTTGTGCAATCAAAATTTTGCTGGCAAAGGGTGATATCTGAAAGAGCCAAAGAAAACAAATACCATAATTAAACCTCTTAAATGAGTTAAAAAAAATTTTTTTTTTTAATTATTATTCTAAAAGTAATAACATTCTAACACTGCCCACTACAGGTCAATCTGGTATTTTCCCTCCGGAGGCAAGTTTACTTATGTAATTAGCAGGGTGATTTACATTTTAACCAATCAGCAGCGCCTCCATTTAACGAGCGGCCAATCCGAATTTAACTTGCAGGGGCAGAACAGACACGCACTGTTAGGCCTCCAGCTCTCGCATTTATAAATAACGCTACTTGCAAAATTGTGTTATTTTCCCCTCAAATAAATTTGGAGCCAGTAAAGCACACATATTTATCTTGTGGCTTAGAGAACACTTTTATTACAAGGAGAGAGAAAAAAAAGTGATGGCACGGGGTCTTTAAATATGAATTATGTATGTATTTTTACATGCATAAATTGCTTGGAGTTATTGGATTAATACACTAGACCTCCCACAAGCTTATCCTCAGCTTGCCTTAACATGTGAAAAATAAGATAATGACAGTAATCCAGATGACCTGGCAGCAAATGGAGCAGAGGCATTTTTTTTTTTTTGGGTATAATCGGCTAAATGAACCTTTCCCTCTCCCCTCTCCCTCTGAACACACACTGCCCCGGGATAATTACACCTTGCATTAGCAATCACAAAAAAGAAAATACACAAAGAGCAGCTGGACTGATCACTCTCATGCCATGGCCTTGACCCTGAACAGTTAAATTGGACAGAGGTCACCCCTAAAATCCTCCCCCCCCCCCCCCCCACACCCCCCCTTTCCTGCCACCCCACCCCCCAGCACCGAACCACGCCGCTTTTGTTCTGGCCAGCGGAGACGACGCTACAGTAATGCATTTAACTCTGCAAAAAAAAAAAAAAAAAAAAAAAAAAAGCCATGGCTGGGTGCCAAAGAATGATTTTAAACGAAATGTTCAAAGGCATGTGGAAGGACAGAAAATGTAATCATTGTTATTCGTGCTTTCAACTGACGAAGCGGGAAGCAATTAGGCTTAATTCCTTTAATGAAAGGGTTGCGCAACACGGGCTGTGGACTGAGCGCTAACTGAAAGATTTTGCACGTAAGTCTTTTATTTTGTCATCGCGTTACACTGAGTGCGAGTGTTGATATTTTTCATTTCGTGGTAGCTAGTCATTTTCGAAAAGGCCCTTTGCCTCGCTCATTCCCACCAGATGGCGTCTGTTTTGTTTCGTGAGAGAAAAGAAAACCTGCAGGTCAATAGGAATAAAAAATAATTAAAATCTTGTGTCTGTGAGGTTTCGCACTCTAGAATAAGCTGTACCTTCTGCTCGTACAGCGTAGACCGTGTCTGGTGGTGCAGGTCATGCATGCTCTTTTTCTCTTTTTTTAAAAGCCTTTCCAGATCTAGCAATGCAATCCTCTCACTCGTCTGAAACCCAATCAGGGTTGTTTGAAGAAAGAGAAGGTTCCAGGGGAGTTGGGGTAATCCCCAAAGGGACCAGGCCCCCTGTCCCCCATGCCTAACAAACACCCTACATCCCACTCCCCACGGACTCACATCCTTCTACAAGTTTTCATTTTAAACCTCTATTCCAGAAAAGCGATTAAAGTCCCCCTCCCCTTAGGCCTGCTAGCATGTCAGACCCCTGCATGCAGCTTTCCTCCACCGCCCCCCCCCCCCCACCCTCCCCCCACTCTACAGTGGTAATCCATCACAATCAAGCTCATCAATACCAAGACCTGCTTTAGACAAAGAAACAGCGTCACTTATCCTGTAACTCGATTAAAACACCATTTCCCAGAGAGCCGAGTAAGCAGAACGGCAAGAGGCCCGAGAACGCCACGCTTCCCCTCCCCGCGATTCGGTTATACAAAACCACGGGACATGGTCGAGAGCTGCAGCTCAGTAATCTCTGAATCTGTTAGGTTGCTGGTTAATCTGTAGGTTAGTATACAGACGTAACAGACAAGTCCAGAGTGCCTTTCTGTTGTAACAGTGAAGTCTGTAAAACAAGGACTTTAGATGCATAGAGTCACCGTGACATCTGTTTCTCATTTACATTAACCTGGTCGGGTTTAATGAGTGAGTGAGTGCCCATAACCAACTTAAAGATCAGCCTTCTGGCGCACGATCCGTTTGTTTAAATTAGGGGCTTGCTGATTGCTGCATCAGCATTTGGCCTCCAGCCAATAAATACAGTTTTTATTCATGTTAATAAGAGGCGGCTAATCAAGACACATGCTCTGCTGAATGACTTTCTAATGAATAACTACAAATGTCTACTGTTGCATTATGGTTAAATGCTGATGTATTCACAGTTCATTAAAACGCGATCTGCGAAAGTTTTTTTTTTAGAGAAATACTGTTTGAAAAATGAATTTGCGCAAATAAAAGAGCCCTTTGCTGATTATACATTTCCTAATGAACTCATTTGGCCTGTGGCCCAGCTTGGAAAGCAGTTCTGGAAAATGTGACAGCATTGTGTTCGCAGTGTAAATGTGCAGAGAAATTAGCTTCTTTATTTTTCTGTCCAAACTGATTTACAGCCCCTGGAAGCCGCTGAAAGCAATTGGAAGGGTTTGTATGTGTCCCTGGATGGGCCCCACAATCTGGTGTATGATTGGGCCCCACAATCTGGTGCATGGATGGGCCCCAGAGTCTGGTGTATGGATGGGCCCCACAGTCCGACACATAGATGGAACTCACAGTCTGGCAAATGGATGGGCCCCATGGTCCAGTGCATGGATTGGCTCCATGGTTGGGGTATGGATGCACTAGAACAGTACATGGATAGGCCCCTCATTCTAGCATGGATGGATGGGCTCCACGGTCGGTACTATCAATTCTCTTTGCAGTGCTTCACTAAAGAAACAAATCGCAGTAAAAAGCAATTCTGAAGTCTTGAAGCGGTAGTGTAGAGCTGACACAAACACATGCACGCACGCACACACACACACACACACACACAACCTCACTGCGGCAGAAAGCAGCGTTTTTAACCATGACTGCTCAATATTTGTCTGGAGCCACACAAAGTCGTTTGCGAGAGAGCTGTTTGTGAGTAGACGGTGCGGCAGAAGCGGCGCACACACATCACGCCCTTCGAATCCGCAGCGGGTAAAAAAAGCTCCGCTTTCAAATCTCAGGCCAAGCGTGAGATGCTGCACCCCCACCAGCGAAGGCAAGAGACTCCATTCCCACCCGCTCGGGAGGCCGAGCCGGAGACCACCGGCAAACTGGATGATGAGATAAATTGTCCCTCTCGCGGGGGAAATTGGCTCCGAAAACACAGAGAGGGAGGAAAATGGGGGGGGGGGGAGCAAACTCGCCGCGCCTTCCTCCTGCCTCGCCGCTTTGCCCGCACACCCCCGTAAACACCCACCGTGACCATACACTTGAGCCGGCAATATCAAATCAATGGATTAAAGCGCCTCAACGACTCAAATTTGCCATTCGAGTCCAGAAGCTGAACAGGTAGTAGCGTGGTGTGGTGAGTGTAAGAGGTTGCGGGTTCAAATCAAAGGAAGGGCACCGCTGCCACTGTAACTCTTGAGCTGAGTACTCAACCTGAATTGTTTTAAATGAAATATCCAGGTTTAATAATGGATAGCATGCACTGTAGACACGTAGGCCTACATCGTATAAAGACAGCATGCATGTTTCCATTCCAACCAATCACTGCACCTGCTGATTTCACTAATTAACACCCCTTCAACCAGAGAGGAGGGAACTAATTACTGAAATCAGCTGGTGAAGCGATTGGCTGGAATGAAAATCGGCATACTTTCGGCCCTCCAAGGCACATGATTGGCCACCACTGATCCAGATAAAGGTGAAAGATGTCCTCTGAGTAACGGAAACACAGCTGAATGTTATCTGTCGTTGTTTCATCGCAATGCTGTTCGGTACATTCCCAGTTTGATGTGCCTGTGGATTTCACACCGTCTTATTGGTCCAGGACGGGCAGGTAAATTTGAGTCAAAAAAATAAATAAATAAATGAATCGGCTTCCCCACAGCTCCAGAAAGCAATATTTCATCCTGGCAAAACTAATCTCCCACACTCTCATTCTCGCTCTCAGAATCCATCATTGGTTCTTTTGGATTTCGCTGACGCCTGCCTCGAAGGAGCGTTTCAGCCTTTTCTCCCGTATCAATCCCCGCGTCCTGACTAATCGGGCGGGCTTGCATCATAATTAAGGACCGTAGGGGCCGTATACTTATCAATCACCTGTCAATCCCCGGCTGTAAATACATGGCGATGACGACGCTACTTACAACCCTTCTCTTCGGTTACCTCAATAAAAAAATAAAAAAATAAAAAAAACTGGCATGCAAATGAGATATAAAAAAATAAATACAGCGTGCCGGTAATATGCTAGCTGACACAAAAATCTTTGCGGCAAATTTTTCACAACTTTGACAGATTAAAGCCCCTACTTCTTCCTGCTGTGCTTTAAAAAAAAAAAAAAAAAGTCCCATTCGCTGCGACAGGACCCAACGAAACCGTCCCCGGGTCTGACTTCATCATCGTTGCATATAAACATCGTCTTTAGCACCGCCGCTGAGAGCTCGCTTTTAAAGCCACCTCCGCCGCTTCCTCCCCGGACCCCCAGACCGGCACTTAAGTGTGATGGATACGTCTGGCCGCCCTCCCAGGGCACGGAGAGGAGAGGGGGGCGAGTTTATTCGGTGTCAGAGTAGAGAGTAATATCAGGGTTCTTTCAGAAGCTCCGCTCCTGCTTCTCATCTCTGTCACTAACCCAGAGAGAGGGAGAGAGAGAGAGAGAGAGAGAGGGACCTCTTCCTTCCCTCCCCGGTCTATTTCCCCCTTTCCAGAACATTCCAGAACCTGACAAACCCCAGGCAGAGCTAAAGACAGGCAGCCTTTGGCGAGGCCCCACTAAAGTCAAGGAAGAAAACAATATCTTTGTGTGTGAATCTTTTTTTGAGCTTTAAATGTTTAAAAAAAAAAAAAAAAAATTATTTTAATCTAGGATTTCACACTCTGGAATGAGCCTACATTTTGTCTGTACAGCATAGACTTCACCTGGGGCGAGACACCCTGGACGCACTAGCAGTTTAACTGAATAAAAAAGAAAAAAAAAATCTGAAAATCTCAGACCCGGGGATAATTCGGTCGCCCCGAAATGTTTCATTAAAAGCACTTTGTTTGAGAGGCTCTGTGATGAATCTCACAGCTACGCCAGACTCCTGGTCCCTGTCTCCTGACAGCTGTGTGAAGAATCCGGGTCAAATTTAAAACGAGAGTGGCAGTTAGGGCCACTTTTTTAAAAAGACAATCTCCCGTTTGTCCCACGGTGCATCTTGCCAATGTGAAAAAGAGTCATTTTATTTATGAATCTTTTCCGCCTGGTGCGGTTGGGGGTTGTGGGGCGGGGGGGGGGGCGGTGGCGGCTATTGATTGCACTCTCTCTCTCTATCGCTCTCTATGGGCGTGCGGACCCATCAACGATTGCCTGAATGAGGCCTCCACCGGAAAAAAAGGGAAAAGAACCTCCCCCCCCCACTTCTCCTAAGCCTCTCGTTATCTGAATGGCGATGTCACTCCAGCGCAGGACTGGGACGCGCAACACCACCCTCCTGAACCACCCGCCCCCGCCTTCTTGCCCCCCTGCAACACAGCCAGGGAAGAGTGTCAGCAGCACATCTGAAACAGGACCGCTGTTATCTCGTCCGCCTTGTTGCCACGGTAGCAGAATACACCTCAACATCAGACTGCTGTCGCTTCACTGGCCCCCAGGGGTCAGTGATATGGGGGGGGGGGGGGCTGTTGTGGAGGGGGGGATGGGTGGATGGGTGTCATGCGAATAAAGGGAAAAAAACATGACAACGCCTGATCCATTTCTCACATTGATATATGCGTGGGGGCTTAACAGAGATTTAAATAATTCAGAGCACTTGGGCTGCCAAAGCTCCATAATCAGCTTTGGAGCCAGGAGAGGCCGCGTGATGTAGTGTACAGTGAGGCACATCACACGGGTCCACTGCATAATTAAAGGCATGAGAGGTGATTTGGGAGGGAGGCTTTTTAATGGCAGATGCGGTCAGATGTGGGAGACTTCCTATCGCTACCGGAAACAGGAGCTGTACTGGCTGAGTGAACTGAGAGTGTGTGTGTGTGTGTGTGTTTGAGATATATCTATGTGTGTGTGTGTGTTGAGATATATCTTTGTGTGTGTGTATGAGATATATCTATGTGTGTCTGTTGCTGATGTTTGTGTGTGTGCACGGTATGTA